>NW_026900878.1:0-600000 GCF_033783945.1 Neopsephotus bourkii
GCTTTCCATTGTGGGGCTGCTGCTCCTGCAGCACTTAATTTTCTTATTCTGCTTGTGGCCACAGGACTGCTGACAGCCAGGGACAGCAGGCTCAAGGGCAGCGAAGGAGCACTGCATGCAGTCATGGATAAAGACAACATAAAGTCAATTCAAGATTTCTTGATCTAGTTGTAAATAGATTTCATATCTGGGCACCACGCCAGAAACAACTCCTAAATTAATCCATCTGGTCCTTTGAGAACTTCTATAATTATTACTTTATCAGGTTATAGCAACACTTGTCTTTCTGAGCTGTCAGTAAGACCATTTCATAAAAATTTTTAGCAATCAAAAAATACAAGTTTTCCTTTGGTCTAGCACTGTCTATGAGAGTGAATTGGTCACAGGGGATCTGGTTATATATCTCTGATTCAGTACTAGTTTGGTAATACTACTGCAGTCCTGGTCTGCTTTATTTAACATCACTGTCAGATTTAAGGAGTGGGGAGCTGTGCCCTCCACCACCTCCATCTCTGCCTGCCTCTGTGCAGTCATTGGAGGGAGAGATGGACGACATTGGCATTGGGTGCTGAGCCTTTCTCAACAGCAGGATCCAGCCGCCAAAGGAGACTCTCCAGTGACCTTTTTCTGCCAGCTCATTCCAGTTTGCAGTGTCAGGACAGCACCTAGCAAGCAGCTTGCACAACTGTCAAAAACCTTTCAGGTATCTGAACCAGTGACAGACTTTCTGGTTCATAACAAAAATCTTAGTTTAAAAGTTTTTAAGGAGGAGAGGGAAGATGGAGGATGGACAGTGGCTATAACTCCAAAGTTCTGTCACATTTTAAACAGTATTTAAATTCGTTTACATTACAAAGTAATGTAACAGAATTAAACTTGCTTCATGATAGTTTCAATGTGTTCAGCTGTGAAGCGTTTCAGGTATCTGCATCATCAAAACATTGCTGTATCATCTGAGGATTGGCACAAGTCTGTAATGAGGAGCAGCCTTTTGAAAATAAGCATGCATGAGTACTGTGACAGCAACTGCACAGGACTGATCACCTGAAGAAACCACCAAAACAAATATATGGGAAGTACATGGGAGTCTCACAGTTTGTGAATTGCAGTAATTTTGAAGAGTGTTTCCTGAATTGCCTAGTCATATTCCATAGAATGGGAAAGGATCTCCAGTTCCCTAATTTTTGGGAAGCAGCTGGTGAAGGCCTATCAACATGACCTGGAACTCATTCAAAAGAGGCAGGTTGTCAGAAGAGGCTGAGGTTTCCCCTCAGTTGGTGGCTCTGGTTTCATTTAGAATCATAGAATAGTTTGTACTAATACACTGAGCAGTGCTGGGCACAAGCCTGTTCATCAGCCTGCAATCACTCACACACATATATTTTAGCACAGTTTCAAATACAAGTATCAGTCAACCTATACATGATTCTTCCAAACAAGTGCTAAGCCTATATTTCCATATAATCCATGGATGGATTTCATCAGGTCCCATGGACTTGTGTATGTTAAAGTTTTTAAGATGGTCTCGAACCAGATGGTCCCCTACAGTGGGCCCAAGGTCTTTATTATCACAGTCCCTGTGTTTGCCTTCCAAGACTTGGTGGTGCAGTCAGAGCCTTTGCCAGTGAAGACTGAGGCAAAGAAGTCATTCAGAACCTCAGCCTTCTCCAAATCCTGTGTAGCCAGTTCTCCTGAGAGCTTACGGAGGGGGTCTACATTGTCCCTAGTCTGTTTTATTCGCTATGTATCTGTAGAATCCCTTCCTGTTATCCTTAACATCCCTAGCCAAGTTTAATTCTGACTGGGCCTTAGCTTTCCTAACCTGGTCCCTAGCTTCCCGGACAACATCCCTATATTCTTCCCAGGCCACCTGGTCTTGCTTCCACATTTTATAAGCCTCTTTTTTCATTTGAATTTTCCTCAGCAGCTCCTTATCCATCCAAGGAGGTCTCCTGGCCCTCCTGCTGCACTTCCTTCTAGTTGGGACGCAACACTCCTGAGCTTGTAGCAGGTGATCCTTGAATATCAACCAAGAGTCTTGGGCCCCCCTGCCCTCTAGAGCTGTATCCCATGGAACCTTCCTAAGCAGTTTCCTGAAGAGGCCAAAGTCTGCTCTCTTGAAGTCCAGGGCAGTGAGCTTGCCTGAGGATCTCAAATTCGACCATCTCATGATCGCTGCATCCAAGGCTGCCCTGGAGCATCACATTTCCAACGAGCCCTTCCCTGTTGTTGAGCACGAGGTCAAGCATGGCACCTCTCCTTGTCAGCTCCTCTATTACTTGCAGAAGGAAGTTGTCTTCCACACAATCAAGGAACCTCCTGGATTGCTTGTGCCAGCCTGTACCGTCCCTCCAACAGATGTCAGGGTGGTTCAAGTCCCCATGAGAACAAGGGCCTGTGAGCATGAGGCTGTTCCTATCTGTCTATAGAGTGCTTCATCCGCAGGTTCCTCTTGATCAGGTAGTCCGTAACAGATCCCCACTGTAATGTCTCCCATCGCTGTTTTCCCTTTAACCCTGACCCACAAACTCTCTGTAAACTGATCACCTGTCCCCAGACTGATATACTCTCCAGCCTATCCCTAACATAAATAGCAAGTCCCGCTCCCTGCCTGCCAGGCCTGTATTTACTAAAGAGCCTGTAACCTTCCATCCCAACACTCCAGTCATAGGAGCCATCTCACCATGTTTCTGTGATGCCTATTATATCATACCCCCATAGACATGCACACATCTCTAATTCCTCTTGTTTGTTCCCCATGCTACGGTCGTTTGTATAGAGGCATCTGAGTTGAGCTCCAAATGAAGCCGGCTCATTGGCTGGAGAGGCTGGAATATCTCTACATTGCTCTGAGCTTTTATTATAGGTGCTGGCAACTGACTGGGTGTGTTGAGATGGAATTATGCCCAACACATCTACTTTAAAGCATCCTTGACCAGTCTGGCAAGCCTTCTACCAAAACCACTCTTCCCCTTGGAGCAGCTCCATCAGCCCCCGCTAGACCTGGCCTACAAACTTGGGTCCCGTGTTCAAGACACCGAAACCCCTGATTATGGCACCACCCTTTTAACCATTTATTAACCTGGCTAATCTTCCTAGCCTTTTTAGGGTCCTCCCCTGTATCCTGGAGAATTGACAAAAAGACAATCTGAGCTCCAGAGCCCCTAACCACCTCTCCCAGGGCTCTGTAGTCCTTCCTTATGTTCCCCAGGCTACTACTATCTATATCACTAGCACCCACATGGATCGCTAGAAGTGCGTAATAGTCTGTGGGACTTACTAGAGCAGGCAGCCTCTCTGCAGCATCCCTGATCCGTGCCCCTAGTAGGCAACACAACTCGCTTGAGACCGCGTCAAGCCGACAGATGAGTGCTTCTGTCCCCTTCAAAGTAGAGTCCCCTACTACTACGACCCGCTGCTTTTTCCTCACAGCACCAGTAGAGATATTCTTTACCACTGCATCACCCAGCTGTTTCTGGTGCGAGTGCATTTCCTCATTAGCCCCCTGCAGGACAGCAAAGTGGTTCTGGGCGTGGACAGCAGATTTAGGAGGAAGCCCCTTGCTTTCAACTGTCCGCTTCCTCCTTTTTTTTGTTGTTCTTTTTTGTTACTAATTCCCAGCTTCCTGGGTTAACAGCCTCCTTCTTTCCTTCATGAGCTAGAGGGCACGCTTGAGGCCCCTGCACAGTTTGGGCCTGGAGCAAGCATTCCTGCTTCCTCTCAGCTTCCCTGACATCTTGCAGCCTATTAATAGCATCCCGCAGCCCAGCCACCTGCTGCAGGAGGCCCTCCACCAGGAGCACAGAGTGCAGCCCTCCCATTGGGCACCCTCCCAAGACCAGATCAGGCACTTTCTACACTCCAAGCTCTTCACTGCAGCCTCCCCTCTCATCGGCTCTGTCTGGGTGCCTACACTGGCCATCACTGAGGCAGCCAGAGCAAAACTCCTAGACCGGGCCCTGATCATGCCACGAGTGCTCACCATTCCGCTCGTCTGCCTGCCCGAACTGCGCGCAAACAACTGCCGCGCAAACAAACTGCCTCGACTTGCCCTGCTCACCACGCACCTCATCGCTCATGCTCCCTGGGGCAGGTTTTTAACTGCTCATGGCTGGTGCGGCTTCTCCTGGCTCCGCCCCCTGTGAGTCAGCTGCTCGCTTCAGCTGAGCTGCTGGCTGCTGGATAAGCCCTGTTGAGGACCTGAGGCTCCCTCAGTGGCTCTACTTCCTCTGAGTTGAGACTCCTAGACGCTGATCTCCTCCCAGCTCTGGTGTTGAAGGCGTCCTGTCTCAAGCTACTCACCTCAGCAATTGACCATCTTCCAGGCAAATACCCTTACCAACGCCCCAGGTCCAATCCTAGGTCTCCTTTCACAGGGTTCATCCTGACCAGCATGGAGTTTAGGGAATTGTCTGCCTTCAAGAAAGGGAGGGGATCAAACATGAATATTCCTAAATATCCTGTACCCAAGGCAGATGGCTGAAATACTGGTGTGGGCAGGTAAGAGTTGACTCAGAGAGGATGGACTCTATAGAGAAGCTCCTTCTTGGATCTTGCTCAGGTGTCAAATTGACCTAATGACCCTACAGAATCAAACATCTGCTTTAAAAAATTAAACTCCTGATCACCTAAACTGGTGTACTTAAAGAAGTTGAAAGAGGTTCAACACACTGAGAAACTTAGCTCCAAGGTTTGATCCCTGCTGGAGCTACTGGAGATGACCCACCTGTCCTGGGCTTCTGTGTAACCTCCTGAGAGATTCGGAGAAAACTCCTGGAACAAACTCGCCAACAAAGCTTTCAAGTTGACAAACAGGTGTTCTTTATTGCAACGCTGGGAAACACGGGGCATAGCTCCTCCTAACGTGTATCCCCATATTACTACACAAGCTGTCCTTATATAGTCACTGGGCATGCATACATATTCAGGAGGCTAGCCTGAATTACATCATTTTCCAGAAAGTTTCCCACATGCCTACACAAATGTGGTGGTGGTCTCTGAGGGTCGTTTGCTTCTTCCAATGAGCTTCATAACTTCTGGCAGCCTTTGAAGCACCAGCCTAATAAGCATTACAGACACAGCAATCATCCTCTCCTTCTGCTTACCAGTTAGTTAAACTGCGCCCATCCTGGACATCTGCTAGTCCCAGATACTTCCCATCCCCAGGTCCGGTTTTTTCATCCTGTTTTTCTTACACTTTTTGTACTAAGGTCCTAAGGACCTAAACTTATGTCAACTACAAGGGTTTATCTTCAAGCATCTCAGGTATTTTCCATTACACAGCCATCAAACTTAATGTTACTTAGAACTGATTTCATTCTGCACTTTTGTGCCTCCTTGTCTTAGTGTTTGGAAAAGTTGAACAGCAAGGGAAATCAAACAGAAGAAGTAAGAAAGAATGTAGAAAAATAAATATGCAGTTCAGGACAATTCCAGTCACGGAATTCATTATTCAAATTGTCAAGATCCAGAACAGACATGCTGACCCAACTTTAATGATGTAAAAGTGAAAGCTCTTTGGCTAGGTTCAGTTGTCTAAACCTAAGCAAGTGGTGCTCTCTGAGAAGACCAGGGAATCCTGCCTTGCCTCACTTGGCCACTCTGGAAGGGGACAGATTTATCCCAGGTCTTGTGTTGGACCTGCCAGGCCATGCAGATGTCTAGGGGCCCTAAGGTGCCTGGATGTGTACACGCAAAGAAATGGGGAAACTGGGCTGAACCCATCCTTCAGGGTTCCTGTGCAGCAGCGCAGAGGTGTATGTGCTTTCAACACTTGGCACCAGAGATGGGGGAGGAATCTCTCCTCCAATGTGCATTTCTCTTTCCAGGTGCTGTAGAAAGATCCCTGAATATTAACTTACACTGTACATGTCCCTCTCAGAAACTGAAGCAGTTACTCCCTTTGTTAGCCACACAAATGTACCCCCCCTCAGTATCTCACTTTTGGGTCTTTGTAGACTCAGTAGGAAACAAAGGGTCCAGAAATACCACACCACCAACCTCCTTATGATAGGCAATGACTTTGGGCTCTAGGACATTGCTCAGTTGGTGGCCTGGTCCAGCCTTGCAGCTCTGACATCCCATGGCCAACTCAGCTTCCTTAGGGGACTAAAGTCGTGACAAGCAGTGAACGGCTGCAGAGCAGATGGAGAAACGCCCCTAGAGAGGCGTCTTTCCCAGACCGCAGCCCACTGGGGCATTTGCCCCAGGGACTGCTCTTCCCCCACCACAATGCTTCTGGGGTGTGAAATGTCATGATAAAGGTCTGGTATTGTCTTTTTAATCTTACTCTTGTTCGCAGCCCCCGAGGGAGCGGTAGCACATTACAACTGCCTTTCCTCATTCTTCTGTCATCTCTCCGTGTTTCCATGGCATGCTCACCCTGAGGCTGTCAGACCCAGCTGCCAGCCCCGTGGGCATCTCCACCTGGCTAAAGATAAGGAGCAATTGGGGAGAGGTTATTTTCAGAGGGGGAGACATTTGGATTTTACAGGGAAAGGGCATGCACAGGGAACGGTAGGATCAGCTCTGTTCAAAGTCTGAAAATGCTTGCAGAGAGCAGCAGCAAGGCAGGGAAGAGGTGAGGGAGGACAGGCTGAGCTTTGACTGTGCAGAAGTTGGCTGGCAGGTCTCTATGTAGTTATGCAGCTGCAAGCCAGCCTGGTTCCACGTAGCTGGCATGTGCAAACAAAACATACTGGAGTCCACTAATGTCAGTTCTCTGTGTGCTATGCCGTTTCCAAGTCGCTGATCCTTTCCATCAGCAAGCACCACAGACAGCGCCACGTTTCAGGAACGACTGCCACTGTGACATCTGGTCCAAAGGCAATTCTTGTGAATTCTTGAATTTCCTTCATGAAGTGAATGCTTGTTGTTTCCTTCACAAAGTGGCTGTCACTTTTCCTTTATCTGCATTTGGGAAGACTTGTCTCATGGAGTGAGAACAGGCTGCCCAGGGAGGTTGTGGAATCTCCTTCTTTGGAGACATTCAAGACCCGCCTGGACACGTTCCTGTGTAACCTTATCTAGGTGTTCCTGCTCCGGCAGGGGGATTGGACTAGATGATCTTTTGAGGTCCCTTCCAATCTCTAACCTACTGTGATACTGTGATACTGTGAGTGTATTCAGCAACCAAGAGGCACAGAGCGTTCCTAACAGCCTCAAGAAACACTGCTTTCCAGACCCAGGGCTGCTTCTTGACATGAATATGTCTCTGGCTCTTCTGAAATCAGAAAGATGTGGATCCAAACCCTCACCCTTGCAAAACAGACTGAGAAGGGAACCCAAGTCCATCAATATGCCAAGAGACTGCTCCATCCACTGGAGTATTACGATAAAAGTGGGTAGCATCCCTAAACCACTGCAGGTGGAGAAACCCAGACATGCAAGTGTGGATGAAATATGCTCCAACAACCTAACAAAACATCTCTGGGGATCCAGAGGCTCAGCAGGCTCAGGAGTCCAGGTGGACTTAAGTTCTCCCACAGGACTGATGGGGGAACATGCAGGAGCAGACCCAATCTTTTGGGCAATGGAAACAAAGTACCTCCAGAGCATTTTTGCATTCATCATTAGAGGGCAGCCTAAGCAGAGCTGGGGTGCTTGGCAGCACAGTGTTTGACTAATGTCAGCAAACATCATGCTTCAAGCTCAGAGATGTCATTGAATCTCGTCCCCAACTGTGAATCTCTTCCAGGTCCTGCTCTGCTGCTTCCTCCACCAGATGCTGACATATTGGTGCATTACTTATCCTGCACACTTTCTGTGTTCTACAGGAATTCACTACCAGTATCAGAAGCAAAAATAAAGATAACAAAAAATGATCTGCTACAAGAAGTATTTTAGCTTTGCAGGTGCAAACCCATGGCAGAAATGAATAAATAAGGGGAATCTTCTGACGGTGCTCTTCTCCTGCACATGTGCTTGCATCTGCATTTTTGCTTGAAGCCTTGTCATCTTCACAAAATATTTCACTATGTTCAAAAGCATAATTTTTAAAGGGCTCTCAAGAATAAGAAACAACCCGTGGGTTTTTATTCCTCTGCTGCACCAAGAATCATTCGCTTGTCAGAAGCCGCACTGCTCTCCGGATCAGCTGGTTCTGCAAACAGAGAAAAAACATATCACACGCGCACAGAAAATCCCCGAGTCACCTCTCTATATTCTGATTGATCTTCTCCATGTTGAAGCAGGGAGAAGCTGGGGGCCTTGGATGGGCCTTGCTGCTCAAGAATTTATGCCATCAGGCATAGGTAGCAGGAAATAAAGCTTAGGAATATAATGATCTAATAAAATGTTTACCAAGTGCCACTACTGCTCCTACCCAAGTGGTGCCTCAACAGACCATGCCGAGATGGTGCACATCCTCTTTCCAAGCCCTGTTGAGGTCCAGGTGGGTATAAGGGACTTACACAAACTGAGCAGTTGTTACCTTACACCGCCACTTACATGTTATCATGAAGTCTGTGCCTGTCACAGGCACTGGCCCAGTACTGTGGCGTTTGGTTAATATGGGCTGGTGCACTTAAGACAAACCTCTGTTTCATCTCCTGACCCTCTGCAGTAGCTTACTTCATCACAGGCATCTACAGTCCCACAGACACCTGTACTGGCATTCCTCTCACCTAACTATAGGTAACTGCTGTGTACGTTTCTACATCTAAGCTTGATAGCAGGGCTTCCAGGAGAGTTCAAGGGTCTACAGTCATGGACTGAAGCCTGTAGGTTGCGTGGTCCACACAGACAGTAAAGTCAACAGCACAGTCTCTTAACAGCCACATACGGTTGGATGACTATAGTCCTTTGGCTTCAATGTGACACGGTGTTAAGATTTTATTCTGTTGACTTCTGAAGCCACGGGAGTTGAACCCTAGCCTCAGAAGTCCACACACCCTATTTCTGGTGGGAGTTAGCTCTCCTATGCTCTTTGAGGCACCAAATCTCCACAGTCCTGGCTGGCCCCAACTAACTGTTGTCATGGTTTATTGATGAATTAAGGGCTAGGTATGGTCTAAGTTGGGTGCCAGAAGCAGTACAGCCACACACGTTGCCTTCCTTACCGTAAACACCAAGGAAGCCAACTCCAGCATGAAGCCCTGAAGCCCCTTCCTGCCCTGTGCTCTTTACCAATACCACTGCAGTACTCACAATCAGAAAAGAAGGGCAACAGTATGGGCAAGTTCCCTGCTTTTAGCAGGGAAGAGGGCAGAGCAATGTACAGGAAGCTGAGAGCTGTCCCTCACTGTGTGCTGCTGCCACCACTCTTCCCACCCAGGTGCCAATTTGCTACCACCTTCAGCAGCAACTGAGCATCTTACTCCTCCTGCTGCACTGCCCAGCTCCCCCAGCCCCGCTCTGGGGCCACAGGCTCCCCTAGCAGGGGCCATGGGGGCCACACAGGGCTCGTGGAGGTGCCAGGGGGAGCGCAACAGCTCAGGGTGCTCAGACCCTGGGGATGAGGAGCAATGGGGTGGCCAGGGGCTGTTTTCAGCTCCTTCAGTGACATGTGGCCACAGGCCAAGGGCAGATCCCAAGCCAGGGTCCCCCCCACTCAGGCCACACAGGCGCTTTGCTGAGCGTCACCTTTTGTTGCTGCTGCCGGGAGCTACTTCCTTGCCATCTGGGGTGCCGGGATGCTGGGATTCAGCCAGTGAACCCCAGTCCTGCCCGGCTGCCCGGTTACTGCATACATCCTGCGGGGCTGGAGGGGCAGGTGGGGCTGGTGTACTTGGTGAAGATGGCTGTGGGATGAGGCTGACCTGTCTTCCAGTGGGCCAGTGGTGCCAGGGGCTGAGGGGCAGGGGTCAGCCTGGCTGACAGCCTGACAGCCTGGATGTCCTAGCCCAACTGCTCTATCTTGTCGTGCTGGGGAGGAGAGAACAGGTTGGCTAAAGCACGGGGCTGAATTCAGCATCGCCAAGCAACCCTGTATACCCATCTCTCCTGGGGAAACTGAGGCATGGATCCCCCCGCCCAGATGCTCAGCATTGCCCTCCCAACCTCAGTCACCCCCGCCAAATCCCTTCTTTCTTCATCCCTACCTTGCTGGGGAGCAGGGTGGAGGGCTGGACTGCCTGGGGGGCGCTGGGCTGGAGAAGCTGGAGGTGCAGGCTGCACCCTCTCCTGTCCTTTTACCCCAGTGGCAGGCTGAGTTGGTTGCTGAGGTCTGTTTGCCAGCTGGCTCTGGCCGCCTCCAGTTTGCCAAGGGCACTCTCCAGCTTTCTGATCTGGGAACAGCAGTGGGGGCAGAGTCAGGGCATGGCCCCTCTGTCATCCCAGCACAGAGGCTCATCAGCTGCCTCCTCCGTGCCCAACTCTCGCAGCATCCCTGCATCTCCCTCAGGGACTCCTTACCTTTCCCTTCTCGCCCTGCAGGTCCCTGGCCACACCCTGCAGGTCCCTGGACAAGCCCTGCAGGTCACTGGCCAGGCCCTGCAGGGATGACACCTGGGCCTGGAGGTCACCCAGCATGTTGGCAACGCTCTCCTGGCCTAGAAGAACGTGGTACAAGGGGACACACTGTCAGTGAAGGGGTCTCACTCTACTGGCCAGGCTGTGAGCACAACGATCTCCAGACCCAGCATTTCAAACACCCCCCCCCAAGCCTCCCAGAGCTCCCACCTCCTTCCTGGAGGAGCAGGTGCAGCTTCTCCAGTCCAGTCTGGTCCAATGTGGTGGCTTCTAGCTGGGCTACCTGCTCCTTCAGGGCAGCATAGAGGTGTCTGAGCTGCCCAATCTGCTTGAGAGTCTCCACCGTCTCCTCATAGCAATTGTAGGCATTGTGGTAGGCACTGCTGGGCAAGGCCAGCTCTTGCAAGTGGGACGTGGCCCTGGGATCAATGTCGAGCGGGATCTCGAATCCCTGGGCTGTTGGCAAGAGAGTCCCTGCTGCCAGGGGCCTGCCTGGTGAAGCGGTGTGCTGAGCCGCTCCCGTGAGATGGTGGTCTGAGTGACGGTGGGCTCTGGCTGCATCCCCAGGGTGGTGGTCTGGGTGCCCGTGGACTCTGGCTGTGCTGGCTGTGTCCCCAAGCTGGTGGCCTGTGCATCCTGAGACACTGTCTGCATCATCGCTGTGGTGCTAGCATCCATCCTCTGATCTGAGGGAACGCTTACCTGCTGCTTAGGGGCTGTTAGATCTGTCCCTGGACCCTTCAGCCCCACCAAGCTGTCTCTAGATCCCAGCACTGAGGTTGCCCCATGTGGGCTGTCCATATCTGAAGTGCACTGGTCTCCTTCTTGTTCTCCTCTGGGTCTTCCTCCATCTCTTCCTTGGTCTCCTTTGCTGCCCACAGCAGGACGTCCCAGTGCACCATGTTGGTCACCTTGTCCGGGTCTGGGTACAGGCCCAGCCTTTCCTTCAGCATTTGCTGGGGAAGGAAGGGATCAATGGCTTACCCCTGACATGCAGCCAGGGGCATGGCGGGACCCACAGGAGCACTCCCCCTCACAGCCAGCACCTCTGGGGAACATGCCCTAATGCAGATACTGCCTGCATTAGTCCCCTAGGGATGCAGCCGCCTCCTGCCTCGTAGCAGGATCCGGCGTGCTCGTAACCATACCACATCACTGGCCAGAGTCCTTAGGTTGCAGAGGCCTGGCAGCTGGCCAGCAGCATCCCAGAGATTCCCCTAGAGTGGGGTGAGGATAGGGATTGCACTCAGCACACAGGAGCAGGACTGAGCAGAAGCACCTGCAAATTAACTTGGGCACTAGACAGATGGATGCTGGGCAGGCTTGTGCTTGGGGGCTGCTGCTGTATTGCACCAGCAGATCTTGACCCTCCATCCCAGAACCCATGCTAATTTAATGGGCGTTTAGTTAAGAAGTGCCTTAGCACCACTTGGGTGGACACACACAGTTACCTCTACCAGCAGCTTGAGCTGCAGGCAGTGCTGCCCATTTCTGCCCTCCCCGGGGCTCCAGGTAGTGCGGGCGAGCTCCCATGCTTCCCTCTGGGGACACCCTTCCCACTCTTCCCTCCCAGTGCCCTTCACACTGGGTGACACTCAAGGCCAGAAGACAGGGTCAGCAGGGAGATGTGGGGTGATGCAGGCAGGGCAACAAGAGGCCAGCTCACTCCTTGGGACACCAGCAGCAGCTCACCAAGCCAAGCGCCTCCTGCATCATGCGGATTTCTTCTTGCATGTGGGACTGCACCTCCTTCACCTGGCTAATCTCCTCAAGGAGATCCTGGTAGACAGACGTGTCCTAGGAGAGGAAGGTGGCAGGCATGAGCCCCACGGGAGGGTCCCTGCAGACCAGGAACTTGGTCGCCACCCTGCCCCAGTGAAAGCCATCACACAAAGCCATGTCAGCAGGGCTGGATCCAGCCCTGCCTGCCCGTGATGAGCTCTGGGCAGGAGCGCTGAAACTGATGCCAAGGGCAAAGAGCCACCCCTGGAGGAGGAGGTGCCTCAGTGGGGGAGCACCCAGGGGACTGGGGAGACCCTCTACCTTGGAGCTGCTGCTCTTGTCAGTTTCCACCTTCTCCACCAGCTGCGCCTCGTCGGCAGCCACATCAGCTTCGGAGCCGCTGGTGGTGTCCTGCAGCGGGTCCTTCGCAGGCAGCTGCTCACCCAGCTGCAGGGCCTGGTGCGCTGCGGCCAGGGTCATTGCCCTGTCCTGCTCCACAGGCTGCTCCAAGCTTCGAGTGGAGCGGTCCTGAAGGCCCAGGTGCCCCAGCGTGGCCTGCAGCAGGTTGCACAGCGCCCGGAAGTTCACGGCCTCAACATCAGACGTCCCAAAGGCGGTGTCCAGCAGCTGGGTCAAGCTGAGTAGAGCCATTGCTGCTGCTATGGCCGACAACACGAGTCTGACCTGCTGGCGGTAGGAGAGACAGCGGGCAGCGGGCAGCCTTCCTCCTGCTCACCCTCCCTCAGGGATGTCGCAGCCCCTTCCCTGCCACATCTACGCCCTCCAGCCCTACTGCCGGCCCCCCTGACCCCCGTTCCCTGCGCCCCCTGGCCCCATACCTGCAGCAGCTGACCCTGCCCTACTCCCTGCCCTCTTTACCGACCACCACCAGCTGCTCTTCAGTGTTCCTCAATGCCCGTTGTCCGAGCCCGTTCTGGAACTCACAGAGGGCGACACTGCGAAAACCCCGCTTCTGCCAGCCCGTGCCCAGGGAACCTTAGCGCTCTGGAAAGGCAAGCTGTCCTGCCGAGATGGCAGAGCTATGTGGCAAAAGCAGCACAGGTTTTACTCTCTCCCTTAGGCGTGGTCATACTGGGGGAAAGGCTGCTGCTGACAGTATCACCACACACATTTTGAGCATCTCACTCCAGAGCAAAGAGCTGCACAACCAGGTAAAAGCAGCACAGACAGACACAAGCTTCCATACAACCTGAGGAAGGAGAGGACTCCAAAACACCTTGGAAGCAGTCACACATCAGACAAGTAGTGACAGAACATCTTTTCTCGCAGAAACCTCCTGGTCCGACCATGCCAGAGAACTGACGCCTCCTTCCTGTGGTGAGGCACTCGGAGAATGAGGGTAGGCAAGCCAGAGGCAGAACAGATTCTTTGCTCTTTTCAAAGAGATGAGAGATTCATTTTCAGTCATTAAAGAGAGATTTGCCCTTGTAGTCTTCTTTCCCAAGCTGGGAGGATTGAATTCCAAGAGGGAGTAGGCATAAAAAGTTGGAGACAAGATGCACGGGGGAGGTAGCTCACCCTCTTACAAGGGATCCTACGCCTTCACTTCAGGAACTGGCAGAGCTTTAGGCTCAGGAGCTCCACAGACATCCCCAGGGACTAGTCATGCTTTCTAGACAGCCCTTGGGGCTGGCAGAAGCTGCAAGACCCCTAAACCAGCATGGGGCCACCCCAGCACAGTGAGGCAGCAACAGCAAGGGAAGGACCTTTGGGCAGAAGAGAAAGCACTGAGGTTCACTGCTGACAGGGTGGCAACCAAGGCCCATGCTGTGTCAGGGCAGGCAGATGCTGTGTCCTTGCATCCACCAGCCCCAACTCACTGTCTCCCCATAACCTTTGGGACCCGGTGAATGCAGAGTGCCAGTTTTCCTAAAGCAGGTAGAGATTTTGAGTCATCTCCTGACTTCAGTTAACCAACTGCTTCTGGCTTCTAGTCAGGGTAAGGTGTGAAGCAAAGCCTGAGGAGAACTCATACTGTGGTGCTGACTATGACCCAGGGGCCACCAGCTCAACCCTCTGGTCACTGGGGCTGCAATTCCACAGTTACTACCCAAACACAGCCTAGTAAAAGCAAGCCCAAGTGGCGCAATAGCAGGCAACAAGCCCTGGCCTTACTTCTGCCAGGTCTGTCAAGCAGTTGGGAGAAAAAAGCAGTGCTGCTCGCATCTTGAACACCGGCTTCCAGGATGAAAAGCATGGTCCAGTATTAGTTCAGAACAAGGGGGCTTGAACACCTCTGCAAGAACCTCATGCACTCCAGTGGGTGCATTCCATAACCCTCTCAGCACTCCCTGACCATGCCCTGCAGGTCCCTGGACCAAGTGATTTTTTTCAATTGAGACACAGTGTCTTTTGTCAGGACATCTTCCAAATGTTTAATTTTTCCTTCATCAGGCAGGATAAACAACGCTGTAACATCTCCCTTGTAAGGAATCTGCACCACCTCGCAAGAGAGCTTCCTGTCAGATTATGCTTTATAAAATCCATCTTGAGTCATCATCTTCACTTCAGCTGAGGTCTTCTCATTCACATGGAAATAATCTTTGTGATTCCCCTTAATATTGAAAGGATTTTCCCAGTAGGCTTAAACCCTAAAGAGAAAGAATGCAATCGAATGCTTGTTTCAAGGATACAGTAATACGGTACAGTGATGTGCACAAGATAAACCCATATAGACGAACATATATTTGAAGATTCACACTCATATTTGAAGTATTCCAAATTTATTAAAGATCTTGTTATTTCTTATCTTTGCTGTACTGTGCTGAGTAAAAACTAAATATCCCAGGTTAAATTATGTATAGACTTGTACAAGAAATTTTTATGTTGGATAAATTAAAGGAAGTAACTTCATCATATTACCTTATATTTTATTTGAAGAAAATGAAAGCTGATCAGGATCCAATGAGTGCCTTTCTGGTTTCAGAATATTGTTTGTAAAAGAAATTCCACAGCAGATGTCTGCCTTTTAAAAGATAGCATGTTAAGCTCCTTATATATGCTTTTTCATATGTTCTTCATCTTGTAGCACTAAAGAAAAGCTTACGTGCAAGAATAACCTGAACTTTTGGGTTCATAACTGATGATAACTGCATTATGTTAAATGGAATAAGGCTTCAAGGGCTTTAATCTTCAAAATGATTTTTTTCTTGATGTTTGTTCAACTGAATTTTCTATGATATTTTATTTTGTATTAAACCAGTTCATTCACTGAACAAATACAGTGGGATCACCACTTGCCATTCTGTAAGTATGTTCTCTTTTTTTTAATGTTGAATAGAAATAAAATAAAATTGGAAAATAAATAATGGAATAAACTCCACAGTAGTCTGCTTACTTTATAAGTTTGAGCTTTCCTCCTGCTTGCCCTGTAAAAATATATACTCTGTTATCATAAAGAAATGCCTCAGACCAGGGCACCTAAGATTAAGGGATCCGGTTTAACAAAGTACTTGAAATAAAATTTGTTTTACTGAAAGTTTGTTGATTTCCAAACATGTTTTTCTGAGAGGTAGATTCCAGGCTATGTCCTGCGTGCTGCTACTAACAAATATGATGTGTAAGAGGAAGTTAACTATTGCCATAGCAATGTGTTCACAAGTTCTGTTGTGCTCTAGCAATTCCCTAAAATCTGAAGGTTGCAAATGAGTGAAATTTTATGTGTAGGAGCATAAACATATGGTAAGAAAACACATATGTAGAAGACATTTCAAAGCATGAGAAATTTCAATGTTTCTTATAACTTCTAAACATAATTCAGAAATAATGTGGAGTATTTGTTTTAGTGCAGTTGAAACTGAGGTATTGCTGTAACATCTATGTAACTTACCTTTGAAATAATTGTAGTTAACAATTACCAGTAGAGTGTTTGGATCAAGATCTTTAAGTATTTAGTTTATATTCACATGGCTTTTGTTCTTTATGTGACCATTGATATCTTTTTTAGCTTCAGTGGAATTCTGGAAGTTACAGGAAACCACTTCTCCTTTGTACAGTTTTTTCACATCCTTCAGAAATGCTTTTAGTGGCTTTAGATGTTTGTCCATGAATAGGGTGTTCCTTGTGCTCAGCTGCACCTGGCTGGCAGGGCGGTCCAGAAAGAGGAGGAGATCATGAAAGCCCTTCTGTATCTCCTCCTCCTGGGTGCTGCTGAGGTTAAAGGCAAGCCCCTTCCAGCACCTGAGCCCAGCTGGTGGCTCCGTATCCTAGAGCTAGCAGGGCAAAGGCAGTAGCGATGCTGACTGGAGAAAAGAAAATCTTCTTGCCAGGTTTCTGGATGGCTGCTTCCCTGTAAAACTTGAAGGGAAAGTCTGTGTTGCTGGGGGCTCTCTGTTGGCAGGACTCGAGAATCTCTCTCACAAGGGTGCTCTTCCTGGCAGTCAGTTGCCTTGGGCTCTTCATTGTGGTGGTCAGGCTGTGGACAGTGATGCGAAGCATGGCTGCCAGCAAGCACAGCAGGAGGGTGGCCTTCATCATCCTCCACAGCTACTGCATAGAAAAAGGATGAAATGTTATTGGATGCTGGAGGTCAGCTTTGTCAACATCTCATCTTTCATTTCTATCTGCATCTATTTTCAACAACTATCTGATAGTCACTGTTATATCCTGACCTGCTCCTTTATAATGGAAGTGGTTTTTAAATCCTTGTGCTTTTAGCTATAATCCTTTTCATCGCAGCCTACCTGTGTTCTGCTTTCTCCAGCTACAAAAGTCCTTTGTTACTGCAGGAAGAAACATATGGTGAAAGAAACATGAGTATTCGTTGTGGTTTAAGCTCAGCTGTAAATCACGCAGTTGCTCTCTCACTCCTCCCCTTTCTTTCCCCCGCTCCTGGAGGGATGGGGAGGAGAATAATCGAAAGAATGTAACTCCCATGGGTTGAGGTAAGAACATTTTACTAACTAAGGTATAACATAAACCACTACTGTTACCACCAATAATAATAATGATAAGGGACATAACAAGGGAAGAGAATACAACCACTCACCACCCGCTGACAGATAATACCCAGCCTGACCCTGGCAGTGAAGTAGCCCTTCCGGGTAACTCCCAGTTTACATCCTGGGCATGACGTGCTGTGGTATGGAATACCTCTTTGGCTAGTTTGGGTCAGGTGTCCTGTCTCTGCTTCCTCCCAGCTTCCCCTCCTCCCTGGCAGAACATGAGCCTCAGAAAGTCCTTGGTCAGACTAAACATTTGAGCAGTAGTTAAAACATCGGTGTTATCAGCACTGTTCCCAGGCCAAAACTCGAAAACACAGCGCTGCACCAGCTACTAAGAAGGAGAAAAATGACTGCTACTGCTGAACCCAGGACAGTAGTAAAGAAAAATATGAGTCCCAGAGAGACAACAAGTGAAAAGACTTATATTTTTTTTTATTTTCTGTCTCTGTGTAAATTTGTTTTACAGTGAGGCAGCTCATTAGGAGCAAATCTTAATTCTTTTATGTTTATCAGGATTATTATGTTATTAGTAATTGAATGAGGCTTATATGAAATGATAGTGCTATGTCAATGGAAAGCAATATGAGATTGCAGCACTCACAAGCAGTAGTCTTTCTCTCATTCCTGCCTCATTTTAACACATGCAAGTGACATCACAAGACAAATTGTAAAGATTTTATGCTTCAATACTAGGTTAGATCAGAACATGTTAATTTATTTTAAATGACTGCTCAGGTGACAGATGTCTTCCAGATAGATTCCTCTCTGTGTGTACACCCCCTATCCCAGTGACATCACAGGTATGGGCTTGGCCCCTCATTCCAAACTTCGAATCAGCAAAAAAGTCTACTTTCGTAAGGCAAATAAACCAGAGTAGCCCTCAGCAGTTAGCCTGGATTATGGCACCTTGGCCACTTCTGATAACAGTGGCCATTTCTTTCCTTATTGATTTCTCTTTTACTGGTTAGACCATGAACATACTTGAGTGATTTGTATTAAGATGCCTAACCTGTCAGAAAACAGGTAAGAACTATTACACCTTAAAAAATGTACTAATGGCTAGAAAATCAACTCCAAATAGCACTCACCTAGTGTCCTATTGAAGCAGAACAGCCTCAAGGAAGACAGTTGCATGGATTACCTATTTACCCCCTAGTCAGTGGCAAAGGCACTGAAACACACTGGTTTAGCAGAGCAGATGAGGTGTTTATTGTGATTTCCTCCACCCTGTGTCAGCACTCTGACCACCAAGATTTGGGTGAAAAGGAGTTAGCTTGTCCTTCCGCAGCTTTGCTCTCTGAGATCTGAGTAAGTCGAGACTTATGGGGGAGGTTGGCACAACAAAATTGACTTGTGAATGCTGTTTAGTCCATGTTGATGTAAATAAGATGGCTTATCCACCTCACTTTCAGTTAGCTGGCTGTAAACTGTAGGGAATATAAGTGATAGATAAAACACAAGATTGACAGTTGGTAGTAAGAATACTTTCCCCTTTTTAATGAAACAACTTCTAGATGTGAAAGAGCTATTTGGGATAAATCTTCAGATCAGAATTATGCTCTGGAGCTGCAATAATGTATCCCCAGAATTTCCTATTCAGTATTTTTTGACATTAATTCTGCTGTCATTTGAGTGCTTAGAAACCAGGTTTTGCCCTCACAGTGAATGTGCTTCATGATGCATGACCTAAATGCCATACAGCTGCACCAAATCTTAAAGGTAAAGATAACTGGGTACTTACATTACATTCAGAAGGGTCTTGTTCTCTCATGGGTTGTGCTGTTTCTTCCTGCTTTACCCATAGTGCTGTTCTCCTCTGTTAAACATTACATGGCTTCAAATACCTATTACAGAGAAGGGAAAAGCTGGATGCTGATGAAGCTGGTTTTCTTGGACATCATTATGTGTATGTCCACATCTCTCCACTCTAAACAGAAAGCAAAGTCCATTGGGCCTAGCTGGTCACGTTATATGCCAAGGTATGCAACTCTTACACAAATACTTATTGGAAATTATATTTTGTTTTGCTTGGGGGGGTGGGGGTTTGTACCAGTTTGGCAGGGGGTTGTGTACCAAGGGTATCTACTTTGCTCTATATACTGCCTGAAATAGGTAATCCATCTGGAGACACAATTTCAGCACAGCACTAAGCTTTGAGGGTCAGAGCAAGGGAGCTGCAGCTTGTGTGTAGCCACGCTACCCAGCCTACTGAACTCCACTTAAGTGTAAACATCTCATCTTTTATTTCTGTGCAGTAGAGACCCTGCTGGTCACTATTTAGAAGCTAATGAGTCCTCTTGGACTCATCAATAAAGAGACTACCTCAGTCAATTTTGTAAGAATGGTGCCTTTTAGCTGTAGTCTTGTATTCTTTCAGACACAGTGTTTTCTCACAACCTAACAATTCTATCTCTGTCAAGGACCACCTAATTATCAAGTTCTGTGAAAAGCTTAATGTAGTATTTAGCAATTTAAAAAGCTGTATAAAATGTGTGCCATCACTGAGTGTCCAAAAATGACACTGAACAAATGCAACTGTTGTAACATACATAAACAGTAAACCAAGGTACACTCACAAATCTCTCAAAGAATAACAAATAACAGAAGAGAGAAACCCAGTAACATTAACCATGGCACTCTCAAACAACAAACCTCAGCTTTCTTGTAAAGATGTGTTTCAGTTTCATAGGATTATTCCAAAGGAAGGTAAGTGCTGTGAAGCTGGCTGACCAGCATTCATGGCTGGATGAGCTGTTTAGGTGCGTGGTTTGATCAGCCAGTTGGGAAAATGCCTGCTCAGTCCCTCTATACTTCTGCTGCACCTTGCAGGACTTCTTACCATCCACTCAGGAAGGCATAGTGCAGTTCCCAGGATCCTACAGAGCTAAGCTGCTGTGCAAGTAAAGCAGTGTAAAGCATGCCTGTGCTCAGTCCCTTGCTATGTTTCCTTAAAAGGTATTTCTTTACCTACCAGGATCCATGGCCTTGGTCACACATCTAGGTTCCCTGCAGATTGTCTAAAGCCTTAACATTTTTTTCTTCGTAACACAGCTGAACTCTGAGTGCTCTGTTGGGATATAGCCAAAGTTTGCAGTTAAGTAGTTTGAGTTTGAGTTTGCATTTTGGTTTTTGCTCTTACTAAAGTACCAGTTGTTGCTGTCTCTTGCAAAGCTTGTGTAGGTCAGATGGAGCTTGATGGAGCAGACTGTTCTATTTTGCCAGCCACAAAACCACTGCATTTGAATTACATGAATGTAGAATCTAGAAAGCTTGATTGCACAAATGTGGCTTTTCAGGAAAAACAGGGATGCTTATAGTTCTTCAAAACAGTTAGGCTGTTGGCTGTTCTGTTCTACTTCTTTAGTCATACAGCTGAGTGGTGTTAAGCATTTACACTCCTGTTAAATATTACATGGATCAAAACAAGATTATCTGAGGATGCAGATAAATGCTGTTAATGGCCACGCAGACCAGGTAGAGGTCTGTGACTGAAGGGACAGCTGGCTTTAATGTTTCTGCTCCTGGAAAGGCATGATTGCCACAGGCAAACATTGTTTAAGGAGAAGAGGCTATGGTGGTGAGCAGCTGTCTTTAGCACTTATACCTCCTTAGCTTATTGCCAGCTAAAACATCTGAAGCATGTTGTAGCCTGTCTTGGGGCTTTAGTTTCCTGACCATGCAGCTTGCACACCTGCTACAACATGCTAAACCAAGCTAACTTTCTGTTCTACGAAATCAGAGCAAAAGGGGTAATTAACATGCAACTTACTTTCCCTCCACAATGAATTTGGCATCAGTTCAGAAACCGTCACACTCTGATTTTCTGAAGCCCTTTCAGAATCTTCCTCTCTTTACTTCAGCTACCAGTGTTCTCATGAGATGGTGGCCTTGAGAGTTCCATCGTCCTATGAGGGAGGTTGGCAGAGGTTCTACAAGCCAACAGCTAGTCCACCACAGGGCCTGCTTCTGGAGACCATACCTGCAAAATGTGCCTACACTGCTACTTTGATTTACGTTGTAGTTCATTCCTAAGCACGTGACTGCACTCATACTATTTTACTCTAAGTGTCTCTGGTATGAGCTGCCCAGCTTGAAGAAAATATTTCAGCTCCAAAACCTCAATAAAAAAAGGATATGAACCCATTTTTTCATTCATTAAATCTTCAAAAGTTTCCTGTCCATGTATAGTATTAATTGATTCAGAGAAAAACTATGTATTTTATCGAGTTTCCTGTGTCACGTGGAAAGCAAACATCTTACACTAGAATAGCTGGAAACATTTTCTAAATCCATGTTTATGAACCAAAGCCAAATTGTCTTAATAATCTGTACTTCATGCTTTCATTTTGGCAGCTGCTTAAAAGAAAAGTTAAGGTACTTGATATTTGCTGGCCAAGTCATGTTTCTATGCATAAGCCCTGCTGGAACTTAAATAGTGTAATTTTAAAACTCCAGCTTTGAAAACTCCAGTTATGCTAGTGGAAATTTTGTCCATGGAAAAGTGTTACTGGTCCTAACCAGCTGTTGTTTAACCTTTTTTTTTTCTGAGTAGTAATGGTTGGGTTAAAAAAGACTTTTTAAAATAGCAGCCTAAAATCTTACATTAGGCATACAAACACAGATTCTGGATGCATTAAAATGTGTCTTTCTGGCTTGCTTCATTTTTCTCATTGGCACATTTGCTAATGAAACAGTTTTGCTTTTCCCTCTAATTTAAACACAGCTCATGTGCATGGTTATTCTGACCTTGTGTATTCTGTTTATGCTTTCATAGGAGACAACCATGTTGATTTTTGTAATTTATATTAAAGAAAATTCTAGCCTCACGTTTTTACTTGGTTATGGCTGTAAGAATTAAAGAACTTCTGTGAACAGTTACACAGTGGTTATTCAATGAGCCATGCCTAACAAAATAATACGGTTTAATTAGCACAACATAATCTGACAATTTGCTGCTGGCACACTATCTCTTCGTACAGCTGGCTAGTGATGCATGTATGCATATGAGATAAAGATCACTCCTTACAAGTTTTCTTCGCTTTTCAAGTGTTGTGTGGTTGAATTCTTGCAATTTCAAGTTGTCTTCTCATACAAACTTTGCTTCATCCCATCTAATTTAGAAACAGGTCTCAGTTAATAATATTAACATATTCTTAATTTTGAATTTTGAGAGAGGCTGGTTTTAAGCTAAACACTAGCAATGCCTATACAAAATTCATGTTTTATGTGTTTGAACATGGTGGCAGCCTCTTGCCTCCCTGTGCTTCCCAGCAAAATTCAGAAAGGCTTTGTGAACATCCTGCATCTACTCAGTAATAGAGTCTTGTTCAAATTCTGTCCAGCTGTGTTGTCCAATGGTTTCTTGCAGCAGCCTTATAATCAACCAATATGGAATAGAAATATTAAAAACTTGGGGGTTATAATCAGACAAAACATACTTCTGAAACTGTCCTTCTGTAAAACAGATTTTACTTTTATAGAGAACATAGTAAATTGTGCCAGTGTGTTTTCCTCACAGGTTCTTACCCACGTGCAACAGAATCTCAGAATAAAAATCTAGGCCGAAAGAAACCTCCAGAGATCCCCTAGTCCAGCCATCTGCTCAAAGCATGCTTACTTAGATCAGGTTCCTCAGGGACATGCCTCCAAGGAGGGGGATTTCATGATCTCTCTGGGCAATCTTTTCCAGTATTTAACCATCACATGGTAAAAATAAGTTCTTAATTGGAATTTTCTACATTCAAACTTTTCATTGATCTTCTCTTCAGTTTCTGCGTTTCAGTGTCATGAATCTCTGTCATTGTCCAGAGACTTCTGGCCTGCCATTTACAGACAGGGCATTGCTCAAGTAGACCTTGATTGGCAGTAAATGAAAGAAAACCTTCATGGATCTCCTGCTCTTCTGTCTCTGTCAAGTGAGGTCTTTGTGTATCCAGTTCCACATCAATGCTTTGCTCCCCCATGAGAGCATTTCAAAGGCACTAGAAAGGCTCAAAGGAGAGAATAAAATGTCCTTGTCCCCTTCCTCTGCCATGACCTGCTTGTAAAACCTAAATGTGAAGTCAATGCTGCTGGTGGCTACCTTAAGATGAGCCAGATTTCAATTACATTGCTGCTTTCCAGGAGATGTTTAGATAATTTCCATCTGTCAACCTGTACTATTTATGGGAGTGGCCAGTTAGTAGGTGGGAGTGAAACCTAATCACTCAGTGGACAACGGTTTTTGGCTGTTATTTGCATGATACTGAGGAATAGAATTCACATCTGAGTAAGAAAACATCATGAAAATTACCCGACTCTTCATAGAACGCCATCAATATTTGTTACAGAGGTTTATTTAATGCTAGTTCAGATCTATGACTGAACTCAAAGACCAGAATGCAAGCAATGAGGAAAAAGGGTTTTAATTAATATTTCTGAAGTAGTTTCTAAAGAAAGACTGGGACACCCATTAAATCCACAGAGTGCCAAAAATAATTCCTCATTTTTGCCCACAGAAATGAGATACAAGGCTTCAGTCTCAGTGGTTAGCTCAGTGTTGCCAAACTCCCTGAATACAGAAGTGTTTAGAGAGGCTGTTTTCCCCTTAAACTTCTCTTGACCTTTCATCATCTTCCACCACCTAAATTCCACCTTTATCTAAAGCACACATGTCACATCCAGCTGGCTGCTTAGGAATGAAAATAGAACTGGATTTCTTGGGAGATCATGGAAGAACACTTGGGGATCAATCTCAGTAAAAAAAAAAAGAAATGAGAGCAAAACATTGCCTTTACTGTTAAAAAATACAAAGATGGGGCATATCAGACCCCTCTTACTGCTGCTAAACTAATTTGCTCTTTTAATTTTGCTGTGCTGAGTTAAATGATGATGTATATCTGTGGTGCCTTCATCTGTACAGCAACACAACTGTGGAAAAGATTTTTTTTTAAAGAAGCAGGAATTAAAATTATATGTTTATCCCAACTGTGGTTTTGTCTTTTTCTTAATTTCTTTTTAGTGCATAAAGTGAATTATTTCTTTAAGGAAACATGTTGCATTATCCAAAAAATGACACAAAAGTGAAACACCTCAGTTTGGGTTCTGAAACTCAGATCACCTCTGAGTTTCTTTTATGATTCATAGGACTTCATTGAATGAGCTGGATGCCAATGAGTCTAAACTAAACACTGGGTTTAACTTCACTGTACCAGATCTACGGAATCAAAAGAGAGAGGTATCCATCAGCTCATTGAGCTTGGCAGAGAGCAGTCTTTGAACAGATACTGAAGTGGAAATTGCTGTCAGAACAGATTTAAATATCTCTCAGAAGAGAAACTCCTTTTGCTGCAGTGCTCTAAAAATGTTACATGGCCTTAGACAAGGGAATTCAGGAAGCCTGCCCCAAAGACTCAAGGATCTGCAAAAACTAGTCAAAAGCTTAAAAAAGAGCCACCTTTATCTATGCTATAAACATAACAAAAGACAATGCAAATATAAATTCGTTCCAGCGAACCTTTGGACTCCAAGAAGCAATAGTGCACTTGCACTTGCACGGGTCTGAGCCTGTGCCCTGTGACTAGCCAACATCTGACTGAACTAAGAGAAAATCTTCTTCCCTACAATAATTTCCTTTGATTCTCTTTCCATTGGCATCATGTTCTGGTTTATTTATGCCAAAAGCTTTAACACCTGCTAATTAAGTTCCAGTCAAGCCTTAGAAAGACTCAAAGTCTATAATTGTGTGGTGGCCTGCCCAGACAGATAAGCTAATTAGCTCCAGTGTACTGCTAGTCTGCTCTCACTTCCCTGCTTCTCTGTCTTGTGGCAGGTTCAAGAAGGACCCCAGCTTGTACCTCAGACTCTCACATCACAATGGAAACATTTTGGCCACCCTGGCAATCTCACTCTCCCTGCCACCTGCTTTTATATACTTTTGGTTTTTTTGCAAGGAAGCCCAGTGTTCTTCATGACATGACATATTTCTTCACAGAACCTCCAAGAACATTTCTATTTTCTCACCATTTCACAAAACCAGCTATTTTCCAAGTTCTTGCTTTGCAGAGGAGTGATTCCCTTTTATCACCACTGCCAAACCCACTCTTTTTACACAGGTGAAATAAGAAAATATACCATAAATAACACAGGTAGCATGGTCTCTAGTACAAGTGTTTTCTCATGTTCACACCACTTGCAAGATGCCCCCTTAGCCAAATTGTTCTCTTCTGCTTTTTGTTCTATTGCTTGCACTCTATACATCATAATGCAACCAGATAAGAAGTAAAACCAATCCTGGAGATTACAAATTAGCTTCTGAGGAAGGTTTCTTCCTTTTTCTCTTTTTTCAATGCAGGCATCTAGTGGTTCGGGTGCTTTAGAAGCTGCTGTGGTAAAAATCTGAGATGCATTTTTCAATTAACTCATAACAAACACTTACAGGTCCATTTAAACTGGACAAATCTCATAAGAAATGTCAAAATCAGCTACCCAGAGGGAACAAGATATGAAGAATGAGGTGGAAAGCCTACAGCTCAGCTAGAGCATGGTTTGCTTATGGATCCACCCATTGTTGATGGTCAGTGTAACCCTACTTCTTTTCCAGCCCTTTTCCCCAGACTGAAACGGCTTAGGACTGAAATTGTTTCTGACTTATGAAGCTGTTTCTGGTTTATGGCAATCATAGGTTTCTGGATGTTGAAGCAGGTGGCTATTCCTGGAAAGCTGAAGTAGGAAGAACTAGTGAGATGTTCTGACAGTTCCATAATTTCAAACTCTGAGACCATAATCTAGAAGCATTTCTCAGAAGGTTCTCAGGAAAAGCATCCTGTGAACCTTTATCTGGAATAAAGCTGCAGCCACAGTCTGGAACCAGGTAAACTTCACATTCACGGAAGGGAAGTTTTAAAGAAGTAAAGGTGTGAAAAGCATCAATACTTGTAGTGATTGACTTGCCTGTGTGCATCAGCATTTAATTATCATAATACTGTACTGTCTTCATATGTATCTTTCTAATAGGAAAGAAATTTCATTCTGTGTGTAAGACAGAAGTGACCAAACCATGTTGTGTTTGAAGACAAATACAGCTCTCTGCCAAGACTTTGCAGGAGTCAAACAACCACAGACCTTCCATTCTTCCCCACAGATATTTTTTCTCCCAGCCAAATGACAGAGCACAAGCCAGGAATCTAATATATAGCAGAATTACTGAGTTAATATTATGGCTCTCCATTCAAAAGGCCTGGGAATTTTTGTGTGAAGTGCATTCATTTTGGTCTGTTTTTTGCAGTCTCTTAGCAGCCAGTGGTATGACTAAATACACTCCCTTCCAGAAAATATTTTCTAGATCCATTCCAACAATGAAGCTGTTGATGCCTTCAGACCCCCCATTCTGAGCCCAAACCATACCTCACATATGCAATTATGCTGCTGGTAACTCAATCTGACATATGCCAGGGACATTCATGAGGTATTTGTGGTTACCGAGGCTCTGTGTAGGCTGCAGGAAAGCACTGCCTTGAGCAATACATCTTTCACAAGGGCTTCCTGAGCCTAGGTGTTAGTGTCATTAGCAGGTGATGGACACTGGCTGTGTGGATCTCAGCCACAGCATGTTCATAGCTGCCATGTTTCTGGTGGCAATAGAAGCCAGGTTTTTAGCCATAAGTAATCACCAACTTTTTCAAGAGCTGAGAAATTCACATAGTATTGCCCAGAAATATCTGTTAATTACTAATTGTGTGAGAATTGCTAGACAGTCTGGATACATAATGAAATACATGACATCTGATTTTGAGAAATCAGACACCCGCAAGTGGTGGGTATGTGACATGAAGGGTGCTATTTTCCCATAGGGATAACCATTTTCTAATTAATGGGAATGTGGGTGTGCTAATCAATGAAGAGCACCAGGAAAAGCATGCTGTCATTAAGGAGACACTCCTACCTCACCATCCCTGAATCATCATGGTGTCAATCCCTACAAGAACTTTATAAAACTTACTAATGTTTTTCTTTGTCATTATGTCCTAAAAGTGGCATGCAGAAAGAGCAATATCACACAGTAGAAGAATGCAATAGGTTATTCAGTATCAAGACAATGCTAACAGTATGTGGCTATTTAGTTGTTATGTTAGAAAACAAATTAAAAGGACCTAAATTATTATGAGAGCCTGCAATATCTCTTGTCTGATGAGAAGCACTGTCTTGCAGAAACTATGACTGCCCTGGATTTGTGATAACCTTAAGGTTGACAGTTTTGGGAATGTTGTGCAATCCTTCTGTACTTGTTATTTACCACACAAATTTGTTGCACACTTCCAGTGATGGATGTTCCCTGATTGTAGTCAAAATAGAAAGAAAACCAAGTTAAAACGTATGTGCATGGTTGCTACTCCCCCTTGTAGACAATTCCTTACCAACTTGATATTTTTTAGTTATCCAGATCTTAATTCAGCTTAAATTTTCTTCATCTACTTTCAAATAAATTGAGCAACAAGGTTACCCCTCAGTGAGATCTGATTAGCAAAATGACATTTAGTCTTGGTTTGGGGTTTTTTTTCTACTAACAAATGGAGACTATTGATCTGAGGTCCATGAAGTACAACAAACACAGTCTTGCCTACAGAGTTGTTTGTCATTGCAAAGCTGGACTTTGGCACACTGTCCTGAATTAGCCCTGATATTTGCCAAGGGTTTTTGAATGATTTTCTGTAGAATCTGTTTAACTGTATTGCACTAAGACTTTTTTTGTCTTATGTGTAGAGGTCTTTTATTTGTGGAGGTATGAAGCCAACTGTTTGTTACTAAATATTGAACAGACTACATACAATTATGAGTAAGAAACTTCTGTTAATAATTTACATGATTTTGATGAGGGCTTTGAGAGTGAATGTCAAGTGTTACATGACTGGCAGTTTGATATACAAAGATTCTTATGTTCCTTATTGGTACACTTACAGCTACAATTTACTAATGTTGATGTCAATAACTTCAAAGAAAGTAAAGATCCCCAAACTAATCAAAATAATTATATTTTAGAAATATTCAACATAACTTTCAAGTTATATTTTTCACAGATATTTTAAGAGACTAAAGTCTAGAAATTTGCCATTATATTTTACTTCTCTAACAGTTTGAGATTCTGCTGCAAAAGTTTTAATAAATCTGTAACTTAAGCACTTTCATCGTCTTTCTATATTTTACTAAGACATGCTAAGGATGTTGATTAAAAAAATTAAAGAAGAAATTAAATATTTACTGGTTGATTTGTGTTTCTTTTCACAACTGTACAACTATATAGTGTATCTGATATGTTAAAATCCTCTCAGTTATCTCACTATAAAACAACATAATAGCAATAAGTTAAACTCAAGAAACCTTAAAAGTGTAAAGGTACGAATTCAATTAACAGTATGTTTTTGCTCCATAACAGTAATCTGCTTCTACCATTTAGGAATTTGACTTCTCAAACATTAGCTGCATATTCTATGTGTCTCTATGATAATTTAAAGCATGTTAACAGTCCCTAGGAAACCTCTGCTCTTCCTAGTGAAGAAATGCAAACTCTCCAGGGTTATAATCTCCTATTCCTCCTCTTTTCTGCTGCAG
Source organism: Neopsephotus bourkii (assembly GCF_033783945.1). Taxonomy (NCBI): domain Eukaryota; kingdom Metazoa; phylum Chordata; class Aves; order Psittaciformes; family Psittacidae; genus Neopsephotus; species Neopsephotus bourkii. Next base: position 28,683 of record NW_026900878.1, read on the forward strand.
TCTGACATGTATAGCTGGAAAGTGTAATAAACATGGCATCAGGAGAAATGACAGTGATGATAAACCCATAATAAGAAAACTGGTGTTATGCCATGTACTGCTCCATCATACTTTTATCTCAGGGCATTGGCAATAATAGCTGTATTAACAGGATAAAACAGAGTCCTTTTGCTGCTATGGCTTCCTTGCTTAGTAGAATAAATATTATTCGTAAAGCAAAACCAACCTTCTTGTTTTCATGAGGATGGCTTCCTCTGAAGAGGAAAAAGTGAGGCAAGCTAAACCAGCTACACTCATCAACACTTTACATTGGTGTATCTTCCAGTGTCCCAGTCACTGATCCTGCAGCTTCACACCATACTTGGTTAAAAACCAAATAAATTAATGGAAATTCACTCCAATATTAAGGGAATCTGTATTTAAACCTAGTCATTAAGGTTAGAGTATTAAAGAGACAGGATTTATACCTTACACCTTCTTTTCCTTGATTCCCTTTTCCTGCTGTCCAGTACACACACCGTGAGTGTACAGCAGTAGCTACATTATCCAGAGGCTTTGAGCCACCTCAAATAACCCACTGGAGCATGTCAGCAGCTTCTTACAAAAGAGCTTCTTACAAAACTGGTAAAAACTGCTCTGACACTGCAAGCTATCCCCAGCTATAGACTGGTGGAAATACCAGCGACTTTTATACAAGGAAAAATAGGGTTTGTTTTTTAAGGGATTAATTAATGTATATAAAAATAATGGGTGAAAGATGAGCACTAGTACATAATGGCGTGCATGCACAGGTGTTTCACTGGATTGCAGGGATTTAGCCGGCAATGTGTAAGTGCATGTTCTCTGGTAGATCAGTCATTTTTCAGAGGGTTTACGATTTTTCCCATGAAAAGGATGCTGTGGGTGTATTTATCCAGAATTGCCAGGAGAAAAGGCCTGTTGAATCTGATTCGACGTGGGTGAGGAAAATCGCCAGATCGCCAGGTAATCTCCTTAACTGTGGCCCCAGCTGCTTCAGTGCCGTTTTCATGAACATTCAGTACGGCTTTGTGGATCACCTGCAAAGACACGAAGCCAAAAAACCTCCAGATGACAACCTGGCAAGAAAAGAGCAGCCTGCCACCCTCCTCGCTCTCACCAAAGGGAGCCCTGCCTGGAGCAAGACCCAGCAGGACCAACCACTGCAAAGGTCATCACCAGACACTAGCCTTTCCACTGCGGTTGCAATCAGCTATCAGACCACTCCTGCTAGCCTCCCTCACTGCATGTGGAGAGAGTAACCCTCAAACAGCAGACAGCCAAAGAGCGATCAAGATGACTGTTGGCAAGAAACTCTGGTATCAAAGAAACCTGGTAATTTAGCCTAGGCTTAGTTTTGCCTTTGGCAGCTTCATGTATTGTGAATTTACCCTACCATCTAGCTGAAAAAAAACAACTTTTTTGAAAGTACTAGAATGGCAGGAATAACAGCCTTTTGCCCTTTGCATGCAGAATTAGGGGAAATTTTACTAAAGCTAATGTGCTAGCTTTGGATAATTTTGTTTAGTAGCTAAAAGAACAGTTAATTATATATATGTCTTCTTTCTTGTTCTCCAACCATGTATGTATAGCCTTGCAAGCATGTTTGGCTTCAGATTTAGGAAATATACAGAATGCTTTGTCTCTAGTCTGGCAGCTGTTGATGACTGAGTGATGTTTCAGAGAGAGAGGGATAAGCTTTTCATGGGATATTAATGTCAGGTTCCTTGGAACAGACAAATTCTGTGGTCACTGCGTTTCATGTGCTGACTTACTTTTGCAACCATTAGTCCAGGCTCTCCAGTAATCCCTGAGAGATCAGCTTGTTCAGTGAACAGATCAATCATCCCCACTTGTTTGACTATACTTTTCACATCATATGTACCAGAAATAGAAAGTTTTGGAATGTGCAGATGTATTTTTCTGTAAAAAAATACCACAAATGGGGACAAATTATCATCTAGGTAACACTCCTCAATGGCTTCAGTATAATGACACTTCACATTTATTTTTTTAATGTTGAAAGTCTGCTTTCAGGGTTCAGGTAGCACTTCTGGTCAGGCTAGCTATCTAATGTGGAAGGGTTGAAGCAGAATGAGCCTGTGTTATCCTCTGCCTCCACACTGGGTTCAACATCACACAACTGTACCAATTCTGTGGCAAGCAGGGAGCAGGGTTTTTTCAAGAAATCATAACCAGTTGTCCTAAGGCTGTTTGAATATGCAACAGGGCTTGGGCCACCACAGGAGTAGCTGCAGTAATGGTGAATGAGTGAAATTCTTGCTTTTACCTATAATGGTCTCAATATCCAAACACCCAATAGCTACTCCATTATAGTTTCAAAATATCCTTATGAAACAAGGGTCTGCTATCTTCATTCTGGTGCTAAGCAACTTTTGGTTGAGCCAGGAGCTTAACCCTAGGTGGATCGCAAGTTCAATGACCTATTTATTTGCTAGCCACAGTTCTTTGTAACTTTTGTACTAAAAAGTCGTGCGTAGAGAGGTACCATCAAGCGACCAGAGTTCAGTAGAATAACGTGGCCTTTGATGTTGTGTCTTGGTGAGATGAACTCTACTAATCTATAATATGGTCACCTTTCAGCAAAAACCCTTACCTGTCTCGGAGGAACTTTCCCCATTTAGATACAGTCCTTTTCAAGAGAGCATCTTCCACTTGCTTCATCTTCCCTTTGTCGGGCAAAACAAATAATGCTGCAGCATTTCCATTGTAAGGTATCTGAACTAGCCAACAGGACAGTTCTTCATCAAAGTAAGTTCTGTAGTATCCCTTTCGATACATCATGTCAACTTTTACAGATGTTTCCTGATCCACAAAAAAATCCTCCTGTTTTGTGTATGAAGTACTGAAGGGTTTCTCCCACTGGGCTTAGGGCAAAAAGAAAAATAATTCAGTGGAATACAAAGAGGAATGGTCATGGTGCATAAAACGGGACCTAGTCCCACAGCCTTCCTTTGATTAGAGCAAATATCTTTTTCAAGCTACTGCATCCCCAGGTGTTACAGCGATGCAGCTCTTTTGGTTTATATTTCACGTGTTTAAAGACGATTGCAAAAAAATAATATTGAAAACATCATCTTTCAGTAGAGCATGAGCCTATAAAACATAAAGAATTTACTAAGCTAAACAAAGATAACTGTTAAAAAAAAAAAAACCAAACCCACTAGTCTTTCACTCAACCAGGTGAGGACACATTTATACTGACAAGGAATATACATGAGTTTATAGCAGTATGTGGTTTACAGATGCTGAACTTGTTTTCCTCCATTTAAAATATTTAATCTACAGTTTCTTTCTCTTGTTTTCATTCCTTGTAATAAACAGCAAGCATCTAAGTTACAACCTTCACACCCTTTGATATTTCTTACCTTTAAAGAAGACATAGTTAACAAGAATCATGGTGGTGAAAGGATCAAGATTTTCCACTAGTTTAGTGATTTTCCCATTTGTCTTTTCCTCAACATAACTGTTGATCTGATTCTCTGCACCAGAGGAGTTGTTAAAATCAGTGGAAAAGACTTCAGATTCATAAAAGCTTTTGACATCATCAAGGAACTTCTGTAGTGGTTTTAGTGTCTCTTCTATAAAAAGGGCATTGCCTAGGCTCAGCTGGAGTTCAGTGTCTGAGCGATTCAACATGTGGAGGAGCTGGCAAAAACCTTCATGTATTTCCTGCTCCTGAGTCTTTTCCAGGTTAAAGGCAAGCCCTTCCAGAATCTGCGTCAGTGTTGCTGACTTGGCACCAAGTGCCAGCATTGCAAAGGAAGCAGAGATGCTTATGGGTGAAAAGAAAATATTTTGATCAGTTGCTTCAGATGCAATCAGCTTGTAAAATAAAAATGCAAAGTCAGCATTGCTGGAAACTAGTTTGCCAAAAGTATTGTTCTTAACTGGATAAATTCCTTTCCCATGAGAACTGCGTTGTGGGTAATACATCCCTTTAGGATCATCCTGCTTATTGGGATAATGAGGATGCTGATGACAATGGGCAGCAGTATACAAACCAGCCAGCAATAAACACAAGGAGAAGATGGGCTTCATTTTCCTTTTAACTGTTTCTGGAAAACAGATAAACATAGAAAATATGGCATGGAAATGAATTTATTTGTTCTGTGCATCTAGCCAAGTAAAATGAGGCTCTCAGACCACACCTGTTCTCTAAAATCATACGCTTTTATGTTTCACATTCTTAATACATGCCAGTGATCTCCAGAAAGAATATGCCTCCTGATACACTACTTGTATAACCAAGTACTCTCTCAAAAGGAGTCATTTGGATCATATTGACTTTTAAAAAATAGGGTAAGACTGAGTTTTTAAAAACTTGCAAATAACTGGAAAATTATAACCTTTTGCCCAGAGTAGGAGGAGGAAGTTGGTTTTGCACTCAGTACTGTAGGATGGCCACTGCAGCCCTGTTAATTCATCAAATAATGAGAGAATGAAATGCGTTTTAAACAAAAATGAGGTATAAACACGCATCCTACTGTCTAGGACCAAAATTTCAAAGTACTTACTCTTTCTTCAAAGATAAAATATTGGATCACTGTGGTAGCAAAGTCTATAGGCATCTTTATTGTTTCCAAAACAAATTTTTATTTAATTATGTGGAGTATCTTCTTCACTAACAGCCAGTTTTTGCCGACTTTTGGCACATTTTGGTTTTTTTTGCATGTGAAGTATATACCTTTGTTTACATGTAAAAAGGTGTCCTTCCCAGGCAACAGCATAATCCCCCCCACATATAATGTGCAAACAGTCCAAGGGCAAATTAAAAGGGTACTTACAGTGCTACAAAAGGTATCTTGCTGTGTCCATCTGGTCTTGTCTGTTCCGTCTCTTCAGTACCATTGAACAGGATTAAGCAATGCACGCCCGTTAATCATTAAATAGATCAAATAAAAATTGCCAGAGAAGATGCACAACAAGCAGCAATGACATTAGATACTCTGGACAGTTTGTCCAATCCAGCCACAGACTAACAGTGCTGGGTGTTGGGCTGCAGGTAAGAGGGAGCAGAACAGGGAATATATCTCCCCTGGAGTAGTAACCTCTCTGTCAGGATTTCAAAAGAAGATTTGGATTTGGAAAGCCCTTCTGCTTCTACTTCATACCTCAGTCACAACTTTTGGTACCACCTTTAGTGGTTTGAGGTCTTTTTTTAAGAGGAGCAGGCTGCAAGTGATTAGTGAACTGTCTCTGTATTTCTTTAGAGAATATGGTGTGACATTACCACTCTAGTGAGACATTTCCAGTCAACAGAGTTGTTCACTCATTGCTGTTGGCCATTGCTTGTGACTATTTGGGAATTGGTGAAGATTTCCTGGGGCTTTCTTGAAAATACACTACCACCACTGCTAAGAAACCACACTTACTGGTCAATTCCAGAGATTAACTGCAAAGAGAGACATGAGGTCAGTGAATGGCTTGTATCCTCAGATTAGTCTTCTGAATCATAAACCACTGAAAGGGACCTCAGCAGCACACAAACAAGGCTGCCTATACACCTTTCAGCAAGTGCTAAAGAAGACATGCTGGCATCACTGAATGAATATTCAAGGTTGAATATTGTATATAGACAGATTGCTCAAGGACAAAGTAAGGCAGGAAATGAAATTTTTAACAGAGCTGGTTGCCCCTGTAGGACCCATCTCCATTATGTTGGATGGTTTTGTCATTCAACTTAGCAGTTGCAGTGCCATTTCTATAACGTAGATGTGAAATATGCAGTCTCCATCCCGTTGATTCCACTTTGCCAGAATACCCCAAGAGGCTGATGGCAACCACCAGATTTTGAAAGGTAGTATCCATAATCCATAAATCACTGAGCCATTGCCCAGTAACTACAAGTGCATTATGAACTGTCAAAAAGTAGCCCACAATGCATGTGGCCACTGGCATATTATAGCTTATAAAACAGTGAATAAGATGTACAAGATGAAAACGAGGAACTTGAGTATTTCCAGTTCAGCTAGCTCTGTAAACTTATACCAATTACCCTAAATTTTCATTAAGAGAGATCACATTGTTTATTAGCAGTGAGGCAAAATGGGGATAAATGGAGTGATCTCCTGAAGAATTATACCTTTTTAATTGCAGATGCATACAAGCACACAAATAGCAACACAGATGTTCTTAGCTCATACTGGCATTGCAGTAAAGTAGAAATTTTCAACCTATGGTCCAAGTTCATTACCTGTAGCAGAACTGAAAAGCAATCACAAAACACAAGCCAGCATATATCCCCTTCCATTAATTCCTTCCACCGCTGCACCAAAACAAAGCTGTCCCTGTAAGATTGCATCCTGTTGAGTGTTGCAGGTATCTGTTCAAGGAGGATCAATAAACTGTACACAAGTTGATGCTTACCCATACCTAAATTTCCATCAAGAAAAAAGTCATTGGGAAGTCACCACAGCTGACAGGCAGTATACAAGGCCTGCTGGAAATGCTTCTATGCCGTAATCAAAGCTACGGAGAAGAAATTTTTGCATCTCTGAAGATTAGGCAACCATTTTACAGAGTGGAAGAAGAGAAGCTGGGGATGAAAGCTGATGGGTAAGTGCTGGGAGAAGGCAGTGAGAAGGAAAGGGAGGGCAGATGCTAGCAGAGGTCAGAAACAAATGAGCCATTAGAATATATCCAATCCCACAAGAGACACAAGAGGCCTGTCTCTACACCTGTGTCATTAAATCACTGGCAATACATGTCATGCCTATTCCCATTATAACAGGCATTTTTATCACAGCAAGGCTGGACAATATTAATTCTGGTATTTCCTAAAGACTGAACATTTGGCCTTACAGCCACAATACTCTGCTAACATTCTTCTTTGGGAAATAACATACAACATTTTACCCTTAGTCTCAATCTGTTACAAGAACCTTACACTTGCAATGAAATGCTGTGGTATATCTTACCTTTAAAGAAAAACAGATATACATAACCTCTGCTGAGAATCAAAGTTCTTTCTACTTTACTTACTAATCCTTGTTATTTTCTTTGCCTTCTAACTTAAAGTATATTTATCAGCCTCAGAGATTCTGGAGGGTGGACTGTTTCAAGCTACTTTTTGATGCTATCCAAAATCATATCAAGCAGGATATTTTTGTGTTGCTTGCAATAACAAAAACACATTTATTGCAGTCTGTATCTTGGACAGCATAATGAGACTATAACTTACAGCTTGACATCATAGGATAGCAATTCGTTGATGCCATGTTGCCCAGCAAGTAGCTTACCCATCAAGAGGACTTCCTTTTCCAGGTTCCATTGTGCTAAAAAAAAAAGGTATATAAAAGATAATGCGCAGAATTCCTTCCTTACTCTCCAAGAGAGCAAATGCTTATTCTTTTCTGTTTTCTGGGGTTTCTTGCTTTTACAGTTATACATTTTGTTTCCTTTTGTAATATAGTTTACTACTTTGCCAAGGTATCAGAGAAAGAGAATGCATAAATAAAAAATTCCCTATTAATTAAAAATTTCAGTGTTCTGGAAAAATGGAGCATACTTTCTCACTAATGTTAAACTTTGTTTTTTTAATACTGATAGCGTACATTTTCCTATAAGGACACCAATTGGTTGTGTTAGCAGTAAGTTCCAAAGGACTGTTACGGTTTAACTTCAGTTGGCAATCAAGCCGTACACAGCTGCTCATTCACTCTCCCAAGTCAGGATGGGAAGAGAATCAGAAGAGTGAAAGTCAGAAGACTCCTGGGTTGAGATAAAGACAGTTTAAGAGGTAAAGCAAGAGCTGCATGTGCAAGCAAAGCAAAACAAGGAATTCATTCATTACGTCCCATGGGCAGGCAGGAGTTCAGCCATCTCTAGGAAAGCAGGTCACCATCATGTGTAACTGTCACTTGGGAAGATAAATGCTATCATTTCAAATATCGCCACCTTTCTTCTTCCAACAGCTTTATATGCTGAACATGACACCATATAATATGGAATATCCCTTGGGTCAGCTGTGGTCAACTGAGCCAGCTGCATCCCCTCCAAACTGCTTGTGCACCTCCAGCCCACTTGCTGGTGAGGTGCTGTGAGAAGAAGAAAAAGACTTGACTCTGTGTAAGCCCTTCTCAGCAATAATGAAAAATCTCTGCATTATCATCTCTGTTTTCAGCACAAATCCAAAACATAGACCCACAGTAGCCACTATGAAGAAAATTAACTCTATCACAGCCAAAATCAAGGGGCAACCTAGAAGACACTTCTTATTTTCCATTAACTCTAGCTTCCATTTTAACTTGCATTTCTCCATCAGGAAATCCAGATAAGCTCGTTCCTTCATGCAGGTTTTGATTCATCTGTCTTCAAGAAATTCATTTTTCATGTACAAATCTTGACAATTTTATTTTAAGTATAAAAATGGAGGAAAAGTGCACAAGATGTATTGTAATCCAGAAGGATTTTGTAGCGTGGATATGGCCTGCTCACGTGTTAGATTTGTTACTTACTGCTGAACCATACACAGGAGAATGCAATCTTACAGATGTTCTTATCAAATACAAACTTCAAAAGGAATACAATGTGGATTATGAAGATACTAATTGGTTTTGGACTGTATTGGTGAAAAATTTCACCATCTTCTCAGAAAAGAGCATTAATATAGATGAGAGAATCTGACAGAAGGGAGAACTATAGGAATACATAGCAAAAAGCAGTGGCCTAAGTGACACACATGCCTCTCTCTGCAAGCTCCCAAGCATGTGACGCCTGAGAGCCCCAAGCTAGGTCAGGTATCAAACTGTCCCACATGAGATGTTCAACACCTCAGAATGAAAGCACACTGATGGGGACCTGCATTTAGGAGTCTGAAGGCAATACTGGAAAGGGAACTGGGCCTTCTTCCCCTCAAGCTCAAAGCAAGGCTATTGTCCCATGGTTGTCTCATATGGCTGCATAGTCGAGCAGTAAGGACACACTTGTCAAGGCAGGACACACTATCTTCCTTTTGAATGCAGCAGTACTAATCTTTTGTTTACTGACCAGGTGACTGGAGCACTGTATCACTTGATCTGGATACAAGACCATCAAGTCTTATAAACTATTCTGCCTGAGAGAATCAGACTAAAATCATCCACTTGGCAGAGGAATTAATTCATGGTGCAAGAGGCTGATGAGAAAATGAAGGGAAAGGCAATTCCCAGCCTTCCTTCTGAGGACTTTCTGCTTAAAAAAATCAAATAAGATACAAAAATCTACTTAGGTGAGATGTGCAGATAATTGTGTGTGAATAATTGTGTGTGTTTTCATCTACCTGCAAAAGACATTTATGTATATAAGCACACACACCCCTACAGGTATTCAGGATCCTGGACAAAGATCAACTAGTCTGATGTGTTAATCTAATAATGCAAGCAAAACCCGGTGAGATAGGAAATTTAGGCTTCCCTCTGAGGACAATTCAAGTAGAATAAGAAACAAAGGCCCTAGGAACTGTTTTTTAATATGGTACCTGATTGCACAAGATGTGCAAGTGTTATTAGTTCTAGTCATATGAGCAGTGTGTGAGTAGTTCCGCTAAAGATAATCATTATCTGTGCTAAATCAGGACCTGTGGCAATAATTAACGCATTATGATTTGAACTGGAAAGAACCTGAAGAAATGCTATCTCGAATTAATTATGATGTTTTGATAACATAACAATAACTTCAAAACTCTTTTTAAGAGCTTTGAAGAATCATATCATTACTAGATTGCACATGCTATTGTTTTAAACACTTTTTGCTAAAAGCTAAAAAAAAAAATCTTTTTTACATCCTGATATGAAGTGATGTGAAAATATTTTAAGTTTACTTACAAAGGTTTTGTTGAAAAAAAACTGAAAAATCACTTTCAAATGTAAATGAAAGGGAAAAAAAAAAAAAGGATGTTAAAAGTGAGGCAATGAAATAAGTTGATCGAGCTGTAAATACCCTGGCTGAGTGATGTCAACTCTTTCAGAGAATCTGTGATTGGAAAATAGTATGCCATTAGTTATCATTATTTTGTTATTATGCTATTTTTAGTTAAACATGGACTCCTTACAGCAAGTTGTGATGAGGTAAATACTCCTGCCTTTACCTGATCTTGAAATCTGATGGTTTAGTATTTTGCCCCCTTACAAGCAAACTGTCCTATCATCAACACGCGAAATTTTCATAGTGCAAACATTCATGAACTTCACACACACACAAATGGCACTCCTAGAAAAAACAACCCCAAAACCTAAAACTGACTCAGAGGAAACATGGCAGCTCTCACTGCACTCTGCTACAGACAATACAAAACAAAGTGTTCTGTAAAAAGTGGAGTTACCAAAGCCTAATTTATTAAGGATTTATGGCTTTCCTAACCACAATAGCCACAGTTTTACTCTCCAGCTTCCAGGATGACTCCAATCAGGCAGGATAGCAGGACTGGGGCCAGCGCTAAAGCTAGGGCAGGGGCTTGGACTCCCTGACATGTGTTCATTGCCTACTGCAATGAAATTTCAAGCAGCTGAGTCCTGCCGGCCTTTCCCACAGGAGGGATCACAAAGTTGTATTTCACTGATTTTCACAGTGTAACAGAATGGGTTTTCAATCTTCTACCTCTGCTAAGTGTGACTGAAATTTGCCAATAAGCTGCAATGTTGTGGGAGGTAACTAAGATAAGGCAAGTGACTACAAACATGAAAATGTGATGTTGTTTCTTTTGGAAATCAGGTTGGTTGCTTTATTTTCTTTGTGCTTGAGGTTACATGAGTCACACTTTCTAAGTTTTCACAGTTCATGGTGTCCTGGGTTTAGCAGTAGCAGTCATTTTTCTCCTTCTTGGTAGCTGGTGCAGTGCTGTATTTTGACTTTCAGCTGGGAACAGAGCTGATAAAAATGATGTTTTGGTTTGGCCAAGGACTTTGTGAGCCTCATGCTCTGCCAGGGAGGAGGGAAGCCAGGAGGAAGCAGAGACAGGACACCTGACCCAAACTAGCCAAAGAGGTATTCCATACCACAGCACATCACGCCCAGGAGGGAACTGGGAGTTACCCAGAAGGGCTAGGGGACTGCAGAGTTAGAGGAGGTATCGGTCGGTGCTTGGTCGGGCTGGGGGGGCAAGTTATTGGTTGCCTGGTGATGGGGTGTTGTATTCTCTTCCCTTGTTATTTCCTTTATCATTACTATTATTGGTGGCAGCAGTAGTGATTTGTGTTATACCTTAGTTACTAAACTGTTCTTATCTCAACCCGTGGGAGTTGCATTCTTTCTGATTCTCCTCACCGTCCCTCCAGGAGTAGGGGGAGGGCAAGAAGAGGGGGGGAGTGAGTGCACAAGCTGTCGGGATGGGTTAAACCACGACAATGGAACTCCATTTCTCATTAGCTACCATGAGCCTTTTCATCATCCTTGCATTTTCTTGAGAAAAAAAAATCCAACAATTTATTATAGATTATATTTTAATAATAATGTATCTCCATTTTTACCACCATTAGCTTTTCTTGTGCATCCTCTTCAGGTGAGCTTGTAGGCAGTTCAACACTCAGTGGAGTGATTTAGCACTACAGGATGAATGAAGAATAGGTTCTGTAAACATTGCAACTGTTTCGCAACATTTTATAACCAGACTGCAGAGAAATTTAAAAATCAATTTCTAAAATCATAACACCCCTGAGTCCAAGCTTTACTCTAGTTACATGATAAAACCTACTGAAGAGCTATGATAAAATAGATCTGGGTGAATATTCAGTTAACAAATCCTGCAAAGCTATATAGAAACATAGGATGCAAAAGGCATTTGCTTAGATGAAGTAATAGTGACTGGGAAGCATTTCGATCTAGAATCTACCTTGGTAAAGCAGACAGGCTATACCTCCGTATGTAACTGATACTTAACAGAGCATCTCAGCAGTCCTTCAAACTTAAATTATTGCCTGATTCTGAGTGAGAGTCTTTAAACCTTAAACTAGAATCCTGCAGAAGCACTTTGGAGGGGGTTTTGCAAATGTGGGCAATGAATTACAGAACTGGAAAATGATGAAATAATGAATCTTTAACCTGTTGTTCATTGTATGCTTTGGACTGAAAGTGGTTTGCTTGCAAAAGAAATGCAGCTGACCTAAGTTTCCACTGCTTTACACTCAGTACAAAAGCTACAGTTGTGGACACATAGCACTAAACATTAACTTTACCCATGCAGAAATACATTTCTAAGACAGAAGGCACCTGTTTATAGGTTAGATTTATCTCGGTTCTGTGCCTCTGTAATGGAAGAAAGACACAACACACTGTTTTCTGCAGCCCATGGTAGGGAGTCTCTCCATTGTACCTGGATAAACAAAGTTTTTTTTCTGGTCTTTCCTATTTTATTAGCTCACATCTTCCCTTAATAAGAAAAGCTTGAGGTTGGAAGTGCAAGAGGTGGTTGAGAACTCAAGAACTTTTATTCAGTCTCCTTGGGGCTCAAGGCTTTCCTCAGAAAGTGTTCTCAGCCCAGGTCTGCCTTGCAGTGGAAGCACAAGGAGGAGAAGCATGAAGAGTGAAGAACAACTACAAGCTCCTTACCCTCCATCATCTTTGCACACAGCTTTGTAAACACAAGACTCAACCCCTTCTTCCCTGTGCAAAAAAAAAAAAAAAAAAAAAGCATCTACACTCCACTGAAAGATGCACGTAGGTTGGGGGAACCCCTTTACTCTTTTCTGTAAGTTTCCATTCTCAGATTCTTCCCACTGTCCCATCTGCCCCTAACCAGACACCCTGCCTTCATACCCAGGTCTTGCCCTTCCTCACTCCACCAGTGATCTGGGTTCCCAGAAAGAAGAGTTCCTTAGCAGCAATTACTCCTGTGAAATATGTAAGACACAAAATGAAATAGGAAAACAAAATATTGAGTGTCTACCCAGCAAGCTTACAGTTTATAGGCTGCATTGTGGGTGAAGATATGCCTTTGAAAAAATGCCTGATTGATCACCTGGAATGTATGTGTGTCAGGAACACACGAGGAACAAGTTCTGGGCTGCTACACCTGTGGGGTTGCAAGATCACCCTGCAGTGTTCCCTTCCACGTACACTGTCTGCTGTGGCAAACCGACCTCTTTTAATTGGCTTCAAACCTGACTCTTGCATGCTTTGTGTGATGTTCTGTAGCTCTGGCATTAGATGTTGGAATAGTGAATGTTGTCTCCATTCACTCAGTCTGTGCCACAAATAATTTTTGCCTTCTTTGTGCCTTCTAAGTTGTCTCTTGTCCAGGCTGAAGATCTGTGAGCTGTTTCAGACCTTTGATTAACTTTACCACCTGGTTGTAAAGATTTTCCAGTTCTCATTTATCCTTTCTGTTATAGGAACAAAATTACATACTTGAATCCACCTTGGATGATCCAGGCATTTAGACAGTGGCACAATATTCTTATCTGATTTGGGGTTTTTTTCTTACCCAATAACTTCTAAGATCTAATTTGCCTCCTTCCCCAGTACTGAGTTGATCTGTATAAGAACAACCTACCATAACACCAAACCCTTTCAAGTACACCATTTCACCAAACTCGCCACTAAAACTTAACAAGAAAATCAAAATGCCTACTGACACAGGAACAGCAAACCAGAAAGCTACTGTTCTTTCTGGTTTCAAGATAGAATTTTTCATGTCCATTCCTTGATTTTACCAGAAGATGGTGGCACAGAGCTCCCTGTCTCATAATCCCTGTAACTTGAGGCTCCATACTTAACAGTTCTACCTCCAGAAAGCAGTGTAACAGAAACACACTAAAATCTTTGCTTCTTGCAAGGATCTTACTACTAATAACGTGTATACTGAAACAACATTTTACTAGCAGAATTTGCTCTACAGTCTTTTTATCTCTTGGTGCATCTTCTTACGCAAACAACTTTTAGAGTGTCAAGTTCACTGGAGAATAAAAATTCTCATTTTAAAATGAAGTTGCCTACAGAGAAAAACCAATTGGTATTACTATTTAAATTTAAATTGATGCCTTACATTATCCTTCTGTTACAGACATGACCTTAAACAGGCACAAAGAAAATTTCTTATACAGATACTTGAGGATTACAAAGTATTTTGTTCCCAAAGCTAGATAGAAAGTATTAGGGCTAAAATTTGCTATGTCTTATAATTTGTTATTATTTAATAGACTAATATTGCTTGCTACAGTGAAGAAGCAAAAGGTAGATCAGCTAGCTGAATGAATATATTAAATATAATTAAATTTATGATATGATTCTATTGCTTGTATACATTTTCTTAAACGATATTTGACACTGTAAACCTTTGGGATGTTGACGATTCTGACAGGTCCCCAGGATGGTTTAATGCAACAAATCTCTTTCCTGTTTCAATGGAGGCAAAAGAAGAGAATGTTTGGTTGCCCTTAGCCTTTGAAGCTCATATTCTGGCAGGTCAGCACAATCCCATTTCTGTCAATGGCTAACAGTATAATGCATCTATGGACACTTCAGTATCTAGGCTGTACCTACACAAGCTTTCTGTTATGATTGCTGCACCATCTGTCCCTTCATGACAACCTAGAAGCAGCTAGAAGTGCTGGAACATATTTACTTCTATTTGATGACTCTTCTCACCCTTGCCACAACTATGAACATGTCAAGACTATGACACACAACACAATGACAGGCATGGGCATGAGGTAGTAATCTATAGCTGGGGCAACTGAGGCACAGAATGTCTTAAAATTTAACCTGTAAGATTTACCAGAAGGATATAGCACAGACTTAGAAGGTACAAGAACAGAACATAAATTCAAGTTTCACATTCCAGTGTCTGTCCCTTGAATATGTGAGGAATGGTATGGCTTTTTGATGGTCAAGTTATCTGCATCTGTGTGAACAGCATGAAGTCTAGGTGTATGCCCACTTGAACAGCATGAAGTCTAGGTGTATGCCCACTTTTGCATTCATATGCATTTTAGGACTGGCTTTTCATTACATCTTTCATCTTCCCTGTGCACAGATGTTTTCTCTTGCTCTGAGATTCTTTCCTGGCTGCAACCAAAGTCCCTATGACGACTGCAACACTTAGTGAATTATCTTATTCTGTGTACTTCTTTCCTTCCAAATATTTTCCTTCAGCAGAGGACCACATCTTCCATGTGGTCTGTGTTTCCTACATGAGACATAGTAAACAATATAGCAACTTTTCCTTAATAAGGTATTTGCACAAGTCCTCTTCAGACCTTCCATATAAGCATCACATTGCTGTTAGCAGAAGTTTTCCAACCACAAAGGATACCTTCTTGTTAAGTATTAAATCATAATATTTTGTTTCCAGATGTCTTATGAAAAGAAACTGAATGCAATCAAAAATAAGAGAAGTAAAGACTCATTTGTATAAATCAGGCTAATTTGCTTGTAATTAATTCATCTGCAGGGATAGGATTGAACTAAAAAGCTACTTTTGCCATGAAACATTTTTGGGGAAACATTTGCATTTAAAAACGTTTGTGTTTCTGTTGCGCTTTTTTCTGATGGGAAACCCTAGTGCCTCTTTACTTTGGAGACAAGACTTGAATTGTGGAGTAGGGAGTAATAGTGCAATGAGATTTTTAATACCTTCAAAAGCTTCTTAGACTCATGTCAAAAATGAGCTGGGTTGTGACGCACTGAGACTGCTTTGTAGGTACCATACAGGTACTACTGGTTCTCAGAATCCACAGACAAAAAGCACCCTTCCAGGAACTCTCAGAATCATCTGATTTTTAAGAGCTTAGTGATTCTGTGCTTAAAATGAGAGTCTGTAGAGTGGGAAGAGTCTGCTGCTTTTGTTGTACTGATTTTACTGAAACAGAATAAGGTTGGCTTATATCTGGATGAATTCCTGTTTCCTTGAAATAGTAGCAGCAATCAAGGACTGGACAAATGACATAGCTGTGGGTAGAAGGCTGTGCCTATTCAAGAGCTAGTTCTCCAGATACAAGGGTTGAGGCTGAAATCACATAGCTGAGAATAAGGAAGTCCAAAGTACTGGTAGCATCAGAATAGCGTGGTTTATATGAGCATCTGGTGTTTCTGTGATTATTTGATTACTTTGTGCCTTTTGGCATATAGTCAGATCGTTTCCTTACTGATGAAAGGTGAAATGCATTGGACATGTACTGTATTAACCCTGCAGTCCATTGCTTCATGGCTTGTGACAACATATTGCATGGCCCTGCCATGGGGCAAAGCAAACAGAGCTTTACTGAGAAAAGATATCCCATTGGCAAACAGTGTCCCAGCGGACCATGAGCAAGGCCAGATAGAACAACTTTACTGTCTTCCACATGACTCAGAGGCTGCCAGGAAAAGTCTGGCATTTGGCTTTGCTAGGTCACAGCTAGGCTTATTTCAGGGATGCAGTCCAGTTTGTCCATCTTCCCTCACAGAGGTTCTCAGCTGAAATATGCTCTTTACGTAAGTTCTTTTTCTAATAGCTTCCTGTAAGCATCTCAGGTCGTGGCCCACAGCAGGTCATGATGTTTATGGACGTTTATGATAGTGGGACACATACACCATTGTAAGCTGCATTATTGCCTTCTGCTAACTGTCACTGCAGGAAAGTGAGATGGACAACACTTAGCAGGGTATACAGAAGCTCTAATTATCTTTTAGGGCTAGTTTGGATCCAGCAGTCCCATAGACTGAGAGAATTCATGTGTGGGATTAAGTTGTCCTAATCAGGTCTGATTTTGTTGTAGTGGGAGATTAAAGGGTGTTAATAAAATAACTTAAAGATGAATGAACAACATGTAAAATACGTGTATTTACCACAAATAGGATGAATACACAGTCCCTAAATGAAATTTTTTTGCTGATATCTACCATAATCCTTCCTTTCCTTCTCTACCATTGATACAACTAGATAGCATGAAGAATAATGTTCCCTATCACACACTGAGACAGGCAGAAGCAACAAGAACAAATGATGCAAGGCAGACCAACACAATTAGGTTTTTTTGGAATTAAAATAAAATACCCTGTCTTCTCACAAAATCTTTGCAGAATTGTCCAGTTTCTAAATAATATTATCAGGACTATGCTGAGAGTAGCATCAGCTAGCTATGCTCAGTCTGCAGGCTCTATGGATCTCTATACTGTAAACTGTAGGTGTTTTTGTGCCTTTCACATATGTATGGCACAAGGCTAATCTATTTCCTGTCCTTCCCACATCCTCCCCTTCCACAGAGATCTGGGATGATCCATCTTCCCTCTCCAGGTCCCTGCCATATCTCAGGCAAATCTGTTGGTGTGGAGCGTGAAGTTGCTCAACTGGAGGACAACTGTGGTGATACCCCACATCTTGGTAGATACCTCCAAAACCCACCCAGCATTCAGAGGTGCCCTGTTTGATACTTTTATCAGAAACAGTAACTCCTCACACTCTGTTGTGAAACTCCCAGTGCAGCTCTCCTCCTGCAGTTCCTTGACTCCACTCTCAAAAGCAAAGGCCTAGGAGGTAGATGGGGCAGGAAGTTGCTCCATGTGTTATTTCCCAAAGCGTCTACACTGCCTAGCAACTGTAAGATTTTTCTTAACCTCTTTCCCTTTAGCAAGAGGCTGAGAACCTGTTTTTCTGTCACCACACTGATAAAAATCTCACCATGAGATTTTACTTCTAATCAGTACTGCACAGATTTATCAGGGTGAGATCTCGATGGAGCCGTTCCCAGCTTTTGTTGAGTTTGTACAACCACTACAGAGCAGGCTGCCTCACACCACAGCAAGTTATCATTGATCTCAACACTGTAAAAGCTGCTGCTTTGCGCAAAGGCGTGGTATCTCCCAGTCCACTGAGTGATGATATCTTGCCTCTGCAGAAGCAGTAGCTCAGGGCTTTCACTGCGTTCTTACTGCTTGGAGCAAAAGAAACCCATACAAAGCAATAGTCTCTGAGTCCCCTTGAGTCAGAAGCATACCCCTGTAAACCAAACCTATGCTACAAGTACTGATGGGTCTCAGTAAAGCACATCTGTGCATGGTGGACCAAGTTTGAAGGGTCAGAGAGACAGAGAGATGTCAGGGATAGGAAGATTGTTTCTTGATTTGGGGCTTGCATCACTTTTGCAGTGCTCATAGCACATTGCCAGGATCACTGTAGAAATTAGCAATGTACATTCAGGAACATCATCTTCCCAGAGACGGGGGCTAAACCCCACTTGTAAAAAAACCCATCCAGGGTCAATATGCAACGGCACAAGTCAAAGCAGTGCAGTGACAGAGCAACTGCCAAAGCAGGAGTCAGCCTCTTCTTGAGACAGAAGTTGCACAATAAAGTTCAGTAAGGCTGAGCAGTGTGCCCCAGTGCTCCAGTGTAGTAAGAGCGGGTGTTCTGCCGACCCACAAAAGCAAGAGAGTGTTTATATATTTCTTGAAAAAAAGGTTTTACCTAAGTAGGCACTAAAGAAGGGAATGCAAAGAATCACCATCTCCGTGTGAGAAAAGTTAAACTGATTTAGCTTCCTTTGAAACATATTTTACAGGCACCCTGCTATGTTAATAAGACTGAATTAAAGATTTTGTGATTTTAAAATATATATAGAATTACAGCAAAAGACTGGAGTTAGTCCTTAAGTGGTGAATTTAGAATCATAGAATAACTAGGGTCGGAAAGGACCTTAAGATCATCAATTTCCAACCCCCCTGCCATGGGCAGAGATACCTCACACTAAACCATCTCACCCAAGGCTTCATCCAGCCTGGCCTTGAACACTGCCAGCGATGGAGCATTCACAGCTTCCCTGGGCAACCTATTCCAGTGCCTCACCACCCTCACAGTAAAGAATTTCTTCCTTATATCCAATCTAAACTTCCCCTGTTTAAGTTTTAACCCATTACCCCTTGTCCTATCACTACAGTCCCTAATGAAGAGTCCCTCCCCAGCATCCCTATAGGCCCCCTTCAGATACTGGAAGGCTGCTATGAGGTCTCCACGCAGCCTTCTCTTCTCCAGGCTGAACAGCCCCAACTTTCTCAGCCTATCTTCATATGGGAGGTGCTCCAGTCCCCTGATCATCCTCATGGCCCTCCTCTGGACTTGTTCCAACAGTTCCATGTCCTTTTTATGTTGAGGACACCAGAACTGCACACAATACTCCAAGTGAGGTCTCATGAGAGCAGAGTAAAGGGGCAGGATCACCTCCTTCGACCTGCTGGTCACGCTCCTTTTGATGCAACCCAGGATACGGTTGGTGTTCTGGGCTGCAAGTGCACACTGCTCATTTTATTCATCAGGCATGGCAATAATTCATGGGTGACATGATCTCACAATTTTTTGACAGTTTATGCTTAACGTTACTGTCTCTCACAGTCTTTTGCTGACCCTGTGAACAGCAAAAAGACACAGTAACTGCTACAGCAGAACAAGTCTATTGTCTCAGGAATTTTCTCATTTTTGTCAATATTTTTCAAGATGTTTTAGGCAAAGGGTTGGAACATGTGAGAAAGAACTGGTTGGTTAAGGGTAAACAATAACAGCCTAGGCAGCAAAGAGCCATGAAAAGATGAAGTACTCTGAAGGGACCAGCTCAGATGAGTACTGATCGTCAGCAAGGCATGGAAAAGGCATACTAGAATTGCAAGGGACTTATTACTGGTTGGGATAAAGCTCTTGATGAATAACCCAAAACTGAAAGCAATTTGCACAAAACTGCTTTTAAAAATAACAAGCAGACTTTAACAAAAAGAAGCGTCTTCCAATGAAAATATAGAAAATATATTCAATTAGGGAAAATGTTACATTTAAAAACTGCCAGTTGTTGGGGTTTTTTTGTCACATTCTTTTTCCTTATCAATTTGATAAGGAAACTATAAGGGATAAGGGAATTCCTCATTTACTTGAATATCCCTCAATCAGAAAATAGTTAGTAGCAGGCTCTGTAGCCATTATAACTCATGCCAAATAAGCAGTATGACAAATAATTCAGCAGTCACTTCTTAGTAGGATCAACAATTTTCCCCAGGAAAAGTGTGATATGGATTTCTTTGTCAGAAATCAAGATAAAGAAGGGCCTGTTGAATCTGGTGGTAACAGAAGGATGCAGAACTCTGGTAAGGATTACAGCTGTTGCTCCTGCAGACTCAGTTCCAGCCTCATCAACTTCCAGCAGGGCCTTGTGAACTGCCTGCAAGAAGCAAACGTAGTGTATTTATGAGACAGCAAGCAGGAGGTGAAGATAAACTCTCTTCTTATGGATTATTCAGGAGAAAAGTGCTAAAAATCTAGAGGACCAAACTTTCTTGTATGGTTTGGAGATAGGCAGTCTCCAGCAGCCCGCAACAGGAGTGTTTTCCATGTCAGGACTGAATGGGGAGGAACAAAACCAAAACCAGACACACTGTAAATGCAGCCTCACCAGTGCTGAATAATAGAGGGGTATAATAACAGTCCATTTCTCTGTTATTCCAATGAGATTAATGGAAGACTGCTATTTAAATGCCAATGCAGAGACAATATTTGTCATCTTTGCCACATTAACTTAATCATAACTTAAAGTGACATGGTGAAATTCTGCTACTGCAAACTGGAAGTTTCCTGGGAACTCTGAGAATATTAAAAAAATAGGTATTAATCAATACAAATATCATGATATACTCCTCATATGTAATTTACTTGACACAATCTCATGTAAACAACCATATTCCAGTGCTAAGAAAAAGTTTAAAATCTTGCCCAGCTTTTCCATGTACTCAATATCCAGCCTTTTAATAAGAATATTAAATAATATAAAGGTGGGAAAGCAGGCCCTCTCTGTATAAAGGCACAATTACTAAGCAAACCCCAATATGCCCTTGTGAATTTTACTTATAACTTCAGCAGTACAGGGAGGGAAAGCAAGTCTTTAAAAAACTCAGATCCAGAGCAACCAACTATGGCCCCATCACCAGCTCTGTTGACTTATTTCTAAAACCTGGAGATTATGGCTGCTACTAATTCCAGACAGATCAGCATTAACAGAGAACACTTCAGTAATGCCCATTTCCTTGAACAGCTTTTTAAGATCATAAGACCCACTGATAGAAATCTTTGGTAACTGCAGATCTAATCTCCTGTTGAACAAAGAAAACAAAACAGCAGTGAAGCACTGCAGCATTGTGGTTCAGGTACCAGACTGTAGTACAGTGACACTTGAAAGCATTGTTTTGATTGCTAATTTGTTTGATGGCAGCATTTGTACTCCCTGAGCAATTCTGGCATCCAGAGAGATGTGCCTTCTTCTTGTACCTACATTCTGTCTTTGATTTTAGAAAGAGAAACTAATTTCATTCTTTCATTCCAGTGCCATATACACAACTAGCAGAGTGTTGTGGCTAGAGGGCTATAACGAGTAAGCAGACCAACTGTGGAAAGGCTAAATGAAGGAAAAAGAATGATAAAACCTAAGACCCAGTGAAACAAATTAGTTATGTTATCACCATGAAAGAAAAGATATGGCAGCCAAAAGGTAGCCAAGCAAGTCTTGAGGTAGTTGTTACAATGCCATGTCCCCTTCTGTCAGGTCAGAAAGCTTGCAGTTTCTTATCAGTTCTGTTCTGGTCTGACTTGTCTTGGGAATCAGTTAAAGCCCTGCTTTATGAAATTAGGACATTACATCCAGGAGGAAGCAATCTCAAATTAGTGCTTTCTCTTAAAAATAATGATGTGTCCTTAGATATAGTAACCCATCTACCTAGAGTTACCTGGTCACAAGTTTGTTGTCCTATTTACAAACAGTTTCCTTGGACAGAAGCATCTTCTACTTGCTTCATCTTTCCATCGTAAGGCAGAATAAGCAATGTTCGTGCAGTGCTCTGGTAAGGCAGCTCTTCCACCTCATGAGATCCTTGTCATAATAAATGCCATAGATACTGTCAAGCTGCATCAGGTTGACTAACAGATGAATCTGTGCTCACAAAAAAATCATCCTCATGTGTACGCAAAGGATCAAAATACTTTGTCCAGGCAGCTAATGGAAAAAAAGAGAAGATGTTGGATTCAAACACATGAAGCTCATAAAAAATGGCTGATATAAATCACATCAACTTAAATGTAGGATGCTGGGGGGCTAGTCATGGGAAAATAGGGTTGCTAAATCACTTCAATCTCCTGCATAAAAAACAATAACGCATTTTAGCTGTGCAGAATGCTCAGCATATTTAATGTGAGGATATCCTGTCTTGCTGAAAAAATACCAAAGGTTGATGAGGATCAATTGAGAGAGTCCTGCTTCTACTGTAGCCATATGTTTCCATCACTTGTGTCTTTTATGCTATTCAAATTCAACCATTTAAACATCCAGTCCCAGGACCTTGTTATGCCTTTCCTGTCAGGCTGTAGCCCATGGAAGCTGACTGCACTCAGCCTGGTGAGGAATTAATCAGCAGAATAAAGGATCCTAACATCCAAGCAGGGCTGTGTCCCAAGTTTTCATGCAGTTTACCTAGTAAATCCACCATAATACTGGGGACCCTCTAAGTGCAAGAATGTCAGTCCACTAAGTTGACTGGCACATACAGTCATCACAGAGATATTTGAAACATGTCTAGTCATTATGTCCTCAGACCAGCAAGACTACATGCAGTGGATCCCTGTCTTTGAGGCAGTCTTTTAGAGAGGACTTCTTTGTTCACAGCTTTCAGGCAAACTAAGACAAAATTGAGCAACCAATATTATTCCACAATCAGATACTCTGCTTTTGGCTAGATCAGTCCTTCACTTTGAAGTTCCTGCAAAGTTTAATTATTTCCTAAATAGTCACTCTCCTAATAAATCATCACAAGTTCCCTACAATTTTTGTTTTGCATCAAAATCATTTATTGGAATATTATGTTAAATATTTTACCTTTAAAATAAACGTAGTTTACAAGAACCAGTACAATACTTGGATCAAGATGACCAATTAAATGAGGAATTCTCCCCCTGGTCTTCATCTCGACATATTTGTTGATGTGTTTCTTAGCTTCTTCTGGTTTATGGAAATAGCTAGAAAAAAAAATCTGCCTCATAAAATTGTTTGGTATTTTGTAAAAATATCTCCTGTGGTTCATATCCAGTAGCTGTAAAAAGGGCATTCCCTATATTTAATATAATGTTAGCATCAGTACAGTTCCGTACTGCTAAAACTCTATAAAAACTTTCATGTATATTATGTATGCAAGTCTCAGTCAGATCATCAAAGCCCAGGCCTTCAAAAATCTGGGACAGGGTGGTTGACTTAGCACCAACAGCCAGCATGGTAAAAGCAGTGGAGATGCTCATGGGAGAAAAGAAAATATTTTTATCAGCTTGTTTTGATATAGCCTGCTTGTAAATTCTGCATAGTTAGAGCTTTTCTTGTCACAGTTACATATTAATAAATCTTCTGTTCCACCATTCAGATTAGTGTTATTGACTTCATGGCAAATATCTTCATGGCGGCAATGGGTTACAGCACAAAGAACGGCAAGGAGTAAACACAGGCACTG
Source organism: Neopsephotus bourkii (assembly GCF_033783945.1). Taxonomy (NCBI): domain Eukaryota; kingdom Metazoa; phylum Chordata; class Aves; order Psittaciformes; family Psittacidae; genus Neopsephotus; species Neopsephotus bourkii. The sequence continues at coordinate 52,137 of NW_026900878.1, forward strand.
GAGATACTTCATCTTTTCAAATTATTCTGTCACAAAATAAACAGTCATTAGATGAGCAGATGGTAATGATGAGTTTGGTAGTAAGAAATAATGAATAGTTTGCTAGCATAAATAATATATAGTGCAACTGTAAAGATATAATGTGTATGGGATATTTAAAGTTTCCATGGACACAACATCAAATGTCATTGATAAATTCATCCAAATTATAAATTAAAATGTCAGACATAATCAAATCATAATATTCCATTCCAACTGCCCTGAAAAGGCAAATCTTTTCTCCATTGGCAATGAAATTATAGAGCTGAAGTCCATCCTATTCTCAGTTAACAATGACATTATCTTCCTGGATTATTGCCTTCTACAAGGTACGTCGAAACAAACAAGTTACCATGAGGTAAGACAGGTGTGGGTTTCAAAGACATCAAATACTCCACATCACCCGCCCAAATACAGTTTGGTAAATATGAGGAAATGTGAGGATCACATTTCTCACTGGAAGTGGGATAAATTCCCTCACTTTCATCAGGCCAGCAGCAAATGGACAAATGGCTGTCATGGACTACCCAGGGCTTGTTAAATTCACACCCCTGTTTACTTCCTGGTTACTTACTCACATGGCCAGTCATTGGCCACTGCTTATAAATGATGGATGGATGAAAGGCATCTACATAAACTTCATGAAAAAATTCAAGGCAGAAGTCTGGAGCACCCTGTGCCATGGCAGCACAGCACTCAGAAGTGAGTGTAAAGACATGTGGAAAGCACCAGTTTGCACCAGATAATGAGGTGCCTGTATGGACCCTCCTTTTGGGAGCCACAAGAAGTGTTTGTAACTTGTTAAGAGGTGGTTTGCCCCTCACCATGGATTAACCTGCGTGGGATGTGTGGCTTCCTCTAGGGATACAGGAAGGACCTGGACACAAGGAAAAAAGGAGCACAGGTCGCATTTGGAAATCAACGAACACCCAGATTAATCCCCTTTGAGATGACAAGTTTCTTCATTATGTTAGTTCTCCTAACGATAACATGATGTAGTTCACATAAGCCACCTGCCCTCCACAGGAGCAGGAACAAGTCTCTGTTTACTGAATTCAATTCCCTGATATTCTGGGGAGGCTTTTCATACAAATCCTCTTCAGAAATGTACCAAGCTATCCATGCTATCTAATCCTAAGGTCTTTGCCCTCGCAGCTTCTGCACGAAAACATTTCTAGAACTTTTCTACCATAACAGTTGCTGTTTTCTTGGTTTCCAGCCAATACAGCCTGTTTGTATCCTTCTCTTCCAGGAATGCATTTTCCCATGTCCTGCCAAGGGGGAGCTCTCTTGGTCGCATATTCCTTTCTGGATGTGAAAGATGACAGTATCCACTATCTGAACATGATTTAGAGAGCTTTTCTGAGGGCAGCCCAAGTTCCAGGATTCTTAGTGATTAATCAGTTGCTTAATTTTCTATTGATATGGTGGTCTTGTTTTTATAGCAAACATATGCATTAGCTATGTGTTCTCATATTTGTTAGGATCTGAGTGTGTTGAGTATGGTAATGTTAAATTTTCATTTCCTAAAGCCAAAAGACATAGTATGGCACTAGATGAGGATTTAATTCTATTTACATCTCTCTAGGACAGAACTCTCCCTGTTCCTTCCAGCTAAACCCCCCAAACCCTTACGTACTGTGAACAAATGAAGCGATGGTGTAGTACAGGGAGTGTTTCAAAAGTACTTCCCATTTAACATTTCATAGACTGTTTTTTTCTAGGTATCTGAGGTATTGCACACTTGAATGAAAAAGAGGATAGTTTTTATCTGTCCATGACTACTTCTTGTGTCTAAACAAAGATAAACCTGAATTTCAAAGAATTTCTGAAGCAAAGAGTATGATTTTTCTGCAACAAGATCATATTAGGCATGGCTCTGTTTTTAACTTTTACAATAACAGATCAGTTAAAAATTTCTCTTAGTATCACAGTGCTCTACAGAAATAGTGAAGAAGCACTTCTACCAGAAGCTGGAAAACACTGATAGTGTCATTGAGTTTTCCCTACATATTTTTCCCATTCTTTAAAGAAATGTTAATCACATTAATTTCAACATTTTAAAGCTAGACAATTTCAGCCACATTTTTTTTTTTTGTTACCATTTTGAAGTGGAAGAAACTGGAAAGACTTTATTAAATCTGGGCTGTATTTTTAATATGAAAATTGGAAATTCAGAAAATAAATCCCTACCAAATGACAGATTAGTTTTCTATGGGATTAAAAGGGGCAATTAAATTTAAATTGTGGCCTTCCACCTACCCCCTACACTTACCCCAGCCCTAATTAGACATCCTGGCCTTAGCAATTCAGTAGCTTTATACATTAAGTCATCAGAAGAGTTTATAAATCGGCCCAAGTTGTTCAGTCACTAGTGGGATTATGCTAATTTTGAGTGACTGTGAAGGCTGTTTCCAACTTAAAAGATGATTTCATCAGTATTCTGCTTTAACAACTACTTAATAAGTCCCCGTGACTTCAAAGGTTATTTTATTCTAATTTCAGGCTAAGCATATTCCCCCAGAATAGCAGGTCGCACTGGTCCTTTGCATGCTTGCTTGCTTAATATTTCATTGCAACATCTGCATAGAACCAGTCACAAGTGGACAAATGAAATTAACCTAACTTGAAGATTCCACTGACCCCAGAAAGCATCATTTAGAAGTCTCAAAAAAAATGCATATGTAGTACTTACAAAATCAGAAGCCCTGCTGCTGACCTTCAGCTGACCATGCTCTTCTCCAAACTGTTACTTATACTGTTACATCATCTTCTGCTTAATTTACACTGTTAAACATTGAATGGCCTGATAAAAATTAGAACAAAAAAAAAAAAAAAAAGGGAGGAAACAGAGAAAATATTGATGAAATAGGATTTCTGAGGATCATCTCTGTAATTCAGCCAATGTAGCTGACAATTTTCAGGCATTTGAATAGCAGCTGTGACTTTCTGTTTCCAACCATGTAGAGGAGCTCAATGCAAAACGTTGTATAATTAGGACCTTACTCTAAACCAGGAGGTTGTGCCTGGAACCACTGGAAACTTAACTCTTGGTGTCAGACTTTCTGTGCTGTGTTGAAACACACATGGAGCTGACAACCACACATCAGAGCATCTAAGCATTCTGCCAGAGCCTGATTCCTCAGCTTGAATATGGACTCTGAACTAATTTGCCTGAACCTTCTCAGTCTGTCTGTAATTTCATGCCATTGAAAGGATATGTTTCCCTGATGGGTTTCCTACTCCGACTGATGTGGTCCCTTCATATATCTCAGTTCTATGTGCATCTGAGTTACTGCTTTGGGCAGTTGGTAGGAATACAAGTAGCAAACTGTTTTCTCTGCCTCCACACATGCACATACTGCATGTGTACATGCACTTCTTCTCTTTGTCTGTCTCACGCATATTTAAACTGTTGGAATTAAAATATTACTACCCATTTCTGTTAACTTTTTCCAATAGAAATAAAATGCTGGTGGATCAAGTTGACTGAATTTTTCCAGGTAACAGCAAAAACCATGATTAAGAGATGACATGAAATACATTTCCTCATATGTGACAACTCTTCTTCCTTTGTACTTGTTTACTCACATGTGTAATTTTGTCATTATAAACAGATAAACATGGAGTCAGAACATAGATAAACCTTGTCTTGACACTGCCCTTCTTTGTTTTCCTCTGAGTTCTTTCCCCTTTCCTTTTTACTTGTTCCTTCTAATTCTGGCTATGAAAGGTCACAAACACAGATTATTTTACTCATCAAAGTTTAGGTGAATGACAGGTCATGGTGGTCAAGGACGAATTGTGTTACAAGATGTTTATAAGCCTCTTGGGTTTTTTTTCCACTTGTGAGGCCTTTTAATTACTGTTTTGTTTTTAATAATGTTAAGCTACACTTTAACAAGGCATTTCCCTAGCATTTCATTATAGAAGCAGCAATAAGGTGCTATGCCAGCTTTTAAACTAAAACAGTGAACAGATGGATGCATACCATGTGTACAACACATTGCCACAAGCCACTTACAGTCCCACCTCTCTACTGACCAAAATTTAAACTCTAAAACTGTGTTACCAAACCACATTAATTAAATTCATACTGATCATTCATCTACTGAACTTGATCTTGCTTCTCTATTACTTATTTTTAATAGAAGTCCAGAATACTGAAGTAGCAAAACATGGGTCTATGTTACCCAAATCTCTGTTACTGCTGTGTGCTTCATGTAGGTCAGTGTCTATACCACATCCCAATTCACATTTTTACTTTTTTAGAATAGACCTGTATAATATTTCACACATTCACCAACACCTTGCAAACATCTTCCTGCTAGTTTGTTTTGCTTTAAATAAATTACTCCAAAGCATGTTTAAAAAAGTCTTAATTATCCAGCGGCTGATACATACAATGACAACAGAACAATTCAACTTGTCCAGTGTTTTTGTTGTGCTTCCACACCTTAGGTAAGGAATTCTATTTTTCATGTCAATTTAGCAACAGTAATTGCTGTTCTGGGATGAGGGCTCACAGACATACAGCTTACTACAAATAAAAAAGCCTTTATCCCTATAGATCTATTATATCACAAGTAACACAAATATTTGTAAGTATAAAGGACATCGACCACAAATGTGTTGACATAGCAACAATATGAAGGAAACAGAGTGTGGAATTAAGAAGGAACTGGACACAGTCTTCCCCTCCTTTCATCCCTATACTTATATAGTGACAAGAACATTCACAGAGAGGGGAAAGTTCTGCTCACAGAACTGGTTTTCATTTGAATTAACATCACTAGTATGAACTAAGTACGGAGCAAGAACTAAAATAAATAAAAAAAAAATATCTACTACACCAAAAGCAATGACCAATAGTAAACGCTTGTCACCATTTTTTGGTTGGAAAACCAATGCCGGTTACAAATTACCTACTAAAATATAACAGATGTATTACATATAAGGAGAACCAATAACAGCTAAACCTTCTACTGCTACTTCAGAAGACTGCAGATTGGGAGGTATGACGCAGGACCTACAGCAGACTTGAGCCCTCCTGAAAAAGGGGCAGGACAGTAGACAGGTTGTTCTAACACTAAAAACCCTTTATTTAGCACCCAGAATGTTTCAAAAGAAAGAGTGTTTTCCACAATTTCTCCATGTAACATCTTACCAGGGAGTTTCTTTTCAGACTTGAGTGTTTCTGTAATACCAACATTAGTAACAAAACAACTTTTGGAGATTTTCATATCAGTGATTTCCAACACAGATCTTGTGAAAGAATAGTATGCCTTCCATTTCCTTTTCCTTCTAACCCCACAAATATTTGACAAAATAACCATGTTGCAATCTTTTTGACTACAAAGATCTCCAAAAATATTTTCCATTGTCCAAATACTGTTAAGGATTCTGGAATGATCAGGATCTGGGACTGCCTGAAAAGAGAACCACAAAATTTAGGATAGATTAGTAGGTTTGTTGAGTATCTCAGCTTTGACTTTGGAAACATCAAGAACACTGTCTGACAGTCTTCAGGTTTTTTTGTCTATAAGACACATCTAACTTCCTCATTGAGATAAGGTGATGTGAAAATAAAAAGTTACTTTCAGTGGCCTTGAGCATCATTTCAGTTCTTTATTGAGTTTAATGAAGACAAGATTATGTTTTATTTATTTGATACCATAGCAGCTCCCTCAGTAACAGTGATACACAATTTGAAAATCTGTGGTCTGCAGGATGCAGCTTTATACCACTTCAGAATGAAATTGGAAATATTCCTCAGTTGCAAGCTCCCACGAAGAGTCCTCTGGACTTCACAGAAAATGTCTTCTTTCCTGGTGTGCTTAGCTCCTGTATCCAAGAGGTGTCAGCTACGTAGGTACATTACCGCATGGGGAGAGGTGATTAAGCACACATATATTCCAAGTATTAATAATCTGCATGCTCCACATGACACTGCCCAAGCCAACCCTTTTACCTGAATATTTTGCTTTTGTGACTAGAAAATGCAAACATCTGTTGCCAGTACTTATAACACAAGAATCTTGAACAGGAAAATAGAGGATAAGATAATTGTGGTCACTAAAAAATTCTTCTTCACTCACCAGTTTCACCAGCAGTGATCATTTTCACCTGACCCTCTTCATCTACTGCCAGTCCAGTGCTGTGATTTTGAAATCACACTATTTACCAAAAGTAAGGTATCTGAATCCTGCTCTGACTGCTTAAACAAAGAAAGGAAGGATGATCGTCCTCAGTGGATAGCTATGACCAGACAGGAAGCGAAGTTTATACAAAGTGAATCTGTGACTGAGCCGGGAAGGGAAACAGAAGCTCCCAAGTCCCAGCCCAATGCTGTGTAACTACTGGCCCATCCTTCTTTCTTAATAATGTTCTTGCGTTAAAGAAAAAAAGAAATAAATTAATCAATTAATTATGGGTTTCCTGCAGCAATATAGTACTTAAAATTGTAATAAATGTGTGTCTATACAACATGAAAATGTAGTTAATAAGAACCATCCCAATGAGTAATTCAAGACTTAAGCAACTAACATTATTTTAAAAGCCTTCATTAAAAAGTTCTTCTTCACCTTCCCATTTGGTCCACTGACCCTGCTATCTGGGACCATCTCATGTGAATTACTTCCTTTACCTCCTCTGTATTGAGCGATACCAAATCAAGTGCATACCTTTAATCACACATCTGATCCAGTAAGGCTGATCAAAGTGAATTGAAGTAAACAGTAGTGACATTATTGTGTGACTCAGTAGCTCAGCTGCCCAAGCACACAATATAGATTTTGGCTAATGCTCAAAGAAAGGACCCAGAAAGTGGTCTTGCAAGCCACAGAGGCAATTTACCTTATTACTCCTTGCCAGACTCTACTTATACAGAACAGCCCTGTTGAAAATGAGGGTACAAACACAGGACTCCACCAGGGAACAAATACAGAAGGGAGTCAGGTCTCAATTTCATTTTGAATGGATATAGTGTAGGTTAAGCTTTGTTCTCGCCACTGCTTTTAACTATGCTAGGAGAAGACTTTTAAAAGTCCTACCCTAGATCAATATGCAGACAAGTAACAAAGTCATTTTCCTATGTAATCAGCCATTACACAAGCATCTTGATTTTGTTAGTTTTAACAAAAAACTGTTGGAATTGCTACTATGTCAATACAGAGCAAAACTTCCTTATCCCAAACTAGGAAATACTCTGTCTAGTACCTCCTACATAGTGATAACTGCTTTGACGTCCTTTTCCTGCCTTTCTTAACATCACCCACAGTCACATGCCGACCACTCTCATCTCCTCGGTACACCATGCCTTTACCTCCTACTCTCTCTGTCAGCTTGGAGAGCAATGACAAATACAGCCTGTTGAAGAATCATGGAGGAAGGCATTTCTAAAGGAGTCACAGCAAGATCCTTCGTCAAAAGTCAACCTCTGGGGACCAGGGAAAGCCCAGGCAGATTTTCACAGAATACCCAGGTGTCTTATTCCATAGAGCAGCAAAGCATGATGGCACTCCTAGGACTGGGGTCAGCCATAGAGAGCAAAAAGCTTAATCAGGTCATAGGAACTTCTAGGTGGCAATGTCCTGATCTCAGGTTCATTGATCAGCCAGTGAGAGTTGGGGTTGTTTTTTTTCTTTGATGATGCAATGTTTTTAAATTAATGCCTTTGGTAGAACTTAGGTGGGTGGGGATTAAGAAAACCAGTTTGAACTAGTCCCCAGCCTTTGTGAATGCTCCAGCTCTCATACTAATGATGATTGAATTAATGTCTTAACAAACACGTTTGTTTTTCTAATTCGCCTCCACACTCATAATTGCTATAACTCCAAACCCAACACCCAAATATTAAAGCACAGATGACATTTAGCATCCCATGTTCTTTGGAACTTGGAACTGTTGAGATCCCTCCTGAGGTAAACTGTGAAGCACAATGCTTCTCACCAGAAAGAGAATCCTGCAAACCAGGAATGAATCTAAGAAGAATCAGTCTCCAAAGGAAGCATTTTTTTACCAGCACATTCTAACTGCATTTCCCTTCGTAGTTTACTGTAAACCCAGTTCTTTCAGCTACTGCTCCATGAGCACTCAGTGTAGACCCAAAGTTATGAAGTCCATGAGTCCTTTGGGCTGGGGGTTCTTACTTCATCTTTGATGTTAGCAGGCTTATAGCTGAACTGCAACTTTAGCGCTACATTACTTACAATCTACTTCACAAATGTTCACTTCATTTTTTTTCTACGTCTGAAGAGCTTTCATAGATTGTACAAATATCTAGATTCTTCCTGTAGCCCTTATTGTCCCCCTTAAAAATCCATTCTCCGAAAAAACTTTTTGGAAATTTTCTGAGGGATAAATTTCCATGTAAGAAAGTAGATTAGAGAAATTAAAGTATTTTCAGGAATGTGTTGGCTTTGTCATTTTCAAACAGAAATGATGAAAACATTCCGCATTAACTTTTATTTTATAAGATGCTATCAAATTATAAACTTTTCCACTATTTGCCAATAAAATGAAAGAGAATGTCAAAAACATTTCCCAGAAAATTGTCAAGATTTTAAATTTTTCTCACAACTTCAGAAAATTCAGTGTCTTGAAATTTCTCTTGGGAGGTAAATATCATTTATTGGATGTGAAGGTAATACCAATATGGGACTATGGGCATTACCTAAAGGCTATTGTAGGAAAAGACTAACTGGGAAGAAAATAATTTTTACAGTAATGTTTAGATCAAGCACTTATTTCTTTAATTCGTAATGGAAAAAAGTTCTACATCAGTTGTAGGGGACCTGAACATCGAGGAAATAATTATTTTGCTACTCAGATTTTCATTTTAAGTTTCCTTTTTCCATGGACTAAACCCAGATTTGTCATATACTGTAAGGTGATATATGTAGAGGAAGAATAGTTTGGAACTGGCATACTGAGATCTAATTCACATTAAAAAAAAATAAAAAATTCAAAAAGAAAGTTTTATATGAATCGCATGGGAAAACCTGGCTAGCAATGAGATATAGCCACTGAAAAACAAAATATATTCAATAGAGAAATGAAAGAAAAAAAGCCAGAAACGTTAAATAAGAGCTATGATAGATCTGGTTAGAGTCTTCATGAAGGTTCACTGGTAAGTAGATAGGCATTTGTGTGATTGTAAAAAGCAAGATCAATGACTGTAAAAAGACCAAAACTGCAAATAAACATACAAATGCAAATTCACCTACTTTAATAATTCAAAGCATGATTAAAGACCCTCGTAAACCAACCAAAAGAACATACTTCTTTTTTTTATGATGAATGCTCTTAAACTACTGAGTCATGTAGGTCAACTGATTTTTTTAGATACTTCCCACTGAACCACTGAGCTGATAGAAGTGTTGCTGTTAATTGAGGAAATAAAAATGCTTTTAACTGCCAGTCCCATACAGTTGTTTTAGACACCCTCAGGCATAGAAAAAGGAAATAAAACACTTAGGCTTTGGCTCTGAGTTGGGTCCAGAGATTCACATTAAATGTAGAGAAAACATTATCCTATAAGCTCTATAAAACTGACACCCTTAGCTTAAACTGAAGATTCATCTAGTTCAGTATCCAGAGCTGCATATAGTGTACACATGGCACAGTGAAAGCAAACACTGATATTTCCTTTCTCTCTCTTCCTTTCTTTATATCTTCCACTGTTTGGTTTCCTTTTTCACTAGCACTGAGCATGGAGATGACATATTCACTGGCCTAACCAGCATCATTGCAAAATCTCTATTCTAAGTAGCAATGCCTAACTTAAGACACCACAAGACCATATATAAAGCTAAGGCTTCTTTCGTCCTATTATTTCCTTTGTATTTGTTGGCAGTGATTTTCTTTTGCCATTTTATCAGTCACTGAGTACTGTGAGATTCTCACCTAGAAACAAGATAGAACCAACAGAAAAATGTGTCACCTTGCAGTTCATTAAAGTCCCACCTGATCTCTTTCTTGAATAACACATGCGTGAACTTATTGCTTATAAAGGGTATTCTCTCCATACTCATTTAGGGGGTTTTGAGATCCTTCGCTGAGGAGTCTTATCTTTTTTATGAACTATGTGACATAGTCAAACCATGACAATCTTCACACATACTAACTCTTTAAAAGAATCATTTGGTAAAGGATTCTGGCGACAGCTGAAAAAAAAGAAAACCAACAAAAAAAACCCAACCAAAAAATAACAATAAAAAATGCCTGTATAATTTAACAATAAAAGGAGGGCTAAGGAAACACAGTGACAAAGGATGAGGAAAAGGTTGAGGTAGTTAATGTTTTCTTGGCCCCAGACTTTAACAGTAAGACCAGTTGTACTCAAGGTAGCCAGACCCCTGAGCTGGAAGATGGTGATGGAGAGCAGGATGGAGCCTCCATAATCCAAGGGAAATGGTCAATGACCTGCTACACCGCTTAGACACACACAAGCCTGTAGGGCCCAATTGGGTCCACCCAAGCGCCTAAGGGAGCAGGCACAAGTGTTCACCAGCCACTTTCCATCATTTATCGGCAGCTCTGGCTAACCAAGTAGGTCCCATTCGACTGGAGGTTACCAAATACGATGCCCATCTACAAGAATGGCCAGAAGAAGGATCCGGTGAGCTACAGACGTGTCAGTCTGACCTTAGTGCTGGAGAAGGTTACGGAGCAAATCACCTTGAGTGCCATCATATGGCACGTACGGGACAAGAATGTGATCAGGCCCAGTCAGCATGGGTTTGTGAAAGGCAGATCCTGCTTGACTAACCTGATGTCCTCCTATGACAAGGTGACCTGCTTAGTGGATGAGGGAAAAGCTGTGGAAGTTGTCTACCTGGACTTCAGTAAAGCCTTTGCCGTCATTTCCCACAGCATTCTCTTGGAGAAACTGGTTGCTCATGGCTTGCACGGGTGTACTGTTCACTGGGTAAACAACTGGCTGGATGGCCAGGCAAAGAGTATGGTGGTAAATGGAGTTAAATCCAGTTGGTGGCTGATCACAAGGGGTGTTCCCCTGTGCTTAGTGTTGGGGCCAGCTTGCTTTAGTATCTTTACCTGGATGAGGGGATTGAGTTGAACCTCAGTCAGTTTGCAGATAGCACCAAGTTGGGTGGGAATGTTGATCTGCTTGAGAGTAGGAAGGCTTTGTAGAGGGATCAGGACAGGCTGGATCGATGGGCCAAGGCCTACTGTATGGGGTCCAACAAGGCAATGTGCCGGGTTCTGCACTTGGGTCACAACAACACCATGAAATGCTACAAGACTTTAGGAAGAGTGGCTGGAAAGCTGCTTGGGGGAAAAGAACTTGGGGGTGTTGGTCAAGAACTGGATTAAGATGAGCCACGAGTGTGCCCAGGTGGCCATGAAAGCCAATAGCATCCTGGCTGTATCCGATACAGTGTGGCCAGCAGGAGTAAGGAAGTGATCATCTATCCCCCTGTACAAGTCTTATAAGGAGTGGCTGAAGGAACTTGGTTGTTTAGCCTGGAGCAAAGGAGGCTGAAGGGGTGCATTATCACTGTCTACAACTACCTGAAAAGAGAAGAGTGGCTGGAAAGCTGCTCAGCCAAAAAGGACAGGGGTGTGTTGGTCGAGAACTGGATGAAAATGAGCCAGCTTGTTCCCAGGTGGCCAAGAAAGCCAACAGCATCCAGGCCTGTGCCAGAAATAGTGTGTCCAGCAGGACCACGGAAATGATTGTTCCCCTGTACTTGGCATTGGTGAGGCTGCACATCAAATACTGTGTTCAGTTCTGGGCCACTCACTACAAGAGAGATATTGAAGTGCTGGATGGTTGACCTATCCAAAGGTCAGCAAAGCTGGTGAAAGATCTGGAGCACAAGTACTATGAGGAGTGGCTGAGGGAACTGGGGTTGTTTAGTCTAGAGAAGAGAAGGCTCAGGGGACCTTAATCGGTCTCTATAAGTACCTGAGAGGAGTTTGTAACAAGGTGGGTGTTGGTTTCTTCTCCCAACTAGCAACTAATAGGACAAGAGGAAAGGGCCTCAAATAACACTAGGGGAGGTTTAGATTGTATTAGTGGAAAAATTTCTTCACCAAAAGGGTTATAGAGCATTGGAACATGCTTCCCAGGGAAGTGGCTGAGTCACCATCCTGGAAGTATTTAAAAGACCTGTAGATGTGGCATTTAGAGATATGGTTTAGTGGTGGGACTTTATGATCTTTAAGGTCTTTTCCAACCTCAATGATACTATTATTCTATGTTGCTCTTTTGGTATTTTCATTCTTATCCATATGAGTACAAATTCTACAGTTTCCAAAATACCAAAGCTGGGCTGACTGTTCTGCAATTCACTACATGCTTGTCTGTATCTTTTTTAGAATCTTACATCACATTTGTCACTTCTTCTTTCTCTGGTACAGAGATGTGTCTAACTGATGCATCACAGTTGAAAGCTTAATATTTTTTTTCTTGAGGCAGCTAAGAACTCTTGCATACATTCAAACAGTCCTGGCAATTTATTTTATTGTTTGCGTTGTTTTGTTGGTTTTTTAAAAGAACAGTCTTCCATAGTTACCTTAACTTGAAATAGCTGCTCAGGCTCAACCACTGCAGAAGAATTAAACATGGACTGAGCTTTCCTGTTTTGCCAGTATCCCCCTTGAGCACTTCTTTTACATTTTGAACATCTACGGTTCTCTCAGGCTATTTGGCCAATACCTTTCTGAGGTATCTGAAGGATATATTATTATATGCTATTACACTGTAAGGTTTTTTTCCTCAAAGTTGTCATTTTCCTTTCATATGACAGTTTAAATTTAATATTGTGTGGTTGCTCTGCAAAAATATGTCGATTTCTTTTTTCCTTTATAAGGTTTTGTTTTTTTTTTTACATCCAAATGCATCATTATGCATTTTTACAGGAAAGCAAACTGCAAGATCTAGTTATTTCAGAAAGCTGGTTGTGACCTAGCAAGATCTGCAGTGCCTCTAGATCAATATAAATTAGGAAGATTTGTAAGAACCGGTAAAAAAGTACCCTCTGTCAAGGTTTGCTATGGATCCAGTGATTTAATCAAGGCCAAATGAAACCAAACTGGCCATATCTGGTTTTCAGTTTGGGAAATACTAAATTTATTCTTTATTGCTCAACGTGAATAACGCGCAGACGAGTCTTTAGCAATTTTCATTTGGAAGTGGGCTCCTCTACAAAAATTTGACAGCCTCTAAGCACTTTTCTGGTTTTCTTCCCAGAATCTGTTTTAAAAGTATGATCTAGATGGTCCATATTTTGTTTCTGGAATGACATCAGCCACACATGCTAGGACTGGTAACATAGCTATTAGAGGGAGTGAAGAGAGAGCTTTTTAGCAGAGAGTCAAGACACACACATGAAGCTACACACTTAATACAGTAGGAGTAGCACATTTTCTGCAGCCTTTGAAATAAACATTTCTGCATTAAAGAAAAGCCCAAATTTCCCAGAAAGTTCTCCTCCTAACAGAAATAACCTACTATATGTTTAACAGGGATTTATTCAGGCCAAAGGCAGAGGGCTTTCTGAAGCTTACAGGCATTACTGTGCTGACGTAATATATGTGAGAAGTATATTAATAATTGTTCACAGCTGTGAAAAAAACATGCTTGAACCATAGTTAAGTCTTAACCCTGAATTACAGAAATAAATAGCAATATTAGAAAGTTTTTAATGTCATGTTTATTCATTGTAGTTCTTCTACCATAGTACATTTGTCTGTATGTTTCAAGGCTATACAAAGACTGGTGTTAATTTTTAATACCTGTTAACAGACTAACCCATTTTAGTCAATAATTTACCCCTCCTGCAACCAGAGATCAGATATATATCATGAACATGAGCAAAGAAATAAAATAATGATAGAAGTTGTGAAAACAGAAGAAAAAAAGTAGGAAAGTAAACAAGAAAAAATAAATAAGCGTGTGCATTATGGATGTGACTTAGTATTGTGTACCTTAATAGTAAAAACAGATCTTTATAATATTGTGGCTATACTAACCATGAAGCGGATGAGAAACAGAGTACCAATGTTGTATTACTGGACAGTCTGGGAACAGAAGGGGTTACATCAAGAGACACAGGTGTCACTGATGCAGTATAGGTGTTACTGGTAGGGTGCTTGATCCTACAGACAATACTGGAATGGTGCTTACTACCACGGGTAATCTCCCAGGGCCAGATGATGATGGTATAGGCACCGGCACCAGGGGGGAAATGGTTTATGTTTCCTGCTGCTCAGGACTTCTAGAAGCTGGTTTAGGTGCAGGCACAGGCTAGAAGTAGTCTTCTGGCTGCTCTGTGCTGTCTGTGTGATTCACAAAGGTTGGCGCCAGGGCACTTCACTGAACTGCAGAGATATTTACCTCTTAAATTCTTAGACCCAATTCTTTGACATGGAACTTTTGCCCTGAAATGAGTCTGGCCTATAAACCCTGATAGAAACAGTGGGCAGGCCAGTATACATCTGCAGGGGAAAAACACACCTTCTTTGTGACCCCTTTGCAGCAGCCTAACTGGACGACAGCTGAAAGGCAAGCATGTTATAGACTCACTGGACAACTATGGTACTATGCAAGGTAGTAAGCATAATGCATGTTAAGATCTATGACAGATATAAACTTCATGTTGGTAGGAAAATGGGCACAAGCAGTAGAGTGCCATCACTTGTACTCATTTGTCAGTCAACTCAAAAAAAAAAGTGAGAAGGCAGCCATGAGGGAAGAAGCAGGCTTACACAGCCCTCTCCACCCACATGCTCCTCATCTTCCCTGCTAGAAGATGTATATGTGCTGTCAGTATCACACAGGCCTGTTTTGCCCCAGATCTAATGACAGTTCTGCCTGAATGCAATCTTCTTAAAAAAAAAAAAAAGAATTAATAAAAAAAAAAACAAAACCAAGGCCCAAACAAATATGCAACTATGACAACTTAAACTGATGAAGAGTCTCATCTACAAAAAACAGTGAATAACATCAGTTAAGAGATGGAGAGCCCTTGGTAGCCATACCATACTCATCAGGTCAAACACTTGATTTAACAGTGGTCATCACTGTACACTTAATATGTACATAAACTTAATCTTTTTTCAGAGGGTTCACAATTTTTCCCATGAATAGTATATTGCTTTCCAAAGTTATGACCATTAGGAAGGGCCTGTTGAACGTAATAGTAGCCGGAACAGACATAGGCACTATTTCCATGCCTGTGGCCGCTGCTGCTTCAGTGCCAGTCTCATCCACCTTTACCACAGCCTTATGAATAGCCTGTGAAGGAACAGACATGTTACAAGTCAAGGCAGTACAAAACTAGGCAGCTAAATAACACTCGTGCTAAAAGTACCTGAAGAAGTTACTGGTAAGAAGCAAGCATCAGATGTGAGTCCACTGCACAAAGACAGCAAAATTTGAAAAAAAATCAGGAAGCTGCCTACAGGATAGCTTTCCTAGCACCAAAGAGAAGTTCAACCCTGGTGGAGGGGCAAGCCCCTGCTAGTAAAAACTTCTGCTTTGTTTTTCTTATTCCCTGCTCCCACTCATGCAGATATGTGCAGCTAGACTGAAGGTTAAGAGAGCACAACCATATTTAACTGTCTATTAAAAGTTCATACAGTTGAAGAATTAACATGCAGATTAGCACAATGAATAGTATCCTGAAATTATGCTTCCCATGTTCCTTAATGTCTTGGAAGACACGGAAGCAAAGGAGAAGGGTGAGAAATGGAGGGCTAGAGCAGAGAAACATACATTTTACCTGGCAAAATAAAGACATTCACAGGCACTAATTCATTAACTTCCACCTGGGGTCATAAGGCTCGTTGTTCTGTTCGTATTAGATAATGAAATTTGCACTGACTGTCAGCTCTAAACTCTAGGTTTATCGAAGTGTGACTTATCTGTAGCTTTTGCGTGGGCCTGACATTAATGACAGTTTGTTCATAGGCTTGAAGCCGAATGCTTTTAATAACTGCATTTTCTTCCCCCCCCAAAGAGTTTAAAAGCAAGCATTGTTTTTCCTCTCCCCTCCCCTCCATAAAATACAAGTAGTGATACATCCTACAGCTCCCTACTTGCCCACAGGCAGGCTAAAGAAGGTAGACACAAACAGAAGCAGCAATATAATGACTGTAACAACTTGCTGCAGGAGGGTACCAAGGTGTGGACATGCGATGATTTGGTCATGTCTGTTTTATAAGGTTGCCCCATGCAGATCAAAAAGGCCTCCTAGATTATAAAATTACAGACTTGAAAACTGCTCCAGCTCAATTGCACTGACAGAGCAAGCAACATGGGCAAAACACTCTGTATGCCAACAGCTGTCTTTTCATATGATGCAAAGCCTCTTTACTTGAGTTTTGCATCATGAATAGTTGTAAAGGAAGTGATGTAAGTATCAGTAAACATGGGTTCATAAAACAAAAAGCAGTATGACTTACCTGGGAAATTCTGTGCTGGGGCTGCCCAGTGATCCCAGACAGGTCAGCCTTATCAGTGAATACATCCATGATACCCATTTTATATAAAATATCTTTCAGGTTATATGTTCCATAAAGAGTGAATTTTGGAAGATACACATTTGCTGAGCTGCCAGAAAAGAAGCAGAAGAATATGGTGAAACTTTTGTTCAGGTTTCATGGTATAACACAGACTCCCAAGATACAAACTCATTTTGCTTTCTCCCCAAAGACTTTTTGCTTGCAAGTTCTCTCTAGCCTACATGGGAGATGCATAGTGACATTAATTTGGGGAGAAAGAAAAATATGTTGGCAAGCTGGCTGAGAGGATAGGTTGTAGGTTGCTGGCTGAAAGTCTGCAGTAAACCAACACACGAAGAATGAGATTGACCTACTGATCATTCAGCTCAACAGAATACCTATACCTCCCTAAGGGTTTTGATCTGGCATTTTCCAAAGTTAGAGATATTTTGTGCATTATGCAGGAAGCTACTTCATCATATCCCATTACTGAGGATGCAGAGGAATCATCTTGTGAAAAAGTGCTGGGCACAAAAACTCCAACGCATCCAAGTTCACTGGCTACTTTTGAAAGAAAAAAAAAAAAAGGAAAAAAGAAAAATGTAGGCCTTGTGTGTTTATCACATAAATCTGGACAGAGTTATATGGGTGATGAAGTAGAAAACAAAATCACAGAAGTAGAAAACAAAATCACATTGACAGAATACAGCATATAGTTAGTCAATAGATAGTACCTTTTCTATGCCAAGACCAATGTCTGATTCATTAATTATATTTTGGGGTGGGAGAAAGGGACTAGTTTGCTGCTGTCCATAAGATTAATTAAAATTCTATATTTATGACTCATTCCTCCGTCGCTCTTTCAATAAGGTTCGAACAATTCCTTTTCAAAGGTTAAAATCAACATTTACAACTTGATGCAGTATAATGAGACAAAGGTTAGTAATAATGTTGACAGAAGGTATTGTTTTCTGGTAAGAAAACGGGAGAACTTAATGAAGGAGTCCAAAGAGCAAGTCATCTAGTGGACAAGTGGGAAGGCAAGGCCTCATACTTTCAGCATAGCACAGCATCAAATGCCAAGTCTGGCTGGTACGAAAAACTGAAAGTGTTAGTGTATTGATAACAGGTGGGTGATCTAGTACTTCTGTCTAATATCTGACTGTGCTGATTGCTGTTTCAAGGAGGATGCATTGAATCATCTGCCTTGCTATTAAGTAAAGACACTCATTCACAAGCCCCCACTTGCTTTCAAAATGCAGGAAAGGGAAAGCCATAGGCACTCAATAACAATGCAAACGCGATAGTGCAGGAAGCACTGGGATACATTTTTCAGAAGAGAAAGTGATGCTTTCTCCAGAGTTCAGACATTAAATAGATCTCAGCTGCCTGTACTGGCAACACTTTGACACTACCCCATGTTCAGCAACCAACAGTGGTAAAAACGTTCCTCTCAATGCCTCTGCAATTGTGTCAATTCCAGTTTGTAGACAGAGAAACAGGGACAACACAGCTCGCCCAAAGTCCTTAAATAATTCCATATCCTACGTCAAACCCATCCATTAAGACCTCCCAGAGACTCCAGATAATAGCAAAGGCATCAGTTGCCCGGAAAACTTAAAGGAAAATGAAGAGTTTGCATTATTAGTTTGCAAGAGAAAATAGCCATGATGAAAAACAGGGAGCTGCATGTCTTCGACAGTCATGCCTGTATATAAGATTTACATCTCCCATTCATGGCTTGTAGATAGATTATTCCAGCTTGGGGAGGGGGGGAGGGTATGGAGAGAGGAAATATAAATCCTTCCAATCACCATCTTATTTGTCCTACTGCGATTTTAGTCACAAACCATATAGCTGTTCACAGAAGTTTCAAAACTGTGAAGGTGAACAGAGAATTGCATACTTTCTTTTTGTCTTTTTTAATGAAAAAAACCCCATCATTTTAATAAGATTTAGCATTGAATCAGAGTTAAGAGCATGACACTTTTCTGTATAAAGATGTCATTTTTGTCTTGAGAACTGTTTGGCTAAAATATGAATTTCAAATATGCATGTAGGAAGGTTTTTAACATGACACATCAAATTCATGAATAAACACAATGTCTTGATTTTGTAAACATGTTTTGCCTATGCTTTTATACATATTTTGTCCCATCAAATGCTACCACTACGCATGATACTGAATAGAGTCTAAAGTTGTTTTTATAAAGCATATAACCTTTCTCTCTTTTAGTCTCAAAGTTACCTTGAAACAAGTGTAGCTTATTCCAATTTTGCCAAAGTCTTCAGAGAGCCTGAACACAGTGGCTCTGTTATGTTTCAGTCTTATATATATACCCTTATAATTGAGCTTTGCCGTCACAATTCCCAAAAGTTTTTTCAGTGTTAAGCGTGCAATTATGGGTAACTCCCATAGACAGAAATGAAGCAAGAGACATGAAAAAGGGCTGAAGGAAAGTGATAGGGGTTTACTTATAAACAGGAAAAAGCAGAAGACATCTTCCCAAAAATGTAAGAAGTTTTAAGACAGAAACCTGAAAGCTATGGAGAGTTGAAGGTGGAAAAGAAAATGTGGAAACAGCAAAAGCCCTAAAGCTGTAAAGGTTTTCACTTGCACTGAATGTGCAGAGGGACACTAGAAAGCCAGATTTCAACTTTGGTCGGTGTCAATTCTTCTGTAGATTAAAAAAGAATTAAAAATGGTATCCTGAATTTGTGTCATAGCCCAGCACATTGGAACTGATGTGTTTCCTTGCCTACCACCTGAAACTGCAGAATTTTACCTTTTTGAAACTAATGTCCTCCACCTTGCCATACGTTCACAAGACAATTGTTTCTCCAGCTTCTTCATTTTTCCCTGATCAGGCAGAACAAAAAATGCTGAAGCACCACCTTTGTAATCCATTTGCACCACAGTGGAAGACAGCTGCTCATCATAGCCATGCTTGAACTGGCCCATTCCAAACATCATTGGGACTTCAACAGCCTTTTTCCCATCCACATAGAATTTGTTCTTCTTAGTGTATTTTGTATCAAAAGGTTTTTCCCATTGAGCTTGAAATATAAGAGACAGAGTTACAGGACATTTTGAGGGCATGAAACTAAATGGCTTATCACCATAGGACACATTCATAGATGACAGAAACATACAGCTGGATCAGCTTCAAAGACAAACCAGTTTGCAACACTTGACTTATTGAATACTCAGAATAATTCAGAGCAATACACAGTAGGTAGACTGTGATGTAAAACAATCTCTCAGAACTTACAGAAAGTTCAATAGTTTTTCTTTAGATGAGAAACCAAGTGTTCTAGTGTGCTTTTTTCCTTCATGACAACAATTTTAAGGAGCCTATAAAGCCCTCTTACGATGCATCCTTTAAAAGAGAGCTCCGAAGAAGAAAGATTATCTCTTTTCTTTATTCCCACACCAAAATAGACTTGAGTGACATGAGGGATGAATTCTCCAGAGAAATGAAGGGATTCAGTTTATTTGCAGGGAGAAGGGGTTTATATCTCTCTAATTCATGGCCAATAAATTCATATATAACTTAAGTCTATCAGATTGCTGGGTTAAAAACCAAATCAAACCACCAACAGAAACCTTTTGAACTGTCATGCTTACAATATTAAATTTTTGAAAGGTCCTTGCTAGTCATAGTGAAACAAACTGTCTACACTGAAAATCTGAGAGATTCTTATCTCAGCAGAAAGGAATATCTAACTCAAATTCTAGCCATCAACTTCATCTGTTTCAGAGGCTGAGTGAATTAAAAAATTAGGAAAACTTAGGGGATGGGGACTGTTTGGTTGGTTTTTAAGAAAGCGATGTTATTCTGTAGTAAATTTTGCTTTCTAGAACAAACCTAACTTTTTATCAAATGTCGTGGGTAAAAGTAGAGCTATAATGCTAAGTAAAATAAGTGCTACCAAGGAAACCATGAAACAAGATGCAACACCTTTTGATTTCAGATTTCTATTTCAACAATGATTAGTAGGCAACTTGGTACAAAAGGAAGAAATATCATCTGCTGTTTCCACCATCTGTGAAATAGACATAGGCGGTACCTATTTTGTATTTGGAAAGAGTGAAATTAGATTTAGATAGCGCATGTCTTGGGCTCCAAAAATATAAATTAACAACTAACAATAACCTGGAGATGGGAAAAAATGCTTAGTTTATGTTTCTTCATTAACAGTGGTATATTCTATCACCACGTGTATAATAGGCAGGACTTCTGCCTTGATATGCTTAAGAAAAAAATATAACAATGAATCACAGAAACATGAAGGACACAAGACTTGAAACACTCAAACAACCTTGATCTAGTGCTCAACTCAGTTCAGAAAGAGCTTTTCTTGATTAAAAATTGAATAGGATGTTAGGATTTAGCACACAGGTTAGACAGAGATGATATTCCTTAAACCTTTTCTCCTGTTTCAAATGAATTTTTATTTCTTCACTTTCCTGTCTCTTAGCAGAGTACCTTCTAGGGATGGCACCTTTCTCAAATGCTTCACAGTTTAAGTTGAAAAAATAAACCTCAAAGTACGATACTTTGTGGTGACTAGGTTGGCTAGGACATGATAAAGGACTGATGTGTACCACAATGGAATAGCATGCCCACTGGTTGATGGACAGTAAAGGACTTCTAAGCTACGATACACCAGAAAAAAGGGTTAGGAGAGTCACCAATACTGTGCAAGGAAGGTTGTAATGCACAGAGAGTGGACAAGAGCCTAGAAGTATAGACTGGTTATAGAGGTACTTGAGCTTTAATAATCCTCTCCAGGTTAATCCCAGCCTCTAGATCAAGTAATGTTAACCTACTCTCAATGTCAAGATAAAAATCCTTTTTATACTATTTCTATTAATGTTATTCTTTATTCTATTTTCTTTAAAACCGAAGAGCTAAAACTGAAGCACCCCGATCTTTTGGAGTACCTGGGAAATAATTTCAGTAATAAAACCCGCTTACCTTTAGAACATATAAAAGTTATTTGCAATATAAAGTTATCTTGCTCAGGGAGGTTGTGAATGCTCCATCCCTGGCGGTGTTCAAGGCCAGGCTGGACAAAGCCTTAGGTGGCATGGTTTAGTGTGAGGTGTCCCTGCCCATGCCAGGGGGATTGGCACTAGATGATCTTAAGGTCCTTTCCAACCCTAACTATTCTATGATTCCATGACCTTTAATACAAGGTTTCTCAGGCTTCTGACCTCACTGTGCTACTAAATATATTGCTCCATCTTCAAACATGTTTCAGTCGAAGAAAAATCAACAGCTATTTTGCCTGATTTGAAAGATGTGCCTGATGCTAAATAAAAACCTACTTTGAAAACACTATTTGAGACAAACAGGTATGTGTTCAAGGGAATTAAGAAACATCAGTCCTCTATATTTCAAACAGTTTCATTTAGCTGTGATCAGATCTTGAGAGCTTAATGCAAGGAGCATAAACACATACAAAAAGCAAAACAAAACAAAAATATGGTTGTGAATTACTTTCAGGGGAAGCCTCATACTGGGGAGGACAGTGGAAGCATCCAGGTTAACAGTTTTTAAAAAAATAGTGCCTCTTTTACAAGAGTAGCATTTCTGCTACACCATCTCTTCTTCAGTTAAAAAGCTTAATGATATTTTTATCAGACAAACTACAGAATATTATTTTTCTGACTACAATTTCTTTGGTTTTATAATGCAATAAAATAAGAAAGAGAGAAGGTTTGAAAGAAGACGTAGTATCTGATTACATCTGATTGAGCCTTACAGCCTTGTTTCTCCTCTTCTTGTTAGATAAGCAGTCTGAAAAGCTCAGAGAAGATCTGTAGTCAATCAGTATATAAGGTGACTACACAAGTTAATTTAGAAAAACAAGCTTATTTTCACTCGGCATCTATCTAATATTGGTGAGTCCATCTCTTTACTGAAAAATATTAAAAAATGTGAATTAAAAAAAAAAAGGTTGAAACTTTGTGCCTCTAGACACACAAGGACAACAGCCATACTATCGATAAGGGCACAGTTAGTAAAAAAGAAAACAAGGAAAACATGAGTGTGAAACTAAAGCTACTGGTACATGTTTAGCTTTGGATGCATGAACATACTCAGTAATAGCAAAACTATTGAGTAAACATATTTTCTTTCAGGTAAGATGCTAACTTTTATTTTAACAGTGTTCTTTTAATTTAATTCCAAACTAGGAGTAGATATTTTACTTACTAATGCCTTCTTCAAAGTAAATTTCACTTAATCCTCATCAGGAATGAAATATGTACATTGAAATATATAGGAAAATTTGCCTTAAAATCTGCTAAGAATTATCATCACTGTCAAGCAGAACATAACTTCCAAAAGCTTTGTTCATAATTAAGTGTAAAGGAGGACCAAAAGAAAAACAAGATATGAGTCCCTCTGTAAAACCATGTTGTAAAAACACATGGAGTCCAAGGCTGATCTCGGGAAATATTATATTAAGTAGGAGAGTATGGTATATATATCTTACCGTTAAAATAAATATAGCTAATAAGGAGAATTTCAGTAAGTGGATCGAGGTTATTTATAAGGTCCTTGATTTTCCCATTGGTTCTTGCTGCTACGTATTCGTTGATCTTTACCTGGGCTTGATCAGCCCTCTTGAAGTTCATAGGATAAGCTTCTCCTTCATAGAAGTTTCTGAGATTACCTAAAAATTTATCTTGTGGCTTCAGTCTGTCAAGTACAAACAGGACATTTCCCATATTCAGCTGTAACCCCTCATTCTTTCTGTTTACCATGTTCATGAGTTGGCGATAACCTTCATGTATTTCATTTTCAGAAATCTCGCGTGGGTTAAAGCTAAGGACCCTAAGAATCTGTGACAGTGTGTCTGATCTGGCACCCAGAGTCAGCATTGCAAAGGCAGTAGAGATGCTCAAAGGAGAGAAGAAAACATTTCCGCTGTTTTGTCGAGAAGAAATCTCTTTGTAGAAACAACATGCAAACTGACAAACACTGTTCCCTACAATGAGCTGTGGCTTATTTCGGTTTTCTTGGCCTCTTTGATTCTGGTTTCTTACACCTTGGTGATTAGGCTCATAGCAATAACTGTTGGAATGAATCCAAACAATTAAAAGACATAGGAAAAATAACATCTTCATGTTTCTATGACTCTGTAAAAGAAGAAAACAAAAATGACACTTGGCTAAAAAATCGTTTCACCTTGTTCTTAGCATTAAGTCAATGTGTTCATTGTACAGAGCTAACTTGGTACCCATGATTCCAAGCCATTTGAATTCAGGAATATCAGCTTTCTATTTCAAGGAAGCAGACTCTGGAAAATTACTCAACCTACTGAAGAAGTTATGAAAGAATAAAAATTAAAGTCAAAGAGTGATGAAGTAATACCAAAGACGCCCTCATTAAGGTTAGGCTACAATTCCTTTGAAACTGTTCGGTATCCAGTGTTCTGTTCTCAGTGTGGCTTTAAGTGATAAAAGCTGTAAGCAGAAAAGTACAGGTCTACAGAGCAGAAAGTAAGGGATCGTTATGTTTAGGAAGACGAAAAATAAAAGCAGAAGAAAGACACAGTATTTGTGAGAAGTAAAATGTTATACGTTTTTGACTGAGCTTTGTGTAAATGTATAGGCAGGGGCCAGAGAGAAAATAAATACATTTTTTAATGAGCAAGTGATGAACTACTACAATGCTTAAGTCTGAACAATTGAGCAACATACAAAAACAAAAACAAACAAAAAAAGCAAACAAGCAAAACCCCCCCAAAAAAATTAAAAAACAAAAAAAAAAACAGCCAATAAAAAATCAAACAAACTTCCACATATCTAGCAGAAGAGAGAAATAGGCTTTGAGCAATTAGGAAGATGTCAAAACCCTGGAAATACAGTGCTGGTCACTAAGGAAAGCAAAATCAGCATCCATGTAGAACAGTAAATGGAAACAAGTGTGCCTGTTGCATGCGAAGGCATGTCCAGCTCAGTGACTAAACCAAATAACATAAAAATAATAATAATAAAAAAAAAAGAGGAAACTTTGGAACAATCATGGTGTTTATCATCAGAAAGCTAACAAAAACTGGTTTTGGCAGAAAAAGCCGCAATGGTAAAAAGATGGATGAGTGAATTCTGGAGGAATAAAGATACTAAAAGACATGGATAGAACGGGAAAGCCTTTTCTAGAGCAGCATGGAAACCATTCATTTCACATTTGTGGCAATACTTTTAACTCGATAATTAACACTGTACCACACTTGATCCAACTTTTGTCAACAGACAGAAAGAAGAAAAAAGATGTGGAGTATCTGGAAATCCAGAACATCTTCCTGGGGTACATAATCACTTTATCTACAGAATCTTTTATAAAATAAAGTACTCTTTAGAGGAAAATGTAAGGATTTTCAAAGGGGAAAAATACTTTAGGTTTCTGACTTGTAGTGAGAAATGGTATTCAGACTCTGCCCTGTAAAATCATTGAATCTTTACCAGCTCCCACCATGACCCCATGTTTGTGTTCACTTTCCAGTGTCTTCATTCTCTAAAATCCATTGAACTCAGAATGTTGATCTCTGATTTAATAATATATGCTATATACATATATATTATATATATATACTATAAATATTCCTTAATTCACACCTCAGTAATATTATAGATATAGCAATACTACTATCTCCTGGGGGGCCTAAGCCCCATGACAAATCACTTTCAGACAGTTCACTTTCATATCTAGAACACATTTAAATTTGACCTCTTTGGTTTGTTTGTGATTTGCTCCACCATCACTCTTACTCTACTTCTTTTAGCCTTTACCTCTATCCACAGTTTTTTTTCAAACTCTCTAGAAGCTTTAGAGAGCAATCCTCAAGTCCCTACTTCCATTTAATTTAATTTAATTTAATTTCATTTCATTTCATTTCATTTCATTTCATTTCATTTCATTTTATTTCATTTCATTTCATTTCATTTCTTATCATGCCATGTATTTGTTATTATCATCCATTTACTTCATTTAACTCTCTAAATCATTCAGAGATGCAGTTTTCCTAAGAGTTATACTATAAAAACAGGCCTGTCTCACAGAGGACTTATCTTTCTATTTTAAAAATCCTCAAAGCATAACAAAACAATAAAAAAGCTTTAAACTGTAATGAATACGAATGTCGTAATTTCTCAACTGATTATTCAAAACCGTTTTCCTTCATATAATGTTTGACAATTTTTCCACAGGAAAAAAATGCATTACTTACAAAAAGTCAAAAGGGTCCTGTTGTATTCACCAGGTCTGCACAGGTCCTTGCTCAGTTGTTTATGCTGCTGAACACAAAGCAGGGTATCCTCTAGTAAAGGTTAAGATCATCTAAGGGCTGTGACTCACACATTATAATTTTAGAGATTAGGTAGTGCAAACAATGTTGAAACTAGTTTTACTGGACACCTAACTTTGCTGAATATATGTTTAACACGTGACTTCTTATTATTCATGACTATCCGATCGCCCTGGTTAGATCCAAAGCAACTTTCCCCAAAATGAATCTACTGTTTCTTAACATCAAACATTTATACACATCTTGGTGGCCCAAACCTACTATTTTATAAACAAAATGGTCATCAGAGGTAGTAACTACAAAGAAATATCTTGAACATAATTTCCAGTGACTATAGCACTGTTGCCACTAAGGCAGGAGGACAAGGCTTGATGCACTGGGACAATCTGAATTTTTGTGACATAGGCTTCTTGTCTTCTGCACATCCATGCCTGGGCTTGATAATCTCCAGATGAAGCCAGTGATGATTTGAAAAGATGTACGGCTTAAAACACCATTTTGCTACATTAACAAATGCTGCTGTAAATGTGCCTGACTATCCACTCCCACACAGGGAAGCTGCTGGCAACAAGAGCTGTGATAGCAACTGCTGGGCCACTTACATGACCCTGTGCCTGGGAAGAAGGAATGTGGCTGGGATGCCATTGCACAAAGGTGATCCCAGTTACAAGCATGGCCTGGGGACAGGGGGCGGAAGCCTAAGAACATGGGTGTTAAATAGAGCAAGTCTTTAGACCAGCTTACTATCTTGTGACCTGGGATATAGGGAGCAGGCCCCACTGACCATGTGCCAAGTTCAGCTGGGTCAGATTGGACAGCCTGGTATCCTGTGCTCCACTCATTACAGTAAGCTCCGGCAACTATAGGGGTCAGATGATGGGGACAGCATGACAGAAGCATTGAAGATGGGCACAGCATGACAGAAACATTGAAGAAAGGAACCCTGGAGACCATATAGACCAACCCCTTGCTCAAAGCAGGGTCAGTTACAGCGAGTTGCTCACAATAGTGTCCAGATGGGTTTTGACTTCTTCCACAATAGATGAAGACTCCACAATGTGTTGGGGCAACCTGTTTTAGTGTTCGATGACACTTCACTACAATAGGTTTTTTTCTCTACATTTAAATGGAATTTCTCGTTTTTTAATTTGTACTCATTCCCCCTTGTACTGTCACTGGATGCCATTGAGAAGAAGCAATCTCTTTCTTTCCTCCTCCCATCAGAAATCAGATACTTGTACACATCAGTAAGATACCCACAGACCTTTTCTTCTCTGGGCTAACCAGTTCCAGCTCTCTCAGCTTCTCCTCAATATCCTAGCTGCTACAAACCCTCAACCACTTTTATGGCATTTTACTGGAGTCAATCTACTATGCCCCAGTCCTTCTTGCCCCGAGGAGCACAGCACTAGATGCAACACTTCAGATGCGTAGACCAGGGATGAGTAGAGAGGAAAGATCACTTGCCTTGACCTGCTGGTGATACTCTTCTCAATGCAGCTCAAGATGTTGGCTGCATATTCTGCAAAAGCTTACTGCTGAGTAGCTTGGTAACCTGGTGTTGAGCAGAAATCCCAGACCCCAAGTACAGCATCTCATGTCTCCATTTCTAAAACTAGGATAATTTCTTTCATTTTCTCTTCAAATTGCAAGGATTTTGGGGGAGGGACCAACCCTTCCTATACACAAACTAGATGGAATGTTGATCTCCATGATGTGTATAAGCTCAGTTGAAACACTAACCACAGCAATAACTCAGCAACATTTTCTGGGAGGCAAAGTTGCAACCAGTGAAAGTTGTTGATGATTACAACCTATCAAGCGGCTCAATAGATTGAAAGAAAACTCTCTTAAACAAGTTGCTTATGAGCTAAAGCTTGAGAAATAGAAGGCTTTGAGGCAGTATGCGGACTCACACATGGTATGTTCACACATGGCCTCACCTGAAAGAGTATTTGAGATGCTATTTTCACTGTTCTATACAAGCCAAGAATCTCACTTAGAGCTAACTTTAAACAATGGGCTTCAGTTTTCATGGTACATAAAAACTGATTTCTGATGAAGGAAGGAAGAAAGCCCAATTAAATACAGACGCCATACTAATGAGAAGGTGATGGATGAATGACTAAGCTAGATTTGAACACGCCTAGACCACACCTCAGGACACTTGCAGGAGAAAGCCTGCTACTGAACATGGAAAAGCCTGCCCTGCAATTGGAAAGAAACCAAAGAAAATCAATACAGGATCAATTTATATTAATAATGTAAAACTCTGGACAGCAGTATCAAAGTAAGTCCAAACTTGTTTTTCGTGTGTTGCCAGTGTCAAGCTATGAGAGAAAGGTATAGAAAAAGGTAACAGTTCCTGACCCAACTGCATAATTTCTGTGTGTGATGAAAATGTTTCAATAACTATAAACAATCTATAACTATAAGCAGAATACTGATTTACAAAGATTTCAGCCATTATGTTTAGGTTTGAAGATTGGGATATTTCAGAGTAATATTGAATGTGTTGAAGATATGACATGAATAGTGAACAGGAAATTCCCTTACATACACTGGGGACTTTTCTAAAACAGAGAAAGCTTGTAACAGAGCTGGTACTGAATTGTTCGTATGTGCTCAATCCCCAGCTGGCAAAATTTAGTGTAAATACATCTGCTTTGAGCAAAGAGGTTTAAAGAGGTTTGTTTATGAAAGGTTCCTCTTTCTGCTATATCCAGTAACCACTGGTGGCACGAGCAGGGAATTTTACTGCATAAACAAGGCCGCAGAGCCTCTCCTTAACGTGTGCTAAACCACAGATACCAGGTGTGCATATGCCTTCAAAGAGATGGAAGAATCTCTTAATTTGTTGTCCCATTGAAACCAAAGCACTTCCTCATAACTATAATTAAAAAGGGAGGCAACAGGAACTGGAAAACAAATTTATATTAAGTTGTACTTTTCAGGAGCTGGCAGTACTTTCTCCAGAAAGTATAATACGGGAGAGTGTTCAGCCTATGTAACCTGTGAAGTGTGATCCATCTGATTTAGGACATCTATTTCCCTGCAGAAACAAAAATACAGCCTTTCATAAATGATTCAAATCTTGAAGGATTTCTCAAAAACTATGGCTCAGTAGGTAGGGCGCTATTAGAGATGACCTACAGAGATAGAAAGCACCCCAAGGCAGCTCTGTTTAGTTATGGGACTTTTCACAATCCCTTTAGTCCCAGGATTTCCTACCAGTAAATCCATTCCACCACACAAAAAACAGGTTGAAGAGTTCAGCAAACTATCAATGATTGATACAGCTTGGAGTGGTCTGGCACCTCTAGAAAACATACAACTATGTTCTTTATGGTTCTGAAACTATCTGAAGCATTTCTCCACTCTGGAACATCACCCTGGCAGCCTCTTTGGGGATAGAATCTCACCGGCATGCAGTGTTTAAGTCAAATAGAACAGATTTGCCTGTATTAATCTTTTTTAAAAAATTATAGGGAAACAAAAAAAACAAGTGACTGACAAACAAACACCACCACCACCCCCCCCAAAGGCTGAATTATTCTCTTCCTTCAATGTCTCATTTTTATTTTCAAGGATCTTTCTCAGTCTCTCAATCTTTTCTCAATGGAAAAGACAGCAGCCCACACATTTATGTCCCTAAGCATCCCTATCCATGATTCCCTTAACTTTCAATCTTCTTATCCTGAGCCCCCGGATTTAAATTCACACTTTTCTTACATTCACTCTTGAAGGACCGGTGTTAGTCACAAGCAAATAAACACACCTTACGTTTTCACATTTCCCAAATACACTTTGTGATACTTTGCTTATTGCTGAAAATGCATGGCTGTAGGTAAAGACAAGCAACTGTTTTGTCTACAAAGTTTTTCTTGAATTAGGTCACTATTCTCAAATCCAGCAGTGTTTTGTCAGAATGAGAACACCTTTCAGGAAAAGGACAGAAGTGGCTATGGCTTGGCAGCTCTTCTCTCTCCTGCCCAGCTCCCCACCTTTTTTATCCTGGAGAGGAAAGTACCCCAGCAGATTTACTCTCATGGCTTCTTCTCAAAGCCAGGGAATTGTTTTTCCCATGAAGTTAGCTCCTTTCCTCCTCAGCACATACTTCAGTTAAACACATCTCTTTCCTGCTACAAAAGAAAACTCCTTTTTCTCTTCCCAAGCAGTCTGTGAATCACTGTCTCACATTTCCTATGTTTTGCAATTTTAACAGCTTGCCTGTGCAAATTCCCTTTGATCTGCTTTCAGTGAAATTTTACAGCTTTTTTTTTGTCTGCTGAGAAAATCCACGTAAGACCATTTTCCTCTTAGTTTCAACAATCACATTGTCCTAAAACACTAACACCTTGATAGCAGAAACCGAAGTTAGTGGGTTTCTACTGCTGGTCTTTATTACCAGCTCTTGACATTTCAAATAATAGAGGAGGCAAAAACATTGCAGAAAAGAAAATCCCCCCTATATTCAAACTGAGATTCACAGCTGACCACAAACAGAAAATTCTCAATATTAAATTAATAAACCACATGGGGACAACCATCCCAAGAATATCTTGATTTCTTTCTTTCTTTCTTGAGGTTTGACTTCCCTTCTCAATGGTTTTCTCAAAATAAGCAAAACTGAAGAATTTCGTGTCCTGCACAGATAGTCAGACTAGCAGCAATCCTGAACTGGAGTACTCTTCCGTCACAGTAAAAACACGCCAGACACTAGCACATTTTTCATCAATAAATCTCAAGGTGCTTCATATCATCAAAGAAATATTAACAGCCATTTTGTAGAAAACATGCAGACAGCAGCTTACTCTGTCAGCACAAACAACAGAAACTAGGCTAAAGGATGACAGTCATCATGAGATCCTTTTTTTTGGTTTTGGACAAGATCAAGTTCTTATGCATTTGGTTAAATGCTGACTTACCTGAATACAGTAGAGTACCAATTATCTAAATACCCTGGAAACAGATGAAAGAATTTAGATACCAACTATGGCTCATTCAGTGTATTTGAAGTTGTTTGATTCATTATAACTTCTCATGCGTGCGGGGGGAAGCAGGACAGTCTAACCTAACCTTCAGCCTAATACTTCCTCAGACTGCTTCTAGATGCGCAGTGAGACAGCAGAGATTATGACCAGAAGAGGGCAAGTAAGAATCTGTGTCTCAGAAAGGAGGAAGCACTGTTCTCCACGTAGAACTGAAACATGGAGAGGAGACTTTCCACTGTGGGATTAGAGGGGAAATAAAACTAAGAAAAGAGCTGTGGTAAAGTACAGCTGAAAAGCAAACTTTTCCATTTTTGGAGCCAGCCCTAGAGATTGCTATGCTCTACAAGTTACTTGGTGGTCCCAGAACTGAAAGCAAGAGAACCGAGGCAGTGACATGATGCTGAAACTGTACATGCCTCTAGATGTCATGACAGTTATGCTGATATGGCTGTGTTAATATTAAAATGTGAAAATTGAATTCTGCACAGCATGTTGCTTGCCATATACTCACACCAGCTAATTTAGAACAAACCTAGATGTCTAGCATGACATTATACTGTACAAATTGAACACAAATGCCAACTCTCTTATAGAAAAACTACTTCTGAATGGTGTTCAACACAGAAAAGCTCAGAGACAGACTGCTGAATGAACTAAGAGTTAGCCTTAGATAGCAGTTCCAACATTTTTCTAAGGGAAGTTGTGTGGTCCAGAATTAATCTTGTAGACAGTATCTTGCATGCTCTCAGATACACATGAGAATCCAGAGTACTAACAGAATGGGAATTCTGCCAGAAAGACACACCCTGTATCACAGTGCCACACTGATGACTCCATGTCTTCACTGCTTCTGATACCTGACCTATGCTGTTTAGGGCTCCCTTAGATATCCCTGCAGACGTTTTTCACAGAGTAGACCTACTTTGAGAAGTATGTAAATCTGGCAAGACTAGCTCATGATGCCTCCTGTGACAACTGGACCAAGGTAATACAGACCACACAATATGAAAAAAATGGAACTAAAGTTTAATTGACCATACAACTTTGAGAGAATTTACAAGCCACAGCAGTAGCACTGCATAATAAAGTCCTTGCCCTTTCTGACTACCGATCCGAAGGAATTTTTCATAGAAACACTAGAAAACATCACACCAGGAGATGAATTACTGATAATTAGAAAACAGAGGGGTCATTGCTCATTGTAAATTGGATGCTGGTATGCAGACCCATGTGATAATTGAAGTCCTGGAATTACAAAAATATCTTAGGGTAGCGGAAATCACACAAGTGAAATTCAAAGTTTGTAGCATCAATCTGATGCACACTGAGGAAATGTGTGAATTACAGGTATGGATAAATAAATGGAGGGAGGAAAGGTGTACTCCTTCCTGAAAGCAGGGTCTGTAAAAGTATATTACATCTTTGCTTTCAGGTCTCAAGGCAATGAAAGGGAAATGAAACAGAACAACTCAGAAAAAATTTGAGCACATGTCCTTGAGCAAAGCACTCCCTGGAATGCAGATTAGATCTGAGAGGTGACCTCTCAATGGGACATATTTCAGACTTAAACAAACATGCCTCTTAAAAGGGCATACTTCATACTTCAGCAAGAAGCAACTTCTTCCCTTCTGCGAAGCTGCAGGTGAAGCTGGTTATTTCACACTGGTTAGAAAAATAATGTGTACTTTTTTCAAACGATTATTTTCACTCCTGAGCAATAGCCTTAGGGTGAAATATTACAGCTGCACATCTGGTTGTTCTACTAATCCATTGCACCAGCTCTTTGTTCAGGAGATAACACTGTTTCCAGCTATGTTATTACAATCATTTGCAATTGCATTCAGGAGCTAAACTCCATTATCTCAACTCTGACAGGCTGAAAAGTTAAATTCTGATCTGAACTTTGCACTGTTTAGCAACAAGAAAACAAATGAGCAAAATGGGATTTGTCAAGTGCAGATACTTAATTTAGCAGAAAATGAACATTCTGAATGCATTTAATGTCATTAAACTACAGCCAAGGGGACTGTAGGTCTGCACAACTCCAAAAGAATTAAATCGTTTATGTGGGCTGCTAGATGTACCATCACTTCATGATAATGATGAAAATCAGACTTATAAAAGAAATTAATAATCATAATGAGCACATGTTCAGTGGTCTATGGATGTCATCATCCAAGGACAGACATATATGCTGAAGATTAAACAATACCTCCAAATTCTCAAGTGCAGACAATGGACATAGGATTTACTGTCCTTCCTGAAAAGGCTTCTGTTAGGCAATGCTGACAATATCCCAGAGAAAATGAGCTCTAGGACAATAAGCAATGGGAACAAACATGAACGGTACTGGAACAGTGAACTACTTGTCCAGAAGGCAAAGGACTTCAGGGATATATTGAACTTGGTCAGTCAAGGTAACCAATAACCTGTTTCTGGGTGGTTGAAATGGTTTGCAATGTCATTGTATGGCTAATATGTCTGAGATGGGAAGAAAAGGTCTAGTGATGAAAATCATACCTATAATGGCTTGATTCAATGGACACAGAAAACGTGGGATGTTATCACTGAAGAAACTGTGTGAGTTACACCTGTGGCGCTAAATGAAAAGCGAATTGCCTTCATTGTAATTGCCACGTAACATGCACCAGATTAAGTATGGCCCAAATGATTCCGCTCAATTGTTCCACAGATACTTTTTTTCTGGCAGCAATCTATGAAAATCTTCAAAAGCTAAATATGCCTTTATACCTGTTTGGAAGCAGAGAGATTATAACTGCATTGACAGTGGGCATGGGAAAGATGGTTGACTTAAGATGTTCTGTAGATACATGACGGCAGATCAGTATCCTTAACTCTGGGCATATCCATTGTTCCACAAACAGCATGCACCTTTTTAGATCTTGCATGTATAGGCACCACCTCAGTATGCTGGACATCTTTCTCTGTCATCTCCTCTATCTGCCAACTATGTGCCTGGGTAGCCCAGCAAGAAATCTCTCTGATGGACTGGCAGTTGGGACAAACTCTCTTCATAGAAAAGATTAACACGTGTGGATACCAGTAATGTGAATTTGTTAGGAAAATTCCAAAGTATCACAACAGGAATATTCTAGAGAAAGAAAACAAAAAGAAAATCAAGTAACTTTGTTTTCCTCAGGCCATTACAAGACCAAAACTTCCCACAGACGTGTGTCCCTTTTGCCTCTTCAATCAATGCACAAGAATATATGTATTATAGATCTATGTATGTATCTATTTTTAAAGTTGCTTAATAATGGGCTGTGGCATGAAAGGAAAGAAAAAAGCAACAGTTGCTCAAGAGCTGTTAAGTGAAGAGACACTGCAACGGCTGCTAAAGCAGGAGGAGCTTTAGCAACTGTAGGACAGAAAAAATATAAAGGAACTCACATTTTGGACTCATCTGGTGTTGGCTACTGCTTCCTGAGGAGGGCCTCACCCAAGAAAGGTAAATGACAACAGGAGCCCTCCTCCCCGATTTCAGCAGGGTCTGGATCAGGTTGGTGTTGCAGCACCTGCTGTGCTCCACCAGGCTTCCCAACTGACTGCAGGGCAATCTGCAGGCTCATAAACAGCTCATGCGGTGGCAACATGATGTCAAGACTTTACGTTTTGCCTCAGCAGTTTGCAGCCTGGTGCAATCTCAAAACAGTCTCTGGACTCTTGCAAGATTGCAGCAGCCTACTTTTGCCTAATCCAAACCCAACTGAAGTCAGCAGAGAAAATGCCAACTGCTGATGTTTTTTCAAGGCTTTTCAAGGAAATCGAGTTTCAGTCTCTTACAGTTTCATTCATATATATCACAAGCTTTACTTGACATTTTGCCCACTGCAATAGTTTCATAAACCTATAGGAATTAAACCAGGTTACTGCAAGACAAGAAAGGTAGGAGTTTGTAGGTGCCAGATAATCTCTGAGCAGACCCTCTATGTATGTTGAAATCCTGCAGTAAAATGAATGGCACTAATTTACTTTCCTTTCATGTAGGATCAGGTTACCTTTCATTTACTAGAGGGTAACAGTGGTCACTCAAGCAAATATGTATAGGACAGTGTCCAACAAGGCGGCTCCTTGTACTCCAGTGCAAACAATACAACACAGAAAAAAAAGTAGGCAGCATCTCCTGCTTTTGTGAGATCAGTTCCAGGATTACTGGCTTAGTTTTTGCAGACTCCTTTGGAAAATGGGCTGTGTATTACACATAAAAAGGTATGGCTGTGTTATTTTTTTTCTCATTGATTTATGATTAATTTCTACTTCTAAATAACTCTAAGCCCTAAAAGACACAATTTATTCTTCACTCCTGCCAGTTTTAAGGTACTTGTTCAGGGGATTTGAAAGCTTAATGGGATTCCCTTCATAGCTCCTCTAAAAATACCATGCCAGGTTTTGCACTCTTCTAAAAGAAAATCTGTGCTTGCCAAAGTACACATTCTCCAAATAGAGCAACCATTGTCAGCAGTCTCTGCAGTTTGGCTCAACATGATAAACATTGACGGGAAGCATAAGGTAATATTTTCAGAAATGCCATAACGTTTACAGAGCCTATGTCCAATTTTCAAAAGTGAATGAAGTCCTAAGAAGTCAGATTTTCAAAGGTGTTTAGTATACAAAGAAATCTGAGTTTTCATCAGTTTATATACAGGCTTGTAACCAACTTGAGCCCTGTAGAAGCAAAGGGATATTTTTATCCCTTGTTTTTATGTACAAAAATATTTTCAAAAATCCATTCCTTGAAAACTGCAGTTCCACTGCTTTAAAGAATTGGATTCCCAGATATTAGAATATTTTACTAGCTTCTGTTGCATTTTTCAGAAGTAAAGGAGAACAAATAAATAAAAAGAGAAAGGAAATCTGCAATTACAAACACAGGTCTAGTAATTACATACAATTCATAGGGTTTAACAATTAAGCCATAGATACAGATATTTCAGTGCTAACAACAGTAAGTATGGATATAGTTGGATTTCATTTACTATGTTATATAGTTTCTGCTCCCTTGCTTGATGAAGCAAACTACAAGGGGCAAGTAGTATTAACACATTTTAAGAGAAAACTAAATCGAACCACTGAAAACATGAGTCACAGCAAGTTAGAGTGAATAACAGAGAGCTAAGGAAAAAGTTAGGAGTGGAGACAAAAAGAATATAAGGGCCTTTTGAAAATGTAGTTAAATATGTTAGCCACACTTCATAGACTCAGCTTTATATCTATACAAAAGAAAACAGAACTGTTCCTAGCCCTTCTATTTTCTTTAAAAAATTCTAAGGCAGAACTTTGTAACAGGAGATAAAAATAGAAGATCACCCTCTGTTTTAGAGTCTGAAGTCCCTCCAAATCTCTCATAAATGAATAAAGTATAATAGTAAATACTTTTTTGTCTTCTTGCAATAACTGAATAAATCAATGTCTCTAACTTATGTGTAGAAAAATATTTCAGTAAAAAGCGAACATAAAATACTATTTGGCTAAAATACCTTCTGAAAATAATCCTGGTGAACATTTCAGCCCACAAATTAGTTTCACAATAACAAATGCACTATATTACACACAAATACAATACACTTTGCCTCTTATTAAGACGATACTGAGTCTGGGGTTGCAAGTAATACTATTCTAAAGTCCCTTCCTGTTTGTGTACAACCTTTTGCTATGGTAAATATATACCACACAAACAAGTTGCTAAGAGATAACATATATTGTGAAATTACAGTATATTAGCAGTGACTGCTGGGATGCTCATGTAATCTTACTCTAGTTTGCACCTCAGTGGACGGGTGGCAAAGACCTTACATGTATCATAAAGAGAAGCCATTGGGTGGAGTAGGTAGCATACTGTAAATCCACACCCCAACTTGCCTCATAGTAATTTGTCCAAGAAGGTATCCCTCGGGTTACCTGGAGATGGATATTCGTTCATTCTTCAAGGAAAACAAGGAAACAGTACCTCATGAAAGACAAAAGGAAGTGTTTCTATAAAGTACAAAATACTTCACTGTTGCAAATAACTGAAAAGCTGCAAGTCATATGTGTAAACTCAGCTCGAAGCAGAGTTATTTGAAACAATGCGTAATATTCTGTTATAGTTAAAAACTGATTTTAGATTCTTCTGATAGAAATCTATCTTCTGATTTTCAAAAGTAAATATTCAATTTTGAAACCTTTATGAACTCAGAAGTCCTTAGCATGAAAAAGACCTGAGATGTTCAAGGTCCATGGTGCTGACCTTTCCAAAAATGAAACAGTTACACCCTGAATGATCTAGCACTACCATCTGTAGTAAATCCAGTTTATAATTCTGGAACTCTGTTAAACAGGCAAACTAAAAAATTTTAATTTTTCTTATGACTCATATATATTTTTTATCACATGAATGAGCCAAAACCAAAACACTAAGAGGGCATTTTTATTTGCTAAGGATTTGGAGGTTTGGGTTTGGGTTTTTTTCACTAAACTTCATGATTCTAAGAAAGGCCCTATCTTTCAAACATATTTGTATTTCTAAGTGCAGCATTACAAAATTAACAGTCGTGCACAAAATGAGTATGCTTATCAGCAGAGATGTTCATTTATCTGTGTAATACACTCACTTTGCAGTTGAAATTATATGCAGCCATGTTTTGTTGATAACCACAGCTCAAATTTTATTCAGTTCATGTTTAGTTTTAAAAGCAGATCAAAATTAAATATCAAAATCCTGTGGCGAGTCTTTGACAGTGCGTAGTTCCTATTTAGATGGCTTTTACCCTTGAGAGAGAAACTACCTCAGCTGAATAAGAGTTGCAGGAGTCATCCTAAATTTTAAAGGATATTTTCAGCTAGAAAAGAGAGTAGAAACACAGGAAGAAACAGGTTGCATAGAAAAGTTGTGGCTGCCTCATCTCTGGAAGTGTTCAAGGCCAAGTGCATGGGGCTTTGAGCAATCTAGTCTAGAGGAATATGTCCCTGACCATGGCAGGAGGTGTGGACATTGATCATTTAAGGTCCCTTTCAACCCAAATCATTCTATGATTCTATGATGTGTTACTATTTTTCACATACTCTTCTTACTCAATATATATCTCAGATTAAAGACATACCCTGTACAGTGTTATACCAATTAGTAGCTAAAAGGAGGAGGAAGTCCAGGGAATAAAAAAAAAAAAACAAAAACAAAAAAACAAGAGGGAGCAGAGAGGGATTAGCAGAAAAGTAAAAGCCTGTTTATTTGAATGCCTGAATCTTCCAATCCACAGAGTCTTAAACTGGCTGACTAACTGCACCACTGCCTTCACTTGCTAACTTAACTTCTTTTTGCATGCAGATTAGTTTTGTATGTTCCCAAGAACTCTCTTTTTTAGCTGGAATTTTGTGGCTTGACAAACAAACAGATGTCTGGTTATTCAGGAAAATTTGTGATGCAACAATGTTGAACACAATAACCACTTAGACCTGCACGGAGATCTGTAGTATGGAAGGTCAGAGAGAGCAAAATCTGCCATAACCTCAACAAAGCTTTGTCATTTGCTTTGTATCAATACAGGGGCATAAAAGAACAAGCACAGAGCCAAGCTCAAGCTTAACAGTTAGACAGGCAAACCCTACGTATAGATGAAGGACTCCGCTCTAACTCCCTCCTGATACAGGATTGGCCGACACACCCACATCAATGACTGGAGAGAGATTTACTTAAGTGAGGCATGCGGGGCCAGTACAGCAGGATAGGATACAACAGCACAGCATACATCCTGCTAGACAAAACTCCATAGCTATTTGAAGAAGTTCCTATTAACTTCTTGCCTCATCATCAGTACCACCCTGAAGGAAGGAATGTGTTTATGGCACAAG
This sequence comes from Neopsephotus bourkii, assembly GCF_033783945.1. Taxonomy (NCBI): domain Eukaryota; kingdom Metazoa; phylum Chordata; class Aves; order Psittaciformes; family Psittacidae; genus Neopsephotus; species Neopsephotus bourkii. The sequence continues at coordinate 90,812 of NW_026900878.1, forward strand.
TTAACAGGCCAGCCTACACCCTTGTCATGGAGAAAGGCACAGCCCAAGGAGCACGAAAAGAGGTCAAGCCGCAAGATAAAACCAGCAACAGAAACAAATTGTAGAAATACATGCCAATACCAACTTCAAAGGAGATAAAACAACATAAAGCGCAAACAACATCAGGCCCAAAGACATCATCTGATGCAGCAAATTCCCATAATGGTAACAGCAGAAGCATGCTACATGCTCCCTAACACAGGAACACAGGACTACATGGTTCTCACAAGTGATTAACTCTAGACCAATAGAACAGTGGTGGAGACCAAGGTACAGCTGGAGAGCCAGGGGTGCTACTCTGAAAGCACAGAAAGCAAGACTCATCAGGTCAGTTCATAACAAACAGCTGAGGTCTCCACGCTCCAGTCTCCACCTGCTTTATAGCACGGTCTTTCCTGTTCTCTACCATATGCTTCCTCATCACTTCCCTTTTACCACACACAACTTCTCACTCTCCCTGAGATTATTCCCTCACATGAGTTTGCTTTGATCACTCCCTTTATAAAAACATCCCACCCTGAGCCAACTTGTTTCATCAGTATCACTCCATTTATCACTCCATCTTCTTTTCGTTCTGAAGCTCTTTGAACACAACCTTTATAATTTCTATCTGGGGCTTCTCTCCTTGTGTGGTTCCTTTCTTTTGCAACTGAAGCTCTTTTTACCAAAATATTTAATAATTCTTCTGTAGCCGAGAGGTGCATCAGTAACCTGTGATTTATAACAAGGGAGAAGGGGAACCTGCGTACAATTTATACATTCTGGTTGATTTTATGCAGTTGTTATAAAACTCTTCAATCATGGAAGTCCTCATTACACTGGGAATCCACCATTTGATTACAAAGGCTGCAACACATTCCTCCCAGACAAAGCACAATAATGGGTTGGTATGACTTTAATGATAACCTATTCAAAGAGCTCTGGCACAATTAGTTGGATGAAGTCTAAAGAAACCAGATGGATAACTACTCTGTGTGAAGTACGGAGCAGAGCAAAGGAAACCAGGCCTTCAAGGAAGGAAATCAAGTTTGGAGGCTGGATAGAGTGACATTAGTAATGAACAGGAAACCTGGGCACGAGGGATGGGTTCTGCATAGCTGAAGGAACTTAAGCCTAAATTAATGCAAACTAAGCAAAATACGAGGGACAAGGCATCCAAAAGTCTGAGGGCAAAAGACAGTCTTGTTCTCTTTGGACTTCTGTGATTTCATCTAGTTCTCTCCTGACTTCCTTAAGTATTCCTTCAATATGTCCCTCAAAGACGACATCCTGCAAAAAGTCAAGGTGAACATAGACTTTTGGGCTACTCATTGAACTGATAGCTGAAGTCACAAACACTTGGTCTTTGGCTAAAAAAAATCTTTGAGGAATCGATTAGATAATCAATGCATCACACTCAGTTTTGGGTCTTCAGTCAAACTTGTGCAATGCAGGTCATCTCCACAGTTCATCAACCTGTCCCAAATGTACATACCTTTAAAATTCTGCTGTGACTTAAGGATACTGTTTTCCAGACTCTAAGGGGTTGTACATGCATTTGCATTTAGTAGCACTCCAAAGGCACATGATAAACAAGACAGAATTGTTTTGCTGATCTCTTGCTTTGTTTAATAGGAAAACCTCAGAGATTACAAATCCTAACAAAAACTTCAGAAATATGACGCCTCTTCTGCTAATTCTTGCTTTTTTTGGGAAACCCAGAGAGCCCATCTGTTCTCTATAAAGCTGGGGGGGGGGGGGAGACAAAAAAACGGGCAAAGAAAGCAATTTTTTTTTTTTTTTAATTCCTTTTTCTTCATATTAACCTTGAATTTGCTTTCTTTTAAGAACGTGTGACTAACAGTTTGCAAGGTCAAAGGCAACACACTGTTCTATGATTAGCACTGATTCTTTAGGGACACAGTATGAGTCAACTAAAGACTGACACTTCCCTCCCACCTTGAGGCAATCAGTATTTTAGAGGGCTCCTGAGCCAGAGGTTGCCTCCAGAGTTGGCCAGCCCTTAACAGACAAAAAGCGTACGATTTTTTCAGTTTCTGAATCCATGTATACTTCTGTCATCCTGTCACATTCATATTTCACTGCCTAATTCCATGTTGCATGTGAAACTATTTCCTTTTGTTTGTTGTAAACCTGGCACCTAGTAATTTACTTGGGCTCCTTCCCCTTAGTTCTTGCACTAGAGAAAACACAAAGGGAAAGTGATTCTGAGAAACATGGGTTGAGTGGAGGGACTGGGATGGCTTTCACACTCCTGCCTGCCCTCTGACCTACTCAGATCTTCCCCACGAAAGACCTGACCCATGGAAGGCACTGCCCATACCTCTTCCCTCACAACAGATTAAAGAAATTGAATGTCTTCCTTGAGAGATTCTGTCTTATCATTTTTAAACATTCAAGCAGAGTACATCAAACAGATCTATTAATCTGGGAAATGTGATTCACTAATAAATAAACTATACTGGTTCTTCCACCATACATCATAATTATTTCTATGTTCACTACTTTTGTCCTTTATTATAGTTCCTAATAACTTGCTTGGTATAAAATTTGTACTTCATGGTGCACAGTTCCCTGGATCCTCCCCTATCCAAAACCCTTTAAAAAAGTCTAGGATCACATCTGAATGAAAGGGTGGTGAGGCTCCCTTTTATTTTTCCCATTTGTTCTACATCTTCCAGATGACTCATCCACCTAAAATAATTTCCTACAGCATGTTTAAGTAGATTTCTTTTCAGGAAGATTGCTCTCTTGAGAAACCAAGTCTCCTATTCTCCTTCAGAGGATCAGTTTAACAGTACAGGACTTATGTCAATATTGACTCTGCCTAAACATCCTCTGTTGCTGTGTTTTGTCCTAACACCCTTAAAAACCTCAGCCTCATAGGAATCTATGGAAACTACAGGAAGATCATGATCAGCTTTAAACTAAAGCTTGTAATCTCAGATATAAATATAGAGAGCTCATGATGCAAAGAAAATACTTTCTCTTGAAGAGCTTGTCTGTGACCTTGTATGATCATCATTCCGAGTTCTGATGGGGGTTCTATACAATACTTGCTTTGTTTTTCCTTCTCCTCTGTGCCTCTGTTGGATATGTAATTCACAAACAAAAGCAGCTACGCTATTACTGAATCTCAGGTCCGCCCTTTTAGCAAAGCTGGAATCTTAGCCTGTCTCTCTGTCATCTCTTCATTGCGTAGACTCCACAGTGAGCTCAGGAAAACAGAAACTCTCATATATTTCTTAAAATGAATATTCACTAGTGACTACCATGCACGTAAAGGAGAGGCAGCTGAAGTCCGAAATGTCTGCACAGCCACAGGGATATCACATTTACTGGGAAATATGGAAGCACACACAGCAGTAGAGCACACACACCACTAATGCAGAGATTAAAACTGGCCTAGTGTTTCCTCTGAGGAGTTATGTGCCTGAACACCATTACAGTCTTGTTCGCTTGAAAGACTCATAACCCACATCTTTTTCTCAGATCTCCTTAAGGTTTCCCCAGGCAGTTTAGGTTTAAGCTCTGCAGTTTTTTTTTTAATGTGACATGTCTATATATTGCCACTGCTGTCCATGTACACAGCAAATTTTTTACCCAAGTACTAAATCCTTTCTTATTCCTGACAAACAATATTTCTGCAAGGATTTTTCAAAAATGCGACACTGTCCTTCCCCATGCATCTCTTCACTGTTTTAATTATATCAAATATGAATTCTTTTTCTTTACAGAACCTTCTCTAGTCTTTCTATGCTCTAAATCTCTCATTGAGTGTCAAAGGACAACTCCCACACCTTATGATTCTCCCATCATTCCCATATTACATTTTTTAAAAAAGCACTTTCATATATTTTCACATCTTGACACTAATATTTTGAGGGAGTTCCCTGTAATCACTGATACAGCCATTTAGCCATAAAGGCGACAAAAAAGTTTTCTATACAATCATTAGCAACAAAAAGGCGTCTAAGGAGAATCTTCATCTTTTACTCGATGCAGGTAGATACATAGTGAGGAAGAATGAGAAAAAAAAGACAACATACTTAATACTTTTTTTGTCTCAGTCTTTAACAGTAAAAACAGTGGTATTCGGGGTACCCAAACCAGTAAGCTTGATGACAGGGATTGGAATTGGGCAGCTGGAATGGGAAATGGTCAGTGACCTGCTACACCGCTTAGACACACACAAGCCTGTAGGGCCCAATTGGGTCCACCCAAGCGTCTAAGGGAGCTGGCACAAGTGTTCACCAGCCACTTTCCATCATTTATCGGCAGCTCTGGCTAACCAAGTAGGTCCCAGTTGACTGGAGGTTACCAAATATGATGCCCATCTACAAGAATGGCCAGAAGAAGGATCCGGTGAGCTACAGACCTGTCAGTCTGACCTTAGTGCTGGAGAAGGTTACGGAGAAGATCACCTTGAGTGCCATCACACGCACATACGGGACAAGAATGTGATCAGGCCCAGTCAGCATGCGTTTGTGAAAGTCAAGTCCTGCTTGACTAACCTGATGTCCTCCTATGACAAGGTGACCTGCTTAGTGGATGAGGGAAAAGCTGTGGAAGTTGTCTACCTGGACTTCAGTAAAGCCTTTGCCGTCATTTCCCACAGCATTCTCTTGGAGAAACCGGTTGCTCATGGCTTGGATGGGTGTACTGTTCACTGGGTAAACAACTGGCTGGATGGCCAGGTACAAAGCATGGTGGTAAATGGAGTTAAATCCAGTTGGTGGCTGATCACAAGGGGTGTTCCCCTGTGCTTAGTGTTGGGGCCAGCTTGCTTTAGTATCTTTACCTGGATGAGGGGATTGAGTTGAACCTCAGTCAGTTTGCAGATAGCACCAGGTTGGGTGGGAATGTTGATCTGCTTGAGAGTAGGAAGGCTTTGTAGAGGGATCAGGACAGGCTGGATCGATGGGCCAAGGCCTAGTGTATGGGGTCCAACAAGGCAATGTGCCAGGTTCTGCACTTGGGTCACAACACCACCATGAAATGCTACAAGACTTTAGGAAGAGTGACTGGAAAGCTGCTTGGGGGAAAAGAACTTGGGGGTGTTGGTCAAGAACTGGATTAAGATGAGCCACGAGTGTGCCCAGGTGGCCAAGAAAGCCAATAGCATCCTGGCTGTATCCGATACAGTGTGGCCAGCAGGAGTAAAGAAGTGATCATCTATCCCCCTGTACAAGTCTTATAAGGAGTGGCTGAAGGAACTTGGTTGTTTAGCCTGGAGCAAAGGAGGCTGAAGGGGTATATTATCACTGTCTACAACTATCTGAAACGAGGTTGTAGTGGAGTGGGTTGGTCTCTTTTTCCAACAAGCAATAGGACAAGAGGAAAGAATCTCAGGTAGCACCAGGGGAGGCTTAGATTGTATATTAGGAAAGATTACTTCACTGAAAGGATTGTCTAGCCTGTTGGAACTGGCTGACAGGGGAGAGGTTGAATTGCCATTCTGGAGGTATTTAAAAGATGTGTAGATGTGGTGCCTAAGGACATAGTCAAGTGGTGAACTTGTCAGTGCAGGGTTAAAGGTTGGACTTGATGATCTTACAGGTCTTTTCCAACCTAGATGATTGTATTAGTTGTTCTTTTTTAAATCTTCTTCTTACTTTCCTTTGTTATGGTGCTTCTATGGTAGAGAAGAGCAATTATGCTGTCCTTAAAGTTGTCATGTTCACTTAGTTTGAACACTGTAAATCACACTAGCCAGTAGTCATTACTGCCACTGATGCTTTTCAGCCTGCCTACGTTCATCTTTCCTCTCTTGTCTAATTAAAATGGAAATTCCTAGGCACAGTCTTTTGTGTGTGTGTATTTGTGATTAGCAAAGTCAAAACCACAGTAGTGATGAAATACCACTAAAGAGTAAAAAATGTAAGGCCTGAAGAACAACTATTTTGAGCAAGTATGTTACATACATATGACACAAAAACCATGTCTGATTTCATTGAAGATAGAGAAATTATTGATACCAATATTACAAGATGGAATCCTTGAACACTCGAAAGCAGTTAACAACATCCAGATAAACAAGCATCTTTGTGATTCATTCGTACATGCCTGTTGATAGAGTATTACAAACAGCTATTGTGATTATCACCTTCTCTGCCAAATGCCAGTAAGAATTCCATCCTCACCTTGACAGCAAGCGAAGTGCAGTCAAAGGAAAAATGAACATAACAAGTTGTTACACTGCTGCAGTGGACCACCAAAAGGACACTGACTCCGGTGTACTTTCTCCTCCTCTGTGGTTTGCCACATACTTTTTTGCTTCCTATATTGCGTTTTTACTGTTTTCCACATTGTGCATGTATGTGAGATGTCATCATATCCCTGGGCAACACAGCATTATCTGCTCATTTAGATCTTTCCTACAGCCCCGCATTTTCCATGCTATTAAAGAAAGTAAACTGAGAGAAGGAATAAGAAGCATACATGTCAGATCTTGTTTAATACATGGTCTTATTACATTGAACTTCATCTTTGTATTCCTTTCAGTTCTTGTTTTTCTAAGTCACTGTAGCATGTATTTTTTACCTCTTCTGCCAAGTGCTCTGTGCAGATCTATGGAAATGGTAAACATCAATCATCACCATAACACTAAGAAATGCAAATTAAATGCAGCTACAGGAGCTATTCCCTCAGAATACCAGCCACTATTTATACAGGACTCATTCCCCCCCGCCCCCAGGGCTGTAAATACATTAGTTAATTAATTAAGACTGAATGACAATGCCATAATTAGCCAAGCCTAGGCTGCTCTTAACAGTGATGGGGCTACCTGCATAATGAAGGCATTCATGATTCCAAGGAAGCACCCATTGACATTTCCCTAGATAGAAGCAGGTTGCTTATATATGGAACAATTGGTCTTATGGTGGCACCAAGTCCATACATTGTAAGGAACATGGGAAATAAACAGAAAGAACTTGCACCTTCACTCAGCAGCTGGCAACCACTGTGTATGATCTATAGAAACAGTGTCTGAAGAACACAGGAAGATTCAGATGGTTTAGACTTTCATAAAGGACAGCACACAGGGACTGACTATTGTATGGAGCACACATCATAAGGATAGAGATTTACAGTCATTAAGGAACCATACATCATTCAGGATATACACTAACCCTTGGAAATTTACAGAAAACAGATGAGTTTTTTCCCATTTTGTTAATCACAGACTACCAATGACTGTCTATTCCAGGGAAGTCCTTTCTTTTTCCATGTACCTATTCTCTTAGGCAGTTAAAGGCTAAGCAACCAACAAGCTGGTAAGTCTAATAACTTTTACGAAACCAAGATGTTTAGTGGCAAAGCTGATTGCATCAAATCAGCTGCATATAGCTGATTGGGCTGTATCAAATAGAAATTAAATTAACCAGCTACTTAGAGCAAAATGGTCTCTAGAAGGAATAAACTGCCTGTCAAGAATGTGTGTCTACTGATACTACGCTACCTCCTGAAGTGAGTCTATGCCAGTCATATGTGGGACATAACAACCGCAAATGAGGAATACTGCAAAAGTTTAGAGAGAGCAAGAGTGATTCAGTTCTTGATTTCTCACCAATACAAATGATACTGTCTGCACTATGGAGTAACACTATCGGTAGTGCTGATCTTCATGTTCAGTACATATACATGACTACACAGGTGCCAAGGAAGTTCATGCTACTATGCTATTGCAAAAACGGTTTCCTCTCCTGAGATTTATTTTCAGTGTCACAGACAAACTAACACAGGACTGCCCATGCACTGTCAGCTGTGCGCAAACCTCCCAGTCACACTAACTTTGCTCAAAAACTTTGATGTGGTGGGCATAGAAGCTGTTTGTCTGCCTGGTTAATGTACTTGTGTGCAAAAATGGCTGGCACTCCCTATTTCCTAACTCATCCATCACAGGCATACAGATGCAAACCTGTTAAATCCCAGGAGATATAATGGCTATGAACAGAGGTCTAAATTCTGTGCTATGCCTTAGACTGTTGGAGTTTAAGGAAAAAATTACCTAAAGCCATTATAACAGCTTCTGAGTACCTCTTGTGGGTAGTGATCTTCTAGGATAATTAGGAGTCCTGAGGCTTTTCTCATTTATCACAACATCAGATAAGCTGTCAACCTACTATCTCACAGTCCACCTGCCTCTGATTCTGGTTTCAGTTTGGAGGGTTTTTTTTTAATATTTGTGGTTTTCCCCTCTCAAAGAACAGTGAGTTGGAAGCTGCAAGAAAGCAATGTGTACCTTCTCCAGGCTGCTACTAATATTAAGAAATATCCCCCTGGGTGCAATTTTTCAGATTCCTTACATATGGCCTATATTCAGTAATTTGATCTTTCTTTCTGGTGTTTAAAATAGAAAAAAACATTCAGAGTCAAAGCCTTGATGTCACTGGCTTCCAAAAATTGAACCTATTTGTTTAGTGCTTCACCTATTGGCTGCAGAATGGCATGATATGGGAAAAAAAGCCAGTTAGAAAAATGGAATCTGTTTTTATGTAGGTTGGAATCTTGTATCAAGTGCATCAGGCAATACCACTTGGAAAAGCTTGCAATTCTCAGCACCCTCATTGCTGATATTATCATCAAAAGCTATGAAACAAGTTAAGTCTGGTGATAAGTGCTATGTCTATCACCAGGGAAGCATCACAGTTATGAAAACACCGAATCACTGCCATCACCAACTGATGTTTATCCTCGGCACACCAAAGCTACTTAAGCAACCAGCCCTTCTGAGCTAACCACCATGAACAAAATTAAGTTACATATTTTGCATCCACCTACTGGAGAAAACTAAAAATATACTGGATACCCCTAGTCTACCAAAGAAAATGAACTGACTGTTATTCAGCAGTGGTTATTCAGCAGTGGTTCATTTGTGCATTAAAACAATCGAAGATTAACCTATTTGCAGCTTGCGATTTGTTCTCCTCTTTCTGTGCTGGTTCACTCTATTTATCATACTGCTTTACCACTTTAGCTATAGGAATAACAGAAATCCAACATATCTTGGTGACAGTCTGTGTGAGAGAACTGTATTGGAAGACAGCAGGAGAAAATACGATCTTCAAGGCAGTTTCAATTGGAACATTTGCCTTTTTCCTTGCTCCCAGTTCTTTCCTTCAGTAGGAGAATATACCTTCTCCTAGAAGGCCAGTTTTCAAAATTTTACCATGTTCTGAAGGTCCCTTTTGCTTCCTAGGGGATGAAAGGAGATGCAACTCAGCCACCTGATACCTAATACCCAGCCAGTCTCAGGTAAAAGGATGATACTAGGCTCCAGCACTGGCAGCTAGAGACTACTATGATAAAAAGAACAGAGCTACATCAGTCTTCATTAGTTAAAAAAGGTTTCCTATAATAATTTGATTCATGAACATAAAACTATAGGTGATAAAGAAGTACATCAATGGTCTGGTGAATAAACTGACTTTAACAAACAGAAGCACCACAAAAAATCACACCAAAAAGTAGACTTTAAAAGAAATGGTGATGGTCAAGAAGTACACTCCCCTCTCATGACTCATTCCATGTGTGAGACACAGTTTTCTGAGAAACCTCTATCTGGTCTGGCAGGAGAGTTTAGACCACAACACAAATACAGAGACAGTAATGAAGATGATGATCACACAAGTGTGGTTTGATTGCCATTTTGATAACCACACCATAATAGTGTGAATGAACTAATCAGAGCTGGGCTGTACATGAGGAATCTTGCTTATCACCAACAGGTCTCCCAACAGCCTACTGGAAAGGAGTAGTATGTGGTACCACTGTCAGATAGCTGCACATCTACAGTTTCTGAAGTCCAGCAAGGAAGGGGTATGCAGGCCACTGTAGAACATCTATGCAGCTCTTATCAACTTCCTAGAGGAACTAGATTCCTCATGGAACTAGATGATCCTGAGGTCCTTTCCAACTCCAGCTATTTTATGATTTGATTCTATCACTACTATATCTTGCCTTATGGTGCTCACAGTGAAAATTATGTTCTGGATGCTCTGCTCTCCTGCATCTTGCAACAAATACTTGTGCACAGGCACACCCATATTGCTCAGTTTCGCTTAAGTTCTCTTCATATCTGCTGTACAGTATGCAGGCATGCATATGAACCTGTATACATACATATAACACATACTTCCTACTACACTTGCTATTAGTTTTGCTGATTATTTCTGTGACATTCCCCCTTTTAGTCCCTTCGGCAAACCTTTTTGTTGCATACAGCACAGAAAGACTTATGGATATCCTGTTCAACTGAAACCTTTGGGTGGAGCAATGCTGTTGGCACCAGCGCCTCCCTTTTCTCTCCTTTAGGCGTAGTCCCACCTCTGATTATCTACAAGTCTTTATCACTGCTATTCCTGAACTCTGGCATTGTTCATTTGCGTATGACTTACATGCCACTGGTGGCTCCTCAGTATCCTGCTGCACAACACTTCTAACCAGAAAGTCAAGCACTGCTTGACCTTACTTCACCACTTTAGGGACACTAGGAACCAGCATATTGCTTCCCTGCTCTCTGGATATACAGGCTGGGGGAAAGACAGTGCTGAGGAGAGGACAGCTTCTGAGATACAGAAACTATCTGATAGGCACAACCACAGGCATGCCTGTTCCTGGTACTGAGGGGATGAGGTGATCAGAAAATCCCAAGGAAGCTTTCTGCACTTCTGACTTTGCATGTTCTTTCTCTTTAGGACTGTCTGCTAGCTTGCGCTGTGCCTGATGTTCTCCATATCTCAGGCTTCTTCAGCAAGCCCTCCTCCCACCCTCATGCACTTTTCCTCTACTCTGAATCACAGAATATCTCAGGTTAGAAGGGACCTCTGGAGATCATCATGTCCATCCCCCCTCCTCAAGCATGGTCACCTACATCAGGTTGCCCAGCGCTATGTCCAGGTGGCTTTTGAGTATCAGTAAGTTATCTCAAATATCTTCTTTACAGCTACCCTTCAGGTATTTATGTGCATTGATGAGATTCTTCTCAGAGCCGTCTTTCCCCAGGCCGAACAGTCCCACCTCTCTCAGCCTTTCCTCACATGAGAGATGTTCTAGTCCCTTAAACATCTTTGTGGCCCTTTACTGGACACTGTACAGTAAGTCCACATCTCTCTTGTACTGAGGAGCCCAGAACTGGACACTGTTCTTCAGGTGTGGCCTCACCAGTGCTCAGTAGAAGGGAATGATCACCTTCCTTGGCCTGCTTTTTCTCTCTCTCCTTCCCTGTTCCTCACAGTCCCTCCTCTATGATCCATCTTTCTCCCATTGCCTTTCTGTCTATTTAAATCCTTAAAGACATTTGTAGAACTAGTATGCTGTAAAACAACTGCCATGCTTTTTAAATTTCCTAAATTCTTCACAAACCTTGTTACCCATCAGACAGAAGAATTTCATATGTAACGGTTTTTCTGACTCTTCATCACAATCGTCAGTAAAAACAACCAGGAAAAACATAATACTCCCAACAGACATTTTAACATGAACAACTTCTCTTTTTCCTATGTTTGAAGTTCTTCATTGGCTTTACCAAACAAACAAATAGGTAACAATGGTGATGCAATCCAACCACTTTAACGAACACCATTTTTTCCTCAATGATGCATACATATAACAACAGCTATGTCTTTACCGGTATATCCAGAACACCAAGTTATGCATTACAGATGTCCACTTCCACAGATGTTAGCTAATATTAGAAGCATTTGACTGATTTCTAATGAATATTGGGAGTTAATATGCATACTATTTTCAAATAATTGTACACTCTAGTTATTATTGTACTATCTCTGCAGTAGCACCCAGAAGGGTCTTTATGCCAAATACAGGCAATGAAAAACAGAAGCCCATACCAAAATACTTAGAAACAAGACTGTGAGAGATGACAGATGGAGAAGACAAATAATAAGCAGTAAGACAACATGTCAGCAGTGCTGTTGTAAGTACCAGGCAGAGTGTATCAATTGTTTAGTTTTAGCACATATTTTTGGACTAGCAGACTGCCTTAAAAAACATCACATACTAATTTTGTTTTGTATAAAATAGCTGTCTTAATGTGTAAAGTACTTGCATTCATGAAAAAGTATTGAACATTGAAAGTATTGTATTATTAATCTCCATTGGTTAAGTATAGTGACGTTTAAGCATAAATCCATAGTATTTAAAGCCACAGTCTGCCACAGTATGCTGGCAGTTCACTACTCTAATTAATTCACAGGTCTTCCAAAAAAAAGACTATGATAAAAGAAATAGAGTTTTAAAATAATTAATAAAAAGAAAAATGGGTTAAAATATAAAATAACATTTATGATTAGATTAAGATCAGATCATAATTAGGCAAAATTATTTATGTAGATTAGACATCAAAAGCAGACCAAATGTGTATCTAATATCTAAGCTACACAGAAGCATTTCATGAGCTCACACCATGGGAACACTCAGAGCATGTCTAACACAAGATTTGTTTCACAATATAGTTGTGTAGTTTTGAACATGTCAGTAGAGCCTTTCAATGCACCTACAGGAGGCACAATTGTGTAAGAGGCTGTACAGATGAAGTATATTTTTTGTGCTGCTGTAAGCAACTTTTGACTTGGAATCTGCCATTACAAATTTTACCATCACTGATTTGTCTTAAAGTATACCTATAACTAGCATAGCCCTAAAAATACTCTATACAGATTAAACATTGGAGAAGTAGAGATCATACAAATAAACTAAAACAAAAGATTCAAAAATATACTGCATCAGTGAAACCAATTCACTTTCACCAGAGTCTTCAGATTTATTTCAGAAAGGCTGTTGACTTAACTTTTTATCTATCTCCCTTGGGTTTTTTTTTTCTCACTGATGCAACAAATGAATGTTGGGGATTCATCTTTTCTTTTAGTCTTTTTAGGCCAACAGATTTTGAATATTTTTCAGTTTGAAAGCATTATAAAGAAAACAACCAAACTAAGGGAGAGTAGAGACTAATTTTAGAACTACAAGAAATTGCAGAATAATCATTAAAAAATCACTACCCTCTTACTACCCTATAGCCTTTCTTAAATCAGAAAAGCTTTTAAAGAATTCTTAAACATTCTAGAAAGCTCCAGAAGAAGAAAACTACAGTGAAGAGAGTAACAAAGGAAAAAAAAGGAGAAGGGATGAAGGGAAAGGAAGGAGAAAAAGCTCACATACTTTTAACAATATTCACCTCATTACGCTAAGTGACACAAAGCAAAATATAAAGGAAACAAGATATCTAAATGCAGAAAACTTGAAAAATATTTTGTGAAACAAACTTACAAACTGTCCATTACCTATCATTATTAAAAAGAAATAACTTCTAAATTTATATTTGTTTTCCCCTCCAATGTTTTGATCACATTTATAAATAAATACCTCCTGCCAGCATCTCAAAACTGCCTCGTTTGCTCCATCTCGTCTCTTAGATGAATGGAGATAACTCTTTAACAACTACAGGTTCCACATAAAACTCTCATTTTGATGGCAGATGAAAGACAGAAAATGTGTAGAAAACAGTAGTTGAATGTAACAGGCCCTGGTACAACCTGGGTTTGAGACAAATGACCATGAACAAACAAATTCATGCTACCAGGAGGTCCTAGAATGAAATTTAGCAAGTTACGTACCTCTACCTCTGTTCCTAAGAAAGGCTCTGATGGAGTTGGTATTAGCTGGCTGGCTACTCAGGTGTGGGGAATTTCAGACCACCTATTTTATCTTGGCTAAAGAAATTGGTATTTACTCTTTGATGTATATTGAAATAACAACAGCAACAAAATAATCTCACTGGAAAGTGCCAGACCAATTCTCTGTTAAAAGCATCTGTTCTGTAATAGGGTAGAAATCCATCCTATCATGATCAGATAACCCTCACCTTGATCCCTAAAGTATCTTTACCAAGGTTGTTATTTATCAGTACCATAAACCTGACCCCAAAACTTGCACACAGCCTTGAGCTACAAGTCTAGCAGTGGTATAAGATAGACTGCTTCTCCTGCCCTGTGGCAGAAGCCTAGACAGCAAATATTCAGAGGCATTAAAGTACAGCTGAGACAGCTTTACCTTGAAAGGCAAACTCTTTGGTTACTCCTAAGAGTTTTCTAAATGGTATTTTGGACTCCTAGGAGGTTTCATTTTTAATTGTTTCTTTTGACTGAAGTGTCAAAGATGAAAACTCCCCAAAGGATTTCTTAGTACCAATCTCATAACACCCCCCAAAAATGGTTGCCATATCAGTATCTGGGAACGACAAGGTTACGTTTGTCATCACTGTAACTCCATGCACTTCTTGTAAATATGTATCCTTGTAATGACTGCTAATACCTGGATTAACTGCATGAACATAACTCTGCACAACAGGGTGCAGTGAGCATAACATTAGAGCCAATGGTGCCATGCATACCACAGTCTCCCCTTTCATGTGTTAAGTGTGCATACACATGAGTAGTGTATAAAAATGGTGTGAGGGCTCAGCAGTAGGTTTAAAAGGAAGTTAGTATCTAGTCTGGATAGCCCAGTCTGAGGTTTCAGTCATGCAGAAGGAGAACAAGGGCAGTACTTTTAGATACAGTCAGAAACTTTAAGAGGGATATTCACACTCCGCAGCACAGATTAGATGAGTTTGCATTTTCCTGGAAAACACCAGAGGCAAAAGGGAATCTTCCAGACCCTGCACAAGTCCATCCCTGCCTACACCCCGCTCTTAATTCCTCCTATTCTTCATTTCCATTATTATGCCAGTGCCTCTGGCACCATCACTTCCTTGGTAACTCTCTGTGCCCCCACTTCCCCCTGCTCCATGTACATGAAACTCCTTTTAGCTCATGGACAGGGAAAGGCAGACACCCTCTTTTCATCCTAATCCCTCATAAAACACACACCGCCTTTTACTGAGCTTGCCAATGCAATCAGAAATGGTGCTACACAACCAGTAAAAATAATTATCAAGCTTTGATGATCATCCAGGAAGGTTTTTATGTGTTTTCTCTCTCCATTTACACAGTAAGTCTCATAAGACTGAATTTAATTTTCTCTGCTTGCTATGAGCATTTGAAATATCTCATCAATAAAAATATCCAAAGAAGGGCTGCTCTCATGTTTAAGCCAAGTCTTGCCTATGCAGAATTTTATGCTGTACAGACTCTATGCAGTGTCACAACAGTTATTAAATTTGCACAAAACCATTCACCCTCAAAGAGTCACAAGTCACAAAGTGCTTTTAAAGTTTAAAAGAACTGAAAACAGGCTCCTGTTTACATGAATGGGAAATCATTACCCCATCCTTAAAATCCAGACACAAAAGTAGCAATGAGAGTGGTGGGCTGTTTCAGGATACATGCAGCAACCATCTCGCTGTGCTTTCAGAGCAAGCCAGGCAGGAGTCCCAGCAGAAATCTGCCTTCCCTGATGCACATCCCCTCTGCAGCATGAGTGTGTGCTAGAGCCATCCAGCAGCCACCCAAGACATCCACACTTCCAAAGACAAACTATTTTTCTCCTCCTCGCTTTTGCAGCTCCTTAAACACATCCTGCCTTCCTTTCTCTTCTATTTCAAATCTCTTTTTCAATTCAAGGTCCAATCCTCTGCACTTAGGACACATAGGAGTCATCTGCCGAAAGCTGTGAAGTATCAAGTCATCAGCTGCAGGCTGTTGGCATTAGTAGCATCCTCACCTCTGTGTTGCCTCTTTTGGGGATTTTTGAGTCACTCAGGGACAAACACAGCCCCTGAGCATCTCTCTTTTGGCATCTAAGCTCCTCCAGGACAGTGGTCAGCAGTGACACACAAGTGGCAGAGTTCCTAACACAGCTTCTAGTGCTTAAAAGAGCTTTCATGCTGGCGTATAACTCAAACCTGACTTTCACATGCATTGGCTAAATCCTGCTTTCCCCAGTTTCCTTGGCCAAGTTCTAGTATGTTCATTACATACAGAGAAGTTAAATGAAATGGGGAAAAGGCAATTATTTTGAAGGGTTTATTTCTATTACTCAACGTGATGTGCCATTTTCCCAGGTAAGGAAACCTCCTTATTTAACAGGTCATAACTGAGTAAATGTCTGTCCACATCATATTGATTCACTACAGTACAAAGGAGATTTTTTTGTAATTATATTTATAGGGAAGAAAGTAGCTGAGAGGGGTCCTTTTTATTCCAACAAGAATTAACTATTGATCAGCCCTTCAGTTAATAAAATACGTGATTGTTCCAAGATCCTGTGTTGTTGTTCCAAGTCCTTCTACCGAAACAGCTTTTTTTCATCCAATTACTGATGACCTTTTATAGAATAGCTAGGCTGAACTGGAATTCCTTTTATGCTGGAGAGCAGAATCACGTTAATCCTATCAAGCTGACAAAATCATCTTTCAAACAAGGCCAGGTAACTTTTTTTTTTTCTTTTTTCTTTCTTTCTTGCATTCTTGCCTGTTGCAAAAAATGTCTTCATCACAAAAAGGCTGTGGTCTTTTAAGGAAGAATCTACCATCCTTGCAAACTCTGAAGCAAACGTGCTGTAATGATATCTGAAAGGAACTTACAGTGAAGAAACCTGACAGAGAAAAAGTGGGGGACAGAGAGAGATGGAGAGAAAATGGGCCATGATTCCCAGGTTGCCAGGAGGGTGGAGGCAACACTGGGAGGACAGGGAGGTAGCTGGCTGATCTGGGACTGCCTTGTTGCTCTGTAATATGGCCCTGTTTTGTAAAGTAAGGAGCCAATCCGTACAGTCACCAGGGCTGGGATTCCCCATGAAAAACGTGGCCACATGGTTGGCAAGGGAGGAGTGGAGGATGAGGCAAGAGTTTTGTCAGAATCACTCCTCCACATCTCAGTGCAGGATAAGTCTTCCAAGATACAGAGCCGTTCTCCAAAGTACAGAATGCCCTGAGCTAAAATCAGCCCAATTAAAAAGAGTTGGCAACTTAATGGGTGAAACTCTTTGTCAACTGGTATTTAAACACCTGGAATGAAAGATTTAGTGTGAGAGTGTATTCTCTCTTGGAGGAAAAAACAAACTACCCCACCAACAAAATAAACAAACTCAAATCTGCACACTATACAAGGCAACATGTCTATATCTGTTGCAAGGCAGCAGATCCAAACCCACTGACTGACTTGGCGTTTCTACTTAGATCTGAATTGGCCAAAATCAGGTCAAAACCCCTTAAGATACAGAGTTTAATGCACTGGCGAACAAGTTATTTTAACCAAAAAGCCCACCAGGGCAATATAATGCAAAATATGAATGTTACTCTCTTGTTTATAAATTCTGCTGTCATCTAGTTACCATAAATAGAACTTCATTAAAACTTCAATTCATTAGTCAACGTATTCTTTATACATGTTCTGAAACCAAATAAAGCTAATTTGTGCCATCTACTGGTAAACCAAGTCTTTCCAAATCCTAAGTATTCTAAATCTACGTTAGAGATAGTGTATTTGAAATCTGTTTCTGTTTATTTGAAATCTGTTTCAGTTTATTATCCCCCCTACACAAATGTGTTAGTTCATTGCAAACAACCTCACCTATGCCCTGTCTGATAGAGAAGACTGTTCACATTTTCTGAGGATGATCAACAGCACCATATAGGACAAATTAAATCCTGGGCAGCTTTAGTTAGAGTGACACTATTATGATTCTATTAAAAAATCTCAAAGGCATAGTTTTAAACTAAAACTTTCATGTAGCAATTTTGGATAGTGGGCTAAGAGCTTTTTTTTAGTTTGCACTATCTTTATGCTTATGAACTGCAGTGTTTATACTGTGACAATTGCAGATACGCTTTTTCACATCTGAGTTAAATCCAGAACCACTATTTTGAACCAAGGTGTTCACAACAGAGTTAAGGCACTAGTACAATCTCACACTGGCATACTGCAGTCAAACCTCACTATACATAGTCAAGAAGGCTGAAGTCAGACTGTGACCAGCTTGCTCAGCGAAGGGAATCCCTGGAGAATGAAGACATCCTTATAGGAGAAAACCCCAAAGGATCTAGCTGGAATAGTGTAGCAGAATGAATAAATGGACAGTCTATGTCCTGCATTAAGGGACTGAAGTTAAGGAGAGAGAACATATTTTTTTTCAGCATCAGGACATTGTTGGCAAAATAACAAATGGGAGTCAGCTGGCCATGAATATATTTAGGTTGGAAATTAGAAGGCTTCTAACCATCAGAAGAAAGAGGTTCTGTGACAGCCAGCCAAGGGGAATGGTGGGGACAAATGATCTAACTAGTTTTAAGATAGATTTTGGTAACTTAATGAAAGGGATTATGAAACATGGATGTCTACAGCAGTAGAAAACTGGACTTTATGACCCAGGCAACCCCTTCTAGTCTCATGTTCCCACGTTTCCCAGAATGTTCCTTTGACTTCAACATGGTGCTCAACTTCTGCAGCAGTAGATTTAGCTGCCTGTCAGGAGGCTCCAAACTGCCAAATAGTTCTGTCTACCCCAAACCCTCTCATTAGTTGGGATGTGATTTTGTAGGAGTGGCCAATTGCGTTTTGTCTCTAAATCCTATGTTGCATCTGTCAGATCTGCCTTCTAAAGCTTTTAAACATAGTTTGCATTCATTTTTATTGTAGGCTGCAGGCAACTGGTGAATTAAAAGTGAACTAAGCAAAACCAGCCATTTTTAAGTACAATAGCCAAGGGACCAACTAAGATGTAATTATCTGTCATGTTTAACAAAATCACCACAACAGAAAGAAAGGGAGTGGGGAAGGCACTGTAAGTACAATTTGCAATGTAAGTAACTTAGTAAAAGAAGATGATTTATTTCTAAATGACCTCATGGTGTTTTTAATTTGGGGTATGCTTTAGTATAAATGACAAAGTAAAAAGGCTAATGGATCAGACACGACCCAGTGTCTGCAGACATTGGAGAGTTGCTGTTAACTTCCAAAGACATGCTGTTGGGAGGAGTAGAGGGTTTTTTTCCGAGCTCCCAAATTTCCAGCTGTAATTCACAGAAGTCACTGGCTGACCCCTGAATAAAAGAAAAAAGCCCACAGTCTCTCAAACTGAGCATTCAAAATTGTAAATCCTTTTTGAAAACTCACTTCTGAAGTAAACATGCAATTAAGCCTATGAGCTGATACCGTTAAGAACAACCCTCTGCCTTTCTCTTCTGGTTACCATTACACCCTCCCCAGCTGCTGCAGAGACAATTTGAGTATAATAAAGTAGCAATACAGTGCTCAGGAAGTGATATGGAACTGTGCATGCCTGTGAGTCCATGTACAAAGGGCAGAGGAAATGTGACACATGCAGCTTCCCAGGCACCTTGCTGGAATTCTGCACCTCCTGCTGCCTGTGATTAAGCACACAGCAAAAGGTTTTTACAAGGCTCCTCTGAGAGCCATTTCATTTTGTTTTCCTGAAGTAGGAATATGTCAAAGTTCTTGAATAAGTTTGTTCAGTTGTCCAGGTGAATCGTATTTAAATATGAAAAAATGGAAATACAAGAAAGCCAGCCTAATACACTTTCAAATTATATTTAGCTGATCTTCCCCTTTTTGGAAGGATTTGTTGTTTGGAAACATTTAGCCTGGCTGGACTGTATTTAACAGCCAGAAAATATAGAAAGAACAATCAATCAGACATCTCACAAAAACATTCTTCTGGTGTGTCCAGCTGTACTTTCCATACAGAGTGGAATTCTTTGGGAAAGAAGAAAAGTGGCTGTAGAGGAGGTCCTCTGCCAGCAACTTTCTATCATATAGGTATGCAAACTTACTGTTTAGTGAAATAAAAGGAGTGGGACCAAGAAAGACACACTGAGCTTAGTGGAAAAATTACTGCAAGCAGAATTTGGATCAGAACATTACCTCTTTGCCCAAAGGTGAAGCCACCCCCAGGCAATAACAAGAATGAACACACTAATGTTAAGCTGGTCTTAGCCTCTGGGGAGCACTCCTGTGAAACAATACAGATAAATCTTCCTCTTTTTTGATTAATTAGTTCTTCCCTTCTCTACACAAACTGCAAAAATATTCAAAATCTCAGCATTCCTTCCTTCTGGGTTTCTACTTGCAGCCCTTCAGACTCAACAAAGGAGGTGCTGCTGGGAAATATAATGTAGGCCACGACCTGCCTGTGAGAGTGCTCCCAAATGGGTTTTCAAAAACTTTCTGTAACTTTGCCTGTTTCCCTCCATCAGTGCAGGTGTACAGTATGCCATTACTGTTTAGCCATTGATTATATACAGTATGTCCTGAAGCAAGCTCTAAACTTTTCACTTTGGGTTGTATTATTATCTAAATTACACGTAACAATTTCTACTGATGTACTGCTTCTTCAAATGGCCTCCCCAGAAAAATCAGATCTTACTATTACTAGTTTGTATTGTTGACTCTTAGTTTAGACGGTAACAATCTCAACTACTGCTTGGGTTTTTTTAAGCTGTTACTTAAGAATTAACAAAAATCTTCTCTTCCTATTGCTCATTACTTCTCAACCTTAAAAAATTAACAAACAACCACCAAGTGGGGAAACAAGACCACACTGCAGCATGCTCAAATTTAAATACTAACACATATGAAACTGTTTCAAGACTGAGATGAATAAGCCATGTGGTTAAGATTCTGGTCTTTCCAATGGCAGCAGTAACTATGACACTTCCTTAAAAAAGGTTTATACTTTCAAGTATAAGATGTCTTATTCCCATTGCTATACCCTGCACCTTTCCTTCTTTGCTGGATCACTGATTCTCCTCTTTTTAGAATCATAGAATAGTTAGGGTTGGAAAGGACCTTAAGATCATCAAGTTCCAACCTCCCCTGCCATGGGCAGGGACACCTCGCTTTAAACCGTACCACCCAAAGCGTCGTCCAACCTGGCCTTGAACACCACCAGGGATGGAGCACTCACAGCCTCCTTGGGCAACCTATTCCAGTGCCTCACCACCCTAACAGTAAAGAATTTCCTCCTTATATCCAATCTAAACTTCCCCTGTTTCAGTTTTAACCCATTACCCCTTGTCCTATCACTACAGTCCCTAATGAAGAGTCACTCCCCAGCATCCCTATAGGCCCCCTTCAGATCAAGGAAGGCTGCTATAAAGTCTCCACGCAGCCTTCTCTTCTCCAGGCTGAACAGTCCCAACTTTCTCAGACTATCTTCATATGGGAGATGCTCCAGTCCCCTGATCATCCTCGTGGCCCTCCTCTGGATGTGTTCCAACAGTTCCATGTCCTTTTTATGTTGAGGACACCAGAACTGCACACAATACTCCAGGTGAGGTCTCACGAGAGCAGAATAAAGGGGCAGGATCACCTCCTTCGACCTCCTGGTCACGCTTCTCTTGATGCAGCCCAGGATACAGTTGGCTTTCTGGGCTGCAAGCGCACACTGCCGGCTCATGGCCATTTTCTCATCAACCAGTACCCCCAAGTCCTTCTCCACAGGGCTGCTCTGAATCTCTTCTCTGCCCAACCTGTACCTGTGCCTGAGATTGCTCCAACCCAGGTGTAGGACCTTGCACTTGGCATGGTTAAACTTCATAAGGTTGGCATAAGCCCACCTTACAAGCATGTCGAGGTCCCTCTGGATGGCATTCCTTCCCTCCAGTGTATCAACCGAACCACACAGCTTGGTGTCATCAGCAAACTTGCTGAGGGCGCACTCAATCCCACTGTCCATGTCAGCGACAAAGATGTTGAACAAGACCGGTCCCAACACCAATCCCTGAGGGACACCACTCTTTACTGGTCTCCAGCCAGACATTGAGCCATTGACCACAACTCTTTGTGTGTGGCCATCCAGCCAGTTCTTTATCCACCGAGTGGTCCATTCATCAAATTGATGTCTCTGCAATTTAGAGACAAGAATGTCGTGTGGGACAGTGTCAAACGCTTTACACAAATCCAGGTAGATGACATCAACTGCTCTACCGCTGTCCATCAGTTCCATAGCCCCATCACAGAAGGCCACCAAATTGGTCAGGCAGGATTTCCCCTTAGTGAAGCCATGTTGGCTGTCACCAAGCACCTTGTTGTTTTTCATGTGCCTTAGCATGCCTTCCAGGAGAATCTGCTCCAAGATTTTGCCAGACACAGAGGTGAGACTGACTGCTCTGTATCTCCTTCAGGAATTGTTCCCTTCTTGACTAAACATTCTGTAGAATATTTTTTTAATTGAAAACACCTTCAGTGATAAGATTCTGGAAAATACTTCTCTGTCATTTTGGACTTACATATTAGATTTTGTGACACTAACATCCAAACATTTTATGATGTCATTCTCAACTTCATTTGATTTTAATTCCACAGTTTAGATGTTGCTGATACTGTCTGATTTTCTTGGTATTTAGTGCTACAATAACCTAGAAGACTGATTGTGTCATTTGCAAAATGGGTTGTGTTAGATATGCTTGCACGTCTGTAGATCTTATGATTTGCAAAATCAATAGAAGAAATATACAGCTGTGATCTCCCTATATTTTGAATGCAGTAATTTTAACTTAAGCTAGGGTAATTTCTAGTTAATACATATTTAAAACAACAGTCACACTTCCATGCTATGATCACAGTAACAGCAGCTTCCCATTTTATGGCTTGCTTGCTTTTTTTACTTCCATGGAATTGCAGAAACTGGCCAAAGTGCATGCTAGTGTTTTTTTTCTTTTTGGTTGTGAAACTCAAGAAGTTGCATTTCATAGATAGTTTTCTAATGTGTCAGATATTAACTTTGCATTTCTTGATTCCACTTCTAAATTAGATTTTACCACTAATTTAATAACATTTCTTTGCACTTCAGACATTAAGACCCTGTAATTTTTGGGGCACAGACAAAAGATCAAAAGTAGTTTGGTTATCCCAGTTTGACAACTTACCACTTAGCTACACTACTTGATCCCGTTCTCCTAACCCTTTGCATATGTTAGGAGAAACATGGTAGGGTAGCTTAAGTCTTAGCAACAGCATTTCTGGACTCTTGCTTTTGCAGGTCTTCATCTTAAAAACAAAATACAGATTCTGGAAAATCACAGAATGAGAGGAGAAAACAGAAAGAGAATGCTGCAATTATAAAACAGGCAAACTGCTCAGTAGCAGGGAATATAGAAGGGATATGCCTACAGAGAGTACCCACTTTCTTCCAGGAGACACAAACTTCCTAACACAAAGGAAGCATCCTTCCACATGATACGTAATCTGCCCCTTTGCCATCATAGTTGTTGAGTGTTTCCACAATCTTATTTCAGAAAGATGGTGCTCTGCGACCGAGCACAATGAAGATGCTAAGGTACTTATGAACATTATGAAATCATAATGTCAGTGCTTCTGATGGCAGCAGGTTATATTGGAGACAGTTTTGTGGGTAAACCCCTCTTCTAGCATTTACTTAGTTTAGACAGTATGAATGCAGAGCGGAAAAACCCTCTACATAACAGCTCCATAGATACAGGTTAAAAATTTGCTTGAACAAATTATATCTATCAAGGACAGTCTGTACCTGTAACTGCTTGAAGCAGCTGGTTTATGTGTACATGAAGCAACAGTGACTGTGAGTGCACGGGAATCAGTAGATTCCTGTCAGCGAGAGGTTTGCTTGGTGGCGTCTTCCATCCATTTAATATGGACCTGAAAGTTAACTAAATTATGTGGCCTTACATGAGAACATGTGAGAACATGTAAGGCCATGATTTAAATGGGCAGAAATCCAGCTGGAATGTGAAGATGTGGTGAGTCTGTTCACCACATGGAGCAGCAAAATTTGACAAAGCAAGGGCCCCACTTCCAAGTACATATTACATATAGTAATAATCATATTGATTTGAATGGACCTACTGAAGAGGTGAGTCAAAACTTCCGGATCAGGCTCAAGATAATTAATTTCCAGTAATTTGGTTTGGCAGACACAGCTGATCTCCAGCCAAATACATAAGCAGCAGCAATTCACTGGGGGCTGAGAGGGAGAGGTTTAGATTCCTAATTAGGCAGAGAAAGTGCTTTTATGCCAGAATCGTACATTTACATAATGTTCAGTCAGCATTAAAGTAGAAACCCCTCTGAACTGTAGTGCACTATTTAACGCAGTGTGCTGAGCTGCAGTCACCTCCCCCTGCAGCCACAGTATCTGCACAGTGTTTGCAATCACCGGTTCAAAGCACATCGGGCGCACAGCACTCCCAGCTAGACAGCCTGCAAAACCAGATACAGCTAGGAGCTTGATGACTGGCTTCTCTTCAGTGGGTTTCACCACCGGAGAAATCTTGCTGCTGCACTTTTGCTGCATGGTAAGGAGTGAAACGTAGCACCTCACAAAAGCATAGCCTGTTTGAGTAAAAATACTCCAGTGATAATACTGGTATCTTCATTCAGGCCAGCAAAATAAATCAGTGGTGACGTAAATAGAATGGGAATTCAAACCTTACCTGGGAGACTAACTGCTCTAAATGGAGGAATTTTATTGACAGCATCACGTTAAACATCACATTATACAATTACTTTCTTGAACCTATACACTGGTGGATGGAAAAGATGACAAATCTGCTTTCTGCCTATCAACAAGTCTAAAACTCACAAAAAGCCAGTGGAGAACTGTCTTTGTTTATACTAAGTCCACATGAAAAGTCAACAATATGAATACATGAAATGCTGGCATGATATTATTTGCTTTCATTCACCTTGAAATCTATGTTTGAAAGATGTATTAATGTCCACCCAAAGATCTGATTTTAAGGAAATGTGTTTTTTTCTATTTATTTCCCATTTTCTCTCATACTTACATGCATTTTGAGACCACGAATGGTTCCTTTTTTCAGTATATGGACAAAATGGAAAGAAGATAGAAACACTTTCATCTATTGCTATAGGTATGTAAAATCTAACCACAGGGCTTTAAGGCAGAATTTGTCTCACAGTTTCACCCAAGAAGCTACTTTTGCCTTCAGAGAAATTATGGAAGCATAACTCAGAGCAAACTTCAGCCACAGGTTAGCAGTGAGACTCCATTTAGGGGCGTCCTTTCCTCAGCATTCAAGACCTCCTTATGGTTTCTGGAAGAACTTGCACTGTACAGTTGTTAGACAAATGACACAGAAGGTACCTGCCATGGTGGAAGACACAGTATAGCAGGTTTTTGATGCATTTTTCAGTACGTTATGGTCAACAGAGACTATGAAAAATTTGTTACCTCTAACACTCATTTTCTCCATTTTTAAAAATCTTGTGCCAGAAAACAGAGGGAACACTGCCTTGCCCAGAGAGATATTTGTTGCAGCAATCAGTAACTCCTGCCTGATACAGATTTTGTGCCTGCACACCATTTCCACCTTCCCTTAAGTATAAGTTAGGGTTATTTCCATTAAGTCACGTAAATGTTTTGAGGTTTAATTCACATGTGTTTCTAAGGAGCAGACAGCCATGGAGAGGCTGTTTTGTGTAATGACAAATAACAGCACAGATTGGAGCACTGACTGCCAGCAGGAAATGCAAGTTGACAGACTTGTACAAATGGCAGCACTTAAAAGAAGTGGGCAGTTAGTTTTGCATTTGCATTCCCTATGCCAAGAAGAGGAGGGAAAAGTGTCTCTTGAGAAAGGGTGTGAAACGCAACTCCTCACATCTTGCTACACAGGTGCAGTGCCATCAGGCTTAATCCTGTCAGCACTAGCCAGACAGGAAGACTATCTGTTTGCATGCCTGGTACACCTCCTCTAGTCATCATTAGCTATGCTTCTGGCTTGCCACCATAAAAGTACAAGAAAAGCTGAAGGACAATACTGAGGTCTCAAGCCAGTGTCTGAAGGCAGCCAGCATCTGAAGGCAGCCAGCATCTAGCCCATCATTTTCATATACACTAACCAAGCAAGAAACAGGCATAGGACATGAATTCTGGAGAACAGAGCTTTTACAGATGCACGATGGAAAGATGGTGTACAAGTAACAAAATGGAGGGCAAAGGACAGCGTGGATTTCTGACACATAAAATTTTTCTTTTAACAGCAAGTGGATCTATATGCATTGAGACTCATGTGGGCTTTGGAACCCAACAGATAAACATAAAGCAAATCTTGCAGAAATGAAAGGTAGGTAAAAAAAATAATAATTCTTTCAGGGAAATAGGCAGATCAGAAGCCTATCAGCAGCCTTCCTGCATTAGAGATCCAGAGGATTCTTAGTAGCTGCCAACAAAATGGTTGGTGGGAGCTTGCCAGAGAGCCACATGTTGCTGGAAAAAATCTTTCACAACTGAGCTTGGCATGTATGTCTGGGACTGCCAGGGAACAAAAGACACAAGCCAAACTGCACACTTTTCATTGACCACAATTAGTATGAATGCACTTAAAATTAGGAATGTGAATGCAAGCTACCAGCAGCCCTGTACTTCATCTGTACACATGTCTGTCTGTAGTTCAAGCACTGTCAGGGTAACACCCAAGGAAATGAACTGAGAGAAACACAACAAACTAGAACTCACACCAACAAGTTAGGTGACATGGCAGTGCCAGATCCCCAGCCTCCCTCTTTTGACAAACATGTGGTCTTCTTTTTCAGCTGGAAACTGGCAAATAGTAATAAGGTCATGTGATTGCTGCTGTGTGAAAACACATTTTCTCTGCTGGTATCCAGAAAAGACACTGACTGATAACTCACACTTGAGGCCTCTGGCCATCACGGGCTCCTACAGACACAGGCATGTTTTCAGAAGTGGGCACATATTGGGCATCACCCAGGGACCAACCTAGGCCTCATTCTTAGTCAAGGGTCACACAGAGCATACATGGCAGCACAGGTGTCCAGCCATGGACAGAAAAATGCTTTCTTTTTCATCATATGAAATTGGGATGAAGAGTTATTTCTAGGCAGTTGAATCTCCTGAAGTATGCAACAGTTTGAAATAACCCATTTTTAAATGTCTGAAATACCAAGGAACTTCTACATCACTCATTCTTACTCCTTTGGTACTACATGAAATGCCTCCACAGCTGACAAATGATATTACTGTGGCTGTTACTCTGTAACATTCCCTAACATTGATGGATATAAGCATATCCAAAATACTTTTCAAGTAAGTGACACAATAGCTTCAGTTATAATGAGGACTTGTAACCTGTTCCTGGGATACAGAGGTTTAATGGGAATCACATGACACAGATATTGCTCTAGACTTAAACTCCTTGACATACACATGGTGAATCATAGGTCATTTAAACAGAACAGAAGACTGTAGATCACTGGGGAAAGAAAAAAAACAAACAAAGAAAAAAACAAACAAAACCAAAAAACAAGACAAAGCAAAGACCACCAATATAAGGTGTATATGCCACCTTTTCAGATGAAGTTAATAGGAAAAATCTTTTTGGCTGTCTAACAAGCAAAGCAAATTGAAACTGTGACAGGATATTTTATTTCTTACACTCGTCATGATACTTTGCACACTGAAAGACTAGAATACAGTAATTTCTCTGCCTAGACAGAACAACTTCCACTATTTCCAAGAGGAAACAGTCATTTCAGGTTCCCATCTCAAGAACATCAATCTCCAAAACCTTTCTTCTAAGCAAACTATTCATGCATGCCATTCAATCAGCAGTACCCATTTTTCCTGCAGAATGTTCCAGACATGACTTCCAGGTCCCAGCTACCCTCTTCCTGCTGGAAAAAACTGAATTCTCTTCTACCTTTTGGAAAGAAATTGCTTCAGAATAGATTAGTAGGTTCTGGAAATCATCTCGAGATTCCTGAATCTTTCCTGGTTCTTTAGACTGTACTCACAACGAGTGCCAAGTCTTCACTCAGAAACTGCTAAAGAACACTCTCAAAGAGGGCCATAAGCAACTGTTCCAGGAATCATATGAGTGCAGATCCAAGTACATTATAATACTTCCAAATAATTAAATTACTGTTATTCATCTTTACTTATGCTCTGGCTTAAAGACCATCATAAAAACTGAGATTCAGGGGGTGCCTGTCCTTAGGTTGGATGTCTTTAAAAACTAGTCTCATTTCAGATGATTTCTATTACCAATTATTTTAAATTATTAACATGAAATGAGGTGCCAAATGAATACCAGAAGATGCTGTAGTACAATTACATACCTAATAACCCACATACTTTACTAAGTTTGCTGAATGTTGGAAAGTAGATACAAAAATGAGCCCGTTTCTTTTCAAAGTTTCCAGGGCTGCTTATAACTGAGCAGATATTACCACTAAAATATTTCAGCTGTAATACTTGACAAAAAGAAGGACAGATATACAAGAATGAGTGGAATTCAGTTAAACCCACAAATGGTAAAGGCCTGTCGCAGTACAATAGGTAACGGCTTCTAGTCATCACCATGTTGAAGGAAACACACAGATGAGCTCACTCTTAATTTAAAGTAACCAGATCTATGCAAACACACTGTTCTCATCTGGAGCATTCTAGGCTGCCTTAATTCCCTGGCTGAGGAATTCACTGTGATGTTTCCCAGACCCACACAAGGCGACTTTCTCCCCCATAAGCACTTCTATGGCTAAATTGCAGAAATCAAGCAAAGACCCTTCTCAGTCAAGCACTCGCATACCTGCTCTACTGATACTAGTAGGACTTGGTGTTCTGATAATACTTCACCTTTGGTTTAAGCTAGAAAAAAGATTTTGAAGCACAAGAATGAAACTTAGAAAAATAAATCTTTGCATTAATGATTAGAGATAATCAAATCCTTAAAAAGCAAAAAATAAGAGTAGTAATAACTGCATTTTTCATATTTAAAGCATTTCATAATGCCAACATTTTTAGCTGCTGAAACATCAGCTGCAGCAAAAAAGTAAGCAGGATCACTGATGTTTAATACTTAATGTAGAAAGAAACAGCTGAAAGTAATTTGAGTCACTAAGTTACTTTGGCAAACTATTAGTAGAATTCAGGAGCTTACAAGATCCTACCTAGCGCTTGTTATTTAGTACCGTCTGTTTTGGTGCTTGTTTGAACTACAGGTAATTAGAACAGTAGGAAAATCTAATAACCAAGCTATGATACATTTTCTTTCTAGGCCAAGCAATGAATCCTACTTGGCACAATAAGAAGAAGAAAGAGTGGTGGACTGGGCTCCCACTTATTTTGTAATGATTTGGGGCAATTTCTCAACAAAAACTCTTAAATTTCATTGTAACCATAAATAACAACGTTAATCCAAACAATAAGATTTATTAAACAGAAATAGTGAAGTAAAAAAAGAGGAGTGATATTCAAAACAAGATAGAATTAAGCAAATCCATGTAGCAGAATGAGTATGGTAAGAGAAGTACCTATCTGATAAAAAACAAACTGACAAGATTATTTACAAATTGCAAGATTAATATAAAAATATGCTAAGCCCTTCAGCGGAATTCTACAATTATATTGCCCACATGTAAAGCAAATCCAAACAGAATTTTTGTTATTTACCATTTGTATTACACAAATTGCTAAGCACAACATAAGCATAATAAATTCATAGCTGCCTTATATTGATCTACCTGCAGGCTACTGCAAAAGGGTCAGTCCCACCCTTTTCTGCAGGTCCTATTGCAGTCTTGGCCCATACTTTGTTTCAGCCTGAGCAATTAACCAGTTTTGTTGCACATCAGATCATATCACTGAACTGATTTAAAATACTGCTTAATTTTCAGGTAAATTTCAGCTGGATGAATGATTTATTCCATGGCCTCATGAGAGCTAGAACTGATGTAAAGGAAGTGGCAGGAGCACGGGGCCAGGGCAAAGGTGGGGACGGACATTGCAGGCAGCATGGCCTTACGTCAGACAGAGCTATTTATGAAACCCTGAGAGGATATGAAAACAATGTAGCTACAATGAAAGGACAGACAGATGTGAAATCAGGAAGATCAATTCAAAATAGGCCTTAATTGATCTTAATAGCTTCTGAGTAAATACATTTTATGCCACTGAAATATTGCTAAGTGTTTGCCTATTACTATATTAGTTTTGGAACTGAGTCAGGGTGTTCAAGCATTCAGTTGTTTTACACAAGAGCAGGGTCCTTGAAGTCCCGCTGATGTCCTTGTATAAGACACCTCCCTGCTTCACCTGCCCTGATTTTCATTTCTTCACACAGCCTTGCAAAATCATTAATAAAGTACTACTTATTTAAGGTGAATCAGGAATTAGTTTCTATAAGGAGACATTCACAATAAGTCTCACCTTCTGCTGAGAAAAGCTCTCACCTCAGAGACAAAGCTATTGCAGTTTGGAACAGCTGGTTTTAAGGTTGGGTTTTTCTAAGTTATTTAATACATATTACTTACAGTTAATGTAAAACCTGAGCCCCTAAGTAGACGAGATCAAAATTTTATGTATATCAACAGTAAAGAGATAACATAAAAAAGGATAAGCACTATTCCAAAGGGAAGGGTTTGGTACATAGTTAGACAAAAAGCCCAGAAAATGCAGATCAACGTCCTATACAACTCTGAACAAAAAGAGAAACAAATCCAGAAGAGAACCAGATATGAAACAGAAAAAAAAAATATGTGATGATCAAAGGAAGATCTGCTAAAACCAAACAACACCCAAGTCATTAGCAACAAATCATCCGCTGTAGCTTGCATCACTGAAATCCAGCTAGATGACATTTCAAATCTAACTAATCAACTTATGCTCCGTCCCACAAAGGCGGGACAAGATTATCTCCCAACACAGTCTATCGTCTCCACAAGCATCATGTTAGAAAAGATAGGTCCTTATGAAAGACTAATACCACTGAATTCATTTACTTGACAACAGATACAAATCCCATATAAAGGCACATAGAATCATGGAATCATATAATACTTAGGGTTGGAAAGGACCTTCAGATCATCAAGTTCCAATCCCCCTGCCATGGGCAGGGACATCTCCCACTAAACCATGCCACCTAAGGCTCTCTCCAACCTCGCTTTGAACACCGCCAGGAATGGAACATTCACAGCTTCCCTGGGCAACCCATTCCAGTGCCTCACCACCCTTACAGGAAAGAATTTCCTCCTTATATCCAATCTAAATTTTCCTGTTTAAGTTTTAACCCATTACCCTTCATTCTATCACTACAGTCCCTAATGAAGAGTCACTCCCCAGCATCCCCATAGGTCCCCTTCAGATACTGGAAGGCTGCTATGAGGTCTCCACGCAGCCTTCTCTTCTCCAGGCTGAACAGCCCCAACTTTCTCAGACTATCTTCACACGGGAGGTGCTCCAGTCCCCTGATCATCCTCGTGGCCCTCCTCTGGATGTGTTCCAACAGTTCCAAGTCCTTTTTATGTTGAGGACACCAGAAATGCACACAATACTCCAATTGAGATCTCATGAGAGCAGAGTAAAGGGGGAGGATCACCTCCTTCGACCTCCTGGTCACGCTCCTTTTGATGCAGCCCAGGATACAGTTGGCTTTCTGGGCTGCAAGCACACACTGCCAGCTCATGTTAAGTTTCTCATTGAACAACACCGCCAAGTCCTTCTCCACAGGGCTGCTCTGAATCTCTTCTCTGCCCAACCTGTACCTGTGCCTGGGATTGCTCTGACCCAGGTGTAGGACCTTGCACTTGGCATGGTTAAACTTCATAAGGTTGGCATCAGCCCACCTCACAAACGGGTCAAGGTCCCTCTGGATGGCATTCCTTCCCTCCAGCGTATCAACCGAACCACACAGCTTGGTGTCATCAACAAGCTTGCTGAGGGCGCACTCAATCCCACTGTCCACGTCAGCGACGAAGATGTTAAACAAGACCAGTCCCAACACCGATACCTGAGGGACACCACTCGTTACTGGTCTCCAGCTGGACATTGGGCCATTGACCACAACTCTTTGTGTGCGGCCATCCAGCCAGTTCTTTATCCACTGAGTGGTCCACCTATCAAAATGACGTCTCTCTAATTTAGAGACAATGATGTCATGTGAGACAGTGTCAAACACTTTGCACAAGTCCAGGCAAATGACATCAACTTCTCTACCGCTGTCCATCAGTTCCGTAGCCCCATCATAGAAGGCCACCAAATTGGTCAGGGAGGATTTCCCCTTAGTGAAGCCATGCTGGCTGTCACCAAGCACCTTGTTGTTTTTCACGTGCCTTAGCATGCCTTCCAGGAGAATCTGCTCCAAGATTTTGCCAGGCACAGAGGTGAGACTGACTGGTCTGTAATTCCCCAGGTCATCCATTCTCCCCTTCTTGAAAATGGGGGCTATATTTCCCTTTTTCCAGTCATCGGGAACTTCACCTGACTGCCATGAGTTTTCAAATATGATGGACAGTGGCTTAGCAACTTCATTTGCCAGCTCCTTCAGGACCCACAGATGGATTTCATCAGGTCCCATGGACTTGTGGACATTCAGGTTTTTTAAGGTGGTCTTGAACCAGATCCTCTCCTACAGTGGGCCTAGGGTCTTCATTCTCATAGTCCCTGTGTCTGCCTTCCAAGACTTGGGTGGTGTGGTCAGAGCATTTGCCAGTGAAGATGGAGGCGAAGAATTCATTAAGAACCTCAGCCTTCTCCAAATTCAGGATAGCCAGTTCTCCTGTTCGCTTCCGGAGGGGGCCTACATTGTCCGTTGTATGTCTTTTATTTTCAATGTAACTACAGAATCCCTTCCTGTTATCTTTCACATCCCTAGCCAAGTTTAATTCTAACTGTGCCTTAGCGTTCCTAACCTGGTCCCTAGCTTCCCTGACAACATCCCTGTATTCTTCCCAGGCCTCCTGTCCTTGTGTCCTGGGTTTAGCAGTAGCAGTCATTTTTCTCTTTCTTGGTAGCTGGTGCAGTGCTGTGTTTTGACTTTCGGGCTGGGAACAGAGCTGATAAAAATGATGTTTTGGTTTGGCTTTGTGAGCCTCATGCTCTCCCAGGGAGGAGGGAAAGCTGGGAGGAAGCAGAGACAGGACACCTGACCCAAACTGACCAAAGAGGTATTCCATACCACAGCACATCATGCCCAGGAGGTAACTGAGGATTTCAAACTCAGCCATCTCATAATCATAAAAATAAATAAAATAATAAAGGAAATAATATAAAAATAAAAGAAATATTATAAAATAAATCATAAATTAAATCTTTTTTATGATAAATAATCATAAAATACATAACCTAAAAGTGAGGCCAGTTGTACTTTAATGGGGATGCTCAAGAAAGATTTGACATTCTGGTCATTTTCAACACACACATTATCAAAGACAGATGTCTAAACTCCAGAGTACACTTCTCTCACTCTCAACTGCAGAAGCCACCTCTAATCCAGCTCATGAAGCCTTTCACATCTGTGTCTTTTGCAAGTGCTACATCTCAAGTGTAGTCTTTCATATGCCTTTAAAACATTAAAGGGATAGAGACCAAACCACAGAAATGTCAGATAAGAAGAGACCACAGGAGATCTACTTTAAGTCCTAGCTATGAAAAGGGAGTGTGTAAACTTAGAATGTCCTTGACACTTATCTGTTCTTCAAAATTATAATGATGAAGCATCCACAACCCACAAAATCACACCTGTCCCACTGCTAAAATGTCCTACAAAAAGAGTTTTCTTGCATTTAATCTGGATATCCTTTGTCCGTTTCAACTGATTACCTCTGATCTTATCTCAGCCAACACTGGTAACAGTTTACCTTTGACCTTTTTGTCATAATACTGAAGAATTACAATGCCTTTCATAATTGTTCTCAGATTTGCATAAGGTAAAATTTTAGATTAGATCTTAAATTTCTTGTGATTTTCCCTTTGGACACCTTAGTTTTTTTCAAGTCATTGTCAAAGAATAGTGCTCCAGACTTGACAGTACTCCAGATGAGGTCTCACCAATGCCAAATTAGGAAAAATAACTATTTCTTATTCTTATATATGGTAATTTTTCTGCTAAATTTATTCCAGAATTGGTTTTGGTGGTTTTGCAAAAACATCACACACTTGACTGAAATTTAAGATGTGAATCCCAAACTCCCTCCTGTTCTACAGTGGCCTATTCTGTTAGGCTTCCTATTATATATCTGTGTTGGATTTTCTGTCCTAAATGTAAGACTCTGCATGGCTTTCAGTTCTACTGTCTCACTTTCAAGATGATGAGGATTATTTGGCATTAGAATATTGCTTTCTCCTAGTTTTTTTCTGTCATCAGTCTCATCCTGGTGAAATCCAAACCCATAAATTCCATTTTTTCTTGCTGTTTTAAGAAGAGGCTGCTTTAACAATAGCAATAAGGAATCATCTCTAAGTAAGAAGGATTCAAGAACCGAATTCAAATAAAATTTATGGACTCGTGTCACTTTTAAAAAAATCATTTAAAAGAAAGCAATATATTACAGACATGACAAAGACTGCATGACACTCACTCTGAAGTCAACTTAAAGTTCAGAAATACAGAATCCACATACCACAGAGTTGATTATTTGGTGAATCATTATTCTGTATTAGCTACACAAACTGGCTTCCACATTCTCCCTTCCTCCTCATCAGCTACAAAAGTGTTTGCCAGCAGAGAACAAGAGCTGAGACAGTCACAAAAAAAATACAATTAATTCCTCAAAATGTGTAATTCAGTTTGCAGCACACGCCAAAGAAAATGTCCCGTCAGCCTCCAATGAAGCTGTTAAGCACTCTGCCTACAACACTCACAAGAAGATAGCATCTAATGGATCTCAATAGTTTATGCAGCTGCATGTAGCAGTATGATAAAGTCCTGATGCAAGAACTGTGAATCCAACCCATCCCCTTCCTCACCTAAAAATACAAAGTAAGGAGTCTACTTATAGTCAGGTCTTGAAACAATCAACAAGTCTGTCTGAAAATACTGATGTCCTTCATCCAAAGAAATGAAGGAAACATTCCTTCATATGATAGTCCACACCTTTAATTTCTAAGCAAGCTTTTCAGAAAGCTAACACTGGACTGTATTCAGAATCACTTAAGTGATATTATATTTCACGAAGAGCACAATCTGAATGCAAGGCCAGGAAATGTGAATGATGGTTTAATGACAATGAGGTTTTATTGCCTACTACGAAAGGACACAGAATTCAGTATATGTAGCTCAGTGTGAAATACTACTCAAATACCTGAGAAAGACTTGCAGTCAAGGTAGTCAGAGTGAATGGACTTCTTCAGTCTGCAGAGAGCTAATGATAGACATCAGTAAGGAGTGAATTCATCATATAGAGCCATCTCTTCCAAGGTTGCATAAGCTGACTGTCTTTCCTGTAATCTACATTTAGTATGAGACTATAGGT
Source organism: Neopsephotus bourkii (assembly GCF_033783945.1). Taxonomy (NCBI): domain Eukaryota; kingdom Metazoa; phylum Chordata; class Aves; order Psittaciformes; family Psittacidae; genus Neopsephotus; species Neopsephotus bourkii. The sequence continues at coordinate 126,043 of NW_026900878.1, forward strand.
TTATTTCAAAGCTCCAGCTGTACAACATGCTACAGGACATCCTATGAACAGAGCAATCTACCATAAAAACATCACACCCATCCTCCCATCCCTTCACTGGCTACATTAGTTTACTGGCTATATTAGCTTACCACACCAAAATTCAGTCTTCATCTTTTGCCTTGAAAATACTAAACTTTCTAACAACATGAAACAAAAGCTTTTTGAGTTTCAGTATGCACATGTAATATGCTCTGAAATAAAAACACAGATTCTTTATATTTGAATTTTTTTTTGCGTTTACAGGTTTATAAATTCAAAGTGACCCTGAGAAAGGAGCTTTGATTCACTGTATTCAATTCAGCGAAATTGTAGACAAGAAGTAACAAAGATACTATTTTGCAAAAGGAACTGGACAAAGTAGACAATCTTTATAGGAAAGTAAAACAAGGTTGCATCCAAGATAATGTTGAACATTCAGCTCAAAGGAACCTGCAGAACAAACAGGTTAAAAGGAAAAGGACAGAGATTCAGGCCTGAAAATTTAAAAGTAGAGAGCAAAATGCAATAATGAGCAATAATCTTGGGCCTGGAAAACCTACGAAAAGAGATAGAAACAACTGGGATTGCTTTATCTTCAAAGAGATGAACAAATAAGAACATAATAAAGTATCAGATATCTGGGGTCTTTGTGTCATGTTCTGCAACACAAGAAAAAGCATTTCAGTAAAATAAACAAAACACAAACAAATCTGACAGCTGGGACATTTAAACACAGTTAAATGAAATGCATGTGTATACAATGACTAATTTGGAGTTAGATGAAAAAGCAGCTAGGTATTTATGTAGGTAGCAACAGTTCCCTAATGTAAGACTAAAAACTCGTGTGGAGAGCATACAGAAAATGTGTATTGGGCCTTAAGCAACCTCTAATGCGGTAAGGTCAGATAAGGTAAAGTCTAGTGACAGTGTAGATGGTGCCATTTCTGCCCACTGAAGTATGTTCCCCTTGTTTTCTGAAACATCTGGAACTCAGGGCTCTCAGATCCATCCTCCTGGACTTAAAGTCTGAGCCAGTATGGCAATTCCTAAAACCAGAAAACTGTAACATCAAGTTATAAACACATTTAATTCAGCTTTGCAAAACAGGAACACCTCAGGGAGATTTCAGTTGTGAAATGTAGCTGCATGTCCTTCTGATCATGTTCAGAGAGTACCCTCCTATGTCTTTCTCTACAATGTTGAAACTCAGTGGTGATTTTCTGATATTGTAGACAGTCATCCAAACACTGGTATATATATTTAGGTTGGATATAAGGAAGAAGTTCTTTACTGTAAGGGTGGTGAGGCATGGGAATGGGTTGCCCAAGGAAGCTGTGAATGCCCCATCCCTCGTGGTGTTCAAGGCCAGGTTGGACAGAGCCTCGGGTAACATGGTTTAGCATGAGGTATCCCTGCCCATGGCAGAGGGGTTGGAACTGGATAATCTTAAGGTCCTTTCCAACCCTAACTATTCTATGATTCCATGATTATTTGTATATACATTTATATTGGGAAAACACCTTAAGTGAAGATCAAAACATTGAGTTCCCCTACTCATTACAGGCTTCATCTATGTGATTCAAAGGCAACTTGTCCCCAGAAGACTTTGCAACTTTGCAACAAAACATGCAGCTCCTGATTAATTTTCAGGATGGTTTTGCTGGAATAAAAATATTGGAAGAGGAAGGGGAAACATACTGTTATTAAAACTTAGTAGATTAATAAAAAACATTCTGTTTATTAAAAAATAACTATAAGGTTTATTAAAAAAAAAGTTATATTGGATATAGCATGTACAGTTTACAATTCATTCTCATCCATGTGAAGTTCATTTCCAAATTCACTTTGATACTATGTCTGAAGTAGAAAGTGCAGAGGTTAAACAGTAATGGAACAGGAAATGGAACAACAAATAAAAGCTATGAAACAAAACCCTATGTTTTCTGTAATCTAGTCACTAATGGCTTTATGCAGCAGGAACGCTACACATGGAGTTGGGTCACAGAAGGCAGCAGACTGTTGTTTATCTGACTCCTGTGCCCTGCCAACCTACTCAGCAGAAAGCTGGCTGTTGCCCAAAGGTCTAAATAGGAAATATAAAAATTTAGTTCTAAGAAACCAACCTTTTCAAGCTCCCTGATCCACATTGATGGGTTCTTCTTCTGGACTTCTTTTTTTTTTTTCTTTTTTTTTTCTTTTTTTTTTTGGGGGGGGGGGGTGTGCAGAAACAGCTGCAGAATTGGTTTTGGGGTTTTTTTTTTTAATACTTCAGAAGTTTAACCCCAAGAAAATGGATTAGAAATGACATATCTGCTTAATCTTAGACCAGAAAGCTTAGGGCAGATTCTTTATAGACATTTCTGGCAAGAACTCATGCCCACACAAACACACAATGCTTAAACATGGCCTCTTGGCTGCCTTTACGTATAACCATCTGTTAAGCAGAATCACCCATTACAAACAGTTCCAGCCTGTTTCACAATAGTTTCAAACTCAAGCTAATACTGACTGAGATACGCAATTGCACTGTTGCCACTTGCAGGAAATATCTTTTGCCTGAGTGGAATGCCAATTGCACTGATCTGACATATTTCTGTAGATTTTATCACACATAACAGAACTTACAGCCAGAATGAGCAATGAGTGTGTAATGAGAAAAGTGCTTTATAGGCCCTTGCAGTTCTGGTGTTTTGTATTAGAAGCTGCTTAGTAATCTAAGGAAATCAGGCAAAGAACTGGTCCCGACCTTTGCTGATGGATGGGTAATGATGCTCAGCTAATCTCACCTTGAACAACATTAGATTCTAAATTCAAATATTTTGATCTCACATGGCTATAAGCAACATGAGAACAAGCTGTGAGCTGCGTGATTGTGTATATAAAACCTTCAAATAGAATTTGCATGCAACCATAGGATGGAACCTTGCTAATAGAGGTGTAGGAAGCACAAATCAAAAGTAAATGACCGAAGTGAGACCCACAATTATGTTTTAGTCAAACTCAATGACAAATCTGTGAACAGGACTAGTGTTTCCATTACTCTGAAAGACAGGTACATTAACTCCAAATTTGACAGCAATGTTAAAAAACTCCTCACAGTTAATGTTTATGTCTTCACTATGAAGTTTTCCATTTAAGTGGTTTCTTAAACAAGAGAGGACAGGTGTCTGATAAACATAAAATAGACTTCGAAAGGATGAAAAGTGAAAGATTTTTTTTATCATTTCTCTGGGATAGGTGATTCTTCCCTAGTTTTGGTAAGGCAAAACTATTGTAAAGTTAAACCTTAATTTAACCAAGTGGTATAGCTGAAAAAAAATAGATACACTTTCAGCACAACTTCTGAGTACTTTCATTATCTGCCTCTAGCAGAGACTGATAGTCACCAGAGGACGTTACACTAGCTCTTTTTCACTGAAAACTGCAATTATGGAAGTTCACTCTCACCAGGGGTTGCCCAAATTTGGAGAAGTATTTTGGCATGTCTGAAAAATCAGAGCACATTATGCATGGAAGTCCTACTATATTAAAAAGAAAAAGAAAATAGTTAAGCAGGTGTTCAAGGTAGCAACTGCACTCAGATAACTGATTCTGACAAAGTTCAGAGACTCAAGATGCTCTTTCAGTGTATTTTGTTCTTACAGCAATCTCAACTGCCTGTAAATCCTACTTGTTCCAACAGCAGGCAGTGGTAGAATCCTACCATGGGACATCTCATCCATGACTTTGCCCTGTCCACTCCCTAGGACACCCTGCCTGTCCAACAACACTCTGTAATGTCTTTGCAGGACCAGATGGGAAATACAAAGAACAAACTTGAGTTTCTCTTCCCTGTTGTCTCCAAGCCTGACTTCAATGAGTTCCTACCAGTGAAACATATGGGTGATCAGGGAATTTGGCCTCAAGCCCAGCCTTCCGGCCACTTTTAAAAGACAGTGAAGATATAGCTGCTCCATTTTGCTGGACTGGGGCCAAGGCTACTTTGCAGGAATATCCTGGACCTGAATCAATTTAGGAAGTTACTCTGAACACAAAAAAAAAAAAAAAAAAAAACAGACTTCTTAATGTGTCCTGAGAAACAAAATGTTCTTTGGGTCATTTGGTGATATGGAAGTCAATACTGTCATGTCTGATGTCGGAACAGTCTTAAGACATGCCAATTAAACAGTAGAAGCCTACAATGCCTAAGCTGCCAAAACTCAGATTATTTTTTTTTTAACATAATATTACATCTTTCAGCTGAACACAGGCATCCACTCCAATTCATTAGAAAAATGCAGAATTCCTAATTGCACACATCAGCTTGACATGAATTTTTATTGGAATTTTTCCTCATCTGCAATATAGTCAGTCTATTCATTTGCACATCTGAAAGAACTGCATATTTTGGAGTTTGTCTGACTTCTTGTAAACTTCTCATTTGGCACTAAATGCAATGACCATGTTGATTAGAGCAACCGTATGACATGGGGGTGGAATTGCTGTCAACTCATTACAAAAATATATAAGGCCTCACTTTTAATTACTCACTTAGTAACAGATTAGTTCTTATTGCCTGCCAACAGCATGACCTCTCTCTCTTTCAAGGTCAACATAAATCAAAAGAAATCAGATGAGCTTGAACTTGTCATTTGTTCACTTCTAACCTTTTCATAAGAAAATCTGTTTAACAAAAAAAGCAAGTCTCCATTCAATAAAGAAACCATTATTAGGGCTAAAGAGCTAAATTTCCTGTTGTGGTTTTTTTTCTTCTGAATAGCCTCAAGTAATATTCCAGGGAAAAGGCCTTGATACTGTTTTCTTTGTGGAATAAAAAGAAAATCAGCATTAGAAACATAAGATTGCTTACAGGTTTCAAATACCAGTATGAATAAGGGTTTCCTGGTTCCATGCTTTAAGGATTAACGGTATTAAGCACTACAAAATGACATTTGTCATGTTTACTTTAGCTGTCTTGATCTGACAAACCTCTGCAAGCCTTCTAAATAGAGTTGAATGTGACTGTTTTCTGAGATTGCTGTTGAACAGTGCAAAAATATACAAAATGCATCATTTCACTTTCAAGGAAAATCCTAAGCAAATAAAATTTCTTAAATATAATGAAATGGTACTGCTTTGATGATTAATTATGACTTTGGGATATTAAAGACTTGGCTGCATCTGTCTGCGTCAGCAAAAATCCCTTCAAGGTTTTGCTGTTGCTTTGATGTTCTAGCACCTAGATTTTATTAATTATAAAATTATCACTGTGGGCCTCCGGCCACAAAATATGTGCTTTACTGGCCATGTAGCACAGACTGCTTTTACAAAGAGCTGTGTATTTATGCAAGTGCCCAGCCAGTTCAGATGAAGGGCAGGTGCCCAAAGGCCTGGACCTCATGACTTTTTTGTATTGCCATAAATATTGTCAGTAGGTCTGTCATTATTATTTTTTAAACAGAAAATGCTTACTCTAGCTTATTCCATACCATACATACATTCTACACTCTGCTGAAATTGTGCTTCACACTGCTTAAGCTTATTTCCAGTCCTTCAAAGAAGCAACATCAACAGAGATACATACACATCAGCATCTTGCGCTTTTTACATGCCCCAATGCTGGCAACATGTTTGATTAACACACACAAATCAGCTGTTAACTCACAAGAATGAGTTTGTTGGCCAGATTTTGGATTCCCTTGAAGGTACAAAGAGAAGCAAGAAGAGTTCCCAGGTCAGCAGCATTCTTTATCCTCAAGATTACAAAGGGCAAATCTGCCTCTGACCTATTCTAGACAAGTAACACTGAATGAGGTACTTTAAATGTTAGAAATGACATAAAAGTTATATAGTTCCTTAGTAAAGAATACAGATGATATGCAAAAAACATGAAGAGATACATTCTATTTATATTCTGAGACACATTAACAATTCCTAATTTCTAACTTTCCAGACAACCTCTCACGTTCATATGTCAAACTACTAGTAGGTCACCTGACTAATTCAGTCAATCATATATTTCTACAGCATGATTTGTGGGCTAATTATAGCAGGAAAATTATAATGACAAATATATAGACAAAGCAGTATACATTATTCATATATGCAATAAAAACATCAAATGTATTGCCATGACTTATTGCAGCGCAACGTGTATGGCCCTTTTGGCCAGATGATACACCAGATGTTTCCTTTCCTTTAGATTTGAAAAGTTCACATGCAGCAGAAGTCAGGTCCTGAGGGTAAGGGTGGTTCTTAACTATTCAAAGATGTAAATATTGATAAATAAGAAACTGTTATAGTCATATAATTCATTTTCTGCCTAAGTCTTATTTTTTCCTGCCCACCACCTTAGCAGAATGTACAAACTACTTGTACAGACTGTAGAGAAAGACTTGATTGATGTTTTGTCTTTCACTGCTCTTTCACATGCAGAATAGAATAAATGCATGTCTGCAGTAACTATAGAATGCACCATAAGCAGGAATATATTTATTTTATGTAGCCATTTCTTTGTTGTTTTTTTTAAAGGGGGGGCATAAAAAGGACACTATTTTAAAGTGTCAAAGTACATCTACTCTCTAAAAGCAATTTACCTGTGAGCAGAGAAATACAAACAGAATATTGTATATACACAAACCTATCTTTAAGCCTTCTATGCTTGGGTCTTCCCTTGTGTTTTCAGCTGGCATGGAAAAATAACATGGGCACAGATCTACCAGGCAGAAATAGTCACATGAATAACAAGTCAGTGCACAAAATACAGATAAAGCATGAGAAGTGTGTTTCCAGTACAGTAGACAATGCACTCAAATCACCAGTGAAGCACTGGACATAGCAAGAACACTGCTGAAGTTTTTTACTAGAAATAACTTTCCCCCCTTATTCTCCCGAGGGTAAGAACGTTGCCAGACCTCCAACAAGGTCCCCTCCAACAAGATGGCAGCTTTGACTAGCCCATTCCTACATTCCAACAAAATAGGCAGTAGCCACCAATCCTCCCATTAGCTCCACAGACTTTTCATTGAAAGTTTAGCAATGCTCCAGGGCACCCTCCAAACTTGGGCTGGTCCCAGCAACTGCAGGGGGACTATAAAAACCTGCAGCATGTATGGACTCCACCTTTCCTTCCTGCAAACACTGCCGACCCCTCAGGAAGGAGGCAGGAACAAATCTCATACAAGCCAAGATTTTATAGTTCTGCAGGGGGCTGGGGGCTGGGTGGTGTAAACTGCAGCTAGACCCTGATGTATTATTAAATTTTAAAGAGATAGTTCAGCAGGATTTTCTGGGTCTTACAAGTGCCTACATACAACCTTCACAGGCATCCTGAAGCGTTTGTCTCTGGAGGTGGGGAACAGATCAGGCTAGTTTTCATTTTCTTCCTTCTTTCTTACTCCATTTGCCTATCTGGAACCATAACACTAAAGCCTGGAAACAGAACAGACCACAGTGGAAACTGTACTAACACTGCACTCTGCTGTATGTTATATGCTATACGTCCCTGCTATGATTTCTTCTCTGCAACTCTGTTTAACCTCAGGGAGAATTTTGAACTGTGGTTTATATCATACTTGATATACACAAAATAAGTCATTGAGCACAGTTGTGCTTGCTTTTTTAGGTACCCAGAATGTTTCTTTGCTCACCAAATGGATGTCAGTAGACATTAAATTGAAGAATTCTGCAAAGCAAACAACAGACAAAATCCAGCTTTACATAATAACAGCTCTACTTCAGGATTGTAGGGATCATCCACTCCAATTAACTACACTCATCTGTGAAAGGGTGTCTTTGAGCTTCTTCCTAAATGAAGACCATCTCTTCCTTGTGTGTCTCTCAAATTCTCTGCAGAGGATAGTCAGGAGAAGTTGCACTTGTATTTTTCAAATTAAGAGGAAGGCTTGGCTTGTATTTTCACTGCTGTTTCATGAGAAAGAGAACTTTAAAAAGCAGAAAGAAAAAAAAGATCAGGTTAATGTACTCAAAATTAAAACAGCACCTGTAAGCACTAGATGGCAGCACAGCAAATAGTATTTCTTCAGTAATGCAGTCGTTGAAAATTACCGATTTAGAAGTCAAATACTCTAAAACTGCATTCCAAAATTTTGGCAATAAATGGAGTAACAATACAAAAGGAGAGAAGAAAAAGCAATAGTTTTCCCTTCTTTTAAAGGTATTACTTTACAGCCTGCCTGTTCATAAAATTACATTGCATCACTTCTGTTCAACTATAAAGCTCCAAGATCTACACTGGGCACATCTCTCCCTTTCACAGAGTCCATACATCACCTCCAGATGACGTCTGTCCCAGGCTGTTTGTTGACTGATTTGGACAACATAGATGTCTAGAGTCTATCAGCTCTGCCTTCACCAGAAGGAAGTCGTTCAATACACGATAGTCCCAGGAGACTGGGAGAAAGCTGGTGCATATCTACAGACTTAGGCCTGAATAAATAAAGTGCACAAATAATCTGAAGGATGCTAGAAGGAGCTGCTTTCTTACGTCTTATTTTCTTATGTACCCCCAGCCTTGCAGTTCCTTTGCAACAGCAACAGTTCCTCCCCTCATTATTCAATATATTTCTTGTGATCTCATATACTTCAGCAATGCACCAGGAGTTTTCAGAAACAAGTTGCTTATCCCTAAGAGTAAGCCGTGATCAGTCCTGGCCCTGACTTAAAAACAGGCTTCTTTGAAAACAATCCTGAACTTCAGCCTCATCCTTTGTAAAGCTTATGAGCACACACACACATGCATACAGACACCTAATATAATCTTTTGGCTGGCATTCAGTTTAGCAAATTAATTCCTTTATTCCTGGACTCTTTGTGACTCTTGACTTGGTGTTGCAGAGGGCCACAGAGCATGAACTTGACTGCAAAAAGAAATCTTATGAAACTGAATGTCTGAGCTACTGAGCAGCAAATATAATTCAGTGTTACACATACTTAAACATTCATAAATATGGACATGAGCCCATTAGAAAGGTTCTCTGAAACCATTAGCTCTCTGCTTAGCAACAGTCAAAACACAACAATTAACGTGGGGCAGAAGGAGGGACAACCAGAGAGAAAGGATAGAAAAACATAGAAAATATCATCATGACCAATCCATCCAATGACAACAGACGATTAAGCAAAATCAGAAAGTGCACAAGATTTACAGAGAAGAGCAGGTACATGAAACTGTTTCCATTTGATGAAAGAAAGATGAGTCAGACTATGAGTCTTCAGCTTGGGCAGGAACTGAGAGAAGATATAATAAGCAGCCTTAAAATCACGAATGATATGAAGTCTATGAACAGAAATTGATTACTCTCATTTCTTATCATTTTGGAATCAGAGGGCATCTATGTATTTGCCAGACTAAAGTCTTAAAGTGAATAAAATACATTCTTTTTCACATAGTAACTCATTGCCAAAGAACATCAAGAAGACAGAAATTAGAAGACGATTTTAAAAAGATGAGACAACTTCATGGAATACAGGTCCAGTCATGACTGCAGAACATGATGGCCCAGATGAAACCTCCATCTCATGCAAACTTAATTTTTTATTTCATGAAAGAAGTAGGCAGAACTCCTTTTCAGAGTGGAAAACACTTTTTCCAACTCTTCTGGTCATGTTTCTAGGTTCTCCTTGAACCCTGTTTAATTTTTATTGTGATTTTCTACAGTTGCAGATATCAAAATTTGACCTCTTGTGATCACAGGTACCAAGCATTAAGGCATTAAGCTTCCACGCAGTTATTTAATATTCTCCACTCTATACATCCAAGGCTCCTTCTTATTAGGAGCTACTCTATCCATAGGCAAAGTAAGCAATTTCCAGACTGCTGGAGAAGACAAACAACCATAGCCTTAAAATTTTACTACAACAGGGCCTTGAAGACTCACTCCCGTTACTGCTACTACTGCCAATCATACATGTCATGTGGCAAGAACAGCTGGAACTAAGGCTGAAAGCTCCCAGCAGCAATTACTGCCCTACCTCCCTTAACTTCTTCACCCTTTCCCCTCCTTCCTGCTCCTCCCTGCCTAAGGTAGCAAGAAAAATAGCAAATCTCCATACTTGCAGGTAACACTGTATCCAATATTTACTTCCTCCACACTTTCACCTCTTTGCTCTGAATGGTGTTAACCCAAGCGTGGCTTAACCTTGAATACTTGGATTGCATTATTCATTCTGCTCCCAGTTCTGATTCTGGGTCATTTGCCTCCACATACTCACATACAGCCATATATTCATCTTGGCTATCAGATAAAAGCCACTCCATGTAGGTGTAGCTCACATGCCTTTTTCCTAGACAGCTGAGCCTGAAATTTGCCAGACTAAAACTTTTTGTTTGTCTGTACTCGGGGCTGAAAGTCATCATGACTGCAGCTAAAGAATAGGAAAGTAATTCATGATGGAAAGTACAGAGTATTATTTACCAACAGTGAGTGAATCTCATCTTCCAAATCAACTATAAAAGTATGAAGTAATATATTTTTGTAAATTATTAAGATGCAAAGACACTAAAGTATGTATAAGTAAGTTATAACAAAGAATATACCCAGTGAAACATAGGTTAGAAAGCTGTAATGTAACAAAGAACTACTCCAGAGGTAATTCTACTTGAGGGAAAGGGGGAAAAAAAAGGAGAGTAAGAAAGAAAGATACAGCCAGTATCCTGGTTTCAGCTGGAATAGAGTTAGTTTTCTTCCTAGTAGCTTCTATTGGCTGATAACACACCAATGTTTTAGTTGCTGCTAAGTAGTGCTTACCCTGATCAAGGACTTTTCAGTTTCTCCTGCTCTGCCAGTGAGGAGGGGCACACGAAGCTGGGAGGCAGCAGAGACAGGACACCTGACCCAAACTAGCCAAAGGGGTATTCCATTCCATAGAACATCATGATTATATATAAACTAAGGGGACTTGGCCAGGAGCCATGGGTCACTCCTCAGGGATGGGAGGGCATCAATCCACAGGTGATGTGCAATAATAATGTGCATCAGTTGGTTCTTTTTGTTTGTTTCTTCTATATGTATATTTTATTTTAATTTTGAAATTATTATTACTAAAATATTTTATTTCAGTTATCAAAGTGTTATCTCAACCCACATGTGTTTACTCTTTTTGCTTATTCTCCTCCCCAGCAAGGAGTGGGCAGGGTGCAAGAGAGCAGCTGTGTGGAACTTAGTTTGTCGGCTGGGCTTAAACCATGTCAACCAGCTAGCAAACAACTAAAATGCATTTTCTAAAGATAATCTAATCAATGTATCTGCATATCAAGAAGCTGTCCCTTTGCAAGGTGCAGCTAAGATAGCAGTAGAAAGGAGCTGTGCTGCTACACTACTGCTTCGGGTATGACACTGGCCATGCTGCACTGAACATGGGGAGGAGACACTAGAGTCATCTTGGCTCTCACTCCCAAAAAACCCTGCCCAGATCTACTGAAGAGGAGCATTTTTAGCATGTTTGCCCAAGAGTTGTGTAACTCATGCAACAAATCTCACAGCAACCTGAACCACAGATGTAGGGATCTGAATGCAAAGCCATACTGCCTGCAAGGATTCAGAGGTTTATGTTAAATGTTTCAGTTTTTGGATTAACTCTGATTTCAAATGTAAGTATATATAATGCACTTCACGTGACTCAGTGCATAAAGGTTCCTCCCAGTTTTGACCCAGTTGTTATTGGAGAACTAGGTTTTCAAGCTGTGAAATCCACTTTATAGCAAGGCCTTAAAACCTTGGCAATGCCTTTGAATGACAAATGCAGGCCTCCTCTGAAATACATTTCAGCTATGTGACCCTGATTTAAGTTAAAATGCATAGACTGTTACTTAGCATGTGTAACAGGAAGTTTCTAAATATCTCACCAGGTATGTATTTGGCAGGCAGTACACCAACACTTGAAGTGTGGTTAAAAAAACCCCACTTTTTTACATCACTGAAAGTTTAATAAATATTTATTTCTTCAAGGACCTCCTATGTTAATGAAACCTGTCTGCTCTTTTTTTTAATCTTTAAAACTCATGTGTTAAATAGTAACACTGAGGTAGTGTCACTGAAATTACACCACTAACATCAGAGCAAATGCAGAGCATAAGTGTTTTTGTGTCTATTTAACAGCCTTTATGTGTCCATTAAGTACTTATTCTCTGTTTTGTTAATCATACCAGTTCCCATAATAATTAGACAAAAGAGGAAATCACAATTTCAAATGCTACTGTATCTCTGGTTCTTCAGAGTTAAAAGGAGAAAGAAGGAGTAGATGGTTTTCTCAAATGTTCTTTTTCTTTTGCTAATCATGTCAGAATCACATTTCTGTGCACAATAGTCAGATGCCCATCAAAATATTGTGCTATTTGTTGAGCATCAGGAACCAATTCCATTTACCATATCATAGTCAATTGCCTGAACTCTTTTTTTAACAACGCTACCACTTTCTAAGGTCTTATTTGGTGCCTAAATTTGAATTGTTCCGAAATTATTAGTCTAATGTACAACAGCTAATGGGGTAACCCAGGACTCAAATCACTGCTAAATCTGTTCACCTCTCAAATCTCTTTCCGTCTTGATAAAATTGTCTGAAGTGCATGAGCTAGGAAAACAAAATACTTAGCAATATTCAGCAGTGTTTCACCTGAGCATACATTGCTCCATACATTGCTCTAATCGATACATTGCTGGACTGCATAGTTTTAATGAAGAACTTCATGTCAGAAGCTCTTTCCCAGTACAAGACACAGTATCAGTTATATAAATCTCCAAAACACAACTCATTATGTGGATTACTTAACATAGACCACTGATAACTGTTCGAAAATTCCCTTGTTTACTAGTCTATGCAAGCCTCAGTTCACATGTCTAAATGTATCCCTATTAAGGAAAAGTACTTAAGCATGTGTTTTAATTCCCAAAGTCCCAGGCTCAAATGCTTTCTGCAGTAGACTTGTTGTAACTGTGATGGTCTAAAGAGACTGCTTTCCAGAACAAGGGTGTTTTTCCTCAATGAAGGCCACAGCTCATTTTAGAAATATGCGCCTATCTTACTCAAATCAACAGCACACTGTTATGCTCCCATACCTGGGTGAAGGGACTACACTTACCCACTGTGCTTGTGCCTCACAGCAGTAGCTGTGACAAAGGATTGTTAGTGAATTAAGAATCTTTGGATTTTTCTTGCCATCTGTAATCTTGTTTGCATGATTTCAAAATGAGAATTGAAAAGTCAAGGTTTTGTAGTTCTCAGACTTCCGTGGATTTCCATGCTTCTCAGAAGTACAATTTTATGGAGCTGCTCTAGTCACTGTTAATTTAAAAATAATAAAAAAAAATGTATTTTCAAGCTAAATTACGTCTTTCAGAACAAGTGTTGCATCATTCTCTTACCATAATTTATATGATTCCAGATTTCAGTTCAGAAACCTAGAAGCCAATTTTTTTAACTTACAGTAAAAAGTTCTGTATTAACAGTATAGTTTCTGTTCATCAAAGTTCTAATTTCCATTGGGTTTTCTGGGTTTCAGCTCTATAAATCCTAAATATGCCTTTCATTTAATTTTTCCACATTTTAAGTACATCTGTTTGACATTTGGTTCATGAAATATTTCTGAAGAAATATTCGCTTTACTTGTCAGCCTACAAAGAAAATGCAACAAATCTGTACTGAAGTTTTTCTTTTCAGTAGCTGACAGTTAACCAGCTACTTCCTACACTTACTAAAAACACATCCATGATTTAATTGATATGAGGATAGATAGTTTTATGGTGAAAATATTTATTAAAATATATAGCATCCAGTTTCTAACTCTTAGAATCATAAAAGGTGATAAAAAATATTATAATGTCTTTAATCTACCTTATGGGAAGGCGTGTTGAGTTAGAATTTATTTCAATAGAATCTGTGGTATCTTTTACTACCTCTCTCATTAGCTACCTCTTACTCTTTGCAACACCTGTAACCAACTTCTATACTAGGATGGTGGTGTTCCTGCCTCTTTAAAAAATATCTTCCTTATTTTAATTAAAAAAAAACAAAACAAACCACTTATAAGTAGTGATAAAGAAACATTAAACAGAGATCTATACTCATCACTATAATGTTTTTCTGTTAAAACCAGAAAATAGCATAGCAGATGTGGTAAATGGTGGAAGCCATACTAGTTTGGATGGGCAAGAATGCAAAGCAGCAACTATATATAAATATATAAATATATAAATATATATACATATATACATATATTGTACACTTCATAACACAAATCATGTCAGCTCCTCAGTGATCATCTCCAAATTGCACAAAAAAATAAAAAATAAAAAAAATTAACCTGTACTTGTCGAAGTTGCCTGCTGCCAGACCCCAGCATAAGACCACAGGTTTTGTCATGAGAGTCAGACTAAGACTGCAAGATATCAGAAGAAGGTAGAGCACCTACCCATAAAACAACAAGGAAATCCCATGTTCTCTCCAGGAACAACTGTAACCTGAAGCTGCCGCCACTTGATGTTTTGCAGTCTGAAGGCACAGATCCTACTAGTGAACAGTTTATAGTTCTTTCCTGTGGGAAGTCTCTCTCCTGGATCATCGTCTTGTCTTTCACTTGTAGCGACTTGAAAGTAGGGGAAAACAGAACAATGGATTAGAAATCTTCCTAAGGGTCACCATAACAATTTGCTTTGGGACAACTGGATTAATTCCTCTTATGTTCCTCTGCAGAGAGAAGTCTAGTTTCTCTCTTCACCACCACTCTGAAGGAGGCCATGGAAAGGCTCATTACTACAAACAGGTAAGTGAACATGGGATGTTATCAAGCTTGCAGTACTTTCGTCTTAGCCCTTTTAACAATAGGTGTATTATTTCCCAGGGGCTCCCATATGTGAGGGATGACTGAATTCCTTCTGAAAGACAGAATTGCACAGAGCATATTCTGCTCTCCTTTCTAATATGATACATTAAGTACTATCCAGTGAAATGATTCTGTTACCAAGGTCTAAATCATGCTCTCTGGTTATATCATTTACTAGACACTGCTGCTTTCTTACTGGAAAACACGAACCTCAACAAGAAAACTAAAAAAAAAAACCCAAACAAACTATATGAGTACTTAGGGAAACATCATTCCCCTATTTAACAGTCCTGTATGTACTTTTCTTGATAGGGGAAAAAACAAAGCAAAACAACCTTTCAGTTATGCAATTCTAACATCATATAAAAATATTTATTTTTCCCCTGCTGAATGAAAAGCTGTGATAACCAATATATTTTTCTTTATTTTGACGTGAGTGTGTAGATGTTTGGAGTAATAACAGTGCATACTTCAAGCCTGTCATTTAAAGCTGCCTGCTTCCAGCATGTCTCAGAAGTGGAAAGCACCAAATTGAGTTTGAGTAATTCCTGCAGAGGGATTACTCAGAATTCCATCAGACTGTGACTGCTTGTCCAAAAGCTGGATTCTGGGCATCCAGATTTATTTTCTTCTTTGGAACTGGTAACATCATACACTCAACAGACTGATAATTTTCCCTGATCTCCTTTTCCAGCTTTTTGGCTTCTCAGGGTCCCTTATTGAAAGTACTCTATCCATTTATTAACTTATTAAAAATAGGATTGGTTTTGCATAGAAATGGTAAAAAGTGCTGCAAAGTTGGCAATCTGAACTCCCCATGTGAAATAAAATTTGCAGGCAGATTTTGCTGCTATGGGAGATAATAAAAAAAATGGTCTAGGTATGAAGTTATTTTTATTTTCATAATATGCCACCAGGTGTTGTATGCTCTGTATCATGGGGCACTCTGTTACTGCATTCACCCTTGGGAAGTAATGATGAAGAAAACCCTAAAGGAGCCAAAGAAACTGTTCGGGGGGGATTCCACAAAGGCTCAGGGCTCTATTAATCTGCCTCCTATTTAAAATACCTTTTTATTCTATTTTCAAAAGGTAATGCTATGGAACACTCCCTCAAATAACTTATCTACTCAGTTACTTCATAAGCACAATTGCCATAATATGTATTAAGGCCTAGAGAATAAGGATTCTCTGTCTTTTCCCATCATGCACTCAAGCATCCACTTGGACCCTTATGGGTGCCATTGCCTCTTACAGTAAACTTTCAACAATCAGTCTATTTATATTCTTAATGAATCCCAGAATTGTTTGTACTGGCTGATGTGCCACATTGTAGAAGAGCAGTAAAAGCTCACATACACACACAATGCAAATTAGGGCATATCTTAGATCTACCACTGCCTGCTTACATGAGCCCCAGTAAAAATACTGGCTTGCTTCTGAAAGAAGGAGCCATATGGGTAAACACACTGCAATCTAGAAGCTATTTAGGACTGCTCAGCTGTTCTCTGAAGAAATTTTTCTGGATAATATATTGTCCTAAGCAGCTCCTACTGAACTTCCACCTGATGTGGGTTTTGCCCAAGAGTTCTTTTCACTTCATTCATTCCTTCCTGGTGCCATCTACAGAAGCAAGGTCACCTAGGTGGGAGGTCCACTTAGTTTATTATTCTAACGTTTAGAAAGGTACAGGTTCAGTTTAGATACCTGGTGAGCCAACAGTCACACCACTTTATTGAAAGCACAAACATTTTAATAGTCAGTATTTAGTCCCACGAAATGTAAACCCAGTTATTTTTCAGTGTCCCTTATTGCTTTAATTTTCTGTTACCATTTAGCTCCCATTACTAAAGGTTTCTGGATTACAAATTACCTGAAAACCACTACATTTAACGACATTAGATTAAACATACATGACTTTTTTCCCTTGCAAAGCTAAACATAGTATAAATTCTTTTTACAAAACTTTATTGCACATTTTATGCTTTGAGAAGCACTGAAAGTACATGGTTTCCACCAAACACACGTGACTCAGAGGAATAAAAACTGCAGTTAGGCTTGTAAAAAGCATATTATTTTTAAAGCCCTAACCCAATGTAGCGGAAAAGTCTTCTATGTCTTTACCTCTTTTATAGGAGAATATTAAGTGCAACCTCAGCCCTTTATAACAATGTATCATCTGTTTCAAATTGGAAGAAAATCAACTCTCTAATATGGTAAAATAACATAGTTAATTTTCTAATTGAACTCTCTGGTCTTGGACTGCCTACAATAAACCTTGACAATCTGAAACCTAGGCAAGCTCTCATATACTGAAGAGTGGGTTTAATGTTACTAATTATATATAGTTGACTATTTCCACCAGTATAAAGGAAGACCAGTTGCCTGCATACTCAACATTCACCACAAAAAAAAAAAAAAAACAAACAAAAAACAAAAAACCCCACACTAATGCCATATTATTGTTGAGAATTGAAACCCACAATATACAGGAAATTCTGAGCCCTGCTTCTCACAATAATTACAGCTCAGTAGCATCCTCCCATGCAGTAATACCACCCAACTAAAACCTCACAATTAGCATATGCATAGGACAGGACTTTTCAGATACCTTTGTCTTTGGATTTTCCCCTGTGTCACTGACAAACCACAGTGGAATTCAAGTGCTTCTGAGCTAGTGACATTTTGAATGACGTCCTGGAAAAATTAAAAAAGTCACAAGCCAGTTTTAGTCTTAGGGCTATATTACAGCTATTCAAAGCCCATTATGCTGAGCAATGAGGACAGGCATGGTACCTTTCCCTGTTCCTGACTGCTTTATTACAAGTTATTATTATGAAGTATGTGCAGTGCATCACAATGTGCAAGGCACAAACTATGCACAAACATCAGACCACATAGAGTTTAGGAGGTCTGAAGTCCTAATTTTTGGAGATGTTCACAGTCCAGAACTCCCCTCAAAGATAAATGTTGCAGACATTCAGCATATCTAAAAAATAGGATTGTGGTGTTTAAGGTATACGAGGAGGAAGAAAATGATATTCCTTGCTGAAAAACCATTCCATCTCTACTCAACAGCCACCCACAGTGTACAGCACATGATCTCACCTGACGCTCACCTCTGTGCACTGGAACATCTCTTCAGGAGAGAGCTGCTATCAGAAACAAACCTGTTTTGCTGGCAAGCCGTATCATGGAGGTAAAATGGAATTAATCCTGTAACTGCTGATCAGTTACCAAGCATATATGAAAATCAAGTTCAGTTAAAAGGAGGGAAGCCATATTCAAATAGTTACAAAGAAAAGGTAACACAGGAATGTGTGTGTGTGTGTTACTTTATCTCTGTAGAGCTGAAAAAAGGGAAAAAAAAAAACCAACAAAAACAGTATTTTTCCTCTAGGCAGTAGAGGAAAGGCCTCTAATCTTATAGACAGTGGCCAAGTACACTGTTACCACTTAGCAGTCCCCCCACTTAGCAGGAAAGTTCTCATTAATATTATATGTATATATTGGTTCACAGGGGGCTTACTATAGCCCAGATTTAGAAGAGAATATTTTTTTTTCCCCAAGATCAGTGATCTTTGGTTGCATCATGGCCAAAGCTTGTTTCCAGTTCCCATTTCAGCATCAGCCTAAAAACCCCAGACTTCAATGGTGGGTTTAAACAAGCTTCAAGTATGAGAAGAATGCCTTTATTAAAATATGAACATGTAGACTTGTACTCTGTATAAATTGTTTTTCTAAAATAAAACTTTTTTTTTCTCCACCAAAATGAAACAGTCACAGACTTAATAAAAAAAAAATATGGAAGGGTTCACCAACATAGCTACTGATAGGCTCCATTCTTCTGAGCTGCCTATTGTGGTACAAAACCTTTACCTACATTTTGCAAAGGATGTAGACAACATTTACGTCTTCTTCATTCAAATAAGGAAAAAAATGAGGGTGTGAGGAGAAGAGTGGAGGTAAGGGGAGCCCCTGCATTGAAAAATAAGTTCTTCCTGCTAAGTTCTTTTCTTGGAATAGGTCTCCTGAAACTATCATAATTTCTTGCATAGCTATGTAACAATAAAGTATGAAGTATGATCTTAGCTGGACAGGCAAGTAGAAATATCCTTTAGGAAGTTCTTAGAACACTACCCCAGTGATCTCAACTAACCTTTAAGTTTACACAGTAGACTGAAAAAATGATAGTGAAGACAGTCCAGCTGAGGATTGAAACGCACAGAGGAAAATTAATCCATAATAGCAGCTTCAGAAACAAGGTTTGTGTGAGAAAGTGGACATCTGACATACGTATGAACACTTTCTGTAGGCAGGTGCTGACTTACATACACTACCTACATGTTTCTTCATTTGTCCATTCAGAGATTTGCTCCTCTAAGAGAACTGGCGTATCATGAGTTAATTTTCCATGTATTCAAGGAGAGGAGAACTTTCAGTCACAGTTTACCACTGGGATTTATTTACTAGGCACTCAGCTTACAAGCAAATAGTATAAGGCATTTGGGTAAGTAACTCTAATGTACATTCTTCAGGGAAAAATATTAATGAGTGAGAAACAACTCCAGTCAAATTGAACTTCAAAGCCTTTCCCCTTTGAAAGCTGTGCCTTTTAATACCTGGTCTCAAACACAAAAACTTCCCTGACACTTTAAGGTATATGAACCCAACTTGAGGCAGGAGGACCAGACAGGTAACTTTTCAAGGTCTCTTCCACATTTACTTGCTATGATCCTTTAAAATAACAGACTTGGAGTTTAGTTGAGTAGATGTTCTGATGTATTTAAAACAGTTCTTGATTGAAAAGTTAGCCAGGAAATTGTAAGGACTCATGCAATTCAATCCCTGACAAAACAGAGAAAGCAGAAAAGCACAGAAGTGGGTGAAGAAACCAGGTAGAAGGGCTTCATAACCTCACTAACTCTCAAACAACTTCTGGCCTGATGGTTGATATTGCTAAGCTTTCATCTGCTAAACCTACACATGTACTGCTGAGCACTGCTTATGGACCCAGCAGACACACATGATGAAGATAGCCTCATATGGGCAGTGTTGCATCACCCTAAGAGAAATCCACATTTGCTTCTTCCTCCTTCCCCTCTTCAGAACTTCACATTGTAAAATCCAATACCACAAATCCCAACAGGGTCCTCCCCCAAAAATTCAGAAGTGTCTCTGTTAAGGCTGATACAGAAGGATAGGACAGAAGCGTACTGTGCTAATGTCACTGTCTTCACTAAAAAAATAGGTAATTGTAGACATCTACTGTCAACTTGTTACCAATGCAAGCACCACTGCTGTTCTTCAGAATAGTCAACAAGATTGCCACAGTCCCACTAAAAAACAAACCCACACCACACTTGCAGAAAGCATAGGAGTGCAAATATTAAAGTGCTGCACTGAAGAACTTAAAATCCATTTGCATAATGTCATTTGTAGCCTTATGGTTTTCACAAGACTCACAAAAGGGCTCCATCCCCAGAAGAAAGGATCTGCTTTCTCAATCCAGAGATTTACTCAAGTTACAAAGAAACCACAGAAATGCCTGTTCTACTCCAGGGTAGAGGCACCCAAGCCAACCTCTGTTATGTTCTTGTAAGGGTAATTTTGTGTCCAGTACCAGACACTGAACATCACAAGAGTCAGGAGTGCCCATGAAATTGTTACTTTCCACTGCAGCTTCTCTCTGGCAAGAGCAGTAGGGACCACAGATACATGTTCATCTTCCAGCAGAAGCACTGGCTCTAAATTGACAATCCTTTTACACCTAATAATCATCAACACAGTCCCAAGAAAGCTGTAGAGCTAAATTTATCAGAGCACAACCTTCAGAAACAGTAATTACACAAAGGTAAGGTACTTCCATGGAAGTATATAGAGGGAGGCATGGAGAGAGGGAGGGAGGAAAGTATTATATGTCTTAGCACACTGGCCAGCTGGAAA
This sequence comes from Neopsephotus bourkii, assembly GCF_033783945.1. NCBI lineage: Eukaryota > Metazoa > Chordata > Aves > Psittaciformes > Psittacidae > Neopsephotus > Neopsephotus bourkii. Next base: position 146,827 of record NW_026900878.1, read on the forward strand.
ATAAGTTTCTCTTTAATTAAGCATTCTAGTCTGGGAGGTCATCTATTTCTGCATGAAGATTTTCTTGGTCATCTATTTTTCTGCATGAAGATTTTATTGGTCATCTACTTCTGCATGATAGATTTTATTTGAGCTGCTGAGAAAAATTCAAATGAAAAAAGACTCTTATAGAAAGTGGAAGCAAGGACAGGCGGCCTGGGAAGAATACAGGGATGTTGTCCAGGAAGCTAGGGACCAGGTTAGGAAAGCTAAGGCCCAGTTAGAATTAAACTTGGCTAGGGATGTTTAAGATAACAGGAAGGGATTCTGTAGGTACGTAGCAAATAAAAGACAGACTAGGGACAACGTAGGCCGTCTCCGGAAGCTATCAGGAGAACTGGCTACCCTGGATTTGGAGAAGGCTAAGGTTCTGAATGACTTCTTTACTTCGGTCTTCTCTGGCAAAGGCTCTGACCACACTACCCAAGTCTTGGAAGGCAGACGCAGGGACTGCAAGAATGAAGACCTTGGGCTAACTGTAGGAGAGGAACTGGCTCAAGACCGTCTTAAAAATATGAATGTGCACAAGTCCATGGATCCAGTCAGTCTCACCTCTGTGCCTGGCAAAATCTTGGAGCAGATTCTCCTGGAAGGCATGCTAAGGCACATGAAAAACAACAAGGTGCTTGGTGACAGCCAGCATGGCTTCACTAAGGGGAAATCCTGCCTGACCAATTTGGTGGCCTTCTATGATGGGGCTACAGAACTGATGGACAGGGGTAGAGAAGTTGATGTCATCTACCTGGATTTGTGTACAGTGTTCGACACTGTCCCACACAACATCCTTGTCTCTAAATTGCAGAGACATCAATTTGATGAATGGACCACTCAGTGGATAAAGAACTGGCTGGATGGCCACACACAAAGAGTTGTGGTCAATGGCTAAATGTCCAGCTGGAGACCAGTAAAGAGTGGTGTCCCTCAGGAATCAGTGTTGGGACCAGTCTTGTTTAACATCTTTGTCGCTGACATGGACAGTGGGATTGAATGCACCCTCAGCAAGTTTGACAATGACACCAAGCTGTGTGGTTCGGTTGATACGCTGGAGGGAAGGAATGCCATCCAGAGGGACCTTGACATGCTTGTGAGGTGGGACGATGCCAACCTCATGAACTTTGACCATGACAAGTGCAAGGTCCTACACCTGGGTTGGAGCAATCTCAGGCACAGGTACAGGTTGGGCAGAGAAGAGATTCAGAGCAGCCCTGCAGAGAAGGACTTGGGGGTACTGGTAGATCAGAAAATGAACATGAGCTGGCAGTGTGTGCTTGCAACCCAGAAAGCCAACCGTATCCTGGGCTGCATCAAAAAGAGTATGACCAACAGGTTGAAGGAGGTGATCCTGCCCCTTTATTCTGCTCTTGTGAGACCTCACTTGGAGTACTGTGTGCAGTTCTGGTGTCCTCAACATAAAAACGACATGGATCTGTTGGAACAAGTCCAGAGGAGGGCCATGAGGATGATAAGGGGACTGGAGCACCTCCCGTGTGAAGATAGTCTGAGAAAGTTGGGGCTGTTCAGCCTGGAGAAGAGAAGGCTGCGTGGAGACCTCATAGCAGCCTTCCAGTATCTGAAGGGGGCCTATAGGGATGCTGGGGAGTGACTCTTCATTAGGGACTGTAGTGACAGGACAAGGGGTAATGGGTTAAAACTTAAACAGGGGAAGTTTAGATTGGATATAAGGAGGAAATTCTTTCCTGTTAGGTTGGTGAGGCACTGGAATAGGTTGCCCAGGGAGGCTGTGAGTGCTCCATCCCTGGCAGTGTTCAAGGCCAGGTCGGACGAGGCCTTGGGTGATATGGTTTAGTGGGAGATGTCCCTGCCCATGGCAGGACGGTTGGAACTTGATGATCTTAAGGTCCTTTCCAACCCGAACTATTCTATGATTCTGTGATTCTATGGTTTTGGGCTGTGGGGTTTTGTTGTTGTTGTTGTTTTTAATAGGACAAACAGAATCAGATCCTGTAAAACACCCGTGGCTGCAAATGCAGATGAAGTTGGGTTGTGCCAAACTGAAAGGACAAAACAGTTTAGGTGCAGAGCCAGCTGTAATGCACACCAGTCATGACCTTCAGTGGAGAAATTATGCAGTTCAAGAGATCAACTGGAGTTAAAAATTTTATTGCATGAGATTTACTTTAAAAGCCCTGTTTGACTTTATGATTTCTTTTCAGTGACAAGCTTAATATCTGTACTAAGACTGCTATAGCAATAACCATGTACAGAAAAGTGAATTTTGAATGTGCTTTCAATGAAAAGCAATTTACAAGGCATCTTGGGGCGAATCTTCAGTGAGCTGTACAGGGTATTAGCCACCTGACTTGCATTAGCATCAATAAGAAAAGGCAGTTAAATCTCTGAGCTAGAAATCTATCTGTGTGTATTGAATCATTGCATTTTAAATATGACTTCATAAAAAAATGCTGTAACTGGAAATATGAACATGTACAGTGGTTGCAAGTGATCCAAACTGAAAGGATCTTGCAAGTACTTTACATATTAGATATGTATGGATAAAGAGGTGTGGTTATATCAATATACAATAGTGGCAGACCCACATATCTGTCAGCAGTAACCTCCACTGTTTGCATGCTCTGCGAGAATATTCATATAGATAATTTTTGACCATGCTGTAGACCCCAGACAGGGATAAAACTGCCCCTGCTTGTGGTTGCTGTTATTCTGCATTGACACCTCATTTATTTCAGAAGAGTATGACTGCACTGCCTTGCAACCCAAACCCATGTTCAGACTACCCCTTTTCAAAGATGCAACATGCACAGTATTTGCAAGTTGCAGGTATTTTATACAGAAAAAATGAAAAAAAAAAAAAAAGTGTGGAAATTCACGTCTTCTGATATAACTATTTGATTTTTCTTCCACATTGTAAATAGACAAAAGGAACTTACAAAATCAATATTTAAAATCCTGTATATAACCAAAACTTTAGAGCCAGAAACATTATGCCCTTTGTTCAGTCAAATTTTTAAGTCAAAATTTCAGCAGTTAGAGGAAGTGTGCAAATGCGCTACTCCAGCATAGAATCATAGAATGGTTTGGGTTAGAACGGACATTCAAAGGTCATGTAGTCCAATCCTCTGCGATGAGTACATCATGGTTTCCATCTGGGTGACATATTCCTTAGAACCAGAATGGCCAAATGGAAGGGCTTTAAATTCTATACACATGTTGACCACTGGGTTAAATCATAGAGTACTTAGGATCGGAAAGGACCTTAAGAACATGAAGTTCCAAACCTCCTACCATGGGCAGGGACACCTCACACTAAACCATGCCACCCAAAGCTTTGTCCAACCTGGCCTTGAACACCGCCAGGGATAGAGCATTCACAACCTCCCTGGGCAACCCATTTCAGTGCCTCACCAACCTAACAGGAAAGAATTTCTTCCTTATATCCCTGTTTAAGTTTGAACCCGTTACCCCTTGTACTATCACTACACTCCCTAATGAAGAGTCCCTCCCGAGCATCCTTATAGCCCCCCTTCAGATACTGGAAGGCTGCTATGAGGTCTCCACGCAGCCTTCTCTTCTCCAGGCTGAACAGCCCCAACTTTCTCAGGCTATCGTCACATGGGAGGTGCTCCAGTCTCCTGATCATCCTCGTGGCCCTCCTCTGGACTTGTTCCAACAGTTCCAAGTCCTTTTTATGCTGAGGACACCAGAACTGCACAAAATACTCCAAGTGAGGTCTCACAAGAGCAGAGAACAGGGGCAGGATCACCTCCTTCAACCTGTTGGTCATACTCTTTTTGATGCAGCCCAGGATACGGTTGGCTTTCTGGGTTGTGAGAGCACACGGCCAGCTCATGTTAAGTTTCTCTTTGAACAACACTGCCAAGTCCTTCTCCGCAGGGCTGCTCTGAATCTCTTCTCTGCCCAGCCTGTAGCTGTGCCTGAGATTGCTCCGACGCAGGTGTAGGACCTTGCACTTGTCATGGTTAAACTTCATGAGGTTGGCATCAGCCCACCTTACGAGCATGTTGAGGTCCCTCTGCATGGCATTCCTTCCCTCCAAGCGTATCAACCAAACCACACAGCTTGGTGTCATTGTCAGACTTGCTGAGGGCACACTCAATCCCACTGTCTATGTCACTGACAAAGATGTTGAATAAGACCGGTCCCAACATCGATCCTTGAGGGACACCACTCATTACAGGCCTCTAGCTGGACATTTAGCCATTGACCACGAATTGTTGCGTGTGGCCATCCACCACAGTAATGTCTCCCATCGCTGTTCTACCTTTAATCCTGACCCACAAACTCTCTGTTGACTGCTCACCTGTCCCCAGACAGAGTTCCATACTCTCCAGCCTATCCCTAACAGCAACTCCCCTTTCCCATCTGCCGGGCCTGTCTTTTCTAAAGAGCCTGTAACCTTCCATTCCGACACTTCAGTCATAGGAGCCATCCCACCATGTTTCTGTGATGCCTATTATATCATACCCCCCTAGACGTGCACACATCTCTAATTCCTCTTGTTTGTTCCCCATGCTACAGGCATTTGTTTAGAGGCATCTGAGCCGAGCTACAAATGAACCTGGCTCATTGGCTGGAGCAGCTGGAATATCTCTACATTGCTCCAAGCATTTATTATGGGTGTTGGCAACTGACTGGGTGTGTTGGGATGGAATGATGCCCCCCTCCCCCAACACATCTATTTTAAAGCATCCTTGACCAGTCTGGCAAGCCTCCTACCAAAACTACTGCTCAGACCAGCTCCACCAGCCCCCAGTAGACCTGGCTTACAAACTTGGGTCCTGTGTTGAAGACACCCAAACCCCTGACCATGACACCACCCTTCTAACCATTTATTAACCTGGCCAATCCTCCTAGCCTTTTTAGGGTACTCCCCTGTATCCTGGAGAATTGACGAAAAGACAATCTGAGCTCCAGAGCCCCTAACCACCTCTCTCAGGGCTCTGTAGTCCTTATGTTCCCCAGGCTACTACTATCTATATCACTAGCACCCACATGGATCACTAGAAGTGCGTAATAGTCTGTAGGACTTACTAGAGCACGCAGCCTCTCTGCAACATCCCTGATCTGTGCCCCTGGTAGGTAACACACCTCCCTTGAGATTGGGTCAGGCCAACAGATGAGTGCTTCTGTCGCTTTCAAAGTAGAGTCGCCTACAGCTACAACCTGCCACTTTTTCCTCACAGCACCAGTAGAGACCTTCTTTACCAGTGCATCAGCCAGCTGGTTCTGGTGCGAGTGTGTTTTCCCATCAGCCCCCTGCAGGACAGCAAAGTGGTTCTGTGTGGGGACAACAGATTTAGGAGGAAGCCCCTTGCTTTTAATTATCATCTTCCTCCTTTTTGTGTTTGTTTAGGTTGGGTTTTTTTTGGGGTTTGTTTGTTTGTTTGTGGGTTGGAGGGGGGGGGGGGGTTGTTTGGTTTTTTTGGGTTTTTTTGTTACCATTTCCCAGCTTCCCGAGTTAACAGCCTCCTTCTTTCCTCCATGAACTACAGGGGACGCTTGAGGCCCCTGCACAGTTTGGGCCTGGAGCAAGCACTCCTGCTTTTTCTCAGTTTCCCTGACGTCTTGCAGCCTATGGACAGCATCCTGCAGCTCAGCCACCTGCTGCAGGACAGCCTCCACCAGGGAGCACCGAGTGCAGCCCTGCCCATTGCGCACCCTCCCCTCACCAGACCAGTGCAGGCACTCTCTACACCCCAAGCTCTGCGCTGCAGCCTCCGCTCTCATCGGCTCTGTCTGGGTGCCTACGTTGGCCACCGCCGCGGCAGCCAGAGCAGAGCTCCCAGCCGGGCCTGGTCATACGGCGAGGGCTCACCATCCTGCTCGTCTGGCCTATTTCTGTCCGCCCTGCTCGCCGCATTCCTAATCGCTCGCGCTCCCTGGGGCAGGCTTTTACCCACTCAGGGCTGGTGCCGCTTCTCTTGGCTCCGCCCCCTGTGAGTCAGCTGCTCGTGTCAGCTGAGCTGCCGGCTCCGGGGCAGGTCCTGTCGAGGACTTGAGGCTCTTGCCGCTCTGAGCTGAGGCTCCTGAACGCTGATCTCCCCCCAGCTCCGGTGTTGAAGGCGTCCTCTCTCGAGCTACTCACCTCAGCAATTCCCACTGAACTCTCTTCAACTCACTCCTCAAGTAGAATGTGAGACTAATGATTTTCCCCTTGTAACAGTGTTGGAGGTCCACAAAATATTGAGATTAGATCATCTTAAGGGGTCTGTGACTTTCTTAACCGATAGATGACCTCACTCATGATTAGCACATTTTGAACTGAAACCCGATCAGCAATATCGAAGGAGCTGTTAGCATGCCATTTGTGATAAGGAGTCTATCTATGCTTTGTAAAAATACCCTCAGTTAGTAACTCTAATTCTCAAAAATATCTTTGTATCTTTCTGCCACAGCCTCCATCTTTTTGCCTAGAGTTCAAAGGACAAAGATATACAACAGAATCAAAGAGAATAAAGTTACTGTTAAGGTTAGATATTTTTTTCCTGTGTTTATCTTTTTAGTTTGGAATAGAAAATAAATTCTGACATTCTTTGTGATCAACTCACATAATTATTGCTCACTTGTATGGAGGAATGTGGGGCAGGTCTGGAATATCCCAGTGAAGGTGAAAAGAAATTGAAAAAGGTTTGATAAGAATGCATAATGAGAGTACATGAAGAAGAACAACTCTGTTGACTACAAAACACAGTTGATCGAGTTGATACAAGACAAAAAAACCTTAGTGAAACTGAAAGCAGCTCATTAGAAAACAGTTCTGCTATCACTCTCTATATCACAGCCATTCTACATCCTGACCCATCTGCTTGCCTGTAATAATGAATTAATAATATTTCTAATCTTTGGTAACGTGTGTTTTATACAGTTATAAACTGGAACAAAAAAGAAGCCTCATTCTCAACCTTACATGTGCAATGCTATTTAAAACACCACAGTAGTTCTTCCATTCCTTCTGTTGTTGCATATTCATAATGAATATGTGAACAATTATGTGTACTATAGCAAAGTACCACCCTCATCTTCTTGATTCTCACCACTGGAACATAAGCATCCTCATCTGTAGGCTGAGAGATGCAGTACCCAGACGACTAATTCCATCCAATAGAGGGCAAAAGTAGATGCATACAGAACAGTTCTTACGCCATTACTTAATACTAAATTAAAGCATTTTTTCCTCCTTTCAGTGCTGTGAGGATGAAAGACAGGATTCTCCAAATAAAACAAAACAAAGGTGAAAAGAAGTGAAAGCACACCTGTTTTATCCAAGTATTAGGAAATTCAAGCATGCAATTCCCAGAGACCCGTATTACTAAGCCAAGACCACTACAACCTTCCTCCCTTCAGCAATACTCTATCAATGTCTCCTGAGCCTTGACTACAGTACCCCACAGTGGATGACTGCAATGAAACCAGGTGGCAGACTGAAGATGCAATCTTTTTTCCACTCAGTGTGGCTTCTTGCATGTACACTGTGCCCTCAAGAAGGCAAAAATTTTCCTGGTTAAAACTTGACAGCCATGCACCTTGTGATTGCTATACCTCCCAGTATGGAGAGGACTTAGTAGCTTGCTACTGCACTAATTGTTCTGAAGGCCTAGAGATCAGAGTGAAACAAGGATTTGAAGGTTCTACATTTATATACCTTCTGCCTGAAAAACAGCTGAAACATATGTTTATAAATATGTCATTAAAAGGAGCTATCTAAACAACAGCATCACTTTAACAATATTCTGCTCCCATAAAATCAATGTAGATTATAAATTCATCATCAGTGCACAGTATTACTACCTTTAGCACATTACCCAAATGGCCAGTTATTACTGAAAATATGTTTATTTTATTTGACTGAATATGTATACCCGTTTCTCCTATCAAGGTATTCAACTGATGAGTAATTAAAATAAACAACTGATTATCAGAATTGCTACTGGGGACACCACAACTACGCCTTTGTAATGGCTTTAAAAAAAGCAACAGCTGCTTTTCTAGGTCTTTCTGGCTCTATGTCACACAGAGATTATTGCAATACAGCTAGGGCCAAGTGTGATGCTGTATCCCAGTCAAGCCCCAAAAATGTGAAAGGCTAAAATCGACTAAAAAGAAAGTGACTCTAAATAATCACCTAGTAAATAACTGTTAAGTCCCAGTGCAGCCTTCAGTGCAATATACCAGATCTGTCATATCAGACTTCAAATAGTAATAATTTTAGTGAAACGAAAGCACTGTATTACTTTTTGTAGATGTGTATTTTTTCCTCTTCCCTATGGATTTAAGGCCAGCTGAAGTCCCTTTCACAACAAAGAGAAGTCCTTGCATTATGTGTTCTATTAAAAGAAATAACAGTTAATTGACAGACAGGACACAGTACTAAATTCCTACTGTGACTTAAAATACCACATAGCATCAGGCTTTGTCACACCCAGGTAAAGCTAGCTATGAGAGAAAGCTCTTGCATACAACAGCTCTGGGCAGCCTGCAAGAACAGATCTTGTGGATCAGGAAAGCCAAGTGGCAACTCAGTGGCAAGACGTGGCCCAAAGCCATGTTGTATCCAGCCTCAACCACATGGCAATCATCACTGCACATTGCTATTTGGACTTAGTCTGGAAGATTTCTAAAAATCAAGTGTATAAACGTGGCTGCATCTGGCCTGCCCAAATACCTCCCTGGGAATACAGTGGCCCTTATATAAAAGTTGGCTATCCCTGCTGTACATAGCCAGTGCTGGGTCAGCCAAAAGGCTGTGGGATTTGTGGCAGCATCCCAAAAGTTTTCGAGACTGTACAGCACCAGTTGTGATGTGCTGTGCTACTGCCTTGTGGCCAGTCCAAAGGGGTCTGTGTGTAGAAAATTCCAACCTAAATTTGGGGATGTGGGAATTCTCCCATTCACTATCAGTACAAATGCTCAGCAAAAATAACAATCTTCAAGCTTTGCTGAAGGACATTTCAAGGCTTACTACAGGGAAGACGCTATGCATCATTAGCAGGCCCAACCCAACATGCATTTTTGCATTTTAAAAAAGTTAAGTAGACGACTATCAGACCAAGGCAGCACTCTGCTGGCAGAGGGGAGCAGATTTCCCCTTTACATGGTATTTGCTAAACCAAACCCAAATCCTCCAGGGAACAGGGAATGGGACTAGGGTCGACGGGTTAGAAAAAGTGCTTATTTTAACCAAATATAAGCTAGTGTGCTAACACAAACCACCTAAATTTCCCTAGAAGGGTGGGAAAAGCGCATGTGTTTTTTATTTTCAAGTTCCACACTGTAATAATCATTTATCTTCCCAATTTATGTGAAAGTATAAATTAATATGCAGTTTTAACGTATCTAATATTTGAGGATGAAGACGGGAAGGCAGGAAAGAAATACATTATAATATTAGCATATGAAATACAAGGTCAGAAGAAAGTACAAGAGCTGAGATGGCAAGAAGCCAGAAGTTAGGACAGAGCAAACAAGTGATAACTAGTATTTGAACAGGAAGACCCAGTAACCAAAAATAATTGCACACGAAGGAGCAAACTCTGTAGACAAAGGGGAGGAAAGGGAAGCAGACTTATGCGAGAGAAACCTGAAATGCAGTTAAGAAACATGCTACAAAATGCAATGTACCTCTCAGGGCTCCCTTATATACTCAAAGCTAGGGCTACTACTCATGGGTTACCCTCAGCCAGACCCCACCACATCACCCTCTACAAGCCTAGTTGTAGAAACAGACTGTTTCCAGCTGAAGCTCAAACGGCCTCAAGACAGATTGCTAGGGACTACCAGGGATCAGATGTCCAGCTGCAAGTAAAGATACAACTGTTGTAGTAAGGTCTCCATCATGACTAGGCTCTCTAGAATCCAAACTGTTAATAAATAATGGGGAAGGACCATAATATTGCTTAATAAAAGAGGCAATGTGTCTGCAATGGCTTCTTTCACACAGTATCAGAACTATAATGGGCAGCAGATCCTTAATTGAGTGGGTTTCTTTAATTTCTCTTTTTTCTATCAGAAATGCTCTAAGGCAATCCAAAGCAATGTTTAATTAGGCATTTGCACCTGGCATTATAAAGCCAAATTAACAACACTGAATGTCTCAAGGAAACAAGCCAACAGTCCTAACCATGGTGACCAAGCCTAGTACATTTCTTATTTTAGGGCAAGTGTGTGTGCTGGAACTCTGGACTCTGGTTTTGCCATTAATTTCTGTGACATTGTCTTGCAGTTCCTGCTGCAATCTCATCAAATATGCCCTTTTTATTAATCTTTATGATACTTCTTTTTGCCTCTATTTAGCTGTGCACAGAGCAAAGTGTGTCTACAACTTCTAGCCCCTTTTCCTGTCCTAAGCAGCTGAAAGCATCATCAGTCTCATTCTGTGTTATCTTACAGGGCTTTTTAATTGCACACACACATACAGAGCAGGAATGTCAATAATGAATACACTCCAAAGTTAGTGCAAAAAAAACCACTATGATACAAAGGAATTCCAACACTACACAGCACATAGTGCCTACTACTTTTCTGTTTGGACATCATGCTTTACAGTTCCTTAAAGTCATATCTGCATTGCAAAGCAAACCCTATAATCTACCACAGGGGCAATCCTGTCTCCCCTAATCGTTTTGAATTACTAAGAGTTTCTTGCTAGCAAAGGCAGCGGGCAGAAATCTTTCATCTCATGATCAGTCCCTGCTGAAGTCACTAAGATGATCAGCACGGGCAAGAGCTGGGCAGAATTGGCACCATCATGACTTGTCTGAGATGGTCATACACATGATGTGTTAGCTAGATCAATACTGTTTCATAAGATAAAGATTATTAAAATTTACATTGGAGGTTTTTCAATATTCTTTGTGGGCTTCAGCCCCTCTTTTCATCAGTGAAAAACCAGATTAACACCAGTTTATAGACATGAAAAGATTCTACTCCTATTTGTAAAAGAGCTACAGTATGCTAAAAAAGGTGAAAGTGATAATCCCCTGTAGAAAAGAAGAATGCAAACAAATATCAACTAATCAAGAAACACATGCTGTTTTTCAAAATGCTAATATGAAGATTAATAGCTCTTCTTTGACATCCAAGAACCTTTGGAAACTCTTCATATTAAAACACTTTGTAAATCACTTTTAGAGAAAAAGCATTCAGGGAGCCCCGTTTCATCAACTTAACTACTTAGGAACCTTGATAACATTCAATAAAATTTCTTGTGCTCAGAATTTGCATCACTCTTCCTAGGATATGTAATTGTTTATCCTGCTTTACACCACTTTGCGTTGTTGTAGAGCCTTGAGAGAGAATTAGAAATGGTCAGAAAGTCTGTTCATTCCCTGTGTGTCTACACATCTTGGACTCAGTCCTGGTCCCAGTGAAGTCAAACTATTCCCAGTGAATCCCTGGCAAAAATCCCAGAGACTGCACTAGGAGTAAAAACAGCCACATAATGCCTGACACAAACCCTGCTGAAGTTGATGCAGGGCTTTAATTTCTTTCTAATAGGGTTTGGATCAGGCCCCATCCACAAAACTTGTTTAGAATCACGGTTTTAAACAAGGTGTAAGGAGGCGCAGAGCAGATTTCTGTCCTGCTTCATGCTATTGACCAGATGGAGGTTTCTGCTCAGCTTAGGTTGCCTGCTACAAACTGTAGGTGCAGCCTAACTGACTCAGGGGGGCCATGAATGAAGTTTGTGTCAAAAACGAAGCATACAAACAGAAGCCACAAGGAAGCACAGTGTGGAAGTGAGCTAAGCCCAGAGGAGGCATAGTGTGAAATCCAGAGCCCACAAGAGAAGGGCTGCCATTTTCTCCTCTCCATTCTGCTACTCTGTTCATTCTCCAGCATCAGGAGCAATGCAGACATAGGAGCCCATCCAAGTCATACCATTGTCCCTGACCACTCTAGCATCATTTGCTGGACAAGGCTTTGACAAAACCCTCTCAAGTCTACACAACAGTTAGCCAGAGAAACCTGAAAGGTTCTATTAGCTGTCTGCACTCTGTGCTGCTGGGATATAAAATGTTTACCTTATGTGCAACTTAGTGTCTCCTATACACATCCTTTACTTTATTTCCTATCACTTCAGGATTCAGTCTGTAAGTGCACCAGAATTTAAACTGACATCTTCTTTGAGAATATAATTAACCAAAAAGACTGCAAATCCTTGAGCCTCAGTTGTTCAGAATCACAGAGCTATGGAGTCCTTAGCTCCCATAAATTTTGCTACTGACTCATAAGGTGTGAGTAGGCCTTTTGCCTCCCCATTACTCTATTTTTCCAACTATGAAATAGCCACGTTTTTACTGTGTGTACTGGGGAGTTTTCAAGATCACTTTCAAATTGTTTCAAGTATGTAAAGCTCTACTTACAAATGGTAGGTTTCATTCTTTAGACCTAGATCTGGACTGGAATTCCGAAGTCATGAAACATGTTCATCTCTAGAGTTTTGCTTTGGCCAGGACCAAAGGTCAGACCATAGAATTCAAGTTCTGGATTGCTGGCATCCTGAAAGAGTACATGAAAAACACAACCAGAAATTCATAAGAGGGAAAGGTGACAACAGTATTTTACCCCATCTGCAATTCCCACAACTGACATTAAAATATGCAGTGCTGTATTCTTTACAAGTATGCACATAATCATTTTGGGGTCTAATGTTCCTCCCACTGAAATAGAAGAGAGAAATTACATATCATACATAGTGAAGAATTTGTCATTTGATCCCTCCCACATATTTGAATGGGAGGAAGGCATTAAATGCCAAAACCAAAAACGAACATACAGGACCTATCCCTCAGAACTGTAATTCATTCCAAGGCACAGCACTCATTTGACACTGACCTCCATCCCACGCAATGCAAACTCAGTGGTTCTTCTCCAATTAACAAAACATTTTTTTGCTATTTCGAGCAGTGCATACAACACTGATATTCTAGTCCAGCTTCTTCAACTGAATGTAGGTTTATAAAAACACCCATTAGTTCAGTTTTGCTCCAACTCTAAAAATATGTTGGACTGTTTTCCTACTAGAATTCCTCTTTTAAGGTTTGTATCACAGACAAGCTGAAGTCACTTGAGAACCCCAGATTACAGACAAGCAACTATTAACATGAGCCCCTACCATGTCGCCAAGTACATGGGCACAAAACTGCACATATGAGAGATTGCCTGTAATCTACAGATGGAAATGTTCCTGTTTGCATTCCCATCACCGTCAGGCAGTCTTGCTTGTTGCAATACATTCTCAGGAAGTTCACCCTGCCTACTGTGTGTACACGTTAACACTAGTATATATGGGCATTATCTTCACCATCAAAAGAGGCTGATGTTTGAACAACATCTTGATTCAAAGCTGCACTGATCAGTTTTAAGATGCTATTTCTGATTTGGTTCATGTCAAAATTCTACTCCTGCTGTCATTCTGCTTTGACGTTGCAGGAGCCTGACATTACCTGCTTCGCATTTGCTGGATGCTACTGTGACATAAACAGAAAGCTATCTCAGCTCCTACACCATGGTCAGCTGTCAGTGTTTCTCAACATCTTAAGGATAGGGTCTCCTCATCTTAAACCAAGAAGAACTGAAATGGCCCCTTTATCATTTACAGAAAAGTGAAAAGTAAAGAAAAAATAATGTTTCTGCAATGTGTTACCATAATGAACTTGTGGGTTTGCTGCGTCTGGCGGATAAGCACTCTGAAGTGTAACATGAACAGGAACAAGGCAGTGAGGTGTTTTTTGGTTTCAACTCCTCTGTCATATGTGATATTCCCTTTTGTTTGGTTTGGAGTCACACCATAAATTCAGAAATACTATCCACATCAGGTATCCCTTCCATTATGGTCTCATTTCAGCATATCTCAAAAGCTGCATAAAGCTGGCAGAGAAGATTTAATCAAGAGATCTTCAGGACCTGCAGAAAATGACAATAAACATGCAATAGAGGATCTCTATTGGGTCAGCTGTGAGCTGACACACATCGATACCTAACTGCTGTGACACTGCTAGAGGTTTAACACTGTCTTTCCAAACAAACCTTGGCCTTAAAAGCCCCATTAGCTCTTGGAAGACTCTCAAAACAAAACATTTTTGCAAATTGTGAGTATATAAATTGCACATCATCTGAATGCACCAATTACAATTATAGTAACTTTGCCACAGAAAGCATCTTATGCAAGAAACAGTTTGGTGCGCCATTGACACTCTGCATTGAAATCAGCACCATCAACACTGCATCTGCTAAAGCTTGAGCACAATCTGACTCAAAAGGCCACCAACTGCCACAATGTATTGCTGTAATTTGACTTAACATATAGAAATGATAGAGTTTGACAGTCCTGCTGACCTATCCGGGAGATGTTCGGTGCTTCTAAAATAAAACTCAGACTGATGTTGTGAACTAACTAGCAACTAAGATGATAAACCTAAGGTACCAGAATTGCAAAGTCTAGCCGAAACTTAAAAAAATGCCCTACATTTACTCCAATAAAGTACGTATTGCTATGCTGTTGAATTATTATTGGGATGACATATTGTTGAATTACATGTCTTACTTAAATTTTTGGGCTAAGGCAAACAGAGCAATTTGCTTAAAGTATCAAAAAATATATGTGCTTGGACTGTTTGTCTTGCAAGTTAGTATTCTGTTAAAGATCCTTCCCCATGTCCTCCAAGGAGCTTTCAAAGAATCAACAAGGTTCTCAAGTACAGATGTTTACAAAGGGATCCCTACACCAGTGTATGTATTTATGCAAACACATGTTGGCAGTTGGCTTTCTGTATCTGTTCCACATCAGGAGTGGGTAAATTTCTCCACCACAGGGACAGAACGTTTCACATGAGTAAACTGAACCTCACTTTTTGGTTTGGGACAGAAGAAATGAAATGAGCAAAGCACTGCACAAAGCATGCTCTTTTAGGCCAAATCATACACATTTCTGGAGTTCCTCTATCTGAGAAGAGAAAGATACAGATTTGGACCACTGAGAAATTTGGAAAAATCTCTCAGAACATGAGTTGAATTCTGTAAACACAACCAACATCCTTTAAGCTTCTTTTTAGGAGCACCCATTGGAGATGTAACTAAAATACCCCACTAGGAGAACACATGCTCTTTTCTGAAAGCAGTACTAGATTTCCAGCACAAGCAACATGCATGTACATACAACGATAAAATGCAGCTATAGAAAAACATGGCTATAAATTAGTGTAAGAACAATCATTCTAAATGCACACATATACAGCTCAATTCTCAGAGGATGTGAAGTTGATCATTATTAATTCTGTCCTTTCAACTTTCTGGATATAAGAAAAGCTCAAACAATAGCTGATATTACCACATGTACACATCCTAAATCACTAATTACTCCTTTTATTTGCAGCTCCCACCTCATCTTGCCAGACTCTGCATCTTACACACAGCAAAACTTTATAAGCTGATTTAGAGCAAACAGGCATAGCTGCAAAACAAACAGGGGAAAAAAAGATAAAAAGGCACCATAAAGCTCTCTAGGCAGCAGAAAGTAAAGACATGCAGCAAATCTGTGGTGTGGCACTGCTGGAAATGCACAAAAGACTAAAGGGCTGCAAACTGAAATGAACTGAAACATGACACAGCCCTGACATCCAGCTGCACTTACATGGTACTGGTAATGAAAGCACAAAGCACTCCAGGAATTCCCATTTTTCCTTTTTTTTTTTTTTTTTTTTCTTGATTAAAGATGATATGGGCAGTCTGGCTTCCACCAGGAGATACCTGCTATGGAGACACTAAGATTTTTTTCTTCTGATACACCCCTGCTTCCCCCCTTCCCATAGCTCAGGTATACAGCCCCTTGTAGCAGAACATTCAACACACAGAGGATATGTTCAAATAAAATTCTGCTATAAACTATATTCTATAAATGCACAAGGGCATTCTTTGTCAAATTGAAACCATCATTCTGGCCACTAAAAGACACACAAACTCAAAGAATAGATTTGAATTACTCTTTCCATGATTTTTAATCACATATACAGACATTATGAGAAAATGTCATACTCAAGAGATGCTGCAAGCCCACACACCTGAGACAACTCAGTTGCCATGCAATAGGAGCATATACAGTTCTGTAGTGAACTGCATCCCTAAAGAGCAGCAGCATTTCAAGAATATATTTCTTCATTGTATTTGGTTTTTAAGAGGTTTAGGTCACTTCATAAACTTAAATAACAAAAACACGTACTAATTATTTTTACCAGTTGATTTAACATAAGCACATATTTCCATATTTTTGCCTAAACAACTGTCTACAATTCTCATCTATAATGTTTACAATGTTTATAATTTATGTTTCCAAGACCTAGGGAAAAAAGCAAATAAACAAGCAAACAAACTCAAAACATTAGCCAGGTAAATCTCCTTACTGTTACGGAGGAAATATGCAATGTTATACTTACTTTTCAATAACGAGTTACAAAGTTAGATCACAGGCTAAAATTCAGCTTACTATGAAGACTGTTTGCAGTTTAATTACTTCCTTAGGGACTTCTGGCATAGGGAAGTCCCCAAATGGAATGGGGTTGATCTCCTGCTGTTACTGCAAAGGACACAGTAATGGCACGAGAAGGGTCAGCAAGCTGCAACATTTGGCCAGCTCCCAGCTGCTGTGTCTCCTGCCCTGGATCAAGAATAGCTGTTCCACAGCTGTTAACTGGAAGATCACATGTAGGCAGCCTTGCAAGGTCCCATCCACTTCAGAGTTGCACTGTAGTCAGTCCAAAATAGTATTCCATATAATAATACATTAAAACACAATGTGATTACAAGTGCATTTGATAACTCTGTGCTGTAAGACTTCTCGATGGGATGCTGACAGTACTGAAAGAAAAGTTATTCTTTCAGTAGTGCAATGCAAATATGTCATACAAGAACCAGAAAATATCACACCCAGGTACAGATCAAGAAGTTGCCCACCTCATTAACCATTTCCTGCACTGCCAGGACAGGGCAGAGCAATCTTCTGTCTCCTCTTCAAGTGATTAACCCTTTAGATCCAGTCTCTCTCTTTAATAATTCATCAGAAACAACTCGGAAAAGAAACTGCTGCAAGCTCTCACTGTGAAAAAAAATGAGTTTATATGCTTCTATTCCCCACTTAACTCTTGCAATCTCTTCTACCACAGCCTGTACACACCCTAGAAGGACAGAACATGTGGCCAACCTATTCTTTGCTTTGCATCTCACACATGCACAGATGCCTCCTTTATGAGATCTAAAGTTGTTTTATCCTTCCTTCAAGGTGTATTTTAAATAAGGTATCAGAGGGGAAAGTGAGCTCTAGTTTACAAACCCATCATCCTACCTCTGGTGAGGCTACTAAGGTTAAAGTGAGTTTTGCAGCTTTTTCATTTTCAAGAACCTCTTTGTTCTGGTATTATAAATCCATCTAAATATTTTTATTTTCCAACCTAAAACATGACTATCTGCAGTGAACAGAAATAAGAAAACACTCACAATATACCCCAGTGGAGAAATAGTATTTGATATCTATGGAAATAGTATTAAATGATTTCCATTTTACACATGGAAATATATCTGGCCAAGATGAAGACTGGGAGGCCTCCTGTAATCCTAGGGTGAAATCGGTGTGCTCAGCTTGCTCCCTGAAATGTCTGTACACCAATGCGCGCAGCATGGGAAATAAGCAGGAGGAGCTAGAAACCTGTGTTAAGTCGGGAGATTATGACCTGGTGGCAGTTACAGAGACGTGGTGGGACAGCTCATATGACTGGAATATAGTCATGGAGGGCTATGTCCTTTTCAGGAAAGACAGGCCAGCCAGGCGGGGTGGTGGGGTTGCTCTTTATGTGCGAGAGCAGCTACAATGCGTTGAGTTCTGTCCAGGGACAGATGATGAGCGAGTTGAGAGTCTGTGGGTGAGAATTAAGGGGCAGGCTGGCAGGGGCGATACTGTTGTGGGGGTCTGTTACAGGCCACCGGATCAGGGTGAGGAAGTTGACGAGGCCTTCTACAGGCAGCTGAGAGCGGCCTCACAGTCACAGGCCGTGGTCGTCGTGGGGGATTTTAACTTCCCTGATGTTTGCTGGAAGGACTACTCGGCAACCCATCCGCAGTCCAGGAGGTTCCTCCAGTGTATAGATGATAACTTCCTCATGCAAATGGTGGACGAACTAACCAGGAGAAGTGCGCTGCTGGATCTCATCCTCACTAACAAGGAGGGTCTGGTTGAAGGAGTGAAGGTTGAGGGCTGCCTTGGTTGCAGCGACCACGAGATGGTGGAATTCAGGATCTTGTGTGGTAGGATCAGTAGAATAGCAAGTAGAATCGCAACCCTGGACTTTAGCAGGGCAAACTTTGGCCTCTTCAAGCAATTGCTAGGGGAAATCCCATGGGCTAGGCTGCTTGAAGGTAAAGGGGCCCAAGATAGTTGGTTGACGTTCAAGGACTGCTTTTTCCGAGCTCAAGATCAGAGCATCCCGACACGTAGGAAGTCAAGGAAGAGGGTCAGGAGACCTGCGTGGCTAAATAGGGAATTGCTGGGTATGCTGAAGTGGAAGAGAAGAGTTTACAGGTCATGGAAGGAAGGGCTGGCCACTTGGGAAGAATATAAGGCTGCTGCTAGAGGATGTAGGAAAGCTGCTAGGATGACTAAGGCCTCCTTGGAATTAAAGCTGGAGAGAGGGGTCAAGGACAGCAGAAAGAGCTTTTTCAAATACATGGCAGGTAAAACTAACACCAGAGGCAACGTAGGCCCGCTGATGAACGGGATGGGTGCCCTGATGACAGAAGATACAGAGATGGCAGAGTTACTTAATGCCTTCTTTGTCTCTGTCTACTCTGCCAGAGGCAGTCCTGAAGAGCCCTGTACTGCTGAGACCTCAGGTGAAGACAGGTCAACAGAGCGGTCTGCCTTAGTCGATGAAGAATGGGTTAAAGACCAGTTGAGCAATCTGGACATCCATAAATCCATGGGTCCAGATGGGATGCACCCGCGGGTGCTGAGGGAACTGGCGGAGGTCATTGCTAGACCGCTCTCCATCATCTTTACCAAGTCTTGGGAAATGGGAGAGGTGCCTGAGGACTGGAGGAAAGCAAATGTCACTCCTGTCTTCAAAAAGGGCAAGAAGGAGGACCCGGGTAACTATAGACCGGTTAGCCTCACCTCCATTCCTAGGAAAGTGATGGAACACCTTATCCTTGGTGCCATCTTAAGGCATATCAAGGATAAGAGGGTTATGAGGAGCAGTCAACATGGCTTCACCAAGGGGAAGTCATGCTTGACCAATCTCGTAGCCGACACTGTGCCCTTGTGGCCAAGAAGGCCAATGGCATCCTGGGTTGTATTAGAAGGGGGGTGGTTAGTAGGTCGAGAGAGGTCCTCCTTCCCCTCTACTTGGCCCTGGTGAGACCCCATCTGGAATATTGTGTCCAGTTCTGGGCCCCTCAGTTTAAGAAGGACAGGGACCTGCTGGAGAGAGTCCAGCACAGGGCAACTAAGATGATTAAGGGAGTGGAGCATCTCCCTTATGAGGAAAGACTGAGGGAGCTGGGTCTCTATAGTTTGGAGAAGAGGAGACTGAGGGGTGACCTTATTAGTGTATTTAAATATATAAAGGGGGAGTGTCACGAGGATGGAGCCAGGCTCTTCTCAATGGCAAACAATGATAGGACAAGGGGAAATGGGTACAAATTGGAACACAAGAGGTTCCACTTAAACCTGAGAAGCAACTTCTTCTCAGTGAGGGTGACAGAACACTGGAACAGGCTGCCCAGGGGGGTTGTGGAATCTCCTTCTTTGGAGACATTCAAGACCCGCCTGGACACGTTCCTGTGTAACCTTATCTAGGTGTTCCTGCTCCGGCAGGGGGATTGGACTAGATGATCTTTTGAGGTCCCTTCCAATCTCTAACATACTGTGATACTGTGAAGATGAGACCATAGGTGTCCAAGAGTTTCTAAGAACAGCAGAACTATGGATACAGTCTCTTCTGTTTCTTTCATACTAGTGTCCAATCCACTGGACTATGTAAATACAATCTTTGTGCTGTAAATACAACCTATTTATTTTTCATTGAAAGTCTCTGGCTAACCTCTCTCAGCAAGGCTTTATCCTGGAACATTACCCTCTGGGCCCTGGAATTTTTCTGAACAGTTCATTGTTGTTAGTGGATCCTAGTTTGCATCTGCCAGGTATGGGTTCAAACCTGCTGAAATAGGTAAAGAAGGATCTCAGTCCTTGCAAGTACAATCTGCAAATCGTGTATCATTAACCACAACATGACATTCCACTAACCTTTTTCTGTACAGAAGACACTTCCATACTAAAGATAGATCTCAGAAGTTTCCAATTTTATAACAAACATCATCCCGTATCCTTCAGGTATCCTGAACTGCCTGGTAGTTGATTGGTCTGTGTGGAACCCCAATATTTGAATGTCACATAGGCATAACCATGACCCATCAGAAAAAACAAGGGTTTCTATATATGGGTGAGAAAGCTTTAGTTATTTACAAGTGTAAATTCCTGTCTTCACAGTTATGCTGCACAACAGCAGAAGGCCTTTCAGTAAAAAGATGTAAAAATAAATAAAACAAAACAAAACCACATGATGGTATACAAACAAATGCATTTCAATTTTTTGTTCCAAAAACAAACATGAAATTAGTCTCATACTATGTATAAAAAGATAAAATAAAATCTTAAAGCATCAGTTGTACAAACACACTTTCAATCAAACCTTAAATGGTTTTCATCCTCAGCCAAAACCCTCAATAATTGTTATTGGCTATATCTGTGGGCAAATCCTCTTAGCAAGAGTCAAAGCCACTCAAACATACTGAGTTTACATCCAGTAATGATGTAAAGGTGGGAAGGCAGCTCTTAGCTGTTCTTCTTTCTTCTTGATCCAGCGCTAAAAGTGACTTGACAATGTATTTTGGAAGAGTACTGCTTCCAGATCACATACTTTTTCTCCAGAGGTGAAGATCAGTCCCTATAATCCCAAGACCTCCTTTCTTCAAAAGGATCCTCAGATGTTTCTCTAGGAAAGCTGAGTTTCTACTTTGTACTGATCCAGAAGTGATTAAAAAATAAAAATGGAAGTGAGTGGGATCAACAGACTAGTTCTAAAACAGTCATTATTTAAATGTACAGTGTTTTTTTTAACAGAACCTAAGCTTGAGACTGAGAAAAGAACAGCAAAAACTTGCAGGAATAGACAAGTTGCAAATCAAAAGACTTTTTAAGGCTATTTTTAACATCAGCTTTCTTTTAATTTTGTAGTTATCTGACATCCAGTCAGCCAAGACCAAAATTTTCACTATGCAACCAAAGACACTGTGAAGATGAGATGGAAACTGATTCTGTTCTTCAGACAGCCACTTCAAAGAGTCTGATATTAGAAAGAATGACTCCAGCACATCTAATGTCCTAGCTCTCAGTCCTGAACATGAATTCTACTTGCTCCTTAACTGCAATGTGTCTGCTGACTGAAGAGCTTTCTCAGTGATCAGTCAGCCAAAGCATTAAACCATCATAAGCAATATGGCCATAATCAGTCCCTGTTTCAATGGTTTTTTCTGATGTCAGAATAATTTAGATGCCCGGATATCTGAAGCAGCTGTGCCAATGAATACATGAGCAGAGAAAAATACAGCTGCTTTACAATTCAGGAACACTGTTCTGGATTTTCTTAAACATCTGGTAAATCAGATGTTCCTTTAAGGCCAAGCGTGATGGGTATCAATGAACTTTCATCTTGCCTTTATGTGGGTGGAGATAAGCCTCACACAAAATCTGAGGGCCTCCAATTGTTGACCCTAGTGAAGCCTTATTGCATAGAAAATACCTATTTCTACATCAAGCACACACTTGCAAACAATATTACTGTCTCTGTAAAGCAGCAATAATTTACTCATTTAAAGACTATGCTGCACTAGTATAATTATTCCAGTGCAGAAGCATGGGTTTTACCTTATAAAGTATCCCACTAAAATATTTAACATTAATACAGATACATCATTAAAGCTTATTCTAGCAACATCAACAGTATTAACTGCAGTGACTTTAGTATGCATCCATACCAATGAAACTGCACCTGTACAAGATGGGAAGGGTTGCTTTAGCTAAACAAGTCAGACCAGAACAGTTACAGAATTTTAAGGAGAGAAAGCTCCCCTGGGATTACTAATGATCCCTTCCTGCATGGTTCTGTCCCATAATCTTTAGCCCTTTTGACCAGGGATTAACTGATTGCACTGCAAAATAACCCCATCCATTAATCTACGTCTGGAAATACTACCAGCTCAAGAAGAATTTTTCTCATTAATTCACAGAGGTTTCAGGTCAGACCTCCATGTCATCCTTTCAGTCAGGCTAAGGGAGCCACACATAGGTAGGTTTCACAGTAAAAAGCTGTCTCCATAGAATTAGAGCAAACTAAAAGTAAAATACAGTATATTCTAAAACTGAGCATGATAAGCACAGTATAAAACCAATGAAAAAGTAATATTAAACAAATAAGACCTAATAACTGATGTAAACAAAGCCTGAGTCTTTCTGTATAATGACAGGAAGCTTCAAATAAAGAGTACTGGGTTCATGCCCTTCTAAATTGTTACAGTTTCCACACAAAATATCAGCATCCTTGAGGCTCTTAGGTTAGGGAGATTTATAGTGATAACAATAGCAGTAGTTTATTTGAGACAGTTCATCAAAAATCTAGCACTTATAAGCCCTCTGTGGACATTACAAATTTAAGAAGTTAAAGGCTAAATATTCAAGAGTAAGCTTACAATCTACCCAAGTACAGTAAATTCCAGTTATGTGTTTCATTACACTGGTGCCTTATAGCTTTTAAGGGGTTTACAACTTTGCTGTAATTATCCACTATGGGGTAAAATTTGGCATAAAAAGAACTCTTTTCCATTCTCTCTTCTTAAAAGGAAGTTACTCGTTCTCTGCTGGTATTGCATTCCTTACACATGCAACGCTCAACAAGAGTTTTTGGGTGTGCAATCAAAGTGGCTTTTAGAAACACATCTTTCATACACCCAAACTATATATTTCTTACCTTCACTTATCTTTCATTAATTAGCCTTCAGTTTGGGTTCACTCACATGGCAAAAATGTGTAATTCGTTTGTGAACCAAGAGGAATCATACATATAATTACATAAAGCATAACCATGAAGGCCTTATTTTCACCAGCAAATTCAAATTTCCACCAGGATCACAGGAAAACAAGGTGATGCCAGTAAAATTCACCAGGGAAAAAATGTCATCACTTCTACTTCCTCACACTGCACCAAAAGACTTCCTGCATGTCCCCTGAGGAAGATGAACCTAAGCCTTTCCAACAGAAAAATGGAGTAACAGTAGTTCTCCTACTCAGGATCATGCTTAAAAGTAACTGAGTTCTTTGACTGTTTGCCAAAAGCATTAGATAAAAGAAATAAAGTTATATTCAGGTGTAATACTCATAACACCTTGGAGCCAAGAGAGATGCCAGCTTCAGAAGTTCTTATCCTTGTTCTCAGTAGCTTATTCCATCACTGCAGCTGCAGCACAGATCCAATGGTTTGTGGTGCTACCCTACCACTCAGGTCTCTGAAATGATGCCATCAGAATATGGCTCTCAATTCCTTGGGGATTTTTCCAGGAAAAGAATGTATTAAGTCTGCCATGTTCCCAGGTCCACCCACCTTGGTCAGAAAGGGAAGCAGAAACCTGGCAGGCAGCTACCCTGTTGAAGGAGATGCTTCAGCTCAGAGGAAGGGGTCTCCATAAGCCAAATCCATCCCTTTTGCCAGGGTGTAGTCAAGGTGAAATCCGACATACAATGGCAGCAAAGCAATATGCAGTTACTGGGTAACAAACACTCAGTAAATCCCCTCAAAGATAAAAAAAAGCATAAAGATTTATTATTATTGGACTTATACAAACACAACCAGGTTCTGGTGAGGATTCAATGCTTACTTCAGAGTTTTTTGGGAAGGCCCTTTTCCAGGACATAATGCAAAGGAACATTTATAACTTCAACATTGGCACATGTATTCAGTATGTTTTGGGGTATGCTAATAGGTGAAGCACCAAATCTCTAAGGGAAGCATGCATCTTTGTCCAGACAAGGAGCAGAAAAGAAATGCAAACACCAATATTGAGATACCATTTAAAAGACAGAGATGGAGTAACTTTCAACATGCAACTGCATGGGTACTTTTAAGCTATAACAACTTTCCTGGACTTTCTCCTGCTCCATATTATTCCATTCAGTTGTGCCTTAAGTTTTGCCATATGTCCTGAGGGATATAGTCTTTGTCTGTCTGTAGACATCTATTCTACCCTGGAAATAAAAAGTGAAAGAAGTCTGATTCATTTTTTGATTTTACATCTATGTTAACTAGCTTTGGACATTTTCAGTACAAACCAGAATACTGTAACATGGGTTTCTACATTTAAAGTTGTCAGATATTTTACAGAGGTAGGTCACTTTAAATATTATATTAATTGTTTACATTCTAACATATAGCTGCTACAATTGTTACCTTTGTATAACAGACCCTAAAAAATCAGGTTAAGTGGCAATTCCAGAGGAACAGAGTAATTTGACTGAACTTCTCTAGGTTTAGTCAAGACTCACCAGGTCTCTAAAGAAGGAAAGCATAGAGTATAAATGGAATTAAACCCTAGGGGGGTAGAATACAAACCAAAAACTCTTCAGGTTTTTTTGTTCATTTATGCTCCATAGTGTCTGACCCCAGAGAACCAATAAATACAGATGGAGCACAAAAAATATGAACTCAATATTGTCTTTTTTTTTAATGTATGTATAACTTCCACTAATCCAAATGTTTGCTTCACAGGTCATGTGTAAGAAAGAGTTTGCTTAGTTTATATTCCCAGGATCCCATTATGGTAAAGCTCAAAACCAGTTCACTCAAATACTAGTAAAACTGAAAAAAAAAAAAAAAAAAAAAGTGTCCAGATTTTCAGTTGATAATAAATCACTACATGTCAAGGGAAAAAAAAAAAAAAAAAGAAAGTAAGTCTGACCTCTGCTTTCCAATATTACTCATTACAACAAGACCACAAATAAATACGGTAAATTGGGTACTAAATAGAAACATAAATTTTGGCTGTCTAAATGCAGATAGCACAATGAAGATACGCATCAGCTTTCTCAATCTGCCTTTACACCACAGAAAGCTTCTGGGTTGTACCCTTACTACACATTGCTCTCCTTAGCTTTCCCTTGCAAGAGAATTCCATAACATAAACAAGCGTGGTGTCAGGAAGATTTAGTTGGTGTGTGCTCCTTTTGTATAATTATTCAATTATTACTCATATAATGCAAACATTATCTGGAATAAGTCTTTACTACAACGGTAAACCTCTGAAGTAGTTTATGTTTCTTAATTCTCCCTTCTCCCTGGTGAGATCTTAAAGGTATATTAGTCATTCTACAGACAGAAATTTAAAGAGAAAGAAGTCCAAAATTTCACAATCAGTGAGACAGCAAGAAACTCCTGTTGTAAAACCTAGATAGTACATCAGTACCATGAGCCATGCATCACGTTTAAGAAATATCAAAGTGGGGTTTTCAGTCATATTAAATCTTCTGAGAATGGGTTTGCACCAAGATGCAAGGTTGTAAATTGTAGTGGAGGAGACACACACAAAACAAAACAAAACAACAACTATTTTGGTCTCCCTCTTAGATAAGCTCTAACAAACAAAACCACAACCAACTCTTTTCAGAGCCCTTTTGTTAGAAATGAACCTGATGGAACATAGCACATATTCAGGTCCCTCACTCTGCCTTGCTCCCACTGCACCAACAGAAAGGGAAAATCATGGAAATTGTGAAATGGCATTTGCATTTTGTCATGTAGGAGTTCTTATAAAATAAAAATCCAGAGAAACAATTAGAGGCAGATATACTAACCAAACAGTACCAGTGAATGAGAAACCTTATTGCAATTGTCCCCAAATTTTCGGCCATTTAAGTTTCCTACTTTCTTGATAATTGTGATGCAATTGTCACACTAATTTTCAGTTATCTAACTCTTCCATATGGCACAGGATGTGATTTTGTAGTGTAAAAAAATGAATGAAGCCTTTAGGTTTTCAACAAAGAAAAAGAAAGAGACAGCTACCCTGTCATCTGAAGGCACAAGTGCCATTTTTAACAAGTTAAAGTTTCTGGTTCAATATTAAGATTGCTTTTCAATTAGATTTTAAAGTGATATTATTAGCTCTAATAGGCTTACATCTATGTGTAGTAATAACAATAGATACCCAGGACTGCAAGATCAAGGTTATGGTAATCAACTGATTAAACTGAAAAATTAACTCAGACTAAGATACAATGTGATTTTAAAGCAAACAGTGATGAATGTTTCACAATCCCATGCATGGAAAGTGCATTTTGGAGCACAAGGTTTTGATTCATATGTCACACCCTATACACTCACAGAACAAGAAGTTCTAAACAAATCCATGAATTGGCATGTTCAGTGACCTGGAGCTTCCATGGTTCTTGAGCACCTTGCTCCCATTGGAAGAGTCTAAAAATCTGTAAAGATATAGACTACAACCTGAAGTATTGATTATGAAAAACATATTTAAAACTCACTGCTTACAAACCTAGATCCAGTTCAACTCGCACATACAACTGTGCACCTAAAATCCTTAATAGTGACTTCCAAAATTATCACCCAACACACAAAAATGCAGAACAAAACAAAACCCTACCAAGCTCCCGTTGGGGCAAAAGACTATTTATACTTGGGAAATAAAGAAAAAATATAAGCATTTGCAAAATCCTAGGCAATATTATTCTCAGACCTGGCTTTTATTGGCAATTTATACCTGCACTTTAAAGCCTAACAAAGGCTAAATACAGGAAAAATGATGTTAAAAATCCACTCAGTAAGACTTCCTGCATATAACATAACAAAACACTTATTTTGGAAACTAATTTTCAGTAATTTGGAAACTAATTTTTTGTGCTGCTGGGTTGTAATTCAATACTGTTTATAGACATTAGATATGCATCTGTCACATCATCAAAATGCAGACATAAAGCTCTGTAGAGTCACAAACCATGGTATATATGCAAGAATAATAATCCATTTGCTTTTCCCTGTCCTCCTCTGCTGTGCTAAGGAACAAGAAACTAAATTTCTTCTTTGAGAGAACAGTAGCTATGAAGCTGTAAGCCCCCTAAAAGACTGACTTATACAGAACCACACTTAGTTTCTTCCACGGCAGCTGTTCCTACATCTTGAAACTGGAAGACATTCCTCAGAGAGAGATCCCGCCTCTACATAGAAACATGGGTACATTAAGAAATGTTATCTGAGCAGACAGGTACTGAGATTGGCTCTATCACACTAACACCTGCAACACAGACCACTGTACAACACTCATGAAAAGCTGGATAACGCAAAAAGAGGAGAAGCACAAGGACAAACAACACAGCAAGTGACCCTTTCTAATGCCACTGGAAGCAATAGTGAGCACATTTATATAAACCAACATCTTGTCTGATACAGATGAGCTGAACTGATACAGGTGAGTTTAGGCATTGGCCATAATGAAGGAAAATTGTCTCACTACAACTTAACTTCTGAATTAAAGGCACAGCATGAAGACTTCCAGCCAGAGGTTATCTGCATTGGCTTTACACCTTCAGGTTATTTGTTCTAAATCTATAGATAGTTTTTGTAGACCAGCAGAGGGAAAGTTATTTCTAAACAAGACAGCATAAAGAAACCATGGTGGTTCCGCTTTGAAGGGATGAGAACTAAGAAATGGGGGGTCACAGGGAAGGAAAAAAAAAAAAAAAACCACAAAAAAAAACAAACAACAACAACAACAACAACAAAAAAAAGTAAAGAAAACGAATGTGACTTTTACGGGGAGAATAGACTTCCCTTTTACAAGACCCTCACAAACGGAAGAGTAAAATGAGACCAGGCTGTCACTGCTTTCCTAATCGCAAAGGTACTGCTTCAAAGAGGAAAAAATTGACATTAGCAACTTTCTGTGAAACATTCCCAAAAGCAGCTCCTACTCCTCTTACGTGTTATTCATCTGGTAACGGCTGAAATTTATTAATAGCAATTTAAAACACCGAGATAACTTTTCTAAACGGGGATAAAAGGCAAACGCTTTGGAAACTCAGCAGAGCATACCCACAGGCAGAAGGGGAGAAAAGCGCAAGGAAACAGGACAGACTAACAAGTGAGAGGCTAGATTTGCTTTGCCTCTGAGTATTACCTAAGGGCATCGCCTCCAGCCCGACAGGCCCCGCGGGGCCTGGGGAGCAGGGGACCGGGTGCTGTCCGACAGCTCTCCCAGAGGGAGAACGGGCAGGTCGATATAGCGCAGAGAGGAACCCTCGGAGGCGGAGTGGGGTTTGTTCCCTGCCTGGCCCCCGCACCCGAAGGCCTCGGCAGGGCTGTCCCGTGATCTGCCGCCGGGGCCGGCCGGGCTGGGCGTCCGCCCGTTCCTTCTGGGTGGAGGATCTGCCATCGCCTCTCTGCCTGCAGTGAGCGAGAGACCGAAGGGCCCGGACGACAGCGCACTGCCCTCAGCTTCCTCTCAATTTATGCGAAACTTCGTTAAATGAGTAACTGCGCCGGCGAGCCCCCGGAAGCGGGGCACCGCCGCCATCCGCTCCCCACGGTGCAGGGGTGAACAAACGCGCCGCCGTCTACCTGTGCAACACTTCCGCAACACATTTTATTTACACGAAATCAACTCGGGGCATTGTACATTATATACAGATATTTTCCCCCTCCAACAAGGCAGAGCTTGTGCAAGATTAGTAGCATCCTCTGGAGTGTATCCGACAGTCCACGAGAAATGTCCCCCCCCCAGCGAGATATCAGCTGTCGGAGTCCAAGTCACTTTTCCCGTCCTCTTGTCTCTTCTCCGGAGAAGTTTTAGACGCTTTATTCCATTTTTGTGCGTTTTCTGACTCCTCCGAAGACGATCGCTTTTGCCTCCTCCACTTTGCCCGGCGGTTTTTGAACCAAACCTGTTACGTTAAGAAGTCAAACTATTAGGGAAAATAATGAAAGCATGCAAACCCGCAGACCGCCCCCCGCCCCGCCGGAGCCCTGCTTCGCACGGAGCAGTTCGCAGCCGCAGAGGAGCCGCTCTGCGGCAGCGGCTGCCCTCGGCCGGCGGGGAAAGGAGAGAAAACTACCGCTGCCGCTCGGGTGGGAAAGGCTGAACCCTCTCAGGAGCCAAGGCCGCCTCTCGCCATTTGCTGCCAGCCGTGTGACGGGCTCGTCCAGCCGCCCCAGAAAGGCGCTTGAAAATTATTATTATTATTACTATTATTATTAATAATAATAATAAGCATAGTAGTAGTAGTAGTAGTAATCTTTCCTTCTCCCCATGCAAACCTGTTGCTGTGTCTCCCGGAGCTCGCCGCGGCCGGCGGAGCCGGGCTAGAGCTGCACCGAGGTACCCCCAGTCCGAGAACAATTAAATGCGAGAGGGAGAGGCTAGAAAAGAGGAAAGGAAAGCAAAATACCTCCACTTTTTCCTCCCTTAAGTGCACCCTTCTGGCCAGCTGTTCCCTGGTGCCCACGTCTGGGTATTTCGTTTCCTGAAAGAGGTTTTCCAGCGCTTCCAGCTGCTCGTCAGTGAAGATCGTCCGATGCCGCCTTTTTCTCCTGCAGTGCAGCTGGTTCAGTAACTGCAGCTCCGTCCGGGACAAAGTCCCCACGTTCATGTAGGGCAACATCTGATGGGGAACAGGGGACATCAGGACTGACCCAGTGCCCTCGTAACCTACGGACAGACAGACGAGACGACGACACGCTTTGCATGAGATCGCTGCTGCTGCTCCCTCTACTCCCATTCCCGAAAAAAAAAAAAAAACCAAAACAACCCTCCCGCCGGTTCTCGGCTTGCGCCGCTGCCCGCGGCTGCGGGACAAAGAGCACCCGTACGCGGGCCCGCCTTACCTGCGGGGGGCACGCAGGAGCACTGCTGCGCGCCTAGGGGCTGTACGGCCCCGCAGCACGAAGGGCCCACCGGTGACGCCGGCACATGCAGCTGCCCGTAGTAGTAGTTGTTGTAGCCGAGCCGAGATCCGGTGACCGCCGGCGGCAGCGCGGAGGCCGGTGCCACCGCCCGGGTGTAAAATCCGCTGTAGTCGGAGGCGCTGCCGTAGAGCGAGTCCCCGTGGAGGCCGGGGAAGACGACGGGAGCAGCGCTCGGGGGCAGCAGCACCGAGTCCTTGCAGCGGGGTCTGGCAGCCAGGATGTTGTCGATGCTGAACATGCTCACAGGCATGCCCCAAGGCGTGCGGGGCAGGGCAGGGGATCGGCTGGGGCGGGGGGACCGGGGTAGGTGGCTGGGGAGTGGCGGGGGGGGAGGCTGGAGAGACACGAAATCGAAACTTTTCGGAGAAATCTGAAGAAGGGATCGGAGAGAGAAGAGAGGAGCTTTTTCCGAGGGCAGCCTGCGGGCAGAGTGTGCGTGTGTCTGTGCGCGCGTGTGCGTGTGTGTGTCTATGCGCAGGATCCACCCCTGGAACTTTCCCCCCTCAGTTCTCGCCTGTTTACTGATCTCAACCCAGAGGGCTGCTCGGAGTATAATCCATCTGAACCTCTTCCCTTTTTTATACCCAGGCGACGTCATCCTGGATTTAGTTCCTGCTAATATGCAGATGACAAACAAAACCAGATTTGATTTTTTTTTTCTCCCCCTTTTTTGGGGGGAAGGGGTGGGGGTTACACAAAGGAGTGAAAGGAGCCCGGCACTGTGTATTGAGAATTAATGAAATTAACGTAATCCTTTCCATTAATGGGCTTTTTTGAAAGGCCCCAGATTTAGGGTTGATCTCTGCTGCACCGGCTAATTGCCCAGGTTAATCTTATTAATGCCATTGTGCAGAAGTGGTTAGCAGCTCCTAGCTTTGTCTATTATGCACCTACTTTGCTCGTGTTAGTTCACATTAGTGGGTGCGATTTCCTCTGTCTGAATCTCAGAATCATTACTTATGCTTCGAATTGGTTAAGCAGCACTTTAAAGAAAAAAAAATAAACTACGATACAACTATGCACCCTCCCTCACCCCCACCCCCACAAGTGTTTCTGTAGCTGGGTTTGAATCTTGCGTTCCCCCGGCTCTGAGAACTGAAAGGGCACTGAGAAGCATGCGTTCCTCTGAATTAAGCTTTATGCAGTGAAGCAACAACCTCTTCACTGAGTAAAGAAGCAACAACCTCTTCACTGAGTAAATGAACTATTTGCCTTTTCTGCTATTTTGCTAGACCACCTGACGGAACCAGGACCCATGAATGTTGTACACTGGGATTATTTTCCTTTTTTCTTTTTTTTTTTTCTTTTTTTTTTTCTTTTTATTATTTAACAGATTCAGATCCAAACAAGTATCACTTTTTATTTTTAATCTAGCCAAGAGGTGGAAATGTTAAAGACCAGTGGCATCCAAAATCTCCAGCTCTGGTAGGTGTTCCGATTCACTTCTGATCCATCCCCGTGCCTTTTTCATTTCTTCTTGGGGAATAATTTTTCCTTTCCTTAGGAAAAAGAAAAGAAAAAAAAAAAAACACCACAAAACCAGCTCGCCCATAGAGTTGCAATGATAAGGATAACTTTATATTTTGCATGTTCCATGAATTTAAAATGGAGTAGTTTTACGTCCCCAAAACTCTTCCTATTAAGACGCTTGACTCTCTTGGTAGCTGGCTCTTGTGATTTGCAGAATACTTAGTCTGTCACGACTGTCACTGAGAATCCACAGGAGGTGAACTGAATAAGATTAGACTATTTACCCCATCAACCTTCCATCAAAGAAGGTAGGAAACTGTACGCATGAAATGAAAGCAAGCCATTAGGGTCCGTTTACGGGGAACACGTTATTTTTCCTCAACAAAGAATATCCTCGTTAGCGCTTACTCGCACTTTATCCTTCCTTTCCTCGATGTTCCAGGATTTAAAACCGCATTTGAGAATGATCTGAACCAAACCCCTATTTCTAGAAAAAGACTAGTATAAACGTTAAAAAAACCCAATCGAAACAAAAACCCCAAAATCAACTCCCCGGCTCTTACCCCTCCCTCCCGCCCCCCCCAAGAAAAGGAAAAAAAACCCACCAAAACCACCAACAACAGAAAACAAAACCCGCCAGGTCTTAATTCTCTCTTTTTGATACGTCGCGATGTGATTCATTAACAGCATCTTTTCCCTTACTTCAATTTATTTGCCAAATAATTGCTTTCTACCTTTGAAATTTAGATATGAGCTTCGCGCAAATTTTGCAATTTTTTTTTTTTTTTATGTAAAGAGAAACTAATTGACAGAGCAGGTTTGGATTTTGTTTTTTTTTTTTTTTGTTGGGGTGTTCTTTTTTCGGTTTTGGATTTTTCTGTTGTCGTTTTGAGGGCTTTACTTTTTTTGTTGTTGATTTGGGACTGGGGCTTCGGGGGAGTTCGGGACTGGATTGGTGGGGGGGGGGGTTCCGGTGAGTAGTTCGCCGGGTTCAGATTGCCCAGGCTGCGCCCAGAGCAGGGAGCTGCTTAATCTCGCCACCGGGATGCCCGTTCACGTCCTCAGGAGCATTGCCGCAACGAGCGGTAGCATCTCTCCGGCGGCCTGTCCAGCCCCTGCTGCGAGGCGGGCTTCGGGCAGGTAGGGCAGCAGCCCCCAAGAGGGCCAGGCTCTGGGGATGCCGAAAGCAGCTGCACGGCCGGCTCTCCAGCCGGCGGGGAGCCGAATATCCCCTCCACGGGTGCCTTTGGTCTCTTCGCGGACTTGTGCCCTGCCTGCCCTGCCCGGGCCGGTGTTCGATGGCGGCGTGACAGGACGGGGCTCTCTGCATGGGTTCGCTGGACCCGGAAGGAGAGAGGGAGGGGGGCGGAGGGGAGAGCACTCTGTCCCCAAATGGCCCCCGTCGGAGAACCGAGTAACCCGTCTGAAATCCCTCTCCTGCGCAGAGCCGCCTTGGGGATACTCGCCGCCGGGGCCGAGCGGGTGTCGAACATCTCTTGCACCGGGTTTTACTCTCCGCGCCAGTCCCGATTATCCCGGTGAAGGCAGCACAGCGGGAGACGAGTTGGAACCTGCGGGTCAGGCCGGGGCAAATACCGCCGGGGTCCTGCGATCGGGAAGGCTCTGCTGAGGGATGAGCCACCGCGCGACAGCGCTTCCCTCTATTCTTAATTTAGAGTTTGGTTGTGTTTTGTTTTTTTGGGTGGTTTTTTTTTTTTTTTTTTTTTTTAAGTAAGTCGTCAACTCCGTGGGGAAGTTCTCTTTTGTTTTGTTTTAATCTTAGTAATCTCGCCTTGAATCCCCCCAGTTCTGATACCCGCTTGGCCAAACCTGCTCTCGGAGGTTCTCATTTCTCATCCGCTCTTCAACATCGCAAACGTAAAATTTCTCTAAACAAACAATCAGTTGTCACACAATGTCGGGATGAAATTGTAATAACAAATGAAACGCAAGCAAATTGTGCTGCATAGTGTTGCTAAGCAATTGTTTGTTACTGGAGGGTGGTCACAGCATGGGTTGAGAGAGAGATCTAAAGAGGAGCATAGCATCGGGCGGAACAAGCTGTTAGGTATGAAATACAGTAAACACTGCACTGATTTTCAACATTATTACCCAAACACGATTTCATCCAAAGCAATCACCATGCACAAGACTATGAAAATGCGATGGCTGAGAAGTCGGCCGGTGGTTTGATTTACGGTATTAAGGAATAATTCTGGGAACGCAGAGTTCTCCGCCTTCCCAGCCCGGCCTGATGTCGGGAGCGGCACCGGGGCCCCGTTACCGGGCCCTACCCCCGGGAGCTACCAAGAAGCCTCCGCCCCGCCTGAGCTGCTCCGGTGCGGCGGGACCCAACCACGGCTGAGAGGATGCAGTCGGGCTCCGTTCGCTTTCTGGTGGATCACCGCCGGCTGTGAAACCCTCTCGGATACGGCGTTTTGCAGCACAGCTCCGAAGTCCGAGTGCCATCAGCAGTCGGAGTCCTCCATGCTAGTTTCACACTGATTGCATCATTGCTTCACACACCTCCCTTCCCTACTCCCCCACCAAAATAAAATAAAATAAAAAAATAAAGAATCATACAATGCGAAATTACGGTAATTTGTTCCCAGAATAAACTTATCTTGAACTGATTAGGAAAGTCAGTAATTTGAAAACGAGGCAGAAATGAGGGGATTTTTTTCCTTCTCCCCCCCCCCCAACCCCCCAGCTTCCCTCTAACAATATCAGCTTCTAAAGTTTTCATTCATATAAACTTTATTAATGAAGATCTTTTATTTAAATGTCAAGGGGATTCGAAATTTAGAGTAAATTATGAAGCATGCATGTCTTGCCAAGTCATGGGTCAAATGCATTTGTGAAAAACTGCTAAAAGAGCATATGGTTTTGAATTTTTCTACAATGACTAGTGTTTAAATAAATTGCTTGTACTGCTTAACTTCATGTATAATTTTGACAGAAATTGGCCTATAGCCTTTTGATATGTAAACATTTCAGGCTTTCATGCGGTATAAAAAGACACTTGCTTTTTGGGATCAGCTAAAGCAGTCACCCTGTAATTCAGAAAACTGGCACCTAACATTACATTCTTGCTACATTTCAATTCTCAAGTGGCAGCATGGAGGGGGAAAAGAGAAGGGACATTTCAAAAGCAACGTCCAATTGGAATTAAAAACTGCAAATGAGGTGAGAATGTGCCACTCTACCTGATTGAAATGGATAAACCGGAGTACTAAAGAGTATTCTCTGTCTTGTTTTCTAAAAAGCAACAGACAAATCAGTGGAAACAGACTTCAACGGAGCACAGATCTGACTTGCATGTCAAATTAATGTCTTAGAACAAAATCTGTCTAAAGTACAAATAGGTGCGATAAAGAAAACCCAGATACGCCTTCTAATTCTACTCGTTTCTCTTTTACAGACTCTCTTGGTCTGTAAAAAGTAAACCAGACTGTTATATAAGGAACATTGCATAAAATGCGTATAAGCATGCCATAACCATTTGAATTGCCACTTAGCTAGCTGCATGTTCACTAGAAACTAGCTTGCGCTTCACCAGTTCCCAAGTCTTTTGCAGGTTTCACTCCACGAAACATCTCGTTGACTTCAATTAGTGGCTTTTTCTTTTTTATTATTCTTCTGAAGAGCAGAATAGGACTTGCTAAGGGCTTCAGGTTATAGACCATAAAAGCAGTGGAGTCACTCATTTTTAAGTCTACTTAAACTAAAATTATTTTGTACGGTATAAATTCACCAAGCTACTGAATAAATCCATTTATTACTAATATATCTGTCTTACATAAATAAACCTCCTAATGTTGATTGGGTGGATAAGCCTAGCCTAGTGCTAGACAGAACAGGACCTGGAGAGTTGCCTGGTGCCAGACAGCTCAATGTGTTTATTTCCTGTGTGCTTTAGCTGCGACTAAGCTGAAGTTGGAAAAAGGTTTAAATGAGCTATGTAATTTCAATCTGTTACTGTAGTAACATTCTTATTTATCGTATATGTCAGTTTGTCGTACACAGAGTTCTCAAGATACACTACCGCTTTTGTTAGTGACCGAACATTTTTATTTTTGTTTTTCAGAATTGTAACATATGTTGCAGACAAATCAGATGATACAGTGATTCAAAAGCCGATATGGATTCTGTCTGATGTGACAGAGTCTGATGAGGAAAGTATAATATCTTAAAAATTTCTGTGCATGAGAACAAAGGCAAAAGAGGGGTGTTTTTGCAGGTTTCATACGTATGCCTATAAGCAGCATACTTAGCAAACACAGAACTATAACATTAGCAATTGGGAAGAAGACTTTTCCTCTAAACAGAGGAATCTACCTCTGTGCAGATCATTGCAAAGAGGAATCATTTTAAAATAATGCATCTTTTTCCAGGGGACAGTGGGAAGACACTTTGGGTCCTTGACTGCAATTGCAGGCATCAACAGGAGGAAGCCTGCTGCTTGGTATTTTTGCTTTCCATCAAATGCAGTTTGAGTGAGATATTTTACTCACAGATATTGTGATCAAATCTATTCAAGCCCAGTAAAATGGGATGATCTGGACATTTACATTAAAAAAAGTTTCATGCTAAGGGATGTGTTGTAGAGGTTGCCACAGCAGCAGTCTGCTGGATATACATGATGGACCTATGTTTTAGAAGTGGTTCTACCGCAGTACAACCAACAGCCAAAATTTCTCCTGCAATGTGAGCCATACTGTAGCAGTGTGCTTATAAGCTTCCAAGACAAGATGGCTCCACTCTAACCTTTTAGTACTTCAGTGTTGCTCTGTAAGGGTGAGTAATTCTAATTATCTTTTTTATACATAGTTACATATAACAGTGCACAAATAGACATAGATGTTTGTCTAATCCCTACATATAATGTGCAGAGGTTGTTCTCATTTCAGGGATCATTATGTTGTTAAACATCTTTCTATGCCAGGGTTTATAATAAGTACAGTAATAAAAGAATTAAATAAAATAGGCAAAACACAACTTTCCTGATTGACAAACATAGACCAGACTGTTGTTGATTTGCCTTTTCCAATGACTGATCTAAGCTTTTTGGATCATCATGTAGCATACAGGATTTTAAACCACAAGAGATCCAGAGCACACACACTACAAATGGAGTCAACAGAAATTGTGTGTGGTCAGCAGTGATCATTCTACACAAGTATTATTACACTGGCTAAAGCTCTTCTTTGTAGTATAAACTGTACATACTTAATGCCACCAGAACTTCTTCTCTCTCTGAAAAGGCCCTTGGAGGTTACCCCCAAAGTAGCTCTTTATTTGTAATGCAAAGAGCCTCAAAGGGCTTTTCTAGGGAGTTAGAGCAACAAAGTCAGCTTTGAAAATAAATAAGTCAACTGTACAAAAACCAGCTATTGCATTGTTTTCTGTAAAATACCCATGATGTGTTTTTGAAATTTTCATGACTCTTTTTTAGGAGCTTTAGACTTTATGAATATCACTGTAGTATAATCTAGCAGTTTGTACTCTACTGAAAGTAGAATTGGGACCCAGTCCCACATGTATGGAAGCCTGCTTCATAATTGCCAGTGATTTTGAACTGAAACTGAAGCAAGAGAAATAGAACTTCCAGCTAAAAGCTGTGTTATTACTCCCAAAAACCATGTATCTGAAACCTAACAGTCTTTTGAGTGAAGTGTGTCAGATACGTATCATAAAGGTTTAATAAAAACAAAACAAAACAGGAAATTATATTAAAAATGAAGGTCAAAAGTAAAAAAAAATAAATCATAATTACAGTAAAGAAATATATAATGAAGGGTAATAGATTTGAAGAAAGCACGGCAAATATGCCAGAAGGAATTATGAAATTACTACCTTGGTTAGATGATGTTTTGAGCTAATGAAATAAATAATATTGCTATAATCAGTTTCAGTGACCAGTGGTTACATTAGACATATAAAAAAGGATCACCAGTGCAACCAAGGTGGAAGAGTTATTATGCTTACCTACTAATGCTCTCAACCTTGATCTAGGTCTCTAGATTAAATCACACCAGGGTCAGTCAACTATATTCCCATTTGAGTTCTAATTTATGGATTATGGGGAAAACCAGCCCATTTACAGCAAAGGTCATTTGCGAAATTGGACACAAGACCCAAATCACTAGAGGACAGAAGTTATAATTTATGTTTATATCATATTATAAAGCTTGGATTTGCTTCTTGTTACTCTTTCTAAATCCATTTTAATTTATTTCAGAGTTCTGATATCTTTCTGAAAGTCTCAAAATTATGTGTTATTATCTTGAAGTCTAGATTAATTATGGCTACTCCTTTCCTAGCTAATACTTCCCAAAGCAGGACTAGGTTTTTAAAGTCCTGCAATATATGTTCACCTACTGTTGATAAATTGCATCTTACACTTTTTATACTTTTAATCTCATTTAATAAGATAGGGAATTTTTACAATATGGCATTATGTAACATTTTGGGGAAACAAATGTTTCATCTGCTCCCATGAATCAGAAATATTACACCAGTCTTTATCCATTTGCAGCTGTCTTCAACATAAAGACACTTTGCCCTTTGATTTAATCTTTCTTTCTTTCTAATTATGCATTGCTTCCATGCAATCCAGTCTTCAACCTTTTGATTTGGAAGGGAACTATATGCTTTTATGATAATGTAAATTCCAAGTTTTCTTGATGAATTTGTTCCAAAGTTTTAGTAAGATATGCAAGATCATGGTCTGGGCCTGATGCCTGTTTCAGGAGGTCAGTGTGGTGTACAGTTAGATATAATTCTGGACCAGGAACTGAGCAGAGAACATGATAGAGCAGCCAAAAGTCGGGGATAGTTCCTTTTTCAGAAGTTTTATCAATGATATCTTCTTTTTTATGTGCTGACATGACATAACATGCTTTTGGGAGCAAGGTAAATCACAGAATGGTTAGGGTTAGAAAGGATCTTAATATAATCTAGTTCAAAACCCCCTGCAATGGGCAGGGACACCTCCCACTAGACTATGTTGCACAAGCCTCCGTCCAACCCTATGTCCAGTGTCCAGTGGCATTGTTACATGACTTTTGCCATTGGTAAAGTATTCTCAGAGAAAGGGAATAATGACTCTTTCCCCACTTTGCCTCTTACAGTTGATGCATCAATGTACATTAGCAACCGATTTGAGGATTAAATATAATCAAAACTTTGATGGTTTTATATATGCATTTCTTGGACTGATTCCTCACTCTGCTTTAACTTCAGGGTGTTAAATATGTATTAGCCACCACGTTGAGAAAATCCAGTGGGCACAAGGCTTCTTGGGACAGATCTAACCAAGAGACTTAGTGAACAGAGTGAAGCTATAGAGCATTCTTGGTCTACACTAAATCTGCATATGTAAAAGCTTTTTGTACTGAGAGTACTTTGAAGTACAAAAAGCTATTCAGCCACCACATCACATGTACCATGACCTTGAAGAAGACAGTGAGTTGCAGACCTATACCCTACCTTACTGTGTTCACCTGAAGCAAGCCCATAGTTTCATGGAGCAGGCTTACCTTAAAGTGAGCTGTGGAGTTTTACCACTTCATGTTCAGAAGAAACCTCGAGATAAGGAAAGGTATGCAATTGAGTAGCAACAGTCTTTCCTGAGACTCCAGGTCTTTTCAGAACTCTAACTTTTAGCCCAGTAACAGCTGTCACAGTAACGGTCTCTACTTCAGCTTTGATACTCCAGACCTTTGAACTTCATGTGGTTACAAAATTTGAACAGAGCATGAAGACAGATTTTAAATAGGAGCTGGTGACAGCAATGTCTTCCTGTTTGCATTGCTAACATGGACATCTATCTGAAAGGCTATCTGCTTGCATAACTTAAGGCACTACAAAATCCATGATAGATCTCATGTGAAGTTCCAGTGTATATATAGTTTGTAATACACATTAGATGAAACTTTAAAATGTTTGGGGGAACTTTTTTCAGGAACTTTTCAACTTTTAAAAGGTTTGGGGAACCTTTGTAACCACCCAAATTTCCAATATATGGATATATTTTCTCAATCTGTACAAAGGAGGTAGTGCACTCTTTTGGTTTCCTTTGATTGTAAAATATTTTCATCTTAAGGCATCAGTCACCAGACAACTAATGTTTTAGTCTAGCAATTAGAGCTTAAATCCCACTAATTTCAGGTTTTCCTTACCTCAGCCTGCCCTAATTCAACAAAAGGAAACTGGCCCATGCTGAAACATCAGGGTCCAGGGAAACCAGAGAGTAACTTTAAATACTTTGTACAAATATTCCTTAGTCTATACTCTCGCCCCGACAACTGTATCCTTAATTCTAAGATGATTTAGACATGAGTATCAAGCTCGCAAAAGAGCTATATTGAAAGAAATTTCACTTTCTTGTGCACAAAATGCCTTGACTTCACAACTAGTTGTGGTTAACAAAAACATTAGTTTAGCATGCCATTTGCTTGCTCTTTAAAAGAGGGAGTGATATACAGACAGCCTTCAGATTGTGTCTTAAATTTTCTGCACTGTATACCACACTTAGTTGTTTTGTGTGCTGTGAAGTCCTAAAGAAGACATCTTAAGGAGGAAAAGCAAAGCATTCAGATTTCTCAGGCAACACAGGAGTAGATCTACATACAGCAATTCCACAAATGCATTTATTCTGGAATTACTCTTGGGTGAGCTGGTGTAATTTCTCTGTGAAAATCAAAAAGAAAAAAACCTAGCAGTTACAAATACAACACTATTAATTCTGAACATGTAGTTGAACTTTTTGCCTGTTTACTGAATATGAAACAATTCTGTGCTTAGTGTGACTGACATAATAAAGATGCTATTCGTAAACATAAAGAGCCATATTTCCTTATCCTGTGGATTGCTCAAGTCACAGTGACCCCTCCAGCCTATGTAACTTGCCTCTTACCACCCCTTTGCTCTGCCCCCCTGGCTGCTGTCTACCTATCACTTGAAACTGAGGGCTGATTTGAAACACTCCCAAGCCTGACTGGTAAAACACATGCTTTTCTCTGATGTGTCATTTACAATGTTCGTTTAGTGGGATTTAAATGCAGCTATGCTCTTACAGCTTGAAGGAAAATAAAAGTACAGGAAGAGTCTATTGTTTTGGCACTTGTCTGTATGTTGCATAGTGATATATACATTGATAAGAAAACATACGTACTACCAGAAACAACTCTGAGGTTTTTCTATTAAAAACACTCATTGCTATGTGACACTGTATAAACAGGGTAGACTAAGGGGCAGTAAAAGCTGTTCAGGTCAGGGAAGAAAAACACATTTAATGTGCATGCCATCTAACACAGGTCTTTAATATATAAACACAGATAAACATACATAGAGAAGAGATCATTGCATTCCAGGCAAGAAGAAAGTGTCAGCACATTCAAATTTATAGCAGTAACAACCAGCTTAAACAGCAACCACCACAAATTTCATCCTTGCAT
The DNA here is from genome assembly GCF_033783945.1 of Neopsephotus bourkii. Lineage (NCBI taxonomy): Eukaryota > Metazoa > Chordata > Aves > Psittaciformes > Psittacidae > Neopsephotus > Neopsephotus bourkii. The sequence continues at coordinate 187,859 of NW_026900878.1, forward strand.
GATTCTGACTTTGGGTAATCATGCTGTGCTTACAATACATCCTATGAATTAAGAGATTCAGAATGCCAACTGAAGAAACGCAGTTTCAGATGCAGTCAGTAATCCCCATGGGCTGCAGCGAGCAACGTGACTTTACCTATGATCACCTCCTGTCCTGGGTTCAGCAGTAGCAGTCATTTTTCTGCTTCTTAGTAGCTGGTGCAGTGCTGTGGTTTTGACTTTCAGCCTGGCAACAGCACTGATAACACCGATGTTTTTAGTTACTGCTCAGTAATGTTTACTCTGACCAAGGACTTTCTGAGTCTCATGCTCTGCCAGGGAGGAGGGGAAGCCGAGAGGAAACAGAGAAAGGACACGTGACCCAGACTAACCAGAGATATTCCATACCACAGCACGTCATGCCCACTATATAAACTGGGGGGGAGGGGGTGTTAGATCACTGCTCAGTCAGGCTGGGTATTGGTTGGCAGGTGGTGAGCGGTTGTATTCTCTTCCCTTGTTATTTCCCTTATCATTATTATTATTGCTGGCAGCAGTAGTGGTTTGTGTTACACCTTAGTTACTGGACTGCTCTTATCTCAACCCATGGGGGTTACATTCTTTCGATTCTTCTCCCCATCCCTCTGGGAGCAGGCAGGGAGGAAAGGGGGGGGCAGTGAGAGAGTGGCTGCGTGGCTGGGCTTAAACTACAACAACCTCCGTATCATTGATCTATAAACTTGCCATGTTTTGCAAGATTAAAGAGCGATTCCGTGCACCCGGAGGCAGGAGGGGAAGTCAGTGCCACTGCCTACCAAAGGTGAGAGCTAAGAGCACCTTCTTTCTCTCTGTTGTTGCTCCGTTCTCTATGATTGCTCTGAAGAAGGTTGGACAAGCCCTGTGTAACCGAGAAGCTCCATGAGGAAGAAGCTCAAGCCTCTAAACAAGCTACACTGGCACCAAACTGACAGTTTCATCAAATCTTCAACACCTTTGGTTTTAACAGGAGTTGGGCTGGGTTTTAATTCAGACTACATTGCAAATACCTTCCTGTGGAATAACTGATTAATTGCAGGGATAGATGAAAACCACAGGACCTTTGGAGTAATTAAAACTCTCAAGAAAGTAGTATTTTCTCTTAAGGTAATGATCTTGTTCTTTGCACTGGGTGCAAACCACAGGTCCTCGTATTCTTGCTTCAACAGGGCGGTAAATTGGTTGGCAAACACGGAAAGAGCCAAACACTTTAATACCATTACAGAAAGCTCTGCTAGACATCCTGCTGTTCAGGGTCCAGAGTGGCACTTTTGTTATTGATTTTTTTTCTGTATTGACCCTTTAGACTATAGCTATGGTTGTGGTGACACAACACATTTTCCAGTAATTGGTTCTACCTCAACAAAATTGCAGATTATCAATATGAAGTCAATGTGATTTAATTTAAAATATTATTTTAAGATGATAGCCTTCACAATAGCTGAGTGCTATGAATCACTGTTTTATTTTTTAATTATGTTTATTCTATCCCAGTTCAACTGAATTAAGAAAGATTCAAATTAAATCAGAACAAGCCATTTTAGAACTGAGAAATTATACTGGGCCCGCATGAGGATTTTCATAAATTCAATTGACACAACACAGAAAAGACCTAAGGATGTTTTAGTTGTTAAGCAGATTGAGAAAAGTATTTTTGATACATTTTAGAGAAAAGCTTTTGAGGATTACTTTTTGCTAATGTATCAGTGGATTATTTCTAAATGCTGAAAGTATCAGAGCTACCTTTTACGAGAAGTGGGTCAAAATTGAAAGAACAGATCTGAACTCCTGAATTTGTGGCTTGGAATGTAGTTCTCACACCTATTTATCCAGCCTTGCCAGACTTATTACCATTACTTGAGCCCTAGGAGTGAACCTACTTTTACAGCTTTGTTTCCTGATCAGATGCGAAATTGCAATACACGTATTTTATGGTTTGGGACTAGGCAGAGCCAAAACCTTGTAGAGCACCGTTCCACTCAAGACCAAGTATTCTCATCAAGATCACCTAATATTCCAGGTCTTCTGTTTGGAACTTTATTTTGTTGAAGACGTTTGTGGGATTTTAACATAATGTAAGTGAAGCATGGCTTAATGCAGAGCCAGCTCCAGAATCTTCCGTCTCTGCCTATTCCTCCCAGTAGCTGCAACTAGTCTGGAAAACCAATTGGTAGAGTGCCAATTGCTCAGGCAAACAAGCAGTGTTAGCACTATTTGGTCTCTGAGCTTTTTTTTTTAGCAAGCTATTCATCCCACACACCTTCTAGAAGTTAATTTTTAAGCCCACTATTTTTTTTAGTTCCAAACTATAGGCACATAAATGTAAGTAATCCGTGCACTCTTAAAAACATGTAAATGACAGCGCGTGGGACTTTAAACTGAGCCCGCTTGAAAGACATTTGGGGAGAGAATATACATTCACTGTGGATAAAATCAGGTTGTTAACCAATACAAACAAATGTAACATAAATTATTTTTCTGTTCAAGAACACCAATATACTACTGAATGTCTTTGCCTCCTATTGTACAATTCTGCTATAGCAATAAAATCAACTGTCTGCAACAGTTTTAGTTTGTTCTATGGTTAATACCAATAATGTACTCAAAATTGATGTTTAACAGAGTGAACTGATTTGTTAGAGTGTTAACAGCCACAGACTTTAACTAATAAACAGATCATTAACTGCCGGTAATAAACAACTTGCCAGGATCATTTATTATTTAAGAACATACTTTGTTTTAAGAAAAGATGGCCCTGCCTACATCTATGTATGACACCTTTCTGGCTGTCATTCAAAGTGGGAGGCACAGACAAAGCTACAGAGAGACTATTCTGCACACATTAGACCAAAACTCATTAAAAAAATACTGGTTTTCATTAGAAAGTAATCATAAGAAAAATATTAATTCCTTCCACTCTTCAATAATACAGTCAGTATTTTTACGAAGTTCTAGCCTCTAACTTGTAATGTGAGGAATCTTGGGAAAGGAGGGGGCAGGGACGATCCGCTTCTGATTAAATACTGTAACTTCTTCATCTTCCTTACCACATCAGATGCCACTGCAGAAAGCATTTACTTCTGGAAGTAGTTTTGGATGGGAGATATTATATGTATGGAAAGAGCTTTCTTAATTGAGCAGGAAAGATGCTGAAGAGAAAAGCCCTGCAAATTTTGATATAGGAGAGAAAAGAAAAAAGGTAGCTTCAAATTATTAATTTTCAAAAAAATAAAAATAAAAATTTGTCTTTTGAAAAACTAAGGTACAAGAAGAAGCTAAAAAGTTGCAAATACATTATTTAATGACTTTAGATGATGACTGGAGATTCAGAAGGAACAGAAGAAAACTCTTGTTTCCTGGTGGTCTTTAAGCCATTCTACATGTAATAAACCAAAGTCACATCATAAGGCAGACTTTGCATGTTGGACTGTTCTAATTTTGTCAATATGTGAAGTTCAATCTGATGGTGGCTCTCTAGTTTCCTTTTGGTACTCATTCATGGAATGGGTGATGTGGCACAATACCAGTCTGACTGAAAAGCAGAGACACCTTCTAAGACTTATTGTTACAGTAAATTTAAGCAACCAAAGCAACCAGAGGAAGATGTCCTAACATTTTCCATGCATTACTTCAACAACCTTATTAGTCAATCCCATAAATATACAACCATGTGTTTTGAATAAGACTGACAGATAAGAACAGCTCAATGACAGTTTGCTGATGATATCCAGATTTTAGATTAAGAATCATAAAATATTAACTTCTTTTCTAGTATCCTTAGAGACATCAGCAAAAATTATGAGATTATTTTGTTAGGTGCTGTTCAAATAAACTGCATGAATACCCCAAAGAAGTTACAGGCTGACTGCAAACACATTCTCAAGGCTGGAGTGGCAATCCTTAACAAGTAATTCTAAATTCCTGCTGAGACATACATATAACACTTTAATCATAGAGACAGTTAAAGGATGTCTTTTTAATGCCAGATCTTTTATAAGTTAAGAGATGTTATTGAAGAAAAAAATTTCACTGCATTTTTTTTATGTCCTCATGGAAGCCAGGGAGAAACCACTTTAATATCATCATTAAAATAATTCTGACCTTAAATTAATATCACAAATTTTCTATTATTTGTAGTAAGAAACAAAATCTGTATTTGCATGCTGATTAGAAAAATACTTCTATCTAATTGCTTGTGGAAGAAGCACTTTATTTATAGACATACCATGAAGAAGGAAATTTGGCTCTCCTACCATATAATAAGATGGATGGATCTCTGCCAGAATGCTGGCTATCCCAAGACATTTGGTGTTCCATATACCAAGAATGTGGAACAGCACTGCCTATAAACAGAGGGTTTTTTTCCAAGGATACTGTAACACATGCTTTTTCTTGGATTCAGAAGTGAAAAATTAATGACGCAGTTATGTGGTTGCAAGAGGAGAAACTTTCTCTGGTATTTTTATCACCAATTGCTTTAATTAGCTAATGAGTAGCTAAAACTTGCCACTCTTCCATTTGCCACTAGGAAAGATGCTAAAAAAAAAGCCCTCTTCTCTTTTTCCGGATCTTGAATTTAATTCTTAAAAATCAGGGTATTACTTACACAAATATTGCCACTCAGCAGGATGACTCACATAAATAAGGATTGCAAGACTGGGATTTACTAATCTGTAGGAGACAGTGTATCCAATTAATTTATCTGTTTATTTAGGTAGGAGTTTTTTGCACTTTATTATCTTCAATTTCTTTGACCACAGGGGAGAGAAGGCCATGGGAGGGGGAGTGAAGATAGATTTTTGAAGGGGATCCATAATTAGCTCAGTTCTTGGATTGAACTCAGGAATGTTGTTACTGCTAAATAGCTCCTTAAATGGAGTATTTATAAACTAGAGTCAAAACTGTAATATTAGATGAGAAGAAAACCCAAAACAAAATAAATTTAGATGCACAAGCCCTAGGTTAATGCCCTGGCATGATGACATAAGCCAGCCCAAGGGACAGGGAATGGAGAAACACGTTACTGAGAGTAAAACAGCACATTGCACGCAGCCCTTCTGGAGTCCATGGAGGGGGTCAGGACAACTCAGAGTTTGGATCGACACTGAAGGTCCCTTAAAAAGTGCCTGGATCTCACATAGGTCTCCCACCACTCTTCATGTGCCCACCTAGCTGGAGTCTGCTCTGCTCTGCAGTCACAGCACTACTGGGGTTTCCAGCTGTCATTCTGAATCGCTGCCCCCTCTCTCTCCTGCCCTCCCTAGTAGCCACCCCACACACAGCTCCCCCATGAGGGATTTCTACCCAAATGGGTGGAAATGAGAAGCATTTGCCCAGGAGTGGCCAGGCTGCTTTCTGCCTGGCCTTGCAGCTCTCTAGCAGCATGTGATGGGACTGAGGTCTACCTCAAGGCATCTTCCAGCTACTGTATCTGTGAATAAAAATGGATTTCACATTGTGCTCATGTGCCCATGCCCTACTGTGCCTCAGACCCAATACGGGTTATTCAAAGCAGATTTAATTATTATATCACACACAAACTGCAGAGCCCAAACCAGCTCCCATGGAAGTCATTTGGACTTAAACAGGGACAAATTCAGGACCACAGCTACTTTCCAAGCAAAATAAATCATTAAGCAATGAGGCAAAGAATTTGTGCCAGGCCTCCACAAAAGACGTGTCTTAATCATTGAAGATCAGGGTATTTGGGGACAACATCTATTTCGCAACTTCATAAGAAAAAAACAAATAGGTGAGCCACGGCTTGTCCAAAATTTAAAATCATTTTCCACATTTAAGAATTTTTCATAGACAAACTTTGCTTGCACTGTAATATCCCAAGGAAGCTTGTTAAATGGCTTTCCAAGGCTATATGATCTTTATTAAAAATTTATAGCACTGTCTCCTGGACACAAGGAGGGAAGAAATAATCTATTTTTCAGATCAAGTTCTTCAAGGCTTGCAGTAGTGGAAAATAAATCTTACCAATTCTCTCTAAATTTCCATTTAACATTTCCTGCTCCAAATTCAAAGTTGCCTTCTAAAGGTGCTGCAGTGCATTCATAAATTGCAGCAATACTGTTTCCTTGACAAATCCATTTCAAATCCAACAAAAAACTTAATGGGATTAACTGCTTGGAAATATTGTTGAGAAGTTTAATTTAATAGAACAAAACCCAGTATGTTAATATGTAAAGAGTGCAAAACCAGGTAAGGTGAAATGGACAGCAGAGAAACAGAGAAACAATAGACATAGAGGTAGAAATAGGAGAGAAATAGAGAAGCAGTTTTTGCACCTGGATGCAAGTGGCTGTTTAAGCATTTGACTTGGAGTTTTGAAGCCATGTTCCATGCAGAGCTTGTAGGCAGGACTTCAAAAGGGCCTTTTGGGTGCTGGAGCCCCTGAGCCGGTGTGAGGGAGTACTAGGATGATCAGAGGTTGAATTCCAGCATGAGAAAGAGCTTCCTCCTGGTCACACCTAATAGATAATATTAAAAGGTTTTTTTCTGTTATCACTGCAGGAGTTGACCTGATCAGCACAAACAGAAGTGTGGTGACAGCCCAACACACAGCACATCTTCTTTGGAACCAGCAGTCAGTGGTGCTGGTATCCTTATATCATTCAAAGCCATTGCAAATAAGAGAAGGCAGGGGATACAGAAATGCAATATACCTTTTCTGAAGCGTATACAGACACATAGAAATCTTTTACAATAAGGGTAGCAAAATACTGGCATAGGTTGCCCAGAGAGATAGTAGATGCACTGTCCCTGGAGACATTCAAGGCCAGACTGGATGTGGTTCTGGGCAACCTGATCTAGTGGAAGATGTCTCTGCTCATTGCAGGGAGGTTGGACTAGATGACCTTTAGGGTCCCTTTCAATACAAACCATTCTATGATTCTGTATATAAAACAAAGTTTTCTCCTATAGATTTTCCCTCAACCATTTTATTTAAGATGCAAAACTCGTGGGGGGAGAAGGTACAGAGGTGGCAGGAAGCAGAAGCTTGCTTTCTAATTGATGTTTTTGAAACTTTATGACGAGCACAACAAACACAGTATTTCTGACTCACCCTGAGGGACTATTGTAATAAATACAGTAGGTAGGCCTTTGTGTGGGCCAGAGAAAGTGATCAAAACCCTGAAGACGGCTCTGTTTGGTTTGGCACTGACTACACTACAACTCCGATTTTAAGAACAAGCTATAATTATATTGATAAAAAAAACCCTAGTAGAAAAGAAGTACATTTTGTTTGAAGCCAATTCTATTCTTACATTTGATTTTTCATTTTCTAGCAATAAATTGTTCTTGGACTTATTTTTTTTTCTTTTCCTTATTTCAGTTCATCTGCCTCATTTGCCTATTTCTTCAAGCAAATCACAAAAAAATCAGAACTGCATGACTGGAATTTACCACATAGTTGTAAAAACTTTATCAGATTCAGATACGTAAGTATAAATAGAATGTGGTGGGATCATGAGCTGAATTAAATATTGATTGGTAAAATATAAACATGTACAGATGAATAAATTTGAAATAATAACACACTGTAGTAATTTATGAATTTTCCAGTCAAAAGTTTTTCCCAAACTGATTTTGTATTCGAAGACAAGTATGTCCCAGTATGTTAATCACTTGCAGGCTGTGTGCTTTTCTGTTTCCTGTTGGTTGCCATTTCTGCCACATGACAAGCTACCTTGGGCACATGGTATTGGTTTCATTCATTCTATTGGAGAACAGAAAATGAGTCCTGCAGGAATATGACTTTTTGTTTTTTCTGTGTGTGTGTAAACCCTGTCATTAGCACAAATAATCACTTTTTGCAGAAAAGGAATTAAAACATTTCAAAATATCCTCCAAGTGAATCTATTATACCCACCCCCTCTGCCCACCCATTCCTTTGTCATTCCTATGCAGCTGAAAACAGATTAAGTTCAAAATACCAAAATAATCTTATACAATATTCTGCTAATATTTTTGTATATTGTAGTCTTAGATACAGAAATACTCCAGGGCCTAAATTTGCATTGAGCATATGAATACCCTGTTTCTCTAACTTACCTCTGGTTTTGTGGAGGCTTCCACCTTTGAAGTCAAAAGTGTAGGACTTAAATCTAGGCCACAAACATAAAGATCTAAAAGTCTGTGTCTTGTAGTTACAGTTTTTTAATTAGACATAATTTTATATATATAAAATGTATTTAAATTATTATTTTCTTTTAATCCATGAACATTACAGGAGATCGGCTGTCAGCTTGAAATACTCAGAAGTTCTGGGTCAGACCCAAAGACAGTTAAGTTTAACTTCAAAACTGGAAATTAAAAAATATTTGGACTTTATCTTTGCATTCTAATTTTTTCATCTTTAGGTCTTAGACTTGAACGTTTTTCTCTGCAACCACAAGAGCTAAAAGCATGGTTTTCCAGTGAAAGCTGAGAATCACAGGTAATGAGATGTCTCCAGAAGCTGGCGTTTTAAGGAAAAACACCGAACATCATGAGACTTATAATAAAATCATGAGTGTTGGAAGCACTGTTGTAGCATTGCTTTCAGAATACAATGATTCTTGTAAAACACAAAATAGTGCATGCTAAACCATTTTTTTTCCATATTAATACCTCTACACTTCATACTTAGACTGGTAGGCTGAGGGTTATATGGCTGTTTTATTCATACCACAGCAAGTTGCAGGACCATGACAACAAACTTCAGTTGCTAAAAACTCAATATAAATCAAACATTGAAGAAGAAGGAAAGGAAACAGACTATTTTTCTTAAATACAATTCTTGTTCTTTTTTATGATAGATTTCATCTGACTTTTCATCTTGAAGCCTTACCTTACATGACCCTTTTATGGTAGGGACCACAGAAATTCTTCTAAATGGAGAAAAGTGCTTTGCGTGTAGCAGTATTTTCCCAGGAAAGGAAAAAGTTGCAAGCATTAAGTCAGGAAAGTGAAGGAAAAGATATCGCATATTTGGAGCTCTACAAGCAATAAATTTGTTGTCAATAGTCAGGTTCTAATAGCATCATATGGGGAAAAATTCCCAACAGAACGACAGTGTGGATTAGAAAAAAATTTTGATCACTTGTGCTCTGACATTTTTATGAATTTAATTTAAGGTGGCAAGAAGAGACCTAGTAAAAATGGCCAAATGCCTATCAAAGGGAAAAAAAAAAACCCAACAAATAACCTGAAAGAAAATGAAACACTTTTTTCAGAAGAAAGGCTTTCATGGCTGTTGATGTGTTTTTAGGTTCCAAACTAAAAGTATTTGTAACAACATTTCAGGAGTGGGACAATAAGGAAAAGCAGTCACAGAAACATTTCAAATAGTCTGACCTGAATTACTTTTAAATGAAGGGTGACTTTGTAGTCTAAACTGAGAGCTGAACAAGGTAACTAGGACTCTAAGTTTGATAAATGTCTTTTGCGACTTTGGGAAAGTCAAGTGATTTAGTATTTACCATTTTTTAAAGCCCACATTTGCAAACAGAGATAACATGCTTCTGTGTAGAGATTAAATCTGATGCTTTCTGAAGTGCACCCAGCTTTCTTTTCCAGCACTGCATTTGTGACATTAGAGGAAACCATACTTCCAAAAAATCTTTATTTCTCTGTTCTTCCTTTTTCTCTCCCATTGATACATATTTAAGGGGATTCTGCAGGAAGGAAAACATCCTAAGTGATGTATTTGATGTAAGGGACACTCTTTGGGCAGCAAATGATAACCACATACTGGGTTGTGTTAATGACTGCTGCATGCAGTCAGTGGGTGTGATTATTCCTATCCCTCAGGAGCAAGTGCGATCTCACAAAGCGATGTGTCCAATCTGATGCTCCTCAGTAAGAGCAAGACACTAAAACTAGTCCAACAGGGGGCCACCAGGATGGTTAGGGAACTGGAACACATGGTGCACACCCAGAGGTTAAATAAAAGAAATTTTTTAACCTGGAGAGAAAAAGGCTAAGAGAAGATCTAATTGCTGACTTGAGCTTCATAGTGGGTGGTTATAAAGGGAATGGAGCCAGACTCTTCTCAGAGGTGCCAGAAAAGGCCAGAAGGCAGCAAACAGAAGTTACAAGAGAAATTTCAGAGAGGAAAAATCTCCTCACAAAACACTGAAACCTATTTCCCAGAGAGACTGTGGCATCTGCATACCTGGAGATCTTCAAAGCCTTACAAATAACTGAGCAACAAAATTGGCCGTACTTGAGTGGGGAGTTAGATCAGATGTGTTTATGATTAATAGTCTCTTCTTCATCCTGAAGATAGAGGTTTCTGGGATTTGTGGCTTGTTGAGGTTTTTGTCTTTCAATCACATGCCATTAGAGTAATTTGATTTCCACTTTTTTTGTCCTTTGGGTGCGTCATGACAGTATTTACTGTAACTGCTACTACTGAATTTACTGTGCTGCCTTCATTGCAGTCCAGGGTGTGATGGTGTTTTCTACAGATACACATAAAAAAGCTTTAATCTACTGTATGCAAGACCTGCTTGCAGATAAGTTGCAGCAGCACGGTTATTGACTTTATTCCTCAAATATCTGGTGTCATTCTTTATGTTAGATTTTGTAAATGGATTGTTTTGCATGCTACCAAGACTATGTACAGTACCTAAGCTATCTGTTTTTCGTATGTTTATATGAGTTGTAATCACATCTTTGACTGAAAGTTCTAGCAAAATTGCGATGGCACTAACCTGAATAAAGATCTCCCACGTACAGCACTCAGCAGATGGGGTCCCTGTATCTTTTCCAGAAGCAGGCTCTCAGGCACCAGGAACAAATACGTAAGTGCTACTGTTACAAAGGACTCCCAGTGCTCTTTCTGTGTAGTCTTCAGTTTTGCTTGCTAATCACAGTGCAAACACATGTGGGTACTTATCCAACAGTTGTCGTCATGGCACTCTGCTGTCCCACCTTCTCTGAGGTATCAAAAGGTATTAGAGGCATCTTCTCAGAAGCCTTAGGAAACCCAGGAGCTGTGGGGGAAAACTCTATATCCACTGAAAAATAAAGTATGTGCCATTCTATGGCTAAGTTCTTGACGTGGCTATCAGGAAGAACATCTAAGAAATCAAGAAAGATAACAAAGAAAAATAAACAAAAGCACCTGAAAAACTTGAGATGCACTCACTAAGCAGCAGAGATTATTTCAGGAAGGCAGGAGGGGGGTGGGGATTTCTCTGGACTAGCCAGCCTAGGAAATTTCTATTTTTATTACTCTACTAACCTACACCCTCTAGACACATCAGTCCTTGGGTTTCCACTGGATGAAGCACTGGATTTGCATCTTGACAACTGCAGCAAATGAGGTCTAAGCTGATTCTGAGATCTCGGGTAAGCATCAGTTTCGCACTAGGACATTGGCTTTCCTATAGCTTTTGTGTTGATCAATCTTGTGTGAGGCACCACATCTTGTAAGATGACAGCGCTGCTCCCAGTGCAACACAATGATTATAGGATGCTGTGCAACTCCCCAGCTAGAAACAGAGGACCTTGTCGTCCAGCTGAACAAGCCCCCTGTCATGGTGTTGGGTCAGTTACCTGTGTATCTAAATGCATTGCTCCATGCAATTGCAGACGGGATTCCTAGATATCAATTTTGTGCATGTAAGTAGCCATTAGAAAGCTTGAGCTATTGCGGAGATGAGTTAAAAAAATTGTCAGATAAACCAACTAAAATTGTCTGGAACTATTGTAACTATTTGCATCAGGAGGTGCTGTTAAAAGCCTCATGTGATCTGATCGTGGCTCACGGAGGGAGGTTTGTCTCTAAGGAAGACTACAGATCAGCTAGCATAATTTCACTCTAATCTTATCAAAAGTAACAGAATTCTTGTTTCCAGTTGGGGTCCAATTTTGGGGCAAGGAGTTGTAGCGCATTGCAAGTGCATGAGGCATACTGAGCTGTGGTTAGTGCACCAAGTTTCTCTAAGTTGTAGGCAAAACCTGAGTACTGTTGATCAGACTGGATTTTGTCTGTTTTTCTGACTAGCTGTCCAGAATTTCCTGAGTGAATAAATAGCCAGCCATTTTCTCAAGTGAGTAAGTCAAAGCAGATTCCAAGATGCTCCACTTTCGAAATTACTATGATCATTAGATATAAAAAAGTCCTTCCTTGGTAAATAGTGGGTTTTCTTAAAGGCATAATTCTGAGTATCATTTTACCCTTGGTGATGATTAAATTTTCAGATTTCGACACCTTAACAGTTGACCTTGATCAAGGTTTTGAATTGCCTGTCATATGAAAAGAGCTTTAGACACCAAGCAATTATTTAGTAATAGCCATCAGGATAAATATTCACTGAAAAGAAAAACAGAATGACTGCACATCTCAAAAAGCAAGAGTAAAAAATATAATCAAAGTCAAAATTTAATTTGTATGTGTCCACAACTCTGCACTATAACTTTTCCCTCCTCAATTTCCATGTATTGAGACATCTGAAGATAAAATTTACGGATTCAAAGTAAAATTGCATCTTTTCAATAGCTATCATGAAAGGATGAGGAGCTGAAATCTAATGTAAATCAAATTAAAGCATATTATGTTGCAAATTCTGCTTGCATTTTACACATTTTAATACCTCAGCTATTTATGAGCTAAAGAGGCAAGACTTCAATGAAGCTACTTCTGAAAACAAAGAAAACACAACAGACTTGCCTCTTCACAGCTACAGTGTATTCAGTTAGAACCAGGAAACTTGCTAGATTTGTTACATTAGAAGAGTCATTATTACAAACAGATTCCTTGTTCCTTTATTAAATCTCAGATAGAGATTTAATGTCTGTCTGATTTATCAGATCTCAGACATAGAATCATAGAATAGTTAGGGTTGGAAAGGACCTTAAGATCATCAAGTTCCAACTCCCCTGCTATGGGCAGGGACACCTAGTGCTAAACCATATCACCCAAGGCCTCATCCAACCTGGTCTTGAACACTGCTAGGGATGGAGCATTCACAACCTCCCTGGGCAACTCATTCCATTGCCTCACCACCCTAACAGGAAAGAATTACCTCCTTATATCCAATCTAAACTTCTCCTGTTTAAGTTTTAACCCATTACCCCTTGTCCTATCACTACAGTCCCTAATGAAGAGTGTCCCCCCTGCATCCCTACAGCCCGCCTTCAGATACTGGAAGGCTGCTATGAGGTCTCCATGCAGCCTTCTCTTCTCCAGGCTGAACAGCCCCAACTTTCTCAGCCTGTCTTCATATGGGAGATGCTCCAGTCCCCTGATCATCCTCGTGGCCCTCCTCTGGAAGTGTTCCAACAGATCCATGTCGTTTTTATGTTGAGGACACCAGAACTGCACACAATACTCCAGGTGAGGTCTCACAAGAGCAGAGTAAAGGTGCAGGATCACCTCCTTCAACCTGCTGGTCACACTTCTTTTGATGCAGCCCAGGATACAGTTGGCTTTCTGGTGCAAGCGCACACTGCCGGCTCATGTTCATTTTGTCATTGACCAGCACCCCGAAGTCCTTCTCCGCAGGGCTGCTCTGAATCTCTTCTCTGCCCAGCCTGTAGCTGTGCCTTGGATTGCTCCGACCCTGGTGTGGGACCTTGCACTTGGCATAGTTAAACTTCATGAGGTTACCATCAGCCCACCTCACAAGCATGTCAAGGTCCCTCTGGATGGCATTTCTTCCCTCCAGTGTATCAACCAAACCACACAGCTCGGTGTCATCAGCAAACTTGCTGAGGGCGCACTCAATCCCACTGTCCATGTCAGTGACGAAGATGTTAAACAAGACCGGTCCCAACACCGATCCTTGAGGGACACCACTCGTTACAGGTCTCCAGCCGGACATTGAGACATTGACCACAACTCTTTGTGTGCAGCCATCCAGCCAGTTCTTTATCCACCGAGTGGTCCACCTATCAAACTGATGTCTCTCCAATTTAGAGACAAGGATGTCATTGCGGACAGTGTCGAATGCTTTACACAAATCCAGGTAGATGACATCAACTTCTCTACCCCTGTCCATCAGTTCTGTAGCCCCATCATAGGAGCCCATTAAATTGGTTAGGCAGGATTTCCCCTTAGTAAAGCCATGCTGGCTGTCACCAAGCACCTTGTTGTTTTTCATGTGTCTTAGCATGCCTTCCAGGAGAATCTGCTCCAAGATTTTGCCAGGCACAGAGTTGAGACTGACTGGTCTGTAATTCCCTGGGTCATCCATTTTCCCCTTCTTGAAAATGGGGATTATATTTCCCTTTTTCCAGTCGTCAGGAACTTCACCTGACTGCCATGAGTTTTCAAATATGATGGCCAGCGGCTTAGCAACTTCATTTGCCAGCTCCTTCAGGACCCACGGATGGATTTCATCAGGTCCCATGGACTTGTGCACATTCAGATTTTTAAGATGGTCTCGAACCAGTTCCTCTCCTACAGTGGGCCCAAGGTCTTCATTGTCAAGGTCTTCATTCATAAACTATTCAAGCTGAAATTAAAACTCTGAAACCACTTAGGAAGAATTCATGCACAGGAAAGCCCTACCTGTCTGGCAAATAGGGTTTTACATGTTCATCATTACAGCAGGAAAAGAAGCAAATATCCCCTGCTGGACACCGTAGATCAGCATTTGCTAAGTGAAAATCTCAGCAGTATTTAATAAAATGGTTTTAGTTCTTGTGGCTGTGAGGAAAAGCTCAAGTGCATGTCTTGAGTAGGTGATACAATGACACATGAGCATAGAAACAGCTCAAATAAAGAGGAATAAACTCCTTGGGTTTGTGAGTTGCTGCCTGTACGCACTGACCTAACGGGAGCAACTAGCATAATCAAGTGAGGGACTGGGCCACAGACAGCATGGGTTTATGTGCACTGTGGTTAGAGAACACTAGGTCTCCTCAGTCCCACCCCATCTGCAAGAGACCACAGGGTAAAAAAAGCAGGTCCCACCCCTTCCGCATGAGAACAAGAGACCAGTTGTATCATTTTATGCAATGGGGTTCTCTATATTGACATAAGAGAACACAGTTCTCCTTAAATTCTAGGGTCACAAGTCAGAAAAGTGAAGAAGTGGAAAATGTGTACATCTATACCTATAAGCATATATGTATACATATGTATACATATGCATATATACACATACAGCCCATTATCCTGACATTCCTGTGTCTGAGGTGAGCTCTTTAGCAAATTTATTTTCTAGACATGGTATAGACTAATGCTTTGCTGAGTTATTCTTCCCCTTCACAGTGGAGAGACATCACTATTGTCCTTTTCTAATACTGACGCATTCTCTTCATCCTTCCTGCTTGTAACCCAAGTTACTTCTAACAGAGAAACTTCCCTTTCATTTCTCTGGCCAACTCAAAACAATTGTTTTGAGTTCTTGTTTTTGGCTGGGATTCAAACAGTAGAGAAAAGCAGAACATTAAGTTGCATCTCTTTAACAAGAGGATTGAATAACTCCTCCAAGGCACAGAAGTGACTTACCTCTTCTGATACTTTCTCTGAGACCAACCAAAACTAGATGCTGCAAAATAAGCGTCTAAACTTTGTGCTGATCTAATACTGTAGTCAGAGCAACTTGTTCCTCACTGAGTTTTCTGGTGACCTAAAAAAAATTGAAGCTATTTATTTTATTTTAAGCCTCAGTCAACGTAACTTGCAGATACCTTTCTTTGACAATTTTGACAGGTGGAACTGAGACCTCTGTCACACACCAGTTCTGAGTCTACTCTCTGAAATACGGAGATTTGATTTCAGCTACCTACAGATGGCCAGGATCTGCTGTTGAGGGGTTATGCCACTGCAAATCAGGCCCAAGATGCTGGGATAACCAGCAGTAGGAAATGAAGGGGTGGACATACCCAGGGCTGCTGTGCTGGGAACAAGGAGGTTCACTGTCAGGAGCTCCAGAGCATGGATGCTGACTGGGTCCTGAAGGTCCCTCCTGGGACTGTGCCAGATCTCTCCAAGAGAGGATCCCACCAAGATGTGAAGTACACAAATATTTTTCCCTCTTTTCCTTTTAAGGTCCAAATGATCTGACCATGAACAGACTTACTTTAAAATGAAAGATGAGAAAACTTCACAATCCTATATTTATTTATTTATTTTATTTATTTATTTTTTAAACCTCACCGTAATTGACCACAACTTATGTTTTTTAGGTCCCACCCAAGTTCTCTCTAATAATGTTATTCCTGCTGTGAACTGAACTGTCCCCTGCAACAAGCTCACTTATTGGTCCCAAGCAATGAATAAAGATTTAGCAAAGGCTACCTGGAGTTTACAGCCACACAACACACAAACTAATATTTCTACTTTTCATGTGTTAAGACTTATTATCCATCTATCTTTATTCTCACTTTTTGCTGTTGATTTGTTGGATTGGTAGGTTTAATCCACCTAAAATTTGTCTGTCTCAGTGTCTGTGACTATAAAGTAAGATAAAGAGGAAAGGAGAACAGTGTGACCTACTACACTGTCTCTAAGGTTTATGGGCAATTCTTGGTATCAGTGAGAATTTTGCTGCAGAAAAAATTGCAGGATCTGCTTATGATGCTTAGCTGGGTCCTCCTCTATGCTCAGGTAAAACTCCATAAAGTAACAGCATTACAGGACGCATTCTTTGAGTCCAAGATTTTTTCCTTCTAAACTGATGTGTTACAGGTTGATTTTGTTCATTTTCACCAGTCACAAGAATTGTTTCTAAACATTAAAACATATATAAACCAACTTTTAATTTAAAACACTCCTGCAGAAAAAGTGCACCAGGAAAACAGCTGTTCCATGCACAACAGTGACACAGTGACTTACAATGACTAATTAATGAGAACACCTGGAGTATCTTTCAGAGCTAAACTGGAAACAAAATACTGGAGATTAGGTTTGCAAGCTACTGGTGGTCCCCACTAATCTCTTTCAGGTGTAAACCACGGTGTACATGGAAAGCAAAATCTGACTCATTCCTGCGAGATAGGAGGTCTTCGGGCTAATAATTGCAGCATGTAGTTTCCATAAAATTTACGAGGTTGGCTTTAAATTTTAGTAGTGGCAGGCCTGCAATAAATGCCAATGAGGTCCATCAAAATGAGTATTTGTGTGTGTCCTCATAAAAATAGATCAACCTTTTTAACAGACTCCATGCAGAGGAATTTGTATAATTACAACACATATCTACAGCTTTAGAGTCCTTTCCACACCAAGATCAACATGCTAAGTCATAAATACAGAGGAAAAATAAACACAGGAACATAATAAAAGAGATTTGGTTGGGTTAAGTTGTTCTGTTTCAGCTGCCATGTTGTAGCTAACAGAATTTCCACTAGAGGTGGGCAAAAGGACTATTTTCTGTCAGCTTCCCCCTCACCTTAGCCTCTTGCCCTCTTGGGGATGGTAAGCAAGTCTGTTCACATAAAGGAAAGGAAAAGGAGAATCAGAAGGGAGGAAGGGTCCCACAACACCTTCATATATTCATTCCCAGACCATGCGTTAACTCTTATCACGCTGGTCTTGATGGAAACGATCAAGAAGGAATGAAAGATGCAAGGCAATCCAAAAGGAAGGACAAACTATGTTCTTATATTCTGAGCTGTGACTATATCTTGCCAGTTCCACAGTCACAGCTGAATTGTCAAATCCAAGTAATAAAATACGGTTTATGGGTGAGGTTCTCCACCATGCCAAGTTCCCCCACAGTTCAGCTGAAGTGGAGGGGAAGTTATGATTCACTGATTCTCCCCCTAGCCCAGACACAGCTTTCATCCTGATGAATTATCCACCAGCAGAGAAGAGCTGGAGCTTAATGTGTCACATACATTTCTCATCCAAGCATACCTCTGCTGCCAGGGGCAAGAGCTATGGAGCATGAAAGCAGAGGTCATGGGGAGTGGCGGGAAGGAGGCAGAAGCCAGGAAATACGCAGCTTGGAGACTTGGATGCATTTTAGTGTAGTAGTTTCCCTAATAAGACTCAGGACAGAGTTGTATAGGTGTTTATACACCTCAAAACACAGACGGGCATTTGGTGAGATTTTCAAAAACTCCTATGACTTTCATCAGAGTTAGGAGATGTTAAAAGCTCACCTCTTCACACCTTTAGATTCCTAAGTATTCTTAAACTGTCTGCTCTGAAAATCAGTCAGTGCTTACTGAAATAATGGGCTATTCTTCCTCATTATTAAGTTATATTTTTAAGGGAAAAATGTGTGCTTTTTACCTTCATCAGGGTAGGGAGATAAGTATGCAATGAGAAAAGCTAGCATGGCTGGTCAGCTGGAACTGGTTTTGCTTTTGGATTCCGGCTGTCAGGACCCACGTCTGGGCAGTCCTGCTCCTACATTAGCAATGCTCTTCCCTTGGTGTCTGCAGCCTGTGCATGTCTGTAGTGCCACTCCTGCCATGAACTAGTTGGTTTGTGGGGAAAGGCTTTGAGCTTGAGTTTCTCCCTTTTGCTCCCTCCAGCTCCCAACTCTGTATTTATCAGTCAGCACAGCTTTCATGTTTTCTGTTCTGTACCAGTTGGAGTTGTTTTAGCAACAGCCTTTGACACCTCCTCTCAAGAGGGAAGTTCAGCGATTAAACACTGGCTAGAGGTTTGGGTGGCTGAATTCAGTGTTTTGTTCTCCCGTTGTTTTCTGTATGCCTTTGGCTAAGTGACTGAAGGGGGAGGAATTCATCTCCTCTGGCTTCAGCTGTTATGAATTAGGCATCTAATCTGAGCTTGTTGCTTTCAGTGTTCCATATAACTTCTTGCCATAACACTCCTCATGCCCCCTCTTCTCCTCCCTCATGTCTTTTAGATGAATTTTGAGAATACAAACTTTGGCCCCAGTGGTGAAGTCACCAGCAAGCCCCTAGATGCTATCAGTCAGGCCAGGCCTTTGCTCCAACCATGGCTCATGAGACCTTGGGCAGAGCACAGACAGACTACAGACATGTCCTTCAAGACTGGGGTCTGGAAGCATCTAGATGACTTAGCCAAGAAACTTATTATGATCTTCTGAACATTTCTTATAGTCACATTGTAATCTCAGAGGTTCAGTGCGACATGCAACTACTCTTATTCCAATCAGACAACCAGCAACCAGCAATTTGTCAGTGTTTCAGTTGTACTTTTGCCTCTACATGGCTTTGACTTTTTTAGCACTGTTGGTTACTGCAGTACCCAAACAACGCCCATTCAAGGTGCAATTGTACCCCCCTGTTCAGAGTCCATCCTTGCAAAAGCTGGAAGGTTTACTCACTTTTAACTTTCCACTGGACACTTTGCCACACAAAAGCTTCAGCAGAGATTATGCTAGCTACATAGCATATGAACATATGCATAGAGACTGGCAGTACCCTGGAGAGCTTATGAAAAAAATTAGTCAAAAAGCTGTCAAGAAGACAAAACAGGATTTTGCTTTCTTACCCAAATGACTAAACAGAAAGTTATGGCCTTGTGGATTTTCCCGTAAGAAGAATTTTTCAGTCATCAGGTGTTTCCCTGACCAACCTGAGAAATCTGTAAAGCAGCCATGCTTTGGGAGGCCAGCTGTGCAGGAGGCAACAGCTTTCAAGACCGTTGTCCAGTTAGTGCTTAGCTGAAAACTGCATCTATCTTCTGAGCTTCTCGCTGTCCTGCCCCTGATACTTGTTTTGGCTGACAAAACCCTGGGAATTTATGCCTCTTCTTTTAGATTATTTTTCCTGCTTCTTCTCCCCAGACACACAACCAACTGTCAACACCCTGGGCTGTCACCCCTCCTTGCCCAAGCACTGTTTCAGTAACCTTTGTCCACATTCATTTCTAAGGAGACCTTGATTTATACTGCTGTGGCAGTAGCGTATGTTCATCACAGAACAGGATTTTAACCCTAGTGCCCATTACCTGCAAAGCAACACTGGTGCTTGTCTTTAGTCTGAACATCCTGGTTTTTTGGCGTGAGAGGGGAACATCTTGCTGATTTCACTCCGTTTTTTATCCTATCTTTTCATAATTAATAACAGAAGTAACACTGGGGCAATGGTGAATGTCCTAAGTGTGTGTAAAGAATGGTATCCATTTTAATAGCTTTATATCTGGAACAGATTTGGCTCAATTAAATAATTGCATTACAACTTTCACATCTCTGCACCAGTCTAGCTACTTGCAAGCTGCAGTGACTGTTGTACATGCAAAATCATCACACTTCAGTACAGCTGCTTCTTTGAAGCAAATGAGATTTGCTTTCTAACATATTTTGAAGCTTACTGATAGCTTAATAAAACTGCTTGCTGTCTCTCCAGATCTTAAATTTCTTTTTATTTTAAATATTTCTACAAGTAACTAAATCTTTGTCTGAATTTTTTATTCAAATGCTTGATGTTTTTCAGGAGATTTGAAACTTTTGAAAGGTGCCGGATGATAAGCCTGAAAGAGCAAGTGTATTGTGTCTGGAAAGCAATACAGTGATGGTCAATGGCTTCCATGACCAGGACCATGGGACAAACAATAGTAAGAAGCAGCTAGATGCCTTCAATCCAGCAGCAGATTCCTCCTACAGCCACCAATGCAGTGCCAAGCTGTATGGTTGAGTTTAGTCACACAGATTTTGGACATGAAACAGTGTAATGAGGGAAGGAGGAGGAGAGGAGACCTGGTGTCATGTCAAACAACTTGTACACACAAAGCCATCAGTATTGATCGCTCTAAGCCTGGGCTGCATTTTAGCAAGTGAGCTAAAGATGAAAGGTTTTCTGTTGCCATTGGAAATCCTCAGAGCCATCCATTCACCCTATCATATGTTCACTATCAGAAACTGCTCTTCAAAGCTGAACAAAAACTACTGTGCTGCATAAAATTGACAAAGTTAATTGTATGCAGCATGTTTCCTCTACCATAAATATTCCCAAACACCATTTATTTCTGGATTTCACTGTTCTCTTAACTAAGGAACAGTTACATTATTGTTTCATCTGTAGCCCAACTGTTTTCTTTACATTTTTACTACTAAATTGAATCTACTGCCAGTAATCTAATTTACATTTAAAATGCACAATATGCCAACATGACCAGACTTCAATAAAATTTTTACTAAAACTCATAAATGCCTTGAATCTGGTGTTTATAGAAATTTTAGACTGTTCATTCCCTGAATGTTATGTCGCTAGCATCCTGAAATCATTCCCATATGAAATAAGAAACATTCTTAGATTCATGCTGTGTCAGGAAATACAAAATACATTGTTGCTAGCCATCGCTCTCAAAATCAAAGATTTGTCAGATCTCCATAAAATTCTTTGGATGGCGTGTCCAGCCTGCAGTAGCATGGGATGTAGCATGGGATGCTAGTGCTATTGATCCAGCACATCTCATTCCCTTCACTTCAGATTACAGATGTTTCTTACCACCTTTGCTTCATTTATTTTTTCTTCCTCTGCACAGAACTATCTGGTTCCAAAATATTGCAGAGGTCTTCAGGATTGCTATGAACACTCTCAGTCATCACTGAATCTACCTAGAGGCATCTTTCCTGAGTAGCCACTTGATAGTGCCAGGAAGACCATTCGCTGGAGTTTTGGATTACATTTCTTAGTTGGATACTGATTGCCAAATTTGTAATTTTATCAAAATGAAAAATTAACAGTAATTACACTAAAACTGGAACAGGATTTCAGCTTAGTCTTTTTCCTTTTTTGTTCTTTTTTTTTTTTTTTCCCACAGAAATGGATTATGTAGGAGACAGCTCATTTTTGTAATTTCTAAACATTTTTACTACTTTTTTTGGAAACAATATTTTCAGGGACTATTAGCTAAAGAGAATCTTTAAAAGAAAAATTGATAACAAAAAATGTATTTGCTTCCTATTAAATGACTTTTTAATCTAACTTTGAAACAAAAGTGACAGGTTGTGTGCAGGCATGCACGTGTTCATACACAGGGAGTTAGGAAGTTTTTGAGTCAAACCCTCAATTTCTTCTTTTTTGTTTTCTCTCTTTTTTTTTTTTTTTTTACTTCAACAATTAAACCCACTATCAATTACTTCCAGAGTTCTACTCATAGGGCTTATTTTTATCCTTCAGCTAATCTTTGATTGTGCAAAATCATATTTGATTTATTGCCTGCTCATACTAGAAATGTGCACAAGCTACAGCAGTAGCAGGATCAATGGCCATCTCCTCAGTACAGCTATAGTTCCAGTTGATGACCACATGCTGTTTGATGGTGTGGATACTCTGAGTCAATAAGCAGATGTTAAGCCAAAAATATCTGCTTATTTGAAACTAAATATATAAGCTTTTGTTTCGCAATTAGGGTCAAACATGGATTCCTGACTCCCTACTGAAGTGGCTGAGACAGCACATTGGGCCATATTTTATTTTGTATTTTATTTTGAACACTCAAGCTTTATATGTTGTCATGACTCTGTGAAGAGGGAAAGTATCTATCTAGAGTCTGTTGAATTTAGAGTAACAAAAAACTGAAGACAGATGAACTAAGACACAGGCTCTTTCATTATTAGATATTTGGATTATAGTTGCTTTAGGTAGAAAGCAAAGTTGCTGCTGTTTCATTCAAGGATGAATCACACACCTCTGGGTATGTCTTGCTATCTCACCTTTAAATGCACATAATCTACTTGCAGAAAACCTATCAGTACATTATATTGCTGTGAAATGCCAGTTCAATTAAGAATGTGCATTGCTGTATTGGAGCCTAGGATAGAATTCAAAGGGATCAATTCTCCATTTGGTTGCAGGCATCTAAAAGGCATGGTTTGGCTTTGAATAATGAAAAAAGTAAGGAGGTCTGGCTTTATGCACAACAGACCATTGCTCAAGCTGTGTTCTTCTCTCAGGAAATTTTAATAGGATTTTTGTGTACAATAGGATTGTTGTACTCCAGGGTGCAACTATTTATGTAAATATAATCATGCTATTTATGTAAGAAATTGAAAGATTTACAATGAGAATCAAGAACAATTTCATCCTGAAGGAGTAATCATTTAATTGAGAATGCGGAGTTAAGGTTTAATGTTTCCTTTTTTCCTTTTCCAAGTGGTTTTGCTAGCATTCTTACTACATTAAGTTACATAAAGTAAATACACATTTTAGCCAAGCCAAAAGTGCTGTGCCAACAGAAAGCAATACCCCGCACCTGCTCAGAAAACCTTCCTTCTCAGTTCCCGATTTCTGCAAAAGCCCTTGCTGGGACACGGAAGCTCTTGGTTGTCCTGCCTCATCAACAAGTAATGTGGTCCTTCCGGAAACCAAAGCAGTCTGCACACCGATGATAGAGCAACACCTGACACTTAAAATTGTGTATAGAGCTACCCAGGAGACAGCAGGCTGGGGTTTTCTGACTAGAATTTTAGATTTCAAGTGTACGTTCTTATTCATCTACTCTATGCAACAACATAGTAAACCTGGTCCATGTGGACCCTGAATGGCTGTGTGAAGATGACAAAAAGTGTGTGGTCCATTGCCTAAAACTCTCCACTTTCACCATTCGCTTGCTAGGGTCTGTTCCGATGTGGTCTTTGTCCTCCCTGTGGGGGTTGTCAACAGTCCTAGTATCTTGAAATGGTACCCTGAAAGGCAACGCAACACACCTGGCTATGAGACTGGAGACTCTCTGACCCTAGGGAGAACAGTCAGGCAAAAAAAACCCAACTAACCTAAAAAGAAGTTCCTTTCTAACCATCTGCACACTTGTCTTGGTATAGGTTTTCCAAAGTATTGAAGAAAAGTTACATTAAAAGTTTTAAGAAGAAATGTGGTAACTCCACCAAGAAACAGAACCAGACAGTTCCTGGAAATAGAGAATAAAACTTACAGCAGGTCTGTCTCTATGTCCAATTACTAAGGGGATATTGAGAGGGAACTGAGTGAGTGGCAGCAAGTACTGAGTGAATTTATACATTTATACAGTGTTGAACCAATATTTGAGAACTTACACTGGCTACTTGGGGTACCAGGAAATAATTTTTCCCACTCTTCTGTTTGGATAAGTTTCTGGATTGTTGTATATTTCCCTACCTTTGAAGCACTGAATATAGTGATAGCTAAGGACAACATGTAGGCAAAAAGCAGAAGCATTCATATGAGCATTATATCAAAAGGCCATTTCTTCCAGGGACCAATACTGTGAAATTAATGGAAAGTGCATTTTGCACTTTGGGAATTTTTTGCTCAGACTGGGAACTCAACAAAAATATTTCTTAAAAGAGCACATATAAAGCAGAAGTCAAAACCTCTTGGTAAATTTAGCTTAAATGACATGTTTCAGTACAGTCAGCTTGAAAATCAGACATCCAAGCACAAAGCACGTGGGTCTCATTTATAAGCCTGAGAAATGGTGTCTCTGAAGGGACTTTGCGACCTTTGTGGATATTCAGATGAACATCATCTCAACCACTGACCCTTAAGGGCTAGTTCTTCTCTGGAATGGGTTCTGATGTGACAACTGAATGAGAGGCTGTAAAATCCTACGCCTGGGCACTCAGACAGCTACAAAGCCATGCAAGCTACTTCTTGTCAAGTACCAGTATAGGCCACACACATATGATGACCAGCTTTGTCAGTTTTGGAGAGCAAAAAATGTACAAGATCCAGCAGATGAAAGATGAATCCTGACATTTAAATCTTCAAATGAAACCCATTCTCCTTGTGAGGGGATGTAAGCTGTGCAAGGGGACTCAGCCACGGGAATGTCACCATGCTGTGGGAAGCCCTCTGACACTGGAAACTGAAAACCAAGATTAGAAGGCTAGGTTTGGTTGGTTTTTTTTTTCCTAAAATATATGCTCTAGCTCAACTATCATTGTTTCTGGTCTTGGAATGGCAATCAGGCAGTTACAGCTGTTTCTTTTGGCTATGGCAATCTTTGAAAGCAAGCAAACACAAACAGCGCTCCAGAGGTTTATTTTGTTAAAACCCAACAATTTCAATATATACATCCAGTAGTTAATTTGACTTCTTGGTTAGCACAACTCTTTGCCCTGCTGTCAGTCTACCCTAGGGCCAGGGGCAGACAGGCTGCCCAACATCCTGCTTGAGCCCAGCACACTTTCCTACCTCTTCTAGCACAGAAACCTCAGACTGAAGCCATTTACCTGAGCCAAGGATTTTATATTGTGAATTCTGTGACTGCTGGTTGACCTGAAGACCGAAAAATTTACAATGAGGGTCAGAACAAGGTTCATATTTATTCTCTATGACATGAAAGCCCAGATCCTAAGGTGATAGAAGAGTCTTTTGTGGTTGCTGGTGTTAATGATGCTGACGCGTAGCTAAGCACTACTGGCTCTATCCAGCAGAGGGAAGCAGCAAAAAGAGAGCTATATTTGTTGGTTTATCTTTTTAACAATCACATAGTAGAATAACTAGTTACTGCCTAAAGAAATACATTCATAAAATGCAGCTGCAGCCAAACTCTTGACAGGTAGATTTGTTCATTTCTACCCACTGACTATGACCATGTAAGAGTAGGACATTTTATTACACAGAGATATTTCCTCTGAACCTGTCAAACACTTTAATATAACCTCAAATCCCTACAAGCAACAAATAATCACTGCAGATGATACTAAACCTAAACTTTTACCTGCCCCTGAAAGGTAAAACTGACTGAAAAAGTAACAGTAACACTATTGTGATTCACACATAATTGAGTGTGCCAACTAATAATCTTTAATATCCACTGCTGACAGGATGGAATTAACTGCATTTTTTCCCTGTCCAACTTTCGTTTTTTTCCCTGTGGTGTAAGCCAGTATCTAATCCCATCCTTATATCATTTTGGTCATATTAACTCAATTGAGGAGAAAGTACTTAGCCTAAAGCAGGTTAGGGTGAGATCTTGAAATAACAATGTTTACACAAGCTAAGGATGTCATGTCTTTTGTTGAAGCTCTCCACTGATGCTTGCCAACAAAAGCTTTTCATGCACAAAAGAGTCAATGCCGAATTATAGTTAAACCATGTAATAATTATCCTCATTAGACATAAGCAGAGCAGGGATAGGATGAATTCAGTTATAAACTCTGCTAAGACTCAAGAAGCATATTCTATATGTAATTTAATAATCTTGGAAATGAATACACAATTATTTCTGTCTTTTCACACAAAGTCTATTTAAGCAGAGGCAATCCTGCCCATGGTGTTGGAAACAATGACATAAGGAACTCCTCCAGACCACTCTCTCTCCATTGCTTTCCCCAGTTCTACCACTGACTGCATGTTTGTTAGGTGGTATTGGAGCCAGGTCACCTTAAAAACACTGTCTCAAAACAAATATTGAAGGAAGAGGATTGTGGAGGAGCAGGTTAAAGGGCAAAAAGAAAAAAGAGCCTTTCCGTTATCTGGTTTACAACATCCCCTCACAATGAGGTGAGCAGAAAGGAACAGGTAAGAAGGATGATCCTCTGGACTGGTACTGCTTTCAGCATCCTCATGTAAGCAAGCAGTGGTAACCATGGACATCTCACTGCACTACATACCCTATGAGAAACTCCTGATCCTGCAGTGGGAAACACGGATGCTCTTTTCCCTGGGCTTTTTTTCCCCCAGGAGAGGAAGCCTGGCACTGCTGCCTTGAACATGGCATCAAACCCAAGGGCAGGTTGGAGTCCCAGAGTCAAGGGAGGTTCAGTTTCTTTCTATACAGTTCACTTGCAACATCTCTGACTTTGCTGCTTCTTCTGTAACAGGGGATAACATTACTTTCCTATCACAGAATTAACCAGCTGTGCCTGAAAGCATGAAAACATCACGTTTTCCTCTTCAACATTTAAACCTGATGCCACTCTGTGAACAAAACTTTCCAGAAAATTAGCTTTTGGAGACTGAGAAACTATGAGAGACAGGAGGACATTTCAGTGCTGTTCTGATCAGCCCTCAGGAGACTCTAGCAGACCAAGAGGAAAGCACAGCAAATTAAGGCATCTCCCATCCATACCTTGCCTTGCCTGCTCCAGCCTTGCAAGTGCTGCACATATGGCATGTCAGTAAGATGTCCATGGCAAAGGATGCTGGGTTGTGAGTATATATGTGCATAAATATTTTTAAATAAGGGACCAGACAAAACCAATCCCATGCACCATGTTGCAAATAGCTACAGCATTCGTCTCACTGGTGAAACTCTGTCATTCACATGAATGAATGTCATTCACATGGTGAAACCCTGCTGTTTTCCATAAGCCAATCTACTCCACTTGAGGCAGTGGCAAAAATCCCATAATTACGATGAGAATAAAATCTGCTTTTTTCTAGTGGTGTAACTCTGATGAAACTATCAAAGCTGGTGGTAGTAATCTGATGTGGCAATAATGCAACTTTAAGTCTACCAAGGTAAGAAAAGCAGAAAATACGTGGGAAAAAAAAAATGGTTAATGGATTTATTTTTCCAATGATTATTTATTGGATTTTGGGAAAGTGTAGTTATTTGAAGAAGACTGATTTTTTTAATATCGGCATGCCTTACAGTGATAAAATGACCAGCATTTCTCAGAATATCATGTAAAAGGCCTGTGTTCCATGGAAAAGTAATATTCAAAACAACTAGTGTAAGAGTGTGTTTGTGTAGTCTGAACATTTTTAAGCAGTGAGGCTGGGGCCCTAAATTAAATATCCCATATTTTAAGTTTTCATTGCAAAAATATTTTGTAGTTACATTCAGAGTTATCAACATTTGAGGAATGATATAAATAAGATCTAACCTCCGTGTTGTTAAATTAAGCTGCTGCCAGCGTTATTATTGGCAGTAAAATTACTTTGATAGCTATCAGCAGTAATGAAATATAGGAAAAGCCTGGACTGCTGATATCTTCCACAATAGTATAATCTTAAACAGCCATTAAAAAACTAAGGTCTGACATGACATATCCATTTAAAATTCTGCTCCACAGTAGCATAATGAATTCTCAAATTGCTGTAGCCTGTATATCTAAGCTCAAGTTATTGTTTTATTTCCAATTTTCTGTTTCAACAGTTTAATGCTGTAAGAAAGGCACAGCTTAGTATACTGGGTTATTCAGAAGCCTGTGGAGTGCAAAAGCCTAACACAGCTGTTCTGGAGAAATTCCTCCTGGTGCTAGCCAGGACAAGCATGTCAAAATGGAAAGGGCAGTTCTCAACTGCATAGATCACAATGGTCCATCCAAGTCTTGCCCAGGGACAGGGTGAATCTCTGCTTACAGACCACAGGTGGATTAATTCTTTCAATTAGGAGCCACTCAAATGCATAGGCTAGGAAATGCAAGAGTGTTTCAAAGCAAAATGCTGTGTAGCCCAAAGGGGATGGTGTTTGAACAGATGTCTGGGGTGGCTTCTCAGTCAGACCACAGTCAGACTTCATGCAGAGACTGCACACAGATCTTGGGCTGAACCTGAGGTTTGCTCCACTGTGGCTTTCATGGAAACCAAGAACTTTGTCTGAGGCTTTAAACACAGCTGGAAACCAGGGTTTCTTTCTTTGGCAGGAGCACCATAGAGCTAGTCTTACCCTAGCCCCAGGGCACCTGCCTCCCCTACTCACAAGTACATCTTCCCCTAGGACCTCTAAAGGAAGAGGGCAAGGGCCAGGGCATGTTGGGTGGGTGCAGCAGCTGCTGAGGATGTTCAGTTCATCCACCCTCATCCCACAGAGGAAATCACAGGGGCTGGGTCACTTAACAGCTCTGCAAAGCCACACCACTGGAGCAAAAAGAAAAAAGTCTTCATAAAACAGATCTTACAGGATTTCCTTGAATAATCCTCTTCCTGGGGTAGCATACGTGCACTGCTTTAGTCACCTACTGTTCTGAGGAGCATAACTGCTGGGAGAGCAGGAGGGCAGACTTACCCATGTATTTTACTCTCATATTCTGGGAAAAACAGGGCTGTCTGCAGGTACCCTGTCCAAGACAGGGTTAGAAGTGGAAGCTAAAATTCTCCCTAAGGTTCATGCTTTGTTGTTGAATTTCAGAAAGATGTGGAATTAGTGCTAACTGCACTTGGACTACACCACAGAGGACTTTTTGCCTCCATAAAGCTCACTGTGAAGCCATTACAGTGATAGCTGGCATTTTCAGAGGGGTTGCATAAGATCGTGCCGCTAAGTGCCTTTGAAAATCCCAGCCTAAATGCAAACAGCAACAATTCATCTCTCCAACTAATTTGACACTCTGCCTGTGACCTAACTACAAATAGTTCAGGAAAAAACAAAGATCTCCTTTACAAGATGTGCTTGTGCCAATTATCCGATATAACCTCACCTCCAGAAGTAAAATAACTTCCCTTTCCCAGCTGATGTTCAATGTATGCCATAAAAAATCCATCAGATAGTGGAAATTTGATATACTCTGATACAACATAGACCTCAGAGCGGCCAAATTCAGTCCCAGAATGGCAGTTGTTAGAAATGAGAGCAGAATAAGAAAGGTCAGGTATTTTTAATAGTTAATTATTTTTGATTAGGTGTAATCAAGAGTGTTGAAAGAACAAGTGTTATTTTATATAAGTGGTAAGGGAAGTGCTTGATACTGTGTTACTTCTAACTAGTTTTATCAGTTCACTCCTTTCTTCAAAATTCTAAAAGGTTGAAATATGAAGTTGCACTTTGTGAACCCAGCAGGTCTTGCACTCAAGGTACAGCAGGAGAAGCTGCACCTTCCTTGCTACTGTAGTGCCAGCAAGTGCAGGGCCAGCTCCCCTGTTCCTATGGCACCCTCACCCCTGCATCCTGAGCATTTCTGCAGCAGGGCCAGGCACGGGAGAGTTTAGCTGAGAGATGAATCCCAAGTGGGAGGTTCAACACACTGCAGCCAGGCACAGACTTCTGCCTCTACCCACCCCAGCTGGGCCCAGCTGATCCGATCGTCTGTGTAAAACCAGCACGCAAGCACCCACTCCTGCTGCTCTAAAGAATGAGCAGAAATAGACGAGAGGTCAATACCAGCATGCTCTTTACACTAATTCATGTTAAAAGCTTTTCCTTATATTTTGAAAAGGCAGTTTATATCTGATCTCATTACATGAAAGACAAAATACGCTGCTTTCAGTTATGTCACTGCCTGCTATGGAGGAAAGCACAGACATTAACAAAGAGCCACAGCAAAGCATCGAGTGGATCTGAATTCTTTGTCTACAGCCCAGGCTTTTCCTGCCTCACAGTGACAGGATCAGGGAAGAATTTTCTGTGACTAATTAGGTTTTAACTTGCCAGAGAGAACATGGACATTGGCAGTCTATTGTATAATACTGAAGCGAAGTTTGAACTAGATTGAACTTAATTTCCTTTTCACTGAAAGGGAAGAAAGATTAATGAAATATCCCCAAATCCATCCTGTTAGCTTTTATTAAATCAGCAAACGAAATTTAACCTCCAATTCTGTTATAAAATCTTTTCCTGTAGATTAAGTTTCTGCAAACATAAATGAAATAGACATACTCTCCTCTGCAACATTTTAGATACGAAAATTACATTATTTCTATCAACATTACTGTTACTTTAGACAAATGCCATATTAAGAAACAATTATTTCTTGTGTTTCTTTTCACAATGTTACCTAGATTTTATTAAATGCCAGGACTTTGCTAGTCATTTCTGAAAACCTTTTGCAGATACTCCAACACGTCCTTGCTCTTTCTGCTGGTAGCACAGAGTCAATCCTCCAGGAATACAAAGCTTTCTTTTACTAGTGTTATACTTTTCATCTGAGGGACTCAGTCATGTTCCTCTCTCACCTTCTCTATTGCTTCTCAGTTCTAGCTATTGCATTAACACCCTGGCTTACTCCCCTTCTAAGCATCTCACTGAAGTCAACAGTTAGTTACATTAGGAAAAGCCAATCCCCCTCCACCCTGAACAGATGAAGACAGGTACTAGTGTAGGGCTCAATAAGTTCTCAGATGTTCTTTGTGGAGAATGAGCCAATCAATCAACCTTGTTCCCTAAACATGTTTCCAGTCATAACCTTTAGTGATCAATGGAGGTGAGATCTACATGGAGCATCCATAACTGCATGGTGAAGTCAGCACCTTAGAAGCTATTTACCTGCAAATATTAAAACAAATGAACTGGGGAGGCTTTGCTATTTCTCACCTGGTAAGTGAAGGAGAGCTGTAAACTTCAGCATAATGAGCACATCCTGCATGGGGAATGCCCCAGCCCTGCTGCCTGCAGACAGGGCCCTCATCCTGGTGGGAGGTGGGAGCAGGAGGCTCTGAGGGCTCCTTCATGCTGCCGCGATAGGCAGAGCTGAGTGGTGCCTTGCCTCCAAGGATGGGGTCCTGTTGCTCCTCCCAGGTGAGTGCTCCCACCATGCCAGACAGGCCCTGCCGACACTGAGCCTTTGGAAACTCAGGGCACTGCAGGCGGAAAGATGTTGCTGCCATAGAAGTGAAAACATTAACATTGTTTACGTCAAGCCGCCAGTGCTCAGTACTATACAAGACAATATGAAACTCTATAAAATATTTGCAATGATTGCCAAGAAAGTAGACGCTGCCAATTCTCCAGAGCACATCCTCTGGAACTGATTACTTCTAATCCTTTAGAAAATGTATAAATAAAATGATGCCAAGACTGATGGACAAGCCAGGGCACCTACTCATGTTTCTAATATATTGCTTTCCCTCCACCCCCTTCCCTTCTCTGTACAAAATACTCTCCTTTTTTAGTAACTTAAGTTGACAATCATCAAAAGAAATCAAACTGTATATAAATGAACATTCTGAAGCATGTCACAGTATGTCAGAAACTATTGAAATCTACTAGAAGTCTCCAAAACAAGTATTTAAATCTTTTAGTAATGCTTTAGTAGAGTGATTATTTAACTTACTAGCAAGAATGCATTTAGCAAGAATACCAGAGGCGTTTACCCTTAGTATTAGCTACTCAATCACATAGCCTAATCCCAAAGGCCTAATCTGTGTGTTAGTGGGAACACAGCAATTATCTACATTCATTAGAAATTAGCAAGGGGAAGGTGGAGGAGAAAACCTCAATGGGTGGATAATTAGTCTCACATACTCCCATTGTTTGCATGAGGCCAAATCCATATTGCCATTGAATTCAAAGGAGCTTTTACTAGACTGTCCTGCCTTTTCTTGCTATCCAGACCACCAGCTATGATCATCAGGGCTGCTTGCCTTAGCTGAGGAGGCACAAGCTTGTTCTAGCCTTAAATATATTAGAATGGTCTTTCTTTCTCATAAGTGTCTAGTAAGCTAGAGTAAGTGGATTTCAATAGCCTGCTTGTTGGAAACTGCAGCTGGTGCCTGCTTTGGGTTCTTTATTTTGTGCTTAACACAATACTGCTTTAGAACAGATGGATTTAGCAAAGCCTGCTAAGATACTAAATACGAATATCGTGTTCTTAAAGCAGCTGGACACAAATTGGGTAAACATATACTGGAAGACCATTTCTTTTCTTCTCCATTCCCTAATAAACATGTAATGATTTATCATATAGCTGGAGAACTGACATTCCTCTCAATGGAAAGGTAGTGTTACGCCTCACTATGAGTCATTTATGTTTAATCCCAGATAGCAGAAGAGAACAGGCTATTCTTGCAGCCTTATTTCTGCAAGCTCATTATAATTACAGCTGTCCTGAAGCTGAAGAATTCAGACATATTTCATGTCTCCAAAGCTTTACTGTAGCTCTTTGTAGCAGCAGATCCATGTTCATTCTCAGTCAGTGTAGTAATAAGATGTTCTGCGGTATTCTATACCCTTATAATCCTCTCTTTCTTTTGCCAGAAATTGGTGAAACCAGTGTTTGGACTTGTTCAGTCACTCCAAGTAAACTATGCAAGATCCATCTACAGGTATCTATACTAAGCTCAGGGTCAGACTGCTATTTAGAGCTGTTCATTATCAGCACACCATAAATATAAACTCCTTTCTAACACAAAAAGCTTAGCAAATGCTTGCAATTCTCTTTCCTTTGGGAACATGCATTGAAAGAAGACTTACTCCTAGGTCAACTGCCAAAGTCTATATACAAGCATAAAAAATCCATCTTGAGCACAAGTGATCACTGAGTCTGAGATGTAAAACATGGTTTCCCCCACATGCAAGATTCACATTCTCTGCTCAGTGTAACACTGATCTTTGCAAGGCCTCTGCTCCACAAGGCAAAGGGGAAGTGTTGGCATGAGAGGAGGTTAAGACCACACAGGGAGTGACAGATCTATACACCAGGATGTTCACAAAGTGTTTGATGACAGCTGCATTGTGACTGCAGAAATGACCTGAAAGTATCTCTGAAGACACTTTCTTTTGAGAGACAGAAAGGACTTCAGCATCTGGATCCATCCACAAATGGATTCTCAGATACGGCCAAGGCCAGTTACTTCAATTTTGCTATAGGTAAAAGTAGTGAGAGATGGAGGAAACAAAAGGTTGCAGAAGGCTGCCATGCTGCACAGATGCTAAAGGACCACTTCCCCATGCACACCTGGGTACTGCAATGCTCAGCATGACTCTGTGCTATGTGAACACTCAGAAGATATTTCATCTGCAAGTGCTTAGCGACAAAAAATATAAAATGGAAAGAACCAGAACAAACTCTAGCCTTGAGCTCATTTTCAGATAGACATATGGGAGATTTCATTTTTTAAAATATATATAAGATCTTTAGATAATTCAGTTTGGAAGAGACCTCAGGATGTCATCTATATCCAGATTCCTAGTAACATCCCTACTACACAGACGCTTGTACCTTCCTTTACGTAGGGAAACACCTTGTAATGGGGAAATAAATAGTTAAGAGCATAGGATTATCCCAAGATTCACTTTTGCTGGAGTGATGTTTCTGTAGTTAAAACAGGCAGTAAAGGCCTGTAATGAAAAGGAGGTGCAAAAATGTTAGAGTTAAGGACTGAGACAAGAATTTATTGGGGTGAATTATTTTTAGTAGAGTAACTAATTTATGATGAAAAATCTGACTGATATCTCTTTGGAAGTTCTTTATCAGGAAACTACTGGAAACAGATCCACAAAGCAGGAAGACAGAATCCTTCCACAAATCCCAAAAGCAAATACCATTTTCATGGCAGAAAACAGAACTTGAAGATGCTTCCTGGAAAAAATGTGAAGAGCTTACTGAGAGCTTCTTTCCAAGATGTGTGTTCTTACTTCCCCACTTTCTGGGTGGTGGTGGTGGCTCTGTATTTTCATGTACCAACTCAGCCTCAGACACAAACTCATTATTATGTAAAATACAACATGCAAACTCAGATTCTAAACCCCTGTAATCTTAAAATCCAGCATATGGAAAATGTAAATAGGCAGTATGGTGCAAGAAGCTGTTTTCATCTCCATCTGCCAGCAGTTGATGCCCAGAATTAAAAAAGAAAGGAAAAGCTTTGTTCATGTGCCATCCTTACACCAAAACAATTTCCGAAGAGTCATCATCTGTCCCAAGGGAGGCTACTGATTGTTTTATTCAGAAGCCTTTCAAAGCACAACTTCAGCAGCACGAGAAAATTAATTTAAAGAATTCTATTAAATGATTTTATTCTTTCTATGGACATGAAAAGAGAACCACAGACACTCATCTTGTGACTACTGCTTATTTGTTATGTAAGACAGGAGCAAAGTGGTTCCTTCTCCTGCTGATGGCTCATCCTTAGGCAAAGGCAACAAAGGTGGGGATGGCAACACTGCACTTCCTAAAACCATGCATCTGAGTAGGCCATGGGAGCCCCCACCTAAAGAGCTTTGGAGATTCAGCTAAATGATGGCCAACAGGAGGTTCTGGGAGCAGTACAGGTGGTTCTGTTGCATGGGACTGCACGACCATGTGGCACAGAGGGAGTGAAGCTTATGGTGAGATGGAGAGGAACCTGTGGGGCTGGGGACAGGCAGCTCAGGGAGAAGGAAGAGATTTTGCTGAACAAGGGAAGAACAACTTGGTCAAGAGACAGCAAAGTAGCAAAATGTTAAGGTAAGAGAGTGACCTCTCATTATGAGGAACCTCTATCTCTGATTCACAGATCTGCCTTAAACAGTAATACTGTGGCACAGCTATTGTTTTGAGAGGCTTTAAATTACAGCTGCTCAACATATCTATACAATTTCTATTGTAAGCATGCAAAGTAATGCACTTCAAGCAATACATTTCCACCAGTAGCCTGGGCCGAATATATTTTCAGTAGCTTAGGCTCAAGCAGTAAAGACACCATTGTAAGAACCAGTCAAAAGTACCCCATAAAAGAACAAATATATGTGCCTCCAGAGTTATACTGCTACAAGACATACAGCATTAATGGACAAAGACCAAGATTACAAATATTTTTGCTACAACTATGACCACATTTGATAATCTCATTTAGTATTTAAAAAGCTCTCATAGGTTTTTAATTAAACTTTAGAGGATCTAAAGGATGGTTTTTGCTGTTGCACGGTATATGTTTACCATGAGATTAGTTCTGGTTGATTGATGTGCATGCACTCAAGCCAATTCAGAATGTTCTGCTCACAAGGCATGCAAAGTCTGCTTGTACTGTAGCATACTGCAGCCACAATTAGCTGTCATGAATTGATTTTCAAGGAAGGACTACCTATTTTAATTATGTTTATATTATAGTGCCAGTTGAACTGCTTTAGCAATTATTACATTTCACTCAAACCTCACTCAGTCCATTTTTAGAAATTAACTAAAATGGATATTAGCCTGCTTAAGAAAATGAGGCTTTTGCAGTTATGCTGCTTCCATGTGTATCTGTCTATTTGTCTGAGTGGTCCTGCTTTGAAACTTTTGATCCCCTTAGCAAACTTTAGCTGAACTTTGCAGAGGTGGAAGGTCTCCAAGATGCTACTTCCCTGAGTTTCATGAAAACAGGCAGACTGCCTCTAATATTTTCCTCACTGTGAGAAAAACTGCCTTACTGGTCAACAGAAAACCTACATAAGAAACATAATTTAAACACCCTCAAGTCATGAGAAATATTTCATGTGACCACAGGGTATTTTCAGGCTGGCAGGGGCCTCAGGAAGGCTCTTGTCCAACACCTGGCTGAAGACAGGAGGCCAGAGCTGGTTGCTCAGCATGTTGTCACAACACAACACAAAAAAAACCCAAAAACACACCAACCCCCCCACAAACACCAAAAACACAACCCACAACCAACCCAACCCCCACCCCACCCACCCCACAAAAACCCAAAAACCCCCCAAACCCAACCCCCCCACCACAGACAGGTCTGGAGAACCTCCAGGGGTAGAGACCACACAGCCTCTCCAGACATGCCCACCGCTTACTGTCTTCAGAGGGAGAAAGTGCTTCCCTGTACTCAATCTGAACCCCTCTGGTTTCAATGTCACCTCTTGTTGTCCCACCATGCAGTGCTGAGCAAAGCTTGGCTCCACATTCTCCATGACCTCCCTGCAGGTACCAAGGAGCTGCTGTGCAAACCCTGGTCCCACAGCCCCTCCTCAGTCGGTCTGTGCCCAGCTCACTGCCCACCCCTGTAAGGCCTTTCCCACAGCGCTGCCCAGGCAGGCAGTGCCAGCCCAGGTCACTGCCAGGTGTCTGTCTTCCTGGGGCAGAGCTGTTCCCTTCATTGAAATGCCAGGAACTTTATGAAACACAAGCTGCTGGCCACCCTGCTGCTGGTGTCAGAGCCTGGCAGTGTATGATTGTCCAGCTGTGCTAAGCTGCAGCCAGAGTCCAGTGGCTTTCCAGCACAGTAAGAACGATATAGGACATCTACTCCCAAGCAGTTAGCAAGGCTGGCTCTCATCTCTGTGGTCAGAGCCACAGCATGGGTCTATTTTAATGTCTACTTATTTTAAACCTATTTTGAAGGCAAAACTTTGCCCTCACCACTTGGCAGGATCTAGGAAATGGACTAACACAAGCTCTTCTCCTGCCACCCTGCCTGTGCAGGACTGGACACACACTAAGGTGCTTTTTACTAGGAGTAGCATATATTTCCCAGAGGTACAGGCCAAGAGAGGAAAGAAGCAGGTTCCAGATTCAGAGCAAACCAAAGGAAATCATGGTTCATAGAACCTGCAGGTAGGTAACTGCCAAAAGTTAACTCAAGTTCAGGCAGCAGCTAGATAAAAGTTATCATGTGAGATGGCCTCTGTCTCAGAGAATCTCTAACACAAGTATCACTGGGGAATATTTTTTGCCTTGTTTGTATACATACACTCCTTCCTAGATACCTATGGTTGGTTACTACCAAAGATGGGGTACCAAACAAGATAGGTACGTAGCACTGGTCTGACACAGAATGTTCCTATGCTGAGCCAACATACAGGATTCCTGCAGGCAGGCCACCTGAAGTGCTCCTACTACTGAAGTGCCCCCTTTATGTGCTCCTATGCCATCCTTTTCTCCCCCCAACAGCTCCTAGGAAAGGTGACCATGTCAGCAATCTCTCAAAACTTATCCCCAGCTGAGACAAATGACACAGCACAAAATCACACCACTATCTAACTGGGGTTAAAGATTCATTCCCATTCAGACAGAAAAGATCCCAGAAATTGCTCAGTTTCAAATGGGACCAGGAGTCTGTCTGTTCAGTGGGCTATTTCTCGCTATATCAATGTTTTCTTTTAAACACATGTAGTAATGACTTGCTGAAAAAGCAAGGCTATTTGACATTGTTTGAAAGTTCAGGCTGTCTTCAAAGCCCTTACCTTCAATTCACATGTTGTAAGCCTTTCGAGTCTGGTATTAATAATAACTATTATTGCCATGCATCCTTATTTTTTGCTTAATTAAATTACAGAAAATGTAATAGCCTTATGAAAACAATATATGAGTTTTCAAACCTAATTAACATTATACAAGTGCACAGGTCACTAAAACAGTTGTTTTATCTGGAAGCCTTCCATGCAAACAGATAAAAACAAAACTACATTTAATCCAGTAACTTCAGTTGAAAGTTAAATCAAAGATGACTAGTTCTTGCCTAGGGGTGCAGCCTTCCTGGTAATAAATGTTTTCCTCTTTTCATGATTTTAGAAAAAGAGAAAGAGATATGAGAACCCTATCAAAGAGTTTAAAGGATGTCCAAGTCAGCCATGACCAAGGCTTAGCTGTTAGAACAACCCTCTATCACCAAGGAAAAAATCAACCCAGATGTACTGTGTTGTTTTATTAACCTAACAGAAAGTTTCACATTCAAGGTGCATTCACCCATTTCTCCCCTTCCCTACCTTGGTATCCCTTTTATACCACCCATTATCAGCCTCAGTCTGATCCCACAATTGCTTTGGGGATATAATGTAAGTAAGCAGATGCTCTGCATCCAGTGACAAAACCTGAGCCTTACATTTCACTCCCATTTTATATTTCCTTGAATATTCTTCAAGTGTTGCCCTGAAGAAAAACAAAAAAGAAAAAACGAAAAAAAGAAAGAAAGCTGGATAATGGCAGCAGAGCCATTTTTAATTCAGGCCTGGAGACCTGCATTCAGCAAGTGGTTTATTGCTCCCGGTACAAGAAAAGGCAATTCTCTCATTTCTTGGAAAAGGGAAAAAAATTACTCTGGTATCCAGGATGTCACATGTCTGCCTACCCACAGGCATTTTTCTGTCCATCAGCCAAGGAGAAACAACTGCCCACTCACAAGTAGACAGTGCTGTTTGACAGACATCAAGGCTGATTCATCAAAGGACTAAAGCAGACAAACATTTTCTCTACAGCAGTTGAAGAAGCTCCCTCCTACCACAACCTTGGATGATGCTCCTGCTTCTGTAGAGCTGCTCAGTGTCTCTGCAGCTCTACAGCCAGCGTGTCCTCTTCACATTTGCGTGCTCAGCCGTGCTGACAGTTATGTCACAGGAGGACCATGTTGGATAAACTTCACCCTCAGAGGGTATTCCCTTGGATCTTCCATGGGTTATGTCAGAACAGAGGGGCAAGCACAGGGGCAGAGGCGAAACCATGCAAAGGAAAACTTGAAGACTTAACATCCCTTGAGTGCAATAGGGCAACCCAACCAGATGAGCTCAGAAAGCCAGTCTAGCTGCTTGGGTGCTTTGTGGCTTGAAGAAACCTTCATTTTAAGTACAACTTTCAGGAAAACAAAGCTATCCAGTAGCCCAGATGCACATCAATCAAAGCTAAGGTGAGATTTAGCACCAGGAAAAGACAGATCTACTTGGGGTAAACAAATTCACTGATGAGTATCTCCAGTTGTCAGGTTCAGCACATGCTGGTAGCACTGAGGTGAGATGTCATGGTTTAAGCCCAGCTGCCACACAGCCCGCTCACTCACTCCCCTGCCTTCTTCATCCCCCCACCCTGCTCCCAGAGGGATGGGGGGGAGAATTGGAAGAATGTATCTCCCACGGGTTTAGGTAAGAACAGCCCAGTGACTAAGGTATAACACAAACCACTGCCGCTACCACCAATAATGATAATGATAAGAGAAATAACAAGGGAAGAGAATACAGCTGCTCACCATCCGCTGACCAATACCCAGCCTGACCAAGCAGTGATCTAGCCCTTCCGGGTAACTGTCCCCAGTTCTACATCCTGGGCATGACGTGTTGTGTTATGGAATATCTCTTTGGTTAGTTTGGGTCAGGAGTTCTGTCTCTGCTTCCTCCTGTCTTCCCCTCCTCCCTGGCACTCAGAAAGTCTTTGGTCAGACTAAACATTACTGAGCAGTGACTAAAAACATCGGTGTTATCAGTGCTGTTTCCAGGCTGAAAGTCAAAACCACAGCACTGCACCAGCTACTAAGAAGGAGAAAAATGACTGCTACTGCTGAACCCAGGACATGAGGGCATGGCAGCCAATGGCTACTCTCAGTCAAAACCAGGACTTGAACAATAGGAGCTAGGCTTCCCAAAATTACTCAATAGCTACAAAACCCACTCATGAAGCGTGACTCTGGAGTCCTCCCCAGGCTGGCTTGGTTTAGAAGAAGAAGAAGGTTTAGACCCATCTCTTTTTGCATCACAACAGCCCAACCACCACCAACACAGTGCTTCAGGCTGACCTCAGGAGAAAGAGCAAACCTGGTTTCTGGCCCCTGTCTGCATATTTATTCATTCGAAAATGCCATTGCAACAGCTTTACAAGCAGAGCAGGAGGAGTTACAGAACTCCAAAATTTCTGGTGGTTTCCTCCCCACTGGTGCCATCTGTCCTCCTACTTGCAGCGCTCACTTGGCCCAGGGACTGGTTCTGCTGCCTGCTGAGACCACTTTGCTGGGGTAGGCTGAACCATCCCAGCCTTGGCCACAGCTCCCCTACTCCCCAGACTGTCCCCTCCATGTGGCATTTCTGCAACAAAGCTGTAAGTGATATGGATGTGCAACTCCACCCACTTCTCTAGGAGCTTCAGAAGGCACCAAAGGGGTATGTGAACATGTAAAAACCCACATATCTCCATATTGGTCATATCCCCATAATCCCCACTCCAGTAACTTTCTCTGTGCAATAGTCCAATTGCAGATTTTTAGAAACAGGGTTACAACTTTGTGAGTATAGAGCCAGTACCAGAACCTAAAGTCTGTATCTCTCCTTAAATTCAAACATATCTCATTTTCACTTAAAGAATGGGATTCAAAATTTAATGATGTTTTTCTGCTTACTTCAACCTCTTAAAATATTGAAAGATGCTATCCACTAAAACCATTATCTCTGCAATCCTGACAGAAAAAAAAAAAACAAACCAACAACAATTTTTTTGTCTATATTTTGATGTTGGAACCTTCATTATTGTTAAACTTCTCCTCAACATCTACACCTAATTCATAACAAAAAGTCCATTTTACAAGAGCCTGTAACAGCACAAAGGCAGGTTTTGGATGTGTGCAGAATTGCACAGTGAAACCAGGCAGGGTTTCCCCAAAGGCAGGCTGGTCATATGGCCAGCAGCTGTGAAAGAGCAGTATCCTTATGTAATGTGAAAAGTAGTAATAATGACCATTTCCTGTGCTCCCCATTTCAACAATAAGCAAATGATAGCTTAGAAGAAAAAGAAGAAAGGTAATGTTTCTGTGTAAAGATTAAAAAAAAAGAAAAAAAAGTGAAGATTCAAAAAAGCTGAAGAATGAATGAAAGGAAAAATAGTTCAAATAGAAAAAAGCAGCTTTTGTCAGACTTCCCCAGACGCACAGAGTGGCTTGCAGTCTAGAATTACTAGGGACAATTAAAATGAAGCAATAACAAATGTGTACTCCAGTGGTGAGGCGATCCCCTTTCCTCCCCTGTTCCCTCTGCAGCTGATGCAGAGACCGCAGGGAGATTTGTATACTGCAGGCAGGTAAAGCTATAAAGCACAGGAGAGAGTGTCACCCCAGGTTCACACCAAACTTCATCTCAGTGCAGGTTTCCCAGCACAAGCACAGCAGGGATTTTGCA
Source organism: Neopsephotus bourkii (assembly GCF_033783945.1). Lineage (NCBI taxonomy): Eukaryota > Metazoa > Chordata > Aves > Psittaciformes > Psittacidae > Neopsephotus > Neopsephotus bourkii. The sequence goes on from NW_026900878.1 coordinate 229,134, forward strand.
GTCATCATCAACGCTGCTAAATATAGATATTCCCCCATCTGCCCTCCTGGTGTTCTCCCATTCTAAGTCCTAGAGAAAAAGCAGCAACCCATCCCTGTCACACACAGAAGAAAGGGTAGAAAACGTTAGGACCAATTAAATAATTAGAAGCAATAAGGAATAGTTATGAACACCAGGCTGTTCTTCTGGAACAAGCAAAGAAAGATGTGACAAAAGCTACCAGCTGGAAGAGGAGACAGAGGGAGTGATGACAGGACCTAAAATGGCTTGCTTCTGGGCTGCTGCAGCTACTTTTTGCTATACTTAAAGAGCCAATGGCCAGAACAGCCTTTTGGAAAAACATTCCTCTTGCCAAGACACTCCTGCACTAGTGGATGTCGCTATTCATCAGGGAAGGAGGCCTTGGGAATCTATTTGAAGTGAAAGGACTGCTGCTCTGTAATCACATATCCGGTGATGAACCCCAGCAGACTTATCTTGTCAAACTTTTTTTGAAAAACTTCCTCTAAGCAGCGCAGTCTGAAGGAACAGCTCTTAAATTTTGGATGCAGATAGCTACAGAGATTATGCTGTCACACATCACCAGTGGCACTCTACTACCCCTGTCCTCTGCCAGCCTTGCAAGTTTCATATCTTTCATTAAGCACCTTTTTTTGCCCCATGGTACTCTCCAGCAAGACCTTGATTTCCACCCTGACCCCAAGAGCCACTTATCACAGCTTCTGGAGCACACAACTTTTAGCTCTGGAGTCTCTGAATCTTTCCCCACTGTGGTCACTAGGACAGGTGCTATTACGTAGACACAAAGCAAGAACTTCACAGCAGTGCATGAGGCAGTTTGCTCACCCACCAGATCAAGCAAAGTCAAAGGTGAGATGAAAGCATGTGTTCCCTTGACTATGGCACATCCCCATTTCTGCTGGGGAGGCGTGAGACCAAAAATATGAACACATCAGGGCCACAGCTTTTCTTTTCTTTTACCACTTCAGTTAGGATATATCCCAAGGCAGCTTGGTTTTGCCAATTTCCTTGTCTCTCCACTCATTTTGATGGCTTTTCAATCAAAATCTCCAAGGCCAGAACAGCAGGAAGGAGTGAGAATTGCAGCAGTCTCAAATCTCTACTAGTGATGAGGAAACAAAGTATTATTTGCTATAATCCCTGCCTATCCAATACCCACAAAAGTTCAATGATTCAGGCAATGATCTGTTCTGCTTAGACTTTAACCTGGGAAGTCATGCTGAAACAGCATGAAGGGCTTGGATTTGATAGCAAAGAATCTTCAGGAGAATTTCTTATGAAGGTTTTGCTGAAGATGGCAGAAACCTCAATATTTTGGCCCTCTTCCCAAGAGGAACTGGCTAAATTAAGGCCCATTTCAATTGTGGATATAACCCTAAACCAAAACCACAGGGATCTGACTTGAAATCTGCCTACTTGAAATTTAGGCAGCTGGAATTCAGAACTGGAATTCAAAGACTTTCAAAAGGAAGGTTCAGGCTTGCAAAGGAAAACCTGAATTTGTCAAACCCAAACAGACACACCTCAGCAGTGAGCTCTGAGACTATTCTCTGCCTCCAAAAACCCCTGCAATCCTCACATCCCTCTGAAAATACAGAGTAGTCCTGTTATCCAAGTGCCTACTTGCATGCAGACTGGAAGGGATGGAAAGAAGTGCTTGTGGGCATCATTTTGCTTTCCAGAGACCAACACTGCCCAGGCTGCAGCTGCAGGTGGAAGACATACTGAAACAAGGCAGTGACACAGTTAAGCTTGCTCAGGCACCGGCAGTGGTCATCCACTGCTCAGAGAGCTTCATGGTGGAGCTAAGCAGTCTAACTGCTCCCCAAAGCCCGGAGGCTGCATTATAGATAAGAAGCATCCTCACTCCACTGAACTCTGTAAATCAGTGGTGAATTTGACTTGCGTTTCTCAGTCTTGTTCATCAGGCGTAACTGGACTGAGAAGAAAATGGAAAAATAAAAAGCTTGCTGCAGCTTTGTTAAAAATGTACTTTGGAAACAGTTTAGGAAAGGGCATGTGGCTGCCCTTACAGCCCCCTCGGGATGCTGCGCTTGTGGGAAGTGCTGCAATGTTGGATGAAGTCTGCATAGCTCTAAATCTGCTGCAAACACCCTGCTGGTTCACAGCCAGGTGAGAACAAGGACTGAGGTAGAGAGCTGGAGGCCACATCTTTATATCCATGCAGTAGGGCATGGAGTCCTCTCTTTTTTTAATCTCAAACAGATGGCCCTGCCATCAAATGCACTGCACCCTTCTTTTGGTAATGCCTAAACCAAATGACTTGGACTCCAGAAGGCTGAAAACATAAAGGTCCATTGTGAGTTGGCATTTTGCCCTGTGGGGACCACTGCTAACTGCAGTTAGGGATGGGCCTTCCCCAAACCTGCTGTGTGCATTTCAAACATGCCCCAGACTTTTTTCAGAGCTGCAGATGTAAAGCAGGGTGATAATAAGGGTTCAGCCTCTGTATTTCAACTTGGATTCATTCCCCACATTTCCACTTGGATCTATTTCTAATTTTAACTACATCCATAATAGCATTTAGGGTTTGTTTTCCCTTTTTTAAAATAGCAGGGTTCTCAGCTCCACAGAGAGCCTCAGCCATGTTTGAGTTAATGCGCAAGCACACCAAAGTATTTACATCTCTGCAGGCATGGGTGAAAAGGCTAAATGCATCTGGCTGAAATTCTCACTCTAAGTGAAAACACTATGTGACATTTCAGTGACACAGTGACTTCAACACAGGGCTGGCAGTCCAACAGGCTGTTGCATTTCTCTTTAGGCTGTCATTTTGCCAAAGTTTGATCAGAGAAGATCATCCAGCACAGCAGCAGTTCCTTAAGGGTACCACAAAATTCAAGTCAGCCGAGCTCTGTGTGGCCGGCACACAGCATCACTAAACAAACAAACAGAAGATATCATCCCTTCTGGGGATGGGATTATGATAGTTGCCCCTACCCAAAACCCCTAAAGCTACAAGTCTGCATTTACAATGATTGGCTGATTATAAAGCCTGTCTCTTTGGTTTGATCTAAACACAAATCTGTAACAGAGATTATTTACATTATTTTATTGTTTTAATACACACGTATGCATTAAAAAGAGTCGACGTGCACAAGAAACTATAAAGGACTCTATATTCCTCATATTGTTCTGTGCAAAGAGTTGCACAAACTTTGCTAGGAGGCCTCCCAGCAATCTATAAAAAGAGCTAAAGTATTTGCAAAAACAAATCCCATTCTGAGTGAGAAATATGATACATTTCCATATACTTCAGCATTAAGTAAATGTAAAGTGAGTTTAATAACATACTGTCCAGTAACCACTCAGACCAATGTGGCCCAATCAATATCCTAAATTTTTTCACATCTGTTGTCTCATCTTCTAGGACCATGTCTTTAGGGAAGGGGACATCTCTTTGCTCTGTATTTTTTCAGCACCTTGTAGTTCTTGCCCATACCTGGGATACCTAAGCACTTCAGTATTGTTATTGCATAATGTTGAACGATTGAACTATATACTGTTACTGAAGAATATAAACACAGATACCTAGTCTGAAAAGCATGTATTAGTACCACCCAGTCTGCAAAAGTGTGTGACTTCTACAACTAAAATACATAACCTGCTCAGATGTAAAGCAATGTCACAAGCAAAATGCTAAAACTGGCCTCATTTTCCTTTAATACTGCACTGACCTCCCCCTACAGCCACTGGCTGGCCGATTGGAAGTTCTTATGCCTGAAACCTACATGCCTTGTCTGCTTTATTCCCTGGGGTTTCAGCTGTCATACAGAATAAGTATTGTGTCAGGAGAAGAGTTTTCTTGCCAAGTTTATAATATTCTAGACAAACTGAGAATTGTCCTGAGCTGAGACATCACTTCCACACTTGGGAAATTCAGTCTCATGTCTGAAGATGTGGTGTCTTGACACTAGGTGGTACCTGTATATATTTTCATACATACAGATTGTGTACTGTTTCCTCTTAAGATAAAGGCTAAACCAGTTTTTTCTAGGTGCCTGTGCACTCCTGCTACTGTTTGACACATACTACGTACTCAGGTCAGTTCATGCCAAACTGGCGTTACCCGTCATATAGACTGGCCTGTAGGTCATCTAGAGTTATATTCTTTAGTCAAAAAACAGATGGTCTATTTCTTTTTTTTTAAGGAAATGCTAGGAAGGCAATCACAAGTTCTAATGGGATCTTTGTCTCTGTCATGCTTATTGAAGAGGTAGTCATAACTGTCATCATTTTCCTTGTTTCGTTAGAGAACATTATGAGGCCATGGTAAGTGATCCATTGATGGACTCCACCAAGCAGTGGATTTAATTACATTTCAGTTTAAAGTGTTACTGTGAATACTGTGAGAAGTGTTGAGGATTGATAGTGGTCTGCTGATCCAAAAGTTTTGGAAATATCTAAGTAAAGAGCAACAATGCCTTAAGTTCAAGCTGCAATCTCTGCGGTACAGGGGTTGTCCTTTCGCTGAAAGTCTCTGTTGTGCCCAACACAACAGAGCTGCTTGATGGCTGCTTCTTCAGTACAAATGAAGAGGAACAGCAGCATCTGGGTCATGTAGGTGAATTCAACAGAAAATCTTTACAGAAGCATTTGCCATGTAGTCAACAGGCCCATGACATGGTACCCTGGTATCCTCTTCATTCATCTGTGGAATACATGACTGCATCTGAAATAGGAGTTTCCAAGCCATTCCAGGAGATTAGATACGCATTCAAGTTTTATTCTTCTGTTCTGGAGAATAGAAATGGCTTGAGTACAGAAGTCTTATCCCAGGACAAAGATAAAAGCATCCTTTTTAAAGGGAGGGGTTCTTTTTAAGAACCTGGGGACAAAGGGATTATGCCCTTCCTGAAGGGGAATTAGGGATCTTCCACAGCAGCTCTTACACCACTGGCTTCATTAGCACCCAGAGCTAAAACAGGAGGTTGGAGGAGATTACAGACCAACTAAATCTGAATTAAAATTAGCATTATAAAAGTTTCTAAACTGATTCTGTGAGTTAGGCTGTGATCTTATTTGCATGGATATTATTCAGGATAAGCACAGAGTCTGCCTAGAGGATAATAACATTACTACTAACTAAACTACTATAATCGGGATCCAAATCTGAATTACTAGAGTTACTTCAGTTTCATACCAGTGAAAATGAGCAAATAATCCAGGCTTTCCTACCCCAATCCCCCATGAAGACCAGGAGTGTAATGCTGAGCCAAAGGAATCCACTGCATTTTGTAATCCAGGAGGTGGCCAAGTAACACGTAGTTACTTACACGTACTTACACCTTTGTTTCTTACTTTGTCACCTCTATTTTCATAGTTACTTTGTTTATATTCTGACCCTGATGTTATCTGAAATAATGGTTAAAATTAAATACATTATTAAGGAACCCAAATATCTCTTCTAAAAAGCTGGCCATTTTCAAATTTCTTAACCTGTTGCTCTAGGAAATATCTTTGGTCTAATGTCAAAATACTTAAACACATACCCTTACCTGTATGGTCTCCTTTCCCTGCTGAACACATGAAATCTTTAGGAACACATGAGGAGTTGCCATATTCTAGTACACTGACAAAACCTAGCCTAAAGAAAGAAAACACTTTCAGACTGAAATTCAAGGCCTGTTTTAAGGTCCACTAGAGGCAACAGTTCTGTGATGAGTCTATGGAGGATTTACTTTTGGGGGCCAACTAAAAAAGAAGGCATTGGCACAGTGAGGATGCTCTGGTGTTAGGGATGAGTGGGTACCCATTGATGATGCATATGTGATTCACTTGGGCTCAGAGGCTTTCCAGGCTGCTGTGCATGGATATTATACGTGGGCAAGTTAGCAGTGAAAGGGAGTGCTAAAAGCCAGGCTATGGGGTGTGGAGCCATGGGGCTTCATCACTGTCGCCTGATCAGAGCTTCTCTTCAGAGGATAAATTGTTACAAATTATGGAAAGAAATCAAACCCAACCTCTCTTCTGCCTGTTCAGCAGAGCTTCATGGTGCTTTTTGAAATTTCTGGCTGAAATGGGACTGTAGGTAGATTTTAATTTAATCTTGGCTCTGCTGAAATAGATGGCAAAATCCCCACTGAACTTCAGGAGAGGAAAGATTAATACATTAACCCTTGTCCCTTAGTGGTTCTGCTTTGCAGAAGGCAACATCATTGTTTGCTTAAAGCACAGGCAAACAAACTCTTGTTGGCTGTATTTTATTTTTGAGGATATGCAGAAGTACTTGCCACTCTACCCATTTGCCTCCTGAAGTGAACTCACTTCACTGTCCCAAGTTTTTGCAGGGAACAGTACAGATAGATAGTGACAAGTAAATTATTCACAGTTTTCCTAACTTCCCTAATGAGCAGTCTTCCCACTCCATCTCCCTGTGAAGGCAGCCTGGTCTAGTAGGCATCTTAAACCTTCTGCCTTGGTAAAATGGACTTTTGCAGCCTCCGTTGGGTTGTCCCCATTTTTCAGGGCAAACAGGGAGCAAAAGAGCTTCAGATTTCATTTCAGATCATGCTGCTCATCAGCGACAGGGGAGAAGCCAAAACTTTCAGTTTACCTTTTTTGTGCTGTACCACCACTGATACCAGGGCACCCAATTGCTTTTTTTCACCACTGACTTCACTCCTTTTTGAAGAATATTAGAAATACTTGCTATATAAGCTGTTTCATTAGAAGGTCATGGAATTTTGCAATAATCCATGCATCAGTTGGTATCTTTAACTCAAGGATTTTCAGGCTTTGGCATCACTAGCACTAACTTACTTTTTCAGACCTTACTTCATGATATTTGGAGAAGCTAATTTATAAGACTTGCCTTGAATGCATTCTGTTAATTCTCTATTTGGTTACAGTCCCAGTGGATAGCATTTTCCAGTGCCTACTAAAGCATACAGAAGGGGCTAAACTGACACTTAGTTAAATAAGTTCAAACAACCACATAGGGTCTACTGAAGAGCAATAACCCACAAATTGAGTCCGTATTTTCATTGTATTCAGAATTTTTTAATTTATTTATTTTCTTTTTTTTTAGGATTAAAAAGTCCTGGGCTGATCAAATTGTTGCATATTTCTTTCTGGGTAAGTGGTAGTGAGTAGAGATTTCTGACAGTTGTATATTAAATGCAGGTGGTTCTGTGAATGCTGTTCCTGTCTGATACACTACATTAACCATAACCTGAAATTTCTTCCAAAAGAACTGGAATTAATTAAATTGTTTAATAAAACCTTACTTACCTGGATAAAATCATTCCTAGGTTGCACTTAGGTTTCTCTAATGCATCTTTCCAGATTATTATTTGTAACATAAAAAGCTAGAAGTGTTTAATTAGAAAACCAAACATTCAGTGTAATCCTGGTAATTGTCCAAGATTTTCCTTTTTAAGACTAAGCTTTCTTTTATATGTTTTCTTGCCATATTCTGATTTGTTAAATATTTCATTTAGCATGAATTGATAACTTCATTCCCATTCCACAGCTAAATTCAAGGCTCGAGCACATACCCTTCTTCATAATTTACAGCTCAATGCAGCTCTTCTGAGCCTGCCTATAAACGCGTATTCAGGCACTAAAGACATCAAGAGGTTTGGGGGTAGACATATCTGGATGCAAGCTTTTTTTGCTTTCTGCTGTTCAGTTTAAAGCAACTCCACAGAGTAGAGTAAAATGCAGCATCATGGATCTATACCTTAATAAGATCATATCTCCTTGGAAAGAAGGTTTTTAATACAGAAGCAACACAAAGCAGTTAAATTTTATCAGGAGTACAAATCAAAAAATATTATTTCACTTTGTGCATGGTGTTTACAATAAACTTAAAAATTTTGCTGCTTTTAAACTTATTTTAAATGCCAGGAGAAAGCATGCTTGGAAGAAGATAACAGCTTCATCTTGTTTTCATGGTTAAAGAAAACCATAACATTCTTCATGAGAGTAGCTGAGGCACACAATGCAGCCCCATGATTCCAAGTGTAGCATCATTTATATCCATAAGCAGATTAAATTTTAAAAGTTCTCTCAATACCACTGACCAGAGGAGCAATGTCATTGTTAGAAAACACACACACTGGTTACCTTATAATCAAATTTTCACTGCCCTTTCTGACAGGTTTTTAAGTTACTTAAGGGATCTGTTTATATGTGGAAGCATCAACATCATGCAGTAAATCCAACCACAACTCAGTCACATATTTTATTAAGTTTAAGTTCAGTGAAAGTGCAGAGTAAACTAGGGCCCTGTGTCTCCCAGTTACATCTGATTTGCGGTTGCTATAAAAAGGTCCACATGCCGCTCTTTCAGATGTGTTTTGGATTGAAAATAGGATTAATGTGCTAAAGTGTGATTAGAATGGTTAAACACGATTAATTGGAACAGACTTGTATTGCCAAGGGAGCTCCGCTGTTACTGGCCAGCCTCCAGTTTACCAAGTGAACAAAGCAGGCCAACTGTCCAAGTTTTTCCATGTCTTTGCTTATGTGCCTTTCCTTTGCATTTTCTCATAGCCAGCTTGTCTCAGAGCAGATTAAATACAGCTGAGAATGTTGGTCTAGGTCTGCAGCGAGGATCCTCAGGGAATAAGCAGGAACCTCAGGCCCAGACTTGGCTTCTCCAGCGCTGGTTGAAAACTGCCATGCACCTAGGGCAAGGGTCCAGGTGGATCGACTAGGGAGTGGGAGTAATTTGGGGTTTTTAAAATGATCTATTAAACCCCTGAACTTTAATCAAGCTGCTACTATACTGACAGCCGTGATTTACTTGCACATGGCTGCGAGGGGTAAAAGGGGCAAGAACTGCGTATCACAGGCACTTGTCCCAAGCTTTAGAGATGATGCGTGTGCTACACGTGCATGCATCCACCAAATTAGCACGTTGGTGTGTTTTTATCACAGGCAAATTCATGTGTATCTGTGCCACAGAAAATACCTTTTTTGTTTTGTTTGTGAGATATCTGGCTGGACACTCAGCAAATCCTGACCCTCTCCACTAACTGATATCCCCTGCCTTTTCCAAATGCAGATTAAAGATTTAAAGCTTAGGTAATCAAAGCTTTAAACTGATCCTGCCTGGAGAAGTCAGAGTGGTTTAGTATATTGCTCTAAAACCAGAAATACCTCAGTGGTTTGTTGCATGAAGATATTAAAGTTTGCACAAATTAAACACAGGAGTGCAGACATTTTGAGCTAAATTCCTGGCTATAAGCAACTAAAACCTTCATGGCAATTAAAACCATGTTTGATATTTTTTTTAATAACTGCAGGCGTAGTTCAAATCACAATGGGATTGCCTTTCCCAATAACTAAGTCATTGTATGGCTTGTAGAGTAACGCTGTTCTCTCTGGGAATAGGTTTGGAAATCACACATACATGCACAAGATCTTCTAGACGGCATGCACATGCTTACACAACCATCTTTCAGTATTTAGTATCCTTCTTTAGAAACTGTCTGACCAATGGGGACAAAAGGGTAACCATGTATTTGTCTGCTGGTGTTTGAGATCCTGAAGCAATTGTCAGGAAAAAAAAAGGAAGATAAATTCAGGGCTGTTTTTTGCTGCACTCTAGTTCATTTACATGACTGTACATAAATTTCCATTTCTCTGAACAATGCAAACAGAGAGACAAAGAGTATGCACTGTCCTAGCTCATAATTTACAAACTTGCCTTGGAGTCAGCTCAGTGTCACTTCCTCTCAAGGACACAGAGACAACCCTTCCGCTTGCTTTCTGCCGGCTTTTCCTTTTCTGCCTTCCCATTCTCCCTGCCTCACATACAGATTCTCAAAACAGGATTTACACCTCTTGTGTTTGTGGTCTAGGAATGTGTTAGAAGCTCAGTTTCTGATCAGGCTTTGTTATGAAGTCCACTGCATTGGGAGAATGATACTGCTTCAGGTGCAGAATGGGTGTCCTTCCACTTTCCATTTGAAAGGGTGCTTAATACACCACAGTATGCAGAACAAAAATGGAGAAGATTCATAAGCTTCTTGTCAAGCTTTCTACCTGCCATTCCTGTAAATGCAGCAACCTCCCTTCAGTGCTGTTCAGCAAGCACTGGTGGCAGAAATCTCCTGGCAGAGGTCTGATTTTAAGCTGCAGCCGCATCTGAGTTGGACTCCTAAGATTTTCTTGCATAGTTAGATTTAAAAATTAACTTTAAAAATTAACTCCAGCTCCAGAAGAAAACAACTGCAATTGCAAATGTCCAACACATCACCACCTCTGTAGTCATCCATGTGGTCTTGAAAATACTAACCTACCCCCCCAGTGCCTGCAGTGAGTGTCTCATCCACATAAAGATACTCTCAGCGTTTCCTTTTGTTAGTGCTGGTAAGTTATTAAAGCCTTCTTGGCAAGCTGGGATCATGCCTTTCACTTCCAGTAGTTCAAAGCACGCCTCTGCAGTTTACCAAGACTGCCACACTACCCTGACAGGTACCCTCCCAGTTACATTGTCACCCATCTGTTAACACCCACCTTGTCAAACTTGTTTGCCCCACACCCAGAGCACAAGGCCAAGCACTCTCCAGGAGAAAAACACATCCAGGAATGAAGGCAAATCCACCCTGTCAAAAATGCCCATTGAAAGCAAGTTTCCAAAGCCCATACAAAAGCCAGTGTTTACATCTGTGATGTGGTACAAGCTGGAAATAACTATTAGTTTTCAAACTGCTATTGTAACTACTGCTGCACCCTGCTAAAATAAGTTTTAAGAACAGATATCCTACTGTCAGATGGGTAGAATAGTTCCTCACCACATTTATGTATTGGACAATTACAAAAACATCAGGCCATAACAATACCTGTACTGGGTCCAAACTTCCATGCAGACCTATGTCATGTCTTTAACACCAGTTACATTTTTTCATAACTACAAGTGTTAGAAAGCCCCTTTTTAATTGAAAACTGATTTTTCAGTTTATCATGGAGTATGCTAAGAAAGTACAACCTTCCGCCTTGTATCACCACCACATACTAGGAGCTGTCAGTGCTGAGAAGGAGAAAACTGCAGCCACTTGTCCCACGGCTCCCAGTGTAGGTGATGTGACCATCCACATATTCTGGTCCTTAATTATGCATTTGGGCATCTTTGCCTTAGGGAGGGTTTCCATTTTTGCTTTTTTGTCAGATACGATCAGTGCTTAATGCATATGCAGACACATATGAGACCACTACCAAATTTGTGTAGGACACAACTGTAAATTTCTGAGATAGGGCTGTTTAATTTGGTACTTACGTCTGTTTTAAGCCTTACTTTAGTTACCAAACCTCAGCTTTAGTGATCAAATCTATCATCTCCTTATAAAACGTGGCAGAGAACCTGAAGCTGAATTGTAAGCTTTCCTACAGAGACATAGAGCAGTGACACATAAATGGATGGGATGGAGTTACAGAAATGTAGATGGAACCAGAATTGGGACCCAGGATATTTATATCACTGAATTAAGGCAGTTCAGAAGTTACAGCCTGAGTCAGATACCTGATTCTATACATTACCATCAATTTTTTGTTACCTATGCAAGTCACTTAGCTTCCCTTAGCTGTACACCATAAAGCTGGGGATACTAATGTGACCTTGCACACTGCAGTGAGAATAAATGCACAGAAGACAAAAGAATTGTGATAATGGGTATTGTTCAAATAGGCTGGATGTATCACACCTACCAAAATAATACATTGACATTTATAATTTGCTTTCTTGAGGGTTTTTTTTAGATGAAGTGTAGCCTCACAAAATCCTTGCAATCTGAGTACCATCACCTGCATTTTTACAGTGAGAGAATGCGAGAGCTGGAACAAAAAACTTCAAGGAGTGGATCCAATAAGGTGCTGAATGCTCCAACCATGTTTAAGGAAAATACAAGCACTGGCTACACTGAAGCCAGTGAGGCCTTCCTTTGATTTCAATAACATGCTTAAGGGTTTTGCTGGAAGGTGGCCAGAGCCCTCAGCACCTTGTAGAGCTCTGCACTCCCTGTTGCCCAAAGTCATGCAACAAAGCAGCGGCAGAGCAGTGATTTCATGGGAATGTCTCCCTGAACAGGATGACCAAGTAATTAAAGATAAGAGCAAAAGTCTGTTCCAGGTTTTACACAAAGCCCTGTGCAAGCTGGGAGAAGAATTTGGACAGCTTAGTTACTGCAGCCTAAATACATATTCAGAGCAAAATTCTTTTCTACATGCACCTGGTTTGCATGAACGCCATGTTTGTGCGTGCAAGGAAGGCACGTGCGTGACTCGAAAGAGGATCCTGAGTAAAAATGACCCCTAATTACATATGGCACAGCAGGAGGAAAAGGGCAGCTTTACACATACAGGTGTATATAACATTTTTTAGATACAAAACCTGATTTAGGACACTGAAATCTGAAAATGACATTGCTGTTTAACTGGAATGATGCCTTTCAACTTGAGAATGTTGCTTGTCCCTTTCAGCAACACAAAAGTATATTACTCACTCTGCCTATTAAAATAGAGGGGGAAAAAACAATCACTATCAATTCTTTAACATTTCTGCATTGTTCTGCTAAATCCTCCCACTTTTGGCTGAACCACACCCTCTGGGGAGGCAGAATACTGTCATAATGTATAAGGGGGACACACAATACAGGGAGGAGGAGAGCTGACCCTGGGTTCAGCCAGCCCTGGAAGTGGATGACAGCCCCACACAGGCATCCTTTCCTCCAGGGTGCCACAGAGCCACAGAGCAGAACTGGGTGTTTGAAGAGGGGCTAAATGTAATGTGGAGGCACTCAGCAGCTTTTCATACATCTTTATCTCTTCTGCCTAAGCTGCAGTACACTGTGCAGATTTATGGGAATTCTTTCCATGTTCGCAACTTATAAGTATTAATAACCCGTCCAAGTTGGAAAATAATACACCATTCCTAACTCTATTAACTACAGAAAATCTGGCTTCAGTTAAAATAAGATCCCCTTTAGCAATGCCCAATATACAATAAATATTATATATAAAAAAAGCCAGGCCGCATCTTATCTGAGATATGGCAAAAGTAATGTTTTTGCCTGAGGCACTGCAAACTTCAGGCTTAAGAAGTCAAAATGACAGGGTGCAGACGATCACTGGAAAGTTATCATTTTTAACCTAAATAGTTACCTTAAAGTCTTTTTTTATCGAGTAATGAATACAGACAGGCAAATTCAGCATGCCCACAAATCTACACTGAGTTATTAAAATCATAGATAACTTATTCAAAAGCTGATTTTTTTAAACTTCTGCTTCTGCCACTGATCTGCAAGAAGAAATGCCATTAGCATTTCTGCTACTACCGTACAAAACCAGCTCTCAGTTTTCCAAATAAGCAGTTTCATTCAGTGACCACTGGTTTTAAAACAACTTGCCTTCTAATTTGAGACTAAACGCTTTGGTCCTTACTCTGACAGAACTCTTGTTGCAGTCAATGGAAGGTCCTTGGCTCAGTTAAGGCTTCAAGATTCGTGTTAAGATCTGATATATTTAAATGCCAGATTTACATGTTTTCAGTAGATATTTGGTACTTAAATACCTAGGTCTTTGCCTCACAGAGAAGGTAATCAGCTACTGGAACAAGAGGTTTCCCAAGGAAGTGGTGGAATCCCTGTCCCTGGATGTGTTCAAAAAGAGTGTAGATGAGGCCCTCAGTGAAATGGCTTAGTGGTGGTCTTGGCAGTCCAAGGGTAATGGTTGGATCTTAAAGGTCTTTTCCAACCTAGTTGATTTTATGATTCTATGATAAATACTATGTCAGCGTGTTCCAGCGTTTCAGTATCTTTCAAGATTAAATATGTCAAGATATGTCCTCGGGGTTACTCAGTGAATCTTAAAGTTGGAAATGCTTCAGAACAGCACAGCCTCACTGGAGCTATAATTGCATGACTTATCACCCTGCTTTAATCTAGCAGAAGAGACTTGCTGTGTACTCTGCCTTAGCAGGGGCCACTTGCAAGGTCAGCTACCAAATCTATGATATTGCAACCTGTTGGAGAATGCAAATGCCCCAAATTATTTACTGAGAACAGCCTGCCTCTGGCCTCAGAAATTCAATTAACCTGATATCCAGTTAGTTTAAAGTTAAAATCAGCCATCATCTCAGGTGCTACTCAGATGCTTTTCACCAATTCCTGTGCCACTCTTACCACATCTTGGCTGTTTCTCTTCCCCTTTGATCAGGGAACCCCCAGTGCAGTCCCCAGGGATGGGGTTAGGATAGTGGAGCCCCAGGAGCTGTGTCACAGACCACATACAAATCCTTCTTCTAGAAAAGCATTATACTGCATAGCTGTGCACATGGGCAAGGCTAAGCAGCGACAGACATACCATGACCCAACACTAAGCTCCTGCTCCTCTTTTGTTCCCTTCACCTGTGGGAAGAGCTGGATGTGGCCAGTGCCCCTCAGTAACCCAGCACAGGAACACGTTTTGAACCACACGAGGCATTCTGTCGATTTTAAGTGATTACCTTGGGCTTGAGACGCTCTCAGTGCCTCAACCTCATCATCTATGAGACAGGCATGATGAAATGTAGGCATTTCACTATATCGTGTGAGATCCAAAGGTGAAAAAAAACTGCTGGAATCATTGCAGCAGCACACCATGGGGGGAAAATAATATGTGAATTTATTAATTATCGTTCTGTTCATACATATGATTACTATTTGCTCCATTTCTGACCTCCTCATGGTATTCATTCATTCAAATTCCCACTTCCTAGCATAATTTTCTGGCTTAATGTTATTCTGTAGGCCAGATGCCAACTTAAAAAGATCAGGACCAAAATAATGTAAAATTTGCTTTTGTAGGATGTGGATTAAACTCTTAAGAAAGAAAAAAAGCTAGTGATACAATTCACAGCAGCTTGTGAACCCTCCTGCAACTACAGATGTAAAATCCAGAACATCCCTTTGGTTACATCTTTGTTAAACACAAAGGTTGCAACACTGGCTGGATCAGTATTACTTTTTTTTTCAGCTGGTTTTGTCTGAGCATAGGAAGTCAGAAAATTATCTCTTTGTCAAACAAGCTTTTTTATTCATTCATCTATTTAACATCTTTGTCCAAGTTACCAGGCTAGCAAGCTTAGAATGACCGAAAATTAAAGTCAATGGAGAAATTGAAAGGTTTCACATGCATACCAGAAAGCAAACTCATGTTCAGAATGAAATTTGTTATCTCACTCTGAACATGACCTCATGAATCTGGCAGCTTGGTTGTCTTTCACCCTTCAGCAGAGTTTGAAGTCGTTGGTGGATCAGTGGCTTAATCTCTAGCTTGCTTTTAGTTGTAACAGCAAGGAGAAAACCCCAATCATTTTGCAGGATTTTGCAAGCAAGTGTCAAAACACTCATTCATCAGAGTTACACAGAGCCTGCAACTGCTGTTGTTTTTATCCAGTTAAAGTCTCTTTCATCAAGTGACCTGTGGTTTTAAAACTACTTGCCTTCTAATTTAACCCTAAACCCTTTGGTCCTTTCTCTGACAAAACTATTGTCACAGTCAGTGAAAGGTCCATGATTTAACTAAGACTTCAAGATTCAAGTTAAGATCTGATATATTTAAATAAAAAAACAAAGGGCTAAATAATAGGATTCTGTCAGGGTGGGGGAAGTTCTTATTTCTAGTTCCCATTATAATTTTCATCTATGAAAGAGGTTTGGCCAAGCTCACTGCTTTCTGAGCAGTAGCAGTCATGTTAGGGGAAAGATATTGTGAAAACTCTGGAAAATATGAAAAATACATTCTTTCATAACAAAGGGCTTGTCTGGGTTTTAATATAATATGCAGAAATTTGTGAAATACATAAAAAACAGAAAAAAAGGGAGTTTTCTTTGATCATCTGCATGGAAGAGAACTTGAGAAGTTTGGAGTTCTAAGTTATCCTGGGCAGTTACAGCAGGTTTTGAAAGTCCTTAAAGGGTTTTTTTCACATAAGGGGTTTGGACTGGCATTTCCTCCAAACAGCCAAAGCTGCTTTCTCAACCAAATGAAATTTTAAAGAATGTCTTTAATTATAACAGTTATTGTTGTTATAGAAGCTGGACACGTTTCCTGTTGAAAATTGCAGGGGAGTTTATGGTCTTCAGTTGGGGCTCAGTGACAGTACCTGAAGAGTATTTTAGGAGTAGGCCAGAGTTGGTGCCTGCCTAGAGCCTAGGCTGATGAGAGGCTGGTAGGAGAGACGTTCTGGCACAGCCCCTGTCTTGATCTCTGTGTTTGGCTCAGTGATACCCCACCTCCAACCCCAGGCTGACCACACAGCTCAGGACCCTTCCTGCAAGGTCTCCAGCATCAGCTGCTCCCAGGAACATCCATTTTGTAGAAAACATGAGTTAAAAATTACTCCATCCTTGTCCAGTCCTGTTTTTCCCACAGGAGCACAGAAGTCTGCTGCCTGCAGTAGCTTTCATATTGATTTTAGGGCTCAAACTAGTAACATCTAACCCACATAATAGTCCCATTGAAGTGAACTGGAATTACTGACTTGAGCAGATATGAAATCTCTTGAGAAACCGTAGAAAAAGAGTCATGCTCTTAATTAACACTAGAACCATCCAGTCTCCTTAAACACAGCCATTTTTAGCAATTAATTTACTATAGATGTAGTTAGCTGATTTAAAGAGTCAGATTTGTTCTGATTAAAGCATTTACTTCAATGTCAGCAGAAGGAAAATTTACTGCCCCAGGAAAACATAAATGTCAAATGTGTGCTTAGATATAGAGAGTACGGTAGACAGAAAGAAGATAATGTTTTCACAGGCCATGTGCTTAAAGGTCAGTTAGGTTAAATAATACTTTGCTGTTGTTTTAAAGCTGCTATATCTGAAGAGGGAGTTGTGCAGCTGAAGGGAAAAAAGCAAGAGGGAATGTGCTGTAATGTCCATGGGAAAAGCACCAGCCACTCAAAAGGAGTGCATGTGTGTAAACAATGGCTGAATTTTGCCCAAGACCCATAAAGACAACTTTTATGTAATACTGTTCCATTGCCAGAACAACTGCTTTTCTTCAATGTACATTGGCAGTTTGGGGTTTTTAGACAACAGTAACCATGGGTACTCTTAATAGACTTGCAACATCAAAGACCCATTATAGTTGTGTAAAAAGTTGCTACATCCAGACTAATTTTATCCAAGGAGAATTCCAGCCTCTAGAAGACTAAGCCAGGAACATTTCACCTGCACAAATAAAATGGGAATATTAGAAAGAGATTATTGAAATAAATTAAAACCTACCTCTTCCATACAGATATTCCTTTTGGAACTCGGGGAGGAGTGCCAGTGTGTAGCTGTAGGGATGGAGTGCTCTCCTGGACCTTTGAGTGTACCTAGGACATTAGCATAAGGCCAGCAGAGATGATCAAGGACTCCTGCAAGAGATTCATGCCCTTATGGAATGGTGGCTGGAGGCTACCTATATTCAGGGACCTGAATGTCTGCATAAGTAACTGTAAGGATGTGAGTTTTTAAAGCAGAAACTAGTACATAAGACCATGAAACTCAGGCTGCCCTAGACAGAGATGTGACTGACTCCCAGAGATTGTATGTTTTGGGGACCAGATCCCACTATTTCCCCCAGTAGTGCTAACAGGGACTGAAAACCCACTCCATTCACCCAGCAACTTCAGGTCTCATCCTAGGTTTCTACTGGCTGTGATAAGTTTTGAAGCTGCTCGCTCAGCACCTCAGAAGCAGTGTTGCAGGATGAGGCCATTAGTCCATATTTACATTGCCTGGTAATGCCATCAAACATTTTGCTTCTAGTCATTAGCAATCCATCCCTCCTGCCTTTCCCCTCCCTGAGGAAGTGCTCCACAAAGCCTGTTTCATGGATTTCTGTTTTTCCATTATTGTTGTAGTCTCCCCAGTTCATCTTGCTCTTTCATTAAACAGCAAACCACAGATACAGTTTCAATCTAGCAGCCTGTTTGCAAGGAACTCACCATTCAAAAAATAAGAACAGATCCTTTGCATGTTCTTTAAAAAATCCTTTAACATGATTCATTGCCTTATTTTTTGCTTGAAGCATATTTCACTTACACTGGTAATCTTTTACCTTTCACTTATAAATTCAAACACAAAAGTGGTTGCAGTTTTCCAAGTCTTTATATACATGAAATATTACATTATCACTTTCCAAAGGTCAGTTACTCTTCTTTCTCTTAATTAGGATTCAAGATTTCCAACAATACGTTGTTGCAGCAGATGTATAACTCTTTTATGTTTACTAATTTACATTCCTGATTTTTCACTTTGCGAAGAGGAAAAACCAAATAGTTATAAATGGGATAAGTACACTTTTTTCTAAACAAAATAAGAGTAAGTTCCAAGTATGGGGGAAACAGAAGTAATCACTGACATGATTCAGTAAGAATTTATGCACAGAGTCTATTACTTTTTTGAAAGTTTATCAGTCTGTCCCCACAAAAGCCATGCTGGAGTGAAGCATCAGGTGTACTGTGCCTTATGTGCCTGGATGTGCAAGTCAGAGTTTCTTATTAATAGAACTCCAGTCATTAAATTGATCTTCTCACATCTAAAATGACTTTATAATATCAATATCTTGAACTTTAAGTAATTTTCTATGTTCTTGTAGCAGTAGACTTCATTTTGTGACTGATAAAAATAAAGGGTAGTATTTCATCATGAAAATATACCCTAATATCTTAGATAATACTTGAAAGGAAGTAAATCTTTCTTGGAGTAAAAAATGTATGTTAAATCAACCAACCTGTCTGAGAGGACACAGATAAACATAGCGAGCAGTGCTGTTTCCTGTAACATTATTTTGCCACATCTAAACATAAAAATCTCACATAACAGGAGCTGTGTCATTTAAGCCACCAACAAAAACCTTTCCAAGGGGCATGGAGGAAATTTATGAATATGTTCTTGTGCAAATTGTCTGTTAAGAAAAAAATAAAATCTGAAAATGGAGCAAAGAGCAAGTGATCCATGTACAAGGCGATGCTTTAACATTAAGAATTTTTCTTGGTGCAATTCTTCTCTGATTTCCTGTGTGCATGTTCCTGATATTCCCTCTGACCTGGCTGTTCTACAGGGGAAATTAACTTTTTGGTTTGGTTACGTACCTGGACCTCAGGGTCTGGGTTGGATGCCTGGCTCTGCTAGAAACTGTCTCTGTGTCCAAGAGCAGATGACTCCATTCCTCCTGTGTCTCAACTAGACATTTGCAGGATACTCGTATTCTCCTGCTTCATCCCTGTGCTTCCCAGCTGGAGCACAGCCCCTTGGTTAAAGGCCATTGCCACATGTGGGGACAACAGCACCTAGAAAGTGGCACCTGGACCTTATCAGCAGTTCAAGGCATGGCAGCTCGGAAGATGCAGCCTTGCAGTTGCCAGTACCCTGAAACAGCAAAGCTCCTCCTGATCAGGTGTTTAAGTTCATTTACATAACACAGCTGCCAGCACTTTGCCTGGGAATCGCTGATGCCTTCTCAGGACAGAGCAGCCTTCCCAGGCAGCTCAATGACATCTTGGCCCCCAAGTTTGAGGTGTCCAGCCCTACTGGAGATGACCCAGTTGCCTGTAAAACTGTATCAAAACCATGGCAGTTTACAGCCCAGTGCAAACCAGCCCAGGCTTCAATTTACCTTCATATGCCAGCCAAAACCAGTGCCAGTTCTGATGTGAGTCAGAGCCCTGACTCTGTGAGTCAGAACCATCGATTCCTAGATACAGGTTTTACGTGCTTTAATCCTTCCTCATGATTCAATTCCCCTGGATTCCCTGTCACTCCAACATCTTCTTTCTGAAGTCCCTCCAGTATATCTAGATCAGTTTTGGTAATACGGTGCCCAGCAGTGAATGTAATTTTGTTTCCCTATATATTTTTGAAATCCTAGTTCTTAAATCATTAGGGTTTTATGTAGGCATACATATTCTATTATAGAATCATAGAATAGTTAGGGTTGGAAAGGACCTTAAGATCATCTAGTTCCAACCACCCTGCTATGGGCAGGGATACCTCACACTAACCCATGTCACCCAAGGCTCTGTCCAACCTGGCCTTGAACACCACCAGGGAGGAGCATTAACAACTTCCTTGGGCAACCCATTCCAGTGCCTCACCACCCTCACATTAAAGAGCTTATATCATATTATATATAATGTGAATAATTTGCTGTCATATCAGTGATACCAGTTTCGGAGGTAGAGAATATTAGCAGGATTTGATTTTGAGTCGCCAGCTGTTTTTTTGTTTAAGAATATTTCTTTCTTATTGGTGTCCCAGTGAATGCCTAAAATGTAAACTAAGTTAAGAGCAGGCAAAACATTGGGATGATTCATACAAACATAAAATTATATTGGTCCAGATTCTTCTGAAGTCTCTCCAGAGTGGTTTGAGTTTACTGCACAGGTTTCAGGCTGCTATCACAAAAGTCCGAAACTGGACTTAACTTCTCCAGGCCCAGATATCAGCCATCTCAAAGCTGACAGTGCCATTTCTCTTATCAAAATCCACTTGCTTGCTAAGCTTGGGCACAAGATTAACAGCAATGGTCTCAGTACAACCTAAGTTTTCAAATCTCTGTGCAAACACTTTTACTCCAGGTCAGTGACATTAATAATAGACTTTCAGTTGATTTCAGTGGGAATTGACCTTTATATACCCAGAAGAGAAGTGTATATATCAACAGATATCCACCTAACTGCGATAACTAAGATACAATGAGCCAGCAGAAGTTTGTGAAAGGTGTGTCAACATGCATAATCTAGATGGAAAGGATTAAGCAGAGTTATTTCAGAGAGAAAAATAAAATAAAATAAAATAAAATAAAATAAAATAAAATAAAATAAAATAAAATAAAATAAAATAAAATAAAATGTAAACAGAGAAGTTATACACAAGATGTGAAGCTCTAATTCAATTCTGAAGTTTCCCACAGTCTTCTTGGGCAACCTGCATAGTCAGTCCACAGATTCTCCACCATGGTGGAAGTCTTCCTTGCTTCTTCCAAAGGGGAGAACTATAGGACCAAGTCCTTGCTTATTGTGACTCTTTTGATTCTGGTAATGATAATAATCACTTCAGTGTCTTCGTTTCTGGGATTATTTGTTAGCTTTTTTTTGCGTGCTTGTTTGGACAGAAAACTTTCCAGGAACAGGACAATCTTTTACCAAGTGAGATGATGGCAAAGGCCCCTCACTTGCAGCTCAGTGCCAGCTGGAAGGAAAGGGTTCTTCCTGAGGTGAGCGAAAAAAGAAAGGGGAAAACCTCAGCAGTAGGGTATTTTGGTAGTGGAGAACTGTCTGGAAAGCAAACACTGCCCCTGGGCTCCATTCACAGACAGAGTCAAAACTGGTCTCATTCCATTTACCCAGGGGGATCATGCTGCTAACAGCCTAGAGCTGGTACCAGCTGTGCTTTGGATGTACCATGCAGTGAAACTGAATTGAAATCACTGAACAGACCTGTGGGAGTTTGCTTGTGCAGTCCAACACACCCGGAACAAGAGCAACTTGCTAGAAACTTCTTATATGAACCTGGAAAAGGACTTCACAGACTTAAGAATGTGTAGTAAGATAGTAGTATTTAATTTTTCAATTAGCTGAAAAAGGAAAATCCTCCACTTCCCCACACCTTGTGAAACAGCCCAGCTAAAGGATGGGATGTAGCAGCTTACACCAATTTTGCACTGTGTACCGGGCTGAAAACCAGAAAACTCTACTCTTCCACTCAACACCCATGACTGTAAGAAGGGATTCATATAACCATTCTGGCCCAATAAAGTGGTGCATGGGGTAAGCACTGTTGTTTAGGCTGAAAATCTTTGTCTCTATCAGAGACAACAGATGCTGTTAATAACCTCTGGGAGATCCATAGGTACTGCGCTAGGTATGTTTTTTGAATGCAGGATTTGAAGGATATAAGCAATTACTTTAAAGAATGCCTCTTTCCTTCGTAAGTTACACAGTTACATACTATTGAAACCCACTCTGAAACTATTAAGCTAAAGGCAAGGAATAGGAAAACATGAAGACTTTTGAATAGCGAGAATTTGCACAGGGAATCAAAGAGGTTTCAAGTTCACTTAGTGCAGATGTTTCTATAATTGAGACACACTAGAAAAATGCATTAATGCACAAATCAGTCTTGCCTACAGTTATCTGAACCATAAAAAATGTCCATAGTCAGAATATAATTCCCTATAAAATCCTATAGGACACTTAAAAAATAAGATAGGTTCTTTTTTTCCTATTAAACTCTTTAGGATTTTTTTCAGTAGGGGAATCCACAGGGAGCACAAACAAACCTAAAGTCTGTTGATCAATTCACCCCATAACCCCCTTTCTTATACTCACCCACAGGTATTAAGGACCTGAATTTTAAAGAGGCCAGCTAAATGCAGCTGGTGACCTGGGAGATTTATTCAGGTCCTGATCTTACTCCCATTTAAACCAGTAAAACTTCCTTTGGAACTGTCTCAAGCTCCCTTTACTGCATGTGCCCAGTCAGCCTACAAATTCCTGCATGCAAGGGCAAGAACTGTACCTACACATGTGCTGCTAATGCAAAATGCACAACTGTTTCACAGGTGGAGGGAGAACAAGGAGTCTCATTGCCTTTTGATTCCTCAAAACTGTACAGCTTGAAGTATAGACACTATTCAAATGAAAAAGGCTAACCTGAAAAGAAGAACTGAGTCTTCACCTTTCTAAATATGACAGAACCCTCCACTTTTATAGTTCCATATATATAAACAGAACTGGCATGTTCTTCTCAGGAATAAATTGTTAGCTCCCTATCTAAAAATCATCAGGGAGCAGCTGTGCCCTGCTGTAACATCCCCATGGAAAGCTGTCTTAGCTGAAAGTCTAAATCCCCAGCAGTCATTCCTACCTGTAGATAGCACAGCTATTTTCTCCCCCAAAATCCGTCAGGCACACAGCCTCATTCTGTTATAGTAGGTTTTAACAAGGATTTCCTAGCCCCACATTCAGAGATTAATTATCAGTGCTGCCTCCCAAACTTACCTGTTTACCCTGTGTTGCTCTTCTAAAACAACAGTATACCCTACTTCCCCCTCTTATACTCACCCCCCCTCCCCCATCAAGATCATGATTGCCTTGATGGATCAAAATAGTGATACAAACAAGAAGGAAATTGTGTCTCTCCATAATCTTTATCTCAGCCCAAAGGGAGGTGGATGGATAAATATGAATAGCAAATTATCTTGCAGTGGATTCCACTAATCAGCCCCAGGGCTGGGCTGGTTTAGCATGAAGCAATTCTTAGCTTTTTGCAGCCCGAGCATAGGCCTTGGGCAGACGACCCTACCCCCTAATTAAGAACCTGAAACAAATTGAAAACAGCTGTGAATAATTAGACAATTTAAGCGCTGTTAAGAAGGAATAATTTTTGTAGCCATCGTAATAAATCTTATGCTGTCTGAACCCATACGCTTTACGTGTGCTTTTTTCTGCTAGTGGGTTAGTGCATTACTCATAAAAGAAACAGTATCCCTTTTGTTTTGATTGGGCCTGTTTAATAACAAAAGAGCATATCACTATAAGTGGAAGTGTGATGACAAAGAGAATAGCCTTTACTTTCCTTAATTTTCAGTCGTTGTGGTTCAGAACCTGTGTCAGATTCCTGGCATGGGAGTTTGGTGAGAAAAAAAAAAGAATTCTTGATTTGCACTGTAAATAATACCTGAGCCCAAGCTACTTAACATTTTTTAGATTTCCTCCGAAAAATACATGTCAGGAAAATACTTAAAAATGTAACAACTGACCTTTAGCTGTAAGTATCAGATAAGTTCTTGAAGTATTAACTAAGACTTCAGGAAATCTATTTTTCTCTGAAATTTTCCACCTTTTTTTTTAATCTTCCCACTTGTCTGGAACTCAGTTAAAGTGTTTAACAGAAAGTAATATACAAAAGGAAAGCTTTCATCATGCACCACCAAAATATTCAGGTCCTGCTTCAGAAACTCATAACTGCCTTTATTAGATATCAGCTCTGTGAACACCTAAATGCATATTTCAGTTTTCTGTTAGGTATAGCTTTTCTGAAGTCAACATATCTGCTCACACACTTCAGCCCTTGTAGGATCCAGCGTTTGCTTGGATAATGGCATTACTTGTAAATGGGATATGGAATGAACTTCATTATTTAGAAGTATTCTTTGGCTTTATTACTATCTTAAAATAACCTGCATTCCTCTGTCATTTTCATGGGTTTATATAGAATAGAATCATAGAATAGTTAGGGTTGGAAAGGACCTTAAGATCATCTAGTTCCAACCCCCCTGCTATGGGCAGGGACATCCCCCACTAAACCATGCCACCATTTGTCCAACCTCACCTTGAACACCGCCATTCACAACCTCCCTGGGCAACCCATTCCAGTGCCTCACTACCCTTACAGTAAAAAATTTCTTCTTTATATCAAATCTAAACTTCCCCTGTTTAAGTTTTAACTCATTACCCCTTGTCCTGTCACTACAGTCCCTAATGAAGAGTCACTCCCCAGCATCCTTATAGATCCCCTTCAGATACTGGAAGGTTGCTATGAGGTCTCCATGCATCCTTCTCTTCTGCACAGCCACAGCTTTCTCAGCCTGTCTTCATATGGGAGGTGTTCCAGTCCCCTGATCATCCTCGTGGCCCTCCTCTGGACTTGTTCCAACAGTTCCATGTCCTTTTTATGTTGAGGACACCAGAACTGCACACAATAGTCCAGGTGAGGTCTCACAAGAGCAGAGTAAAGGGGCAGGATCACCTCCTTCAACCTGCTGGTCACACTCCTTTTGATGCAGCCCAGGATACAGTTGGCTTTCTGGGCTGCAAGCGCACACTGAAGCTGGCTCATGTTCATTTTCTCATCGACCAGCACCCCCTATTCCTTCTCCGCAGGGCTGCTCTGAATCTCTTCTTTGCCCAACCTGTAGCTGTGTCTGGGATTGCTCCAACCCAGGTGTAGGACCTTGCACTTGGCATAGTTAAACTTCATGAGGTTACCATCAGCCCACCTCACAAGCATGTCAAGGTCCCTCTGGATGGCATTCCTTCCCTCCAGCGTATCAAATGAACCACACAGATTGGTGTCATTGGCAAACTTGCTGAAGGCGCACTCAATCCCACTGTCAATGTCGCCAACAAAGATGTTGAACAAGACTAGTCCCAACACCAATCCCTGAGGGACACCATTCGTTACTGGTCTCCAGCTGGACATTGAACCATTGACCACAACCGTTGCATGCAGCCATCCAGCCAGTTCTTTATCCACCGAGTAGTCCACCTATCAAATTGATGTCTCTCCAATTTAGAGACAAGGATGTCATGCGGGAAAGTGATAAATGTTTTGCACAAGTCCAGGCAGATGACATCAACTGCTCTACCCCTGTCCCTCAGTTCCATAGTCCCATCATAGAAGGCCACCAAATTGGTCAGACAAGATTTCCCCTTAGTGAAGCCATGCTGGTTGTCAACAAGCACCTTGTTGTTTTTCATGTGCCTTAGCATGCATTCCAGGAGAATCTGCTCCAAGATTTTGCTAGGCACAGAGGTGAGACTGACTGGTCTGTAATTCCCTGGGTCATCCATTTTCCCCTTCTTGAAAATGGGGGTTATGTTTCCCTTTTTCCAGTCGTCAGGAACTTCACCTGACTGCCATGAGTTTTCAAATATGATGGACAATGGCTTAGTGTTTTCATTTGCCAGCTCCTTCAGGACCCGCAGATGGATTTCATCAGGTCCCACGGACTTGTGTACATTCAGGTTTCTAAGATGGTCTTGGACCAGATGCTCCCCTACAGTGGGCCCAAGGTCTTCATTCTCACAGTCCCTGTGTCTGCCTTCCAAGACTTGAGTGGTGTGGTCAGAGCATTTGCCAGTGAAGACCAAGACAAAGAAGTCATTGAGAACCTCAGTCTTCTCTAAATCCAGTTAGCCGGTTCTCCTGATAGCTTCCAGAGGGGGCCTACATTGTCCCTAGTCTGTCCTTTATTTGCTACATACCTATAGAATCCCTTCCTGTTATCATTAACATCCCTAGCCAAGTTTAATTCTAACTGGGCCTTAGCTTTCCTAACCTGGTCCCTAGCTTCCCTGACAACATCCCTGTATTCTTCCCAGGCCTCCTGTCCTTGCTTCTACCTTTTATAAGTCTCTTTTTTCCTTCGAATTTTCCTCTGCAGCTCCTTATTTATCCAAGGAGGTCTCCTGGCCCTCCTGCTGCACTTCCTTCTAGTTGGGATGCAACACGGCTGAGCTTGTAGCAGGAGATCCTTGAATATCATCCAACAGTCTTGGGCCTCCCTGCCCTCTAGGGCTCTAGCCCATGGAACCTTCCTAAGCAGGTTCCTGAAAAGGCCAAAGTCTGCTCTCTTGAAGTCCAGGGCAGTGAGCTTGCTGCACGCTCTTCTCACTGTCCGAAGGATCTCAAATTCGACCATCTCATGATCGCTGCATCCAAGGCTGCCCCAGAGCGTCACATTTCCAACGAGCCCTTCCCTGTTGGTGAGCACGAGGTCAAGCATGGCACCTCTCCTTGTCACCTCCTTTATTACTTGCAGAAGGAATTTGTCTTCCACAGAATCAAGGAACCTTCTGGATTGCTTGTGCAGTGCCATACCATCACTCCAACAGAGATCAGGGTGGTTAAAGTCCCCCATGAGAACAAGGGCCTGTGAGTATGAGGCTGTTCCTATTTGCCTATAGAGTGCTTCATCCACAGATTCCTCTTGCTCAGGCGGTCTGTAACAGATCACATAATTATATACATAATTGGATTATGTATCACATAATTCAACCTGGACATGGATTCTGAACACCCAGTTTTTAGAGGATTCATGAGATGATGCTTTGTTTTAGTTCCATTTCCAGAGAAATGAAAACAGAGCTCACCATGGCAGCCATGTGTTCACTGTATTTGTGAGCCAGGGATCAGAAATGCAGTTTTGATAAAATACTTGATGCGAAATACCTGTTTCTGCACTCCAGTAGTGTAGATTTAAGTACAAAAATGGAAACAAAGCATTGTGCAAGCCTCAAAAAATTAACCTTATGAGCATGGTCTAAGTATGGAAAAGGGTTGCGATCTATCTTTTCTCTAGCTCATAAAGTGACATGCAGTTCAGCTCTTGCTATACGCTTTTCTGCTCTAAGTCCTATGACACCTCTCACCATTCTGCATCTGCCTGCAGATGAGATCAATGGCACTTGCTCTTGTACCTGAAGCTCTTACCATCTCAGCAGTTTTTAGCCATGGCCCTGCTGGTCATTTCTTCAAGTCTGAATTATCCTTTGCACAGTTTAGCCCCAAAGTACCTGCTGTGTATGACCTCATCAGGATGTTGCTACATGTTGCTACTTCTTTCCAAGCCTTTCATGACTGTACTTCTGCCTTACATTGGCATTCAGGTATTCTGCACATGGAATCAGAGGCCCCTCTGGGTATAAGGAGCTGAGATTTAGATTCCAGATGTTAGATGACGTAAGATGATGTAGCAGCCTGAAGACTACATATAGTAATAGAGTCAGCTTTGCACCAAAATATATTTCAGAAGTTGTTGTGGAAAAGCTAGGATGTCACACAAGCAAGGCGACAGTTCTTTGTTATGCTTTCTGTGCAGAACCATGGCAAATATTTCCATCACTGAAGTTACTTACAACATTCCAATTACTTTAGAAAAAAAGAGAAAAAATGTTTTAAGTCCTAATGATACTTTTAAAAATAAATAGTAGCAATATGAATACACTATCTCTACTTTCCCACCCTTCGTTTTTCATTCCTCTACTTCCTAGAGTAGATGAATTTCTTTTTTTGAGAATTAAGATGGAATGTCTTCCCCAGAAAAGAAGTACACTGACAATGGGGAGGGACTTGATATGTTGATGTTCCCTCATGAAGCAAGAGCAGAGGAAATGTCAGCAGAGACATACCTACCTATCTATACATACTTCTCTTCCTTCTCTATCAGACTGGTGTCCTCTTTAGAGGACTAGTGCCTAAGGAAGATCCCCAGGGATTTTCTAATTTTGGCCTAGGATACAGTAAGAGTTCATTGTGGACAAAAGAACAATTTGGTGTTTCAATGATACATCCTTTACAATGACCTTAGGCACAAGTAATCAGTCACATCCATGCTCAGGGTGTACCATTAGCCCCAGGGACATCTTCTGGGTGAGCCAATGCAAGTCCTTGGGGGACAACAGATACAGAAGGCATGAGCTTCTTTGGTTCTTGTTAGTCTTGATGGAAGTGCAGTAGGGGAAGGAGTAGTTTTGGCAACCAAAGGAAACCCCTGTGTGTCTGCCCACTAGCAGCCACCTCTGGCCCTCAGCTTCCCATTCCATAAAATGGGCCTAATAGTTCCTTACCCTGTACATGGCTGCAGGGTTTAATCAGCGAAGGTTTATAAGGTGCTTTAGGAGCTTTGACTGCAAGTTGCTGCAGACTTGCTAACTATATTATTTCAAAATAAAATAAACACATTTTATACAATTGAAAGGAAAAGGAAAAAAAAAAATAATAAAAATCCACCACTCCTTCCTCCCTTCCAAATCAGCTTCTCAGGATTTCTCCAGCATGCGTTACACTGCAGTCCATACTCAAGGTTTCACAAATAGACATAGCTGGTTGGCCAAGAGGGTTTTTTTTTATCCTGGTGTTTATAATTCCAATTGGTGTAAAATTTCCTGATGGTTAACACATCCCGTTACAGACACTTCTGAATGAATGACTCATTCCCAAATAATTGACTAGCTTTGTAATTTGGGAAGTAAAAATCACATTTATGAGTCCCTGGGGGGAGGGTCTATAATGTTGTGCATAAAAAGTAGATAAATCATAAAACCTGATTTTTTTTATTTTTTTTTTTTTTGTAAAAGCTTCCATTAGCCTTTGTGTGCACATTAAAGCAGTGCCCTCTAAATGTGTGCAGCTGCTTTAAATCACTGGTGCACTTTAAAATCAAGTCTTTTTATATTGTGATGTTAAAATTACATGTTGGTTACTGTAATTCTGTCTTGGTTTTTGTGGGACATCCTTGGATCAGATCTGCTTCTGGAAAGACCTTTCACTTTATACTAAGTTTTCTAATCCCTGCAAGCAGAAGAAGTCTAGGCATTTGGTAGGCAGTGTAAATGGTATTTATCAGGTAAACAAGAGAGACAAACAAAACGGATCAGTCAATGCCAGTGCAATTAGAACCCCGTCCTCACTTACTAAATGCATGCATTTTAGATCGAGGTTTCAAATAAATGTGCAATGTGATTCTAATGGGATTTGACAAGGATATTTGGTGGCTGCAAGGCAAATCTATTATTATCTACAGAATATCTACTTACAAATCTACCCCTCCAAGAGGTGTTACTGAAACTGCATAACATTTAAACTCCTGAATGAAATGGCCACTTGCCTTGCATTTGTAGTCTACCTTTATAGTATACCATATACCTTTATAATACCAAGGTCTTTTCCCACATTTTCAGAGTACTGTAAATTAGTTTAGTATGCTTGAAAGAACCTGTAATTGTAACTGCTCTTGTTGACACATCAGCTTGATGCCACACAGAGCACAACTGGGACCATATCCCTTGGTTTTGCAGCTACAGTGCATTTCAAGTGCTTGACAGGTCCAGCGCTAAGATGTTCTGAATTAGATTTGAATTACAACCGCTAAATGCCCTTGTCAAAGCTTGTTATGCCTGAAACTAGCCATATACATTTAACTGACTATTCCTATGGAAGATATACTGCTTAAACAAAGACATACTCCAAAGTTTCATGCAGAATTGTCAAAATATAATTGAGTTAAAAAAACAACTAAAGCATAAGAGGAGCAATCTTTACTGCCTTTTCCCCCTTTTTTCCTTCTTTGAAATACATCCAAAGGACAATTTAGTGGAATTTTAGTATGAAATATAAAGGACGCATGCACTTCCCACAGACATTGAAGTCTATACAAATACCAGATTCGTCCATACATTGATCCTAGTGTCTTGAAAGGCCATAGCAAAACTTTAGGATCTTGCCCTGTGAAAAAAGTTTCATGTCACATTGCTGGCATTGGAGAGCATCTGGTGCTTCAGGAATACAACAAACTAAAGCTAATACATTTATGAGAATCAGGATCAGGCCTTGAATTCCATAGAACCATAAATTTGTGCTTCATCAAATAAGGGAAGCATACTATTTATACATATACACATGTATGCAAGCATATACCTCTATGCCCATATGTAATATATAATGCATGTTTGCAGTGTTTATACAGTTTAGCCACACATAATAGAAACCTATTTCTAACTTGCAGATGCATCCACGATCACGTATGGGTTGTACAAGGCCATAATCATACATTCTTAGGCTAGAAAATAGCAACCAGAGAGCCCAAAACAGATTTAGACAGTATTTGTCTATCAGTCTGTGCCATGGAGATCACAGTAACTCACTGGGGCTGCATTGTGCTGCTCCTTGCTAAGCCCTGGGCTCCTGACACTGAATGCTTGACTGCTGGAATGGTTTGCTGAAACTGTCTGGGTTGGAAAAGAAAGTGCTGGTTGTAAGCACTGTTATGTGCAAAGGAGCTGGCCCAAAGCTGAGAGCTGAGAGTGACTCCTGCAGACTAGCTAGCAAACTTAAACCCTCTCTGAAGAAGCAAGACAGATTTGCATAACCTAAACCCACAGAAGCTCAGGCAGGACAGAAAGGGAGAAGCAGGCTATCACAATCATTGAGGATAAGACAAATACAGGCATACTTGTGTACATGACATAGCATCATGAGCTCCACTTCCTCCCAAATTCTCCTCCATGACTGAAGAAAACATCTTGGGCATACAGTTGTTGCTTCATGTTGGATTTCCTAGTTGAATGTGAAATTTAACATAACCTTGGAAGTTTTTTAGACTGGAGTGCAGGTGTACACTACAATGAGCTCCCAGGTTAGCATTCACTGGCTGACCTAACTGGAGAAATAACCCTGGTGCCCCCACTTACCACCTCTCCCTCTCTTAAAATGGGAACTGCAAGCACAGACTTTGGAGGGTGATTGTTGGCATTTACCAGTGTGGAACCAGCACATGGCAGAGGCATATATTCAGAAGAATCTCATGTCCTTCCACACACAGTGGATATGGATGTAGACTCAACATCAGCTGTTTCTAAATAAGGTGAAAGGTTCTTCCTCTGTGCCTTGGCTTGTAGATTGTAGTTTCTTCGGGAAAGAGACTACCCCTCCCTGGGAAGAAGAGCACAGAACACCCAGCACAATGGCATGCCATTTCATCTAGGGCCTCTAGAAGGTACTGTAAGACAAAGAGAGAATAATTCTGCCTTGCAGATGGACAAGGACTAGACAAAGAGCAGGGCAGATGCAGCAGGGCTGTGTTTCTGTCTCCAGTAGTGTGGCGGTGCAAACAGATTGGGAGCACACAACTAAGATTTCTCCCATCTGAAGCTGCCCTAGGCATTACCTCAAAAGTTGAATTCTCCAACAGCAACAACAACAAAAAAGATTTCTAACCCCATTCCAAGAGCAAAATGTGGCCTGAACTGGTCAAAACCTGCTGACAGCCTTAAGCAGCATGAGAAACCTGTTTCATGATGGCAGTTGGTTATTTTAAAACTGAGCTGAAAGATTAATGGTGAGATTTTCAGAAAATGTAGGCGTCCAATGACAGGAACTGACAATTTGCTCATGCAATTTCCCATCGCTATGAGTGCAATAGGGAGAAACGGGTGGGCAAAATTACACACAGCCATTCTGTGCCTGAACTCTTTCTGGAAACCTTAGCCCTAAAAAGGCCATAAGCAAATAACCAGAGTGTTAAACAAAAGACAGAAAGACTTAGGCTGAGAGATACATTGATATTCTTTGTTAATTTTTTTATTCAATTAAGAGGCACATACTGATTATTTTTAGCAGTGTCCCCCTGATACAATTCAGATGTAAATCACATTTCTGTAGTCAGCTGCTGCTGTTTAAGCAGAAATATTTTGACACTATAATTATAGGGTTGAAACTATGCTTTACATTAGTGTATAAAACACTCATTAAATTAAAATTCTTCCATGAAATCATGAAAATAAACAGTCTGTCTGAACTAGCATCAACAAATTCACAGGATGCTTCTGCGTTTTCTCAGAGCTGGCCTTCAAGTGACTGTATTACAAGGCCCTTATTTAACCGTGAAGTGTTAAAGGTTCACGTTCCTTTGAAGGTCCCATTCTGCTTATTTTTAAAATTATTGCTTTAATTGTTTTTACAACTTGTAAGATTTTAAAGCTATTAAGCCTCAAAGTTGTGGGGAAAATTAAAACGGTGATTATTATAACTTGCATAAGTCTGTGAGATGGCAGTGGCACTGCATTTTCTTTTCAAGGGTGGATCAAATAAAAGGAATCCATGGCACTACATGTGGCATGACACATTGGTCTATTATAGCTGAGAAGCAGGATATACAATGTATACACAGTGTCTTGTGGGACAGAAAAGAATCCAAAAGCTCAGGGTGGTAGTGGTGTTAGGAGATCCTTCTTGCCCGCTCTGTTGCTCCCCACTATCTTCCTATCTTTTGCCCACCTCCCATCCATCATGGACCTGACAGTCTTGCAGACAATGGGTTCAACTGTCTGTGCCCTAGAGGAGACAAAGTTTTCAGCAGGATGTGACAGAACAAGGCAATTTCAGTGAGGTCCAGGGGAAGGAAAAGGGGCATGTGTCTTATCCCTGCCCTGCTAACACGCTGATTCATTTGTTAGGTCTGTTTTTATTTACTCCACTCCTCAAGGAAAGAAGCTGCTCATCGTCAAATTTTCAGGTATCCCAAACTGAGGTCACTGTCCATAGAAAGAGGAAGACTCCTCTGCCTTTCAGAGGTCTCATTAGAGGGACCCATTGATGGGCAATGGCATCAGCCTTGGCTCTTTCACCACCTACCATGGGCTTGATCAAAGCTTGCTGGCTGGGACTGCGATCAAGAACTCTGAGCCTCACCCTATACCCCCGAGCATGTTAGCAAACCTGCGTATGTTGGCACACTAATCCCTCTAAGCCCTGATTGGGGTTTTGTTTGTTTTGTCTTCATCTGTACAGTATCACTGATCTTTACAATGCACTGAGCAAGCTGTGGCTGTGCTGCTCTTGGGAGCAAACAGTACAGGATCTTCAAGATGCAGATGATGTAATCACAGTGGTCTGAAACATTTTTCCTCCATCTATATTCCATTGAAATCCACAATTATGGTTGACTTTTCTTTGATTGAAGATATTCCAGAAAGATGGACTGCAATGGTAATTGCACCGTTTTATCTGAAGATATGAATCTGAGACTGATCGCTCTGGTCTTATGAAATTACAGTCAACATGTTATTTTCTCTATTTGTGCATGAAACATATATACAATCGTGGTTGCTGCAATGTATATTTAGTCTTAACTTGTCAGAACCATCAGCTAAAGAATATTCAAAACCTTCAACCATTTTATTAATCAGGATTATGCACAAGAAAGTCGGTTTCACAGTGTAAGTTTAGTACACATTGTAATTCAATAGGAAAGATATTTTTTTAATGCTATAGTTGTCTTCCTTCAGCAGCCACATAGATTATTTTTTTGTCTAGCATTACTGGTATCATGGTTGCCCCTTCTCTCCCACAGGATGACATTTTCCATACTGGATAGCAATAACCTCCTTTTCAGAGCCTGTTCACTATAGTCCAGTAAATTCAATTTCAGTTTTCCTTCAGGTCAAAAGGAAGAAAAATATTTTATCACTGGAAAACATTATTTTTTTATTCTAGCTTCATATTATCACGAAACCTGTGGAGGATGTTCAGTGGGGTTTTAAGAAATCCCACTAATAACTGAATATAAGTTACCCTTTTATTTATGTTCCAGATCATTCCACAAAATAATTGTAGTTTTCAAAATAGATAATTGGCAATTTTTTTTTCTTAATATGTTTATTCAGATGAATTACTGTAGTCCTTGATTTTCAGATCTTACACAGAATCTCATGAGAATTTTTTCTGTTTTTTAAGAATTTTATACAGAAATCTTGGTTGTTGAAATAGCAAATAAAGGCCAGACTAGAGAACCATTTCTGGGTTAATATAGGCTACTTCAGAAGAAGAAGAATTTTTAAAAATATACGTGTCTTTTAGGGAAGAACAAAAAAAAAAAAACCCAAAACAGTACAAGAAATATTTCTAGCAGGCAATTAGAAATATCCAACATTACATTTATTGAGCACATTATATATTACTGCCTCTATTTGGCTTACCACAATATAGGTGTTAATGTGCACTTTTATGTAGCTATTATGTAGCAAATGTATTACGTAGAGAAGCTGACTTTCCATTGTTATTCTCTGGTATCTGCTCAGCACTCATTTTTCCTGAATACACGACTGTTAGAAAAGTTGCTCTCTATAATATTCACAGAAGACAAACACAGCTGAAGGGAACTCAGGACATGGCTTAACAAAAATATCGTTCTAGAAATTATTTGCTGGGACTATCTCTTATTAAAGATGCTACTTATATGAAATGCAATTTAGTGACAAGTAAGAGGTAACATTAGCATAAAGGTGAGTGTAAACCCTGAGGACAGAGTGACTTAAAACCGTACCTAGTGATGGCAACATAAAGAGACATTAGTAAGCAAACACTTGCAATGACCAATGCCCAAATAAATCAGATTACTCTGCAGTATATATGTTTATACAAATAGTCATTCTGGTGAATTAAGGCATTTCAGATATGAACCATACATATCAGAACCACATGACCTCCTACCCATGGTGGAGGATTTAACTGCGTAGTCCTACTTCTTCTGGCATGGCTTCTGGAACATTTTTGGGTAATGTAAGAGGAGGCCACTAACAGGGCTCCATAGCCTTCATTTCCCACCAGCCATTCCGCCTTCCCATTTCTCTCAGTGCTGAAGCAGCTCTGGGGATACTCAGGACACAAAAGTGCTCATAGTTGAAGGACACCAGTCACTGACCACCAGAACGAAATACCCAGCCCCACATATTTTAAGAAAGGCAATTTGACACGCATGCTGCATTCATTTTCAGCTACCTCCAATTATCTTCCCCTCCCTCAGGAACAACTCCATTTCTCCTAGCCTGTGGTAGGCTGGTCCATTTGTGGCTGCTTATTTAAGCAATGATGTTGGAGACATCTGAATTCCTCAGTGTAAAAGATCAACAGCTAACACAACCATAATTACAGACTTCATCTTCTTGCCCATACCTGCCTCACCTATGGAAGTCCAGAAGCTTTTGGCTTCCTCTACTTCCCCACAGCCAGACATAGTGCACTAGCATAGTCCAAACCTTCAGGAAATATCAGAGCTTCCCCTACCTTCTGCACTTTCTTCCACCATTCCTTATATTCTCCAGGAAAAAGCTTTCTCTCTCCTACCTTTCATACACAAGAGCTGAAAGAGTAAAACAAGTACTAAGTCCCCCTCATTGTTACTGTCCTAAATGGTGACTCCTTCTTTGAAGAGGCTCATGCACCAGGGTCACCACCATCAGCTAACTTTGCTGGTGGTCAGTTCAAGACACACACAGATGAAGTAGCCAGTATGAGGAGTTATGACAAATGAACTGCTCATGTTCTCAGTAAAGAAGCTTTCTGTAGAGAATGGAGTTTTACCTTTTTAAAGTTGAGGAAGCTGCAGCCTAAGTCCTCCAGAGGTACAGCCTCCATCCCCAGTCAGAAGGGCTTGGTAGGAGGTAGAAATGGAGGTGGACAAGCAGACAGTCTTTGGCAAATATGAACATATGACACCCCCTCCCCCCCATGGTAACAAAGACTGTCAATGAACTACCAGTTCACTGGCAGTCAGTTACGCAAATGGTAGCAGATTTCAGTTTAACACTCACATTTTTCCTAAAAACCAGAGAGCTTGCTCCAAGGTGGCTTGAAGGCCAAATTCCCATGCAAGACCTCTGCCTTAATGAAGTGTGAGGGTTTTCTGCAACACCCAGTGGAGAGCAAAGCTTCAGTCAGAGATGCAGTGTTTTGCTGCTTTTTTTGCCTCTTCATTACCAACTGTGAGACAGAAATTAACAACTCAAATGTTGGCTAACACACTCTGAAGTGCCACTCTGTGCCCAAGGGGCCTGGGAGGTGCTGGGATAGGTGACTGCTAGCTGGTGGCATGGAAGTTGCTAGACACTTGCCCCATCCTGAATGTGAGCAATGAAGCCTCCTGGCCAGCAGCTGCAAATGGGCATCTGGATGCCCTTATGCCAGCAGGCATTCAGTGTCAGGTTGTTCATAGCTGCTGTCATCTCAGCTGTCTGTCTGATGATAAGGTTACAGCATTCACCGTCAGACTGGCAAAGAGAAACTTAGGTGGAAACACTAGTTGGCCTTCCCAGCAGCTAGAGCCCATTCTCTCCACCCCCTCCACCTCCTTCCTCTCTCTCTCTCTCACGTCCCCAGGCACACTTGCTGGCTCCCATTGCTTTATTGCTTCCAGGGGGAGAACATTACTTGGTCTTTGCACAGATCTCTGTCCCTTACATCTCTCTTTCTTCTCATCCCCAACTCCTGAATATATTAGCAGTACTAAATAAGAAGAACTTCAAACGGTTTTGAAGCTTCCTCTGGCAAAACCATAAAATCTGCACTGGTAAAATATACATATATTTCTGTCCCAGATTCCCAATCTGTTTCCTTTAAATCCAATAAAATTTATATCACACGGCTTAAGGGCAGAGGGCTTCATACAATTGAAGCTGATTCAGTAAATGCAAAACATGAAAACAAAGTACTGGTATTTGATATTCCTATATTTCAATATTGCTTTGATATTCCACTATGAAACTTAAACTGGGTTGGGGTTTTATGCATTCTTCCCCACCCCCCCCCTTTTATTTTCCCCACTTTTCCCTTTGAATTTTGTCTCTTTAATCACTGGACCATGGATCAGAAATACTTGCAACTTGTTTGTGGAAGGCCAGAGCCTAAAGCAGCAGCTTGTTTAGAGAGTTGTTTCACCATCTGTTCTCTCTTTTTCTATTAGAGGGCTGGTTTTATATAGAGATTCATTTTATCTAGCTCTCACTCACTCTGTAGTACATCATCTTGTTTCATTCACATGGGCACACAATCGCTCATTTATCTTTCTTTCTGTACACAGTACCTATTTGTACAATGATACACTAAAAGTACACATACCCCAACAGGCAATGTTCTCCACTGACTTTCACAAATTCCACATGTAACTCATTGGAGCCAGGGTAGGGTTTTTCTAAAACTGTATTAAAAAGCTGGTGGCTGAAGGGGGCTGTTATGATCATGTAGTTATGATTAGATTGGATATAAGGAGGAAATTCTTTCCTGTTAGGGTGCTGAGGCACTGGAATGGGTTGCCCAGGGAGGTTGTGAATGCTCCATCCCTGGCAGTGTTCAAGGCCAGGTTGGACGAGGCCTTGGGTGATATGTTTTAGAGCGAGATGTCCCTGCCCATGGCAGGGGTGTTGGAACTTGATGATGTTAAGGTCCTTTCCAACCCTAACTATTCTATGATTCTATGATCATCTAGTTATGATTATCTGTTATGATCATCGGACTTTTGAAATAACGAAGGCCATAAAATAACAAAGGCCAATAAGGAATTCCTGAACCAAAACAATACCTTCTGGTTGAGCTGAAGAGGTTTAAAACTTTGGGTGATCTACTAAAGCCTTGAGGAAGCTGCAGGGGGTTTGGAACTAGATGACCTATGAAGGTCACTTCCAACCCAAACTGTTCTGTGATTCTACAAGTTGTTTCAGCAGTCAGATATAACTGGCCATTTTTTGTGAAGAAAACATCACTGCCTTCTGAAGCTTACATTTTCAGACACTGATTTTTATTCCCTTTGCACTGATAAAATTGAGACCTATATGTTAACCAAAATCTTCTCCCCATAAGGGACTTTTGATACACAGGTGGACACCAGAGCAGAAAGTTTGCATTCAGGCCAACCCTTTTAGCAGCAGTGAGCTGTTGGAGTAGTTCCTCTGTCACCTACAACCATGCACCAGTTTCTGACAAAATAAATAGGTTACATTTCTTTACGTTTTTGCTATAAAGTAGGTTTTGAAGACGTTATCAGCCCATACATTTCTGAACATTTCTCAGTCATCATCCTCTGACAGACTCATAAGAAGTGGTGTTGCAAAGTACTCAGTGCTGCATTGAGGAAGCTTTCTCAGAATCAAGGATGAAATCCTACCTATATCACAGTAACACATGAGCTCTGCTGTCTGAAAGCAAGCACAGGTAGTAATCTGCATAGATCACACACTTCTGATTGCTTCAAACCCTTCACCTAGTGTCATGGTTATATTTGTTATACACTTGTTATATTTTCTCAATTTTTCATTAACTCCTGTAATTCCATTTCAGCAATCTTTATTTGTCAGGCTCTCTTCGATATTTACCTGGCAGGGGAGAGAGCATGATCAGGCTGAAGTCGAAAACAGCACTGCACCAGCTACTAAGAAGGAGAAAAATGACTGCTACTGCTGAACCCAGGACACTTAGCTAGGAGGATGGAGAGTAGACTCCATGCAATAGATCTCACTTCAGTAAAGAAAGTTGGAATAGTTAACTTATTGAGTTTCCTTCCAGCCCTGTTTATCAAAAGTGTAAAAACCATAAAATTCAGAAGACTAATTAATGTTTCTTTGCCTACCATCACTTGAATTCAGTGAGTTAGGCATCTCCTGAAATCTTTCCCAATCTCTAAGCAATTTTAACCAAACATTTTAAACATATGTATACATACATTAGAAAAATCCTTTCTTTCCTCCAAAATTTGGGATTCTTTACCAATATGATAATTTATTGACATTTACTTTTTTCAGCATCTGAGGTGACATCATGACAACATTTACATGTGTAGAACTACCCTAAGCTGACCGCTCACAGCCTGCAGGGTGAGATGCTGGAGCTTTGCACTGCTGGAAGGATGAGTGGAGCTGCAACATGGTGGGTCAGCCAGTACTTGTCCCAGCCCTGGAACAAAACAAGGGATTAAACATTAAAAACTGAATAGTTTTAGCTTTGGAAAACCTAATTTCGATACATTTGTTGTTTAGTAAAATTTTCCACCCAAAAAGCAGTAATTTGTCAAAGAGCTTTTTTCAGAACATCTAGCCTTTAGCTTCTCAAGAGGCTCTTTGTAAGGGGAAGATTTGTACCGTTCTCTGCTAAAAGAGAAAAAAGGAAATCGGGAAGCTTCTTCATCACCTTTTTCTGTTTTCTGATTAATTCTTATTTCATGATAATCCCCTTACTTCGCTGGTTTATTTAATGTTATGAACTATTACTGATGCTACTAAGAATAGTTCCTGGACTACAATTTCCTCTTCTACAAAGCTGAAAGGATGTGTGTCACCTTCTTTATCCTGCTTGGTGGTTGTAAGAATTTTCCAGGGTTTTGTCTGACATACAGTTAATCTCAGAAATTAATTTTTCATGTATACACAGACATTGTACAATGGGGGCTTGAAAGGCAAAGAATTCATCTGGAATATCATGAGTTCTGATGCATCCTTTTAATAGCCAAATAGCTGACATCTGATTATTGGGAAGATGCTCTGGATAATTCAGCCTATTCTGTGCTGCCACTGCCAGTTCTAAGACATATCATGCCTGTTTCTTAGCGCAAATTGCTTAACACATCCACCCATTTTAAGACAGCACAAAATCAGTTTGACAAGCATTCATTATTCTGAAATCACATATTAAAGAGAGTAACAGTTGCAAAAGTATCACAACCATTAAGGAAGAAAAACTTATATGAGGTATAACCTTACTGTGCAGTGGGTAACAGAAGCATTAATAGGAAAAACTTAAGTGGAAACAGTTGACAAAATAAATTAAAGCACAGCTCTCCCCTGAAAAGTGACTAAAAATGGCATCCCAGGGTCCCATGTTTATTATGTGTTACCGACTCCAGATCAAATTTGCTCAGTATACAAATAACGGGTGAAATTCTAGCTGGGCTGAATTCAACTAGAACTTTGCAGATGACTTCAGTGGGGTCAGGATTTCATTTTAAGAGACCTTTTTTTCCCCCTTTTTTAGCAGCCTGTGGCGATCTGACTTGAAGGATCACAAGGCTGGTTGAGAAGTGAAAAAGATAGAAAAACCCTAAAAAAATACAAAATTGTATCTATTTTGTAGAGTTGAAAACAGTCCAGTTTTTCACTTTTGTTTTATAGCTGAAGATTTCACATATGATGTTTTTAATCAGTGTTCTTATCGAGGATATCACTGACATGTTTATTGGCATTCTTTTCTGCCAAAAGCACAGAATTTGGAAAAATGAAAAATCTAAATGGTCATGCTGGTATTCATCTTAGTGATCCTTGTCAATAAAAATGTCAACAGAAAAAAGAAGCCAAATGATAACATGTGAAAAATTTCAGTTTTCTCTAATGATCTTTGTCTTAATACAAAGTCAGAGAGAGGAGGACTGAAAGGCTTTTCCAAGACAGAGACTTGCTTTCCCCCTTGCTTTGCATACCTGGACCGGTTTTATGGGTGCCTCAGGTGACCTCTCATCCTAAAGTCCGTGAAAGCTGGTGGCTGCCTGCTCTGGGTGTTATAACACATTAGAGAAGCCAGCAGGGAAGGATAATCCACTGTGCTTCCCTCCTCCCTGGTGCTCACTGATGGGGCTGGGGAGCAGGGCTGGGAAGGAAGTTTGTTTTGCCATTTCCCATGCTGTACTGTTTCATAGAATCATAGAATAGTTAGGGTTGGAAAGGACCTTAAAATCATTAAGTTCCAAACCCCCTGCCATGGCCAGGGACACCTCACTCTAAACCATATCACTTACGGCCTCATCCAACCTGGCCTTGAACACTGCCAGGGATGGAGCATTCACAACTTCCCTCAGCAACCCATTCCAGTGCCTCACCACCCTAACAGAAAAGAATTTCTTCCTTATATCCAATATAAACTTCCCCTGTTTAAGTTTTAACCCATTACCCCTTGTCCTATCACTACAGTGCCTAATTAAGAGTCCCTCCCCAGCATCCCTATAGGCCCCCTTCAGATATTGGAAGGCTGCTATGAGGTCTCCATGCAGCCTTCTCCAGGCTGAAGAGCCCCAACTTTCTCAGCCTGTCTTCATATGGGAGGTGCTCCAGTCCCCTGACCTGTTTCTCCGGTTAAAAAGACTCCAGACTCCAGAGCTGTCAATCTCGCACTTTTCACTGGCATTTAGAAACAATTTAAAAATCTATTAAAAAAATTAGATCCCAAACCAACTGTATGTGAACAGACAACAGCGAGAGCAGTACCAAGGGCTTTGACTGTAGGCAAAGTTGGCTGGAGAGAGTCAGTGCTGTGCGAATATTGCATTTTAGTTTTGATAGCGCAGGACTTCTCTGTGCTTCTGTCATGTCTAAGCTGTCTGTTTCCATCAGGGAAAGGTCTTACAAGCACAAAACACATGGGCAGCCCTTCGGCCCTGTTTCAAATTTCTGCAAAACAATAAATCCGTTTGCTTTTATTTCTTCTTTCTGTAAACATTTCTCCATCTAACATAGTAACTGCTGTTTATACAGTGCAATAAAAACACAGGTCAGAGCACAATAAGATTATAGTCTTACTTCAATATGTCCAATCCATAATAAAAGAAAACCTTACAAAATATCCAGAGGAACAGTTTGGGGTTCTATTCGTATTAATGCATGTCGTATGGGAGGGTTGTATTGGGACATAATATTTTCCACAGCTGTCAGGACTTATTTAAAAGGCAATATCCTTTTTCTGGGATTTTATTTAGGTTCTGTTTCTACCATGTGTAGGATTGTTAATCCCATGATGTATGACTCAGTGGTGTATGATTACTTGAAGGTAATATGTACAAAATGAGCTAAATATTTTCGGATACTTTGTAGGGATCTGACACACTGGGCTCACAACAGCAGAGGAGGGTGTGATAAGGAGGGACCAAAGGGAACGTGATGTATTGTGTTCCCCATTCTCTGTGGCTCCCATGCTCCCTTCCGCAGGGAGGCATGGAACAGAGGCTCGAATGCTTTGGTCCTGAATCCTTTTTCACAGCTTTCTCTGTGCTGGGGAAGGAAGGGGCATTCATCTCCCTGCACTACCTTTGCTCCATTCACTGGATCATGCCTCAAGAGGCAGAAATCCTAAAAGGCCAGTTACACCAACTTTCACAGATGATTGCATCATGAAGTAGTATACCTGCCTACAGAAGTAGGCAGGAATAACATTCTGAAGGCTATTTGAAGTGAAATATGAAACATATATTATGTCTTCAGATTTAAACATGAAATACAGGTTTGTTTCATGGATGGCATGAATGTACTGCAATGTGCCTTCTATCAGCTGAAAGTACTTTGATATGAAAACCAGAGGCATAACTAAAACCACTGAGCTAAATTTGTCCCAAGTGTAATGTCACTGGCCTTACATCGGGGATGTGTTTGGATCAGTGACACTGTAGGGTAGGTATTTATTTTTGCCACGTAGTTGGGTCTTTCCAAGTGAATGGAAATGAAACAATGACATTAAAGGGCATAAAGTTGCTGTACTGTTAGAATCATAGAATAGAATAGAATCTTAAGGATCTTAAGAATAGAATCTATGGATCTTAAGGCTCTTGCTTTTCTCTTAGTTATTCAGTATGTTTAGAAATCAGGTTATTTGGTTAGAGAATTTGCAGAGCTACCACAGACTTTTGTGCTCCCAAACTCTGGGTGCTCCTGGAAATAGATGAAATATGTAGAGATAAAACTCATTAGGGTGGCAAGAGTTTTGTAAGTATTTAAATGCCTGGAGAAGCAGACAGAGTCTTAGGAAGATTTTTTTAAGTGTCCATAATCTTGTCTCTCCCGAGTCATGGAAGCCTGAGTGAGGAGGGAAGGAAGAACTCAAACATCTGAGAAAGATGCCAGGAAAGGAAGATTTAACAGTTGAGATTCAGCTAAGCATTTTTTGCCATTTTAATGCATCATATTACCAATTTTTGGAGGACACACAGCAGGGCATGTCTTCTTTTTTTTGAATCACAGGACCTGAAAAGGACTTCTCTGTTTCTGGGTGCGTCACCAGGAGGCATTAATGTGAAACCTTGAAGTCTCTGAGACCTTGGCTTGTCTCAGGCCTGCAGTTACCTTGAATGACATTTTTGAGCCCTAAACACACACCTCTAAACACACTTCTATTCTTACACAGTTCGCAATTGCACGAAACCACTAGGAGTGACATGCATTGCTATATGGTGCTCAAGGTCTCCTACAAACAAACACATTGAGATAGGTGCCCCAGTAACACAAAACTGCCCAGGAGGCAGACAGGAAGCTTCAGTCATGGGCAGGTGAGGGACAAAGGGACAGCAGTAAAGTAGGGGGAGAGGAGATGGTTCCTGTGGTGTGCAGGTCCTGCTTTACATGAGGTTTAAACATCCACCCAGAGAGATGTCTCATGTGGGGCTGGAGGGTTGCAGATACCCATGCTGCTGCTCAGTGCACACTACCAGGCTTGATCCTCAGAGCAACACAGGTTGAGCAGAAGAGAGTGTAGATAAAGACTCACAAACTTTGTGGGATGGCATGGGACCAGGATGTTCAGCTGTGATACTTCAGCATGAAGAAGTCAAGAAGAATATGTCCTGTTTCAAAGAAGATAGATGACACTGAGGCACCTTCATCACTTAAAGCCAGATTTACAAATATTTATATATCCCTAGATAGAGGTACGAAACCTGACTAGAGGGGAAGACTGGAAGACATTCAGTGTAGCACAGCTGTGGCAGTGTATTGTGTACACTCCCCAGATGAAAACCGGTGCTCAAATTTTGCTCTTATCCACACCAATTTACTCTGTTCAAGCTCCAAGCAGCCATGCAGGTAGCTTTGAGATCACAGCTGAGGGCAAGAACTGTATAAAGTGGGGATATGAATAAGAGAGTGGGTGAAAGTACTCACTAGGCTGAGCTTCAAGTCATACAGACAGCCGTTTTACTGCAACACTACTGCATACGCTTATGGGCAGTGTTTCACCACCAGTGCAAGCAGCAACCTTGGTTACAGTTGGGCATTGACAGCTTTGATGGAGAACAGTTCTTAATGGGGTGAATTGGATAACTGCTGTTTTCCTGAAAACTCTCAGTATGAGACTTACTCAGCAGGGAAATGGCTTTTAAGGAGAGAGTCAAAGCTTTTCTCACCTAGGATGCTACAAGAGACGTTACTGAGGCATCTGTAGGTGAGAACGCTACCAGACTGCATTGTGTTAGTCCCTGGCAATCCAGGGGGAAGGAATCTGCTGGCTGCTGACACAGGCTTTCTTCCACTTTTATTCCCAGATGCTACATTACATTAAAAGAAATAAAAAGAGGAACTGTGCACAACATTACATTTCCCATGTCAAAGTGTTTGCTGGACAACCACAGGGAGGCAATCTGATTCCAGAGAGGGGGCAACAGGCAGTGGG
This sequence comes from Neopsephotus bourkii, assembly GCF_033783945.1. Taxonomy (NCBI): domain Eukaryota; kingdom Metazoa; phylum Chordata; class Aves; order Psittaciformes; family Psittacidae; genus Neopsephotus; species Neopsephotus bourkii. The sequence continues at coordinate 273,626 of NW_026900878.1, forward strand.
ATGCATCCTCCCTGTGTAAGCACAGCAATGCAGCCACACGAAATCAGGGCAGAGACTTAAAAATAATTAATGAGACTGATTTACTTAAAAATGCAGGGCAACTGCTGCCTGCTGTCCTGCTCTTCAATCCTGAAGAGCAAGCTTGCTTCTGCTTTTTTTATGATTCCTGTGTCACCACAACGTCTAAAAATTTGCATTCCTTCATTCAGATGAGAGGAATATTGTTTGGTTTGGGTTTTTTTTTTTCTTTACTCCTGACAAAATAGGGCATTATGCAATATCCTGGATATCAGGATACCGGGTAGGTTTTGGCATAGCATCTCCACGCAGTTAGAAAAAACTGACAAATCTTACGTACATCATATAATCTGACAGACCTGTCTCATTTATCATTTATGTGGGCCAAATCCTGAAGATATTTATTAGCTATGGATAAGATCCTTGTTTACTGTTTGGTGTAGATCAAGACCTTGCCACAGAACAGGACCTTCTGTTGGATGCTGTACAAGCTTTCCTTTTAATTTAGGGAAAAGAAGGTTTACACAATGTTCTCATGGCAGACATCAGCTCACTCTGCACATGCTCAGAGCAGGCTAACAGCAATGAGGTCATGCTGATACAGTGTTGCATTTATTGATAATCTACTTTTCTAATAACTAATATAGCTGCATAATCATAACTTCTGGTGAAGGCAGATCATAGCAGAGAAAGCTCACCTTTGCACAGAGCAATGTTCAACTGCTTCAGAAAACAGGCGGACCAGGCTCGCACAGACAAGTTCTACAAGCGGCTTACAGAAGCTGTTAGTTTAAGCAGGTGAAAGATGAGGTATTTTGTGCTGCACTTTAATATCTTTTACACATAAAAGAGCCTAAGACCTTCTGAAGGTTTTCATGGTCTTATGAAGACCATAAAGGTCTTGGTGAAATCCATAAAATCATAGAATACCAGGTTGGAAGGGACCTCAAGGATCATCTGGTCCAAACTTTCTTAGTAGAGCATGACCCAAACTGGAAGTCCCCAGCCCCCTGCCCAGATGAATCTTTAAAGTGTCCAGTGTTGGGGAATCCACCATGTCCCTGGGGAGATTATTCCAATGGATGATTGTTCTCATTGTGAACATTTTCCTTGTGTTCAGTCAGAATCTGCCCACCAGTAACTTGTGCCCATCTCCCCGTCTTTTCCATGTAATGCCTTGTGAAATGGGTTTGTGACCAACCTTTAAATACTAGACCAGAAATCAACAGAGGTTTTATCTAAGCTTTCTGCAAGTGCTATTTGATGATGAAGGGAAGGCCAGAGTATTATCTAGTTAACTCTTGTGTTTTTTACTATGACACCTTACAGCTCTTTGGAGTTCCCCCCCACCCAAACCCCATGCTTTCCACCAAAAAGTCCACTTCCCCATGACCCATATCACCTTCCCACTTTTCTCTGGAGCTGATTGACCTCTGAAGAGGAGCTTGCCTGAAGAGCTGGCAGGTGGAGGCTGAAACTGTGACCACAGTTTAGGCCCAGTTTTCTAGACAAAGTTTCCTGCATTGTGCAACACAGAGGGCAAATTAAACTCCTATGTTTGCATTTTTGAATCAAAGAGGTTCCATAACGAGCCTGGCATGCAAGGGCAGGTGCTTTCCTCTAATTCTCATTATTTGTGACAAGCTCTGGTTGCATGTAAATAACTCCTGTACACCATAAGGCTATTATCCAGTACTGTCTTTTTCTTGCTTTCAAATATCATTGTCAAGTTTATTTACGCAGCCCCTTGCTCTTCAGTTTACACCCTTCCAGACATACTATTTTCTTGCTCTATAATTATCAAGCCATTGTAAAACTAAATTGGCAGATACTATATTGTAATTCTTGCACTTTTAGCCTAACTGGGGATAACAACATCAAGAGAAGACGGTCACTGACAAATGAGCGTTTTTTTCCCCTGAAAGATAATAGGTAGCTGCTTCAATAATTTTTTGACAGGTCATCATTTTTATATCTTTCTGAATATATATTTCTACAAGGAGAAAGCTATTACCAATATACCACACACGTATCTCCTGTCCATAAATGCATTTTTTTTTTTTTTATTATGGGAGTGCTTTACAACTCAAGAGAGTGTGAGCCACTCTGCATTTATTTCAGTAGGCACTACCAGCAGGACCTGCAGCTTCCCCACCTGGTGAAGCAGGACCAAGCTCAGCTAGACAGCCTGTGGGCCACTAAAGGGGTCATGAAAAAGCTTAATGGACAAACCAGGGAACCGGCAGACTTCTGGGCTCAGGAAAAAACTATGATAGAAGCAGTGTTAAAATCCAGGGCTGCTGTCCCTGGAATTAAAGGGGGTTTTTACACTTTGAAATATATTTAATCTCATTCGTGACATGTGGGCCTTGGAAGTCATACAAGTCTTGGGAGATATTAAATATGTAATGCTTTGTGGTGACAAATATACACTGCCTAGCAGAGGGTAACAGGGGCCATGTCCCCTGTTAGATCTGCCCAGGCACACATGCGGTGTCCCAGGGGAGAGGCTGTCACCACGCAGCCTGCTCACACCATGCTGCCCCGCCGGGCACTTGGCCTTCCTTCTCTGCATCTTTCTTATTAATTCCCTTAGCCAAAGAGAAAATCTTTGGAGAGAAACAGCTTATTTTGAACTCATTTGGGGGGTTGATGTGAGCACAGCACTCATGCAGTGCTGGAAGGTGCTGGTGCAAACATCTATCCTGATCTGCCCAGCAGCCCATGGGGCTGTCAGAAGAGACTTTAGATCCTCCAGAAATTGCTCTTGACACCATAAGGACCAACGGTTTGTGAGTGATCTCCTGCCTCTCACAAGTCTCCCTTCTTGCCTCAAGCCAGCCTCAAAACTCCCTTGGTCTGTGGGAAGTTACTGCAGGAACCCAAAACACCCTCAATAAGTCACTGTTTTCACTCTTGTGCTGGTACCTAGGGCAGCACAAGAACAAAAGGACTTAAGGTAAGGCTTTTAAGGTAAGCTACAATTACAATCTACATATTTGTACCTCTCTTAAACATGTTGCTTTCTCTGCCTCCAAATTTCTGCATAATCCATCCATCTATTACACCCTATACCAAATGTTTTGCCTTGTCATCTCCTTGTAAATAGAGGGCGTCAAATACATGGCCAGCTCATTGGACATATCTAGGGAAATAGTTTAATCTTCCCAGTGGAGAAACTAAAGAAATCATCCCAACTAGCCGGTCAACTCTAGCCACACACCTAATCAGCCCAGCTGAAAGCAGAAGGCTTGTGATACACATGCACTGGAAGGGGAAGGACATGCAAGATGTGTGGTCATACATGGAGAATTCACATTTTTGGCAGCTGTGTTCTCAAGGATCCAACTGTGGGACTCAGTCTGAGAAAAGTAGTCCTAAATACTGGGAATATGTTTAAAAGCCTGTGATGGGCTCACCTGGCAACTACTTCAGGAAAGGCAAATCCTTATGCTCAGCTGAGATTGCGTACGTTTTGACCCCGTTGATAAAATTACTACTGTGTTTTGGCCAGTAACCCTCCGGTTGTAGTCAAGAGCAAGGAGTCTTGCCCACTCAAATGGGAAGAAAGAATGATCCAAATGAAAACAAGAACTGTTTCTTTGCAAGTATTTGTCTAGCATTGTTCAGACAGTACTGTACTGCATTGTATACCACCATGTGCCTGTTACAAACTCTGAGCAAAGAGAATCTGATAACCTAGAGACTGGAGATTCCTCTTTTCCTCATTTTATTTAAGAAGTTTTTTTGATTTACTTTAGTTTTGTGCTGGAAAAAAAAATTATCTTCAAAACAAAATATTCTCTTGGGACAATAACTCGGTAAAAAGTCTGGAATTTAATTAAAATCTCTTATTTCAGCCTTCTACGTACAAGATATCCAGGAACTTTTCATGGACTAAAGGGCTTTTGAGGAGCCTGGCAGTTCGGTAGAAGGAAAAATAGAAACCAGTAAACCTGAGAAGCACAATGGTATCATGGTCCTTGCTACCATCTTCTATTCCGTATGGGGAGACAAAAGGAACTTTACCAACAGTAAGACACAGCTCTCATATTTGCTGTGTCCCTTGGTGGCCATGCAGGAATTAATTATTTTCTCATCTTTTTACTTTCAGTCCTAGGATTTTAAAGGACTTCCGATTATTTCTTCTTCTTTCCCATGTTGAACAATATTTATTTTCGCTTCTGTTTTATTTCCATTTGTCTCACATGTGGAACTCTTCTTAGAAGAGAAAGGAAACTACAACAAAACTGTGCTTCAAACATGTTTCCACTTTCACAAGACTTGGCTGTGCTTCTCCTGTGTGCTTTAATTAAGCTAAAGTGCAAAGTCCCATCATATCCAGTAGTAACCTTTGGCTTGGAAGCATGACTGAAGCCATTTAGGGAAACAAGGTAGTCAGTGCGATGTCACCAAGGGACACAGCAAAAATGAGTGTTGTCTCTCACTGTTGGTCAGAGTATGTGGAAAATAACATTTTAAACATCTGATCTACAATTATTTAATGCTGTGCATCAGCAGAATACCCTGTTAGCAGAGAATAAATTCACTCCAAAGTTGTCCTGTCTTAGTTAACCAGAAAAATTGCATTTTTAAGTTCCAAAACTCACAAACACGTTTTTTTCTAAAAGAGAAGTCTGCTTGGAATTCATAATACGTGCTCTTGTATTCTGGGTTCTGATATTTATTTTAACTTTCTGGAGCACCAGAAGAAAAAGGTTCATTTATCAAATGATTTGGTGCATTTCAGCAGGAGAAAGCTGCTTCCATAGAGGTTTCTGTCTGCTGCTGTTAGGAGAAGGGCTGCAGGTCTCCAGACCTGGGGAGTTTTGTCTGTTTATACCAGAGATCTCAATTAGGTCAGTGTACCTTGTTTGCTGAAACAGACTGCAGTGAGATTTCCAAGCTGACATTACTAAAATGCTGTAGCAGAAAGAAAAATTATCTGACTTGTGAACTGAAATGAGGCTTTTGATAACTCCAGAACTAAAATACATCCTATTCATCAGTGACATTCAGATGGGCCACTGCGTAAAGCACATGTCAGTATCACTGATTAGACATCTGCCAGAGAAAAGCAAGCAAACCTCATAGGAGAAGACATTCTTCAGTCAGCAGGGCTCAGAACGGTCCCCATGGAAGCTGCTCCATTACAAACAGCTCTGTTTCCTCTACCAAAGGTGTGGTGGAAACATCTTATTTCTATTTAGCTGATCAGACAACCATTTCTTTGCAAACTAGAGTGTGGTATAAAAGATTCAGAATGAGGTCTTTAAGAAGTTATACATTTTCTTGGACAGTTTTTAATTTTAAACCTCTGAGTCTTGTTACTGTCCAGCCAGAGCTTGCTAGCACTTTGGGAGTGCCAGTTTCCTTAGTGTTTGAAGTGACAGCTACATGAACTGTGACATTTTAAAAGCATGATGTCTGCTAGGCATGTCTTGAAAGTTGTATGTGTTTGTTAAGCCCATAAATCTGCATGTTCACTTGTTGCATTACAGCTTTAAATCCAGATTCCAACTTTTGCTTCTTTTTGCCAAAAAAAATGTATATGCCAGTGTTTAATACTTCACTGTAAATTTATTACAACTGGAAGAACTCATGTAGTGTAACACTCTCAGACAGAGGGGGTGTCTGCTGCAATCTGGAGGTGTGACTGCAGCTTGAGCAGACAGTGGAGCGAGTTTTCACCTGGCTTGCTGGGTACTGATAATGATGTAGTCAAGTCTGAATAACTCATCGAGAGCCATGTGCCTTGCTTGTCTCCCAGTGCTCTAAGGCTGCTAGTTTCAAGCTAGGCTGTAGGGCTTTTATGAGTTGCAGTCCCCTTGGGCTTCTGACATGGACAGACAAATGGACAAGGAGACTACACCAGAAAAAGATACTTTTCAAAGAAATGCCAATGGCTATTACAGCTGTCAGATGAACGAGTCTGGAGTTTCAAAAGAAGGTCAGAAGCCAAGAGGTCTTACCCCTTAGACCTAGGTTCTTCAAGGTTAAGGGCAAGTTCCTCTTGCAAGTTAATAGATAGCTGAAAAAAAAGGTATTCAAAAATCCTTGTGAAAGTGAACAGAGCAAAGATCCCTCAGGGACTGTGCGAACCAAAACAGATGCAATCTCCTGGCCAAGAAGTTTCCAAGCCACAGCCCGGCATAACATGGAAAATATATAGAGAAAATAACACAGTGTAACACCTGGTTCTCTCCCTGTGCATCTGCAAGCCACTATCAGAGAGAGGTCTGCAGGCAAGATGCATTTCTGATCTGATCCAATATGGCCATAGCTGTATTCCTGTGAAAAGGTTAGAACCATTTTTCATTTCCCCAGTGGAGAGAAAATGTCCACAAGGAGTTGTCTCAAGGAGTTATTCCTGGAGCTGTGTTCCTTCAGTAGGCTCAGGAACTATTAGCAAATAGAACTGAGCCTCACTGTGGCTTGTTCTCTGAAAGTATTAGCTCTGGGATTCACAATGGTCTAAACATCAATGATCTTAGGATTAGGAAAACACAACTACAGTGTCTGCCACCCCACTGTGTAAATGCACAGTGCCCCCACATCATGAATCCCTGCAAAAGGGAAAAGCAACAAGCATGCTGGAGCAATGTCCATCAGGGGCAGTAAAAGACAAGGATGTATTGAACTTTCACACATGGAAGCGGTCAGTGCAAATGGGTAGCCTTTCAGTCTGAACTGTTCTGACAATTTTATGTCACACCCTTATGTAGTTCACTCCTTAAACAGACTGGCTTCCTCCATATGTTTTGTTTAATTTCTAATACACAACTTGCCAGTGAAATGAAGTGACAATGAATCATTCCAATAACAGCAATCTATAAGAGCAACAGATTTAGGATCAAATAATATATATTTTTTAAATCCTTTGAACAAGCCATTATTTTCTGGAGCACAGTAAGAACCAGGGTGAGCACTGCTCTATTAACTCTAGAGCATAACATCTGCAATACTATATATTTAATAGGAAACATGTTTGCCAGAGTGGATCAGACCAGTGCTCTACTGTCTTCATCAGTAGCTATTCCCAGAGGCTTCACAGGAAGGCACAAGACATCCCATAATAGACCACTAGGAAATAATTTATCCGTAAGAAAACTATCTCCTTAACTCATTTTGGTTAATGATGTCCTCTCTGCTTTGAATGCTGATACCTTTTCCACTTTGGATTTCTTATTATTCATATAAATTCCTAACCCTGCAGAGTGGTTGGCCTCATTAATACTTCCTGGCAGAATGTTCCACAGGTTAATTATGTGTTAATTATTTCCCAAGGTCCCTTTAAAAAAACTGCATCCAAGTCAAAGAAAATCCTCACCTCCCTTTGGTTTCAGTAGACTCAGGGGCTCTCAGACCTTGGCAGTTGGGGGGGGGGCATTGACAAGGTGGTAAGGAATCCAGCTAAGCATGTAGTTTGCGTTAAATGGAGCATACTCCAGCTGCTCCTATTTTTGATAATCTGAGAGCTGCAGAGATTTAAGGTTCCCCATGGTGATCCATCATGACTGTAGATGCAAACAGAGCTGTATTCTGGGATGTGCAGCTCCCCACAGAGCATTTTTCCATGCCAACAGAGACTCTGTGTGTGTGTGTCCACATGTGTGTGAGCATGTAGTGTAGTGGGAAGGCAGCAAGACTGAGCCACAGCACACAGACTGATATCTTCCAGAAGTATTAAGGAAACTTCTTCTATCTCACCACTGAAGTAAACTGCTGAACACTTGCTGTGTCTGACATGAGCACGCTGAGACAGTGCTTTGATCCATGCCTCCACATGGGCTTTGTTTCACACCCCATGTAGTCTGATTGGGCTGCCAACTGCTCCCAAGAGCAGTGGCCTTGCAATCCCTCTCCTGTCCACTGTCTTCCATTTACAATGCTGTTATATGCTGGGACGGTGTGGCCACATGCAGGTATGTTGGCTTGTCAGGAGCTGGTCCTGGTGAGACTCCCATGGCTGGTGTGACAGGATACAGAGATGGAGAGGACACAGCCAGTGGTCTTGCAGCAGCTAGCAAACAGGGGGAGCAGAGACTGGAATCAGCCCATGCTGTCCCCACATCCAGCAGCCCTGCCTTCTCTCTTGTGTTGATGCTGGTGCTCCTGAAGTTATGCAGTAGGTTAGATGAGGAACTCAATCCAGCTGAAAGTTAATGTGACCGTCTACCAGGAAAATATCCAAAGATACACTGGGACGGTGATACTTCCCTCACCCAGCTCAGCATGCACTCTGCAAACACTGTTGCTGGTGCACGGGGAGAGGAAAGAACACGGCACTGGGAGGGCAAGGCAGAGAACCAAGTCTGATCCTTACATTTGGGAAGCTCTAAAAATGCTTCTAACATGGCCAGCAGCCTTGGGTTGGCATAGCATATTACGTGCAGACGCCAGTCTGTTGCTGAGCCTGAGTGCTCCCCAGCACATGCTGTGTCACTCCTACAACGCTCCCCAGCACAGGGGCAGGGTACAAAGAGGAATGTGATGTGGAATCATGGACTCATAGAATGGTTTGGGTTGGAAGGGACCTTAAAGATCACAACATCCAGCAGAAGTCCAGATAAAGAGAGCCTTGCAGAGCAAAGAGCACCGGGGGTTTCAGGGACACGAAATCAGAAGAGGGTAAGTTGAAGTAGAAACAGATTCATCTTCTAGGGTACACAAGCTTTATCACAAGAGCTCTGTTTGCTGGGTGCCTCCCAAAAGACAGTAGTTGCTAGGACATGGTAGGAGGCGACACTTAATAGACTGGAACCTCTCATCCAGGTCTGAGAAACCAGACAGACACAATGGCCCTGCCAGACAGGATGGACATTTTTTTGCAGACCAGAGCACCAAGGCTCTTAGCCATGCTTAATGTCACCAGCATTTCAGTCTTATCTTAATGGATAGGAAGAGCCCTATTTTTAGAATCAGACAAGAATCTAAGATCAGCTCAAACAAGTTTCCTCCAGCATTCAGGTTACATTGCTCTGACTTTGACAAAAAAGAATAAACCCAGAGATGACAATTTCAAAATACAAACAAATGAACAGGGGTATTTTAGGGCATAATTTTCACAGGTCACAGAGTGCTTGATGGATGTGGCTGAATGTGTGCTAGCACCAGAACTGCTGGCTCCTGACACAGGAGCCATTTCCTTCTGTATTTCCAGGCGCAGAATACTTTTTTCCATAGTAGTACATTCAGAAGGGCAGCAGGAGGACAAGGACAGCTGGCTGTGCATCTACTGGAGCTTTCCTAGGGAGGAAGCAAGGGCAAATTTATCCATTCTAGCCTCAAAGACAAAGGGATGAAGTCTGAAACCTGACCTTCACTCTTTCCTTCTGTAAATGTTGGGGTTTCTTAGCCAGCTAGAAATTATTGCATCTAAATACTTGGGGGAGAACAGTCATTAAGAACCTTATAAGCACTTCTGCTACACCTTGGCATTAGCAGTGACTGCATTGTTTTCTTTAGAAGCTTCTGAGTGGCAGAAAAGTGGATATAGAAAAGAAGAAATAGAAATTGTATAATATTCAAGCAGACTGTAATAATGTTAAATACCATTTTTAAGCCCCTAAACTACTTTAAAAACAACAAAAAAGGGACTGATTTACAACCTGCTTCACAGCTGAAGGGTGGAGACCAGTAGAAGTATTTGCCTTTGGATATGTTAGTAAAATAACAAACCTATATTAATCCAGCCTTGAACATAACTGCCAACATTTTGAGTGTATCTGTCTGTTAACAGCATAGCAAAGCAGTCAAAACAGACTTTGTTTGAAAAAGGAATAAAAAGATTGAAGGCACTACTAAGAAGTCAGTTATTCATTATAATGCTTTTTGCATCAGAGCTTCACATCAGAAGCTGTGGAGCTGGTTGTTCGCTTTGTTGTCAGATGGCTTGACATGCAAGTCATATGAGCAAGTCATACACATACGTATAGTGTGTGCATATAAATACAGACACATATACACTAAAGACTGAATTAGTAAACTTTTTTACTTGGGGAAGAAGCATGGTGTATAGATACACTTTCCAGTGTGCAAAAAAAGATCATAGTTTGGTCATGGTTTATAGGCAAACTGGTAGAATAAGATCACCAACATGTACCTTCTTTTGACCAGCTTACCCCAATGTCATCATCATCAAATGGGCACTAAGCAGGACAAAAACTACCTACAGAGTCATTGAAGTGAATAAGCATGTCTGAACTGAAATATTACATGGTGGGACACGGTCATAATTGTCCAGCAAAACGGGGAAGAGTTCCCCAATACCAGCAGCTCTCACGTTATGCTACCCCACAGAAAGACTTGAACTGCAAGAGCAATGCAGTTGTGAGTGACAGTACGGATCAGCAACTCCTCTGAGTAACTCAGCTGATCCGATCATGGTGCTAACAGGCTTGCTCAAAATTGCTAACAGCTTGGCGATTATTCACACCACACAGACTATTACAGGACTGAGCTGAGATGTCTCTTATGGAAACCATTATAGAGCAAACCACTGGGCCCTATCTTCTCTGTGTAAATGAACAGAGCTCTACTGAGTCAGCACAGGTTCTCCTTTTTACAAGAATAAAAAATGCGGCCCCCCTGCTCTGAGCCCTCCACACATGCCAAGACTGTCACCTTCGAGGGCTGGGTGATCAAGGCTTGCTCTTTACATCCAACATGATTATTTCGGCAAGTCCTTGAACACAGGTAAAGTAAAATGAAGTAACTGAAACATTCCAGTGCACACTTAAAAGAAAATTGAATAGTAAAAAACAGACTTACAGCAAGAGAAAGGATTGTGCTTGATTCTTCATGCCAGAGCCTTCACTGAGAAGCTTAACTTTTGCCTATTTGGCACATAGTTGCAGACAGTGCAGTGGAGATTCGAATCAGTCCCAATACCAATACCCGGCAGCTCACACAAGACATAGGATAAGGGGAAAACACCCTTCTGTGGTACACTGGGATTTTGTAGAGCTGCGTTGCTTATTGCCCCCACCATCAATAGTCATTTGTGAATAAAGAGTAGCATCCAAGATGTCAGTAATACCTCCACACTGGGCAGGGTACTCTACAAAAGTGAGTGAAAAAACCTTCACTGTGCAAAGTAACTTCAAAGAGAAAAAGAAGCCTAAGGGCATAAACACATACAACTATAAAATAAAAACATGTTTTATAACAAAGAGCTGACCTACACACCTGTTCCAAAAGTGACTTGTTGGACATCCCTTATTGTTCATGGCAGAATAGTACACTTCAGGCTGGAAATGACTATCACCATGCTTTTGCTTTGGCCTCCACCTCAGCACCATTCTCCAGTTAGCTTTCTGCTGGTCTATCCACATTAAATTCAGGTGTCAGGGTGACACTGACACCTCAGTTAGCTGAGTTAACTAGCTCAGTCAGCTCCAAAATGACAGCTCTCATTTCAATGAGGAAAGCTTATGATTATGTGGTAACTCATCTGTTTGGGGTCCTAGGAGCTTTCCTTGAAAAAGCAAAATCCATGGCTGTGAGCTCCTGAGAAGACTAAAACCAATGGGATTCTCACCATTAGCATCAGAAGATCAGGATTTCAATTCATGCTCTAGCTCAGTCTGTATCAGCAGCTAGGCAAATCACCTAATGAACCATTTAACAATTTATTGCTTTTGAGAGAGTTAATTTTTTTCACTCTGCTTTTTTGTTTTCTCCTCTGACGAGGACAACAGTCGGAGCTTTTCATGATTAGCAGGTTCTGACAGCATTTTGAGATCTTGAGAAACAGCATGCTACAGGTAAACAATGTCCCTGACCTAGAAGCTGCAAAGCCTCATAGGGTTGCAAGTTCAGTGCGACTTGCAACAGATACGGGTTGCAAGTTCAGTGCGACTTGCAACAGATACGGGTTGCAGGTTCAGTGCGACTTGCAACAGATACGGGTTGCAGGTTCAGTTTAAGTACAAATGGTAAATTAGTGCTCATAAGTAGAAACCATGACACAAAGCCAGAAGTGGTATTGGGAGTGAGGTCACAAACCTGGTAGTGAAACCACAGGACAGGTCCATCAGTTTTGATAGTTTTCGGATGGCTTAAAAAAGCACTCTTTGTATTGATAAATATGTTTCCACTCAAGGCTAAAAGGCAAAGTCTCACAGATCTGTTTTTCTGTTGAGCTGTCCCTCAAGAACAACAAGAAGAATGCTCTGCCTATGCCAGTGATCTGCTCAATTAGATTTTACTTCAATATGTGTTAAGAGATTGGAACAAGATTTTACACAAATGTTTACCCTGAGAAAAAAGCCTTAACAGACTCAAACCTATATTTGCCATGGGCATACATAATCTGAATAATAATAACCTCAGGGACATACTGTGAACATCAGGTTGGCTACAGGCTTTATTGTATGGAAAACTTCCCAGCAGGTGGTTGTAATCCTTCTGAAAAGGATCAGGGCTGGATCAGCAGCACCTTGGAGAGTTAGATGCCCATCTCTTATTGGATTTACACTATGATAATTTAAGCAAAGGACCGTTGCTCCTTGGGTTACTTCATTAAAAAGCTGAAATTCTGGTTCATGATGCCATGTCTAATCTAAGCACTTGGCCTGCAGTTTATTTTCTGGGTTTATCAGTGGCAAATAATATTGTCTACAACTTTTACAAAGCTTACTGGTTCTTCCTGGGCATTGGGCTCTCCCTTCACCCTAAAAAGTATATATCATTTTTCAGGAACATTATGTTCTGGAAAATGTTTTTCATAGGGCACTAAAATCCCCCCAAAAGGGTTTTCATTTGTCAAATGTACTTTCTGCCCATATAAGATTCATTCCTTAAAATAAATACTGAAACAGAGAAAACCTGCATGCAGGCTTTGCAAAGGAAAAAAGTGCAGCGTATATGGGAGTGGTGGTTTGCTGCAGCCTGGGCCCCGCTGGTATCCTTGTGAGCAGAGCAGAGCAGAGCAGCAGACCGGGGTTTTTACTGGCCTCTGTTGTGTCTGTTGAACTGTTGCTCCGTCTTTAGTGAAATCTCAAGCAACAGAAATCCTCTATTAAAACCACCTGAGCAGCTTTGTCAGCCGAGCTCCATGCTGTCAAGTAACTTAGCTTCTTAAGCCAATACAAGTCATTAAGAAGAAGGTGAATTAGAGATTTAGACGTTGCCGATAGTAACTATCTCTGATCAATTGATATCTTCCTCTGATAAAACGGTGCTCCACAGACAACCTCCTTCTCTGCCTCATCTGCACAGACCCCAACCACTGGATCTAATTATGGGTGAGGAACACCAGGCCCTCGTCAGCGCTGAAAGGCCATCAGTAGGCCTATCCATTAATAACTCTCCTGTGCGCTGTACATTGTAATTGTCAGACTGCAATTTACAGTAATCCTCCAATGCAAAAACTTAAATAGCTGCAGCTGATTTGAAATTCATACAACCAGTTGAAAGAGAGAAAAACAAGATGCACGGGTTAAAAGGCCAAATTGTGCAAGTGTGTGCGCTGAGTGACAGACATTTTAGTACTAGCCTGGGACCATATTTTAAAAGGTCACTGAAAACTTTTGGCTTGGGCCCTCTGACAAACAATGAACTTTCCATATATTTATTTGCCATCTCTTTGTTTTTACAGCAAGCAAAATAAATGAGTTAAATGACGTTGTGCAGGTCTGCACATTGTCAGCACAGGTTATAAGTCATTATTAAACTCCATCAAATCAGACCAAACCCGGTCTAGGCAATGAGACTAAAAGTTATTTGCATTCCTTCTGTCATAAAAAATCATATCCCCTTACCCAAGACTTTCGTTTCTTTATTAAATGCAGCCACAAGAGTATTTCAGGTCTGGCAATGCGAGCTCAGGAAAACCTACTCTGTATAACTCAGTGTAACAGCTTAGAACCGATTCCACTAAAATGTCCCAGTTGAGTGTATCTGGGCACTCAATCAAGACACACATATTACTTTTAAATAAGATTAGCCTTTTTATTTTGCTGCTTAAGTTAAAAGTTTTCATGTCATTCTCTCATTTTATGTAAACTCCAACATAATTCTGTTTTAGAGAATACTTCAAACAAATTAAAACCCTCAACTTGAACATGTCTAGCAAAACTTGCCTAATGGCATAGCAAGCTGTTTGGTGACACTAAAACACTTTTAAATAAGATGAATTTTCCCTGCGTTGCCCTGGCTTTGTAATTACTGCTGCTGAACAGCATACGCCTTTGGTTACAATGGCAAAAGCAGCGGCTTGCGCTCTGAAACTTATTTGACAAATAACTTACAAGTGACCTGCAACATCTGTTTAAGAAATCGTCCTTTGGTATCTGCCTCAAGTCGAGTTCAGCATTAATTATGAAATGCAAACATATCATCTGGGGCCAAGGGCAGCTTTTACACATACACGAGGCATGGTGCGGGGAGGGAGACAGGCTGCAGACGCCTTCCTTACACCAGTCAAGGGGAAAGAAAATGTTTAAGTAAACCTCCATCCGAGCTACCAGCTTGCAGCATTGCACTAGTGAGATCCAGCCACGCTCAATGATGGGCCTGATCCTAGTGGTGCTGAGCTCCCAGGTACTCAAGGAAGGCACGAGCCGTGGTGGGGTGGTGCTTGGAGAGGCGGGTGGTGATGCCCAGCACCTTCAGCCACCCTGGATGTCTGCTGGAGTGGTGGGAGTGTAGCATCTCTGAAAGCCAGACCCAAGTCTCGCTCATATGGAAGATGCCAGCAACGGCTACAGAGGCGGGTAAGTCACAGCAAACCCCTTGGAGCCGCAAAAATCCACATGAAAAGCAAAGGGATCCATTGCCAAAAGAACACTGACAACAGATTTTAATAAAACTAACGACAGACCAATTTACACTCACAAAATTGTATAGTGATGGAGAAGATGTGTTGTTCAGATGCAGAGCTTTAAATCCTCTACCGAGCCCTATCTCTAGATAGTTTACTGCTGTTCTGCTTGGTGTAACATCAGCTCAGTATGAGATTCATCTCGTAGTACAAAAGCAGATGGAAGAGTGAAATACAGCACTTCTTTCTTCTTCAGAAAAGGGAAACTTTTTTTTTCAAGGTCTTATAAGTCTTTTTTATGTGGAAGTCAGTAAAAAATAAAAATAAGAAAATCTGACCCTATGTAATCCTGAATTACGTTATTTTGGGTCTGATTTAAAAACTATCCAACAAGGCTTGATTCAAATAACATGTGCAATGCAGGTATCCCTTCACATCAGTAAGTACTAATAATATAAGTATTGAATATAAACTTTTAGAGAACTATTTCATGATTGCAATCAAAATAAACTGCTTCTAACCTATATGGAAGCACATGTAATATGCAGTTGAACAATACCGAAACTATTGATTTCTGCAGCTTTAAAAGATATTCGCTTGTAAGAGATCAAAGACAAATCTGAAAGTTCACTTCTGCAGAACTCTTTTCTCTGTGCTGCTTTTTTCATTTACCTTCTCATACATGAATTTAATCAGCCAGCAAGCTCAGTCATCAAGTGATAACATTTCTGCAGCTAATTGTGGCATATTGGAGTCTAGTAAGGAATATTATTAAACTGTCCTATAACTCACATTTCGTGTGAAAAAATGGGACTTGAAAAACACCTGCCCAAACAATTAATAAACACACTGCACAGCAAATACCTATGGTAATTCACTGGATTTACAACCGTCATATTATATTAAACATACAGTATCAAAATTTATCACCCATTACACAGATTCCTGTTTTAATAATATCTTGTACTTGTACAATAGCACCTTCTCTCCCAGAGGGTCCCAAAGCACTTTAAAATCATACATACAGGAATTGCTTCATTTGCTGTGGAAATACAGCTGCCTCTGGGGTGGAGCAGGGGGTTAGGGGAGCAGGGTAATTGTGCACAGTGGTTATAAACACTGACAGTCAAGAGAGATGGTTGGGGACGGGGAGCCAAGAAAATTATGCCAAAGTCTCAGGAGCATCATATAAAAGGCATAACCCAGTTGCAGATGAGGGAGGAGCGTAGGCAGCTGTGGTAGAACATGCACTCACTTGGGGTATTTTTGTGGTAGCCCTCATTGGTGAGCAGTCCTGTAGGACCAAGCTGGAGCTTCAGCTCCGGCCCTCAGGCAGTGGATCAGAGAAAGAAATGAGCTCCTGGCTGCCAAGGGATTTGAGCCAAAGGCTTGAAGGCTGCATCTCTAGTAACATCACACTTCATTGCCCAGATTCCCCAAAGATAACCCCAGTTGTCCTTCAAGGGAACCACGGAACAACGGGAGCCCACTGACCAGAGGCCTCTGCAGTGGATAACTGTGTGAAATTGTCCAAAACCAATGCAATATTAGGAAAATTCAGGCAGGTACACAGATTTATGGCTAAGCTATTGACCCAGTTAGAACTTGGCCACCAAAGACTGGTCTTACTTACACCACTGAAAGATGTTTGTGGTCCTCAGCTGACTGCAATCACAGCTTCATCTGTTTCTTCATAGTTGCCCTAACTGCCAAAGTAGTCTCCTGTGGCTTCATGTGAGCTCCAAATCTCTCCAGCCTGGCCTTACTCAGGATCTTCTTAGAGCACCTTTGATGACAGCAAAGAATCAGTTTCTGAACATTAGGTTGGATTTAGCTTTACAAGGAAATCAGTCAAATGCTTAAAGCTGTCCCCTGAAACTCACCATCAATGGGCTTATTCCTGCCTATTAGACTTCAACCAGAGAACCAAAACCCTAAGCTGCAATTGCTTCTCTTTAATTTGAGACATATTATACCAGCGAAGGCTCAGGGCAGAGATGCTTTTTTAAAACAGACAGAAGACCATGCCAGTGTGCGGGATGAGCAAGCGCAGCTTTCAGTGTGAGCAATCATGACAAGATGAAAAATCACCAAATGATGCCAGAAGGCCAGAACTAGTCTCTCTAACAGCAAAACCAATTTCCCACCTATCAAACACAACCCTACCGTGCCTGATGTCTATGGCATGGCTGGCACAGAAACTACTTTTACTGTTGGCACAGTGGACAGAGACAGCTCTTCTCCTGACAAGCCTGCTTAGGATGCAAGTCAGAGCTTTCACTATTGAAGTTAAATATGGAGTCCTCATAGGGATGATGCCTAGAGTCACAAACTTCACAGGACTTGTTCTAGACCTCAGAAGACTAAGTTCAGGGATACCTGAGGCTTAAAGTTTGATGGAAGTGGCAAAAACTGACATGTGACTTCCTCAATACCCAGTGGCCAAGATCAACATCCACTTCATGCAAAGCTCTACTTCAGCTGGCCTCTTCTTCCCAATCCCCACTTTGTGTCCCACTGTCATCTTAAAACTTTAGGCTAGAATAAGCAATCTTTGGCTCTAACTGCTTCCATCACCACAGAGACCTCCTCTATAATGGTTACCCCTTTCTGGGGAGCTCATTTATGAGCCAAGTTGCCCAGGTCTGTTCCCTTTCCTCTGAATCCTGGCATTTCTTCAGAAATATTTCCATCGTACAGCTTTCGCTATTTGTTGATATCTCTCAGGAGTTTATGCAGGTCCCCCATCACTCCTTACCTGAGCCATTGCACATTCTGGGATTTCCTGACACACATCAATGCACTATATCCTATGTAAACGCAGTTGCTATATACCCAGCATAGGGGATTTACTCATTTTTATGGCACATAGGCTGTTCCTTCAGCTTATGTGCCATAGACTCTATTGCAATTTATTTAGCTGATGCACTACGTAAACTTTCACCTTAGCTAAACTGCCAATAAACCAACGTACTTTTACAAGAAACTTTCCACAGAGATTGCTGTGTGGTTATTTTAAACTAATTTAGTGGCTTCTAAGTAATTAAAATAGGCAACCAAGTAAAATAAGGAGTACCCTTGAAATGCACAGGCACAAGTATGTGTGCTTGGTTCACCTCTACAAGGTGGGCCAGGCGGCTTTGAATTGTCCCTCTCTGCCTTGCATTACCTGCTGGGAACATAGCATTCCTTGGGAATTCAGCCCTCCATGGCAGGCAGTGCTCAGCGCAGGAACCTTTCAAACTCATGGATTCCACAGAAAGGGCAACTTTTTAAAGCCTAGCAAAGGCATTTAGTCCAGAAAAAATGGTTATTACATCTTTCATAGATGCCTTCCCATCCACCACCAGCGACTTCAACAGTATTGTTGAGGCGGAGTCCTGGAACTTTTGCCCTTGTTTTAAGCAAGCTTTGTGCTGGCATGGCCCTGAACAGCATCTGGTTGGCCAGACAGGGAGTACAGCTGCCTATGCCATGCTTGTTTGTATAATGAGGTCTCTTTTGCCTGGAGCACATGTACTATGTAAAGCTGGAAAGAAGGTGATGAGTGCTTCTGGCAAGAATATAATGCCCTGCTATTTCAGCTAGAATCATCCTGAAAGCAATAATTTCTTAACTTAAAATTGATGCTGCAAAATACTATTAATTGCTATAGATGTGTGAGAATAGACCAGATCTTAGCTATCAAGATATTGAGTCTGTACTGAATTCAGGAAGGGTTTCATTCTGACACCAGGGTCTTGCCTAAATTCAGGTGACTGGAGAGTGAATACATGAAAGGAAAAACTGACTGGCATAGGGAGCTGTGGTGTAAGAACATGGAAAAAGATGTCTTTGCTTAATGATACCTGTGTTCACTGATGGTTGTGCTAATGCTGGTAGTTATGAAATAAGCAACTCGTACAACCATAGCACTTGTCCTCTATGTTACTTAGATTCTAATTTATAAAATAAAGTTAAAAACCTTACCCTAAAATTGATACCAAAGTGCCGCCCATGCACTTCTGTGAAAACTATGTGCTTAAAGGAACATATAGTTGAGGACTGGACTGGTGCTCCTTCAGCCCCCTTATGAAGCTCAGAGCTTCAAAGTTACATAAGTGAAGTTTGCAAACAGTGTATTACAAAGCTGGAACAGCTGCAGCAGTCCGTACTCACACATACTCCTGCTTCAGGCCAAGTGGTGGTAAAGAGCAGAGGTTCATCTTCACCTTGGCAAAAGATGGCCTCAACCATCCCAGTATCTGTTGGAGGGACAACAGAGCAGGGCTTAAGCAATGCAGAAAGTTCCCAGAATGTGTTGATAGTAACTTCATTCTCCAAGTGGTAAGAGAGAGGAGAGGCTATGCTGGACCTTGTTCTCACCACCAAGGAGGGGCTGGTGCGGAATATGAAGCTCAAGGGCAGCCTTGGCTGCAGTAACCATGAAATGATGAGATACAGATCTTTAGGGCAGCACACAGCAAGCTCAGTATCTCAGAGTTCAGGAGAGCAGATTTTGGCCTTTTCAGGGATCTGCTTGGTAGAGTGCCAGGATATAAAGCCCTGGAGGGAGGGGAGGCCCAAAAAAACTGGTCAATATTCAAAGACCACCTTCTCCAAGCTCAGGAGCAATGCATCTCAACAGAGGAACTTGCGAAAAATGCCTGCGTGGATGAAAAAGGAGCTCCTGGACAAACTCAGACACAAAATGGAAGCCTACAGAGTGTGGAAGCAAAGACACGTGGAATGTCATGGAGGAACAGAGAGATGTTGTCCAAGCAGATTCTTCTGGAAACTATGCTAAGGCATATGGAAAATAACAAGGTGATTTGTGACAGCCAACATGTTTTTACTAGGGGCAAATTTTGCCTAATAAATTTTGTGGCCTTCTGCAATGGGGTTACAGTGTTGGTGGATAATGGAAGAGCAACTGACATCATCTACTTGGACTTGTGCAAAGCACTTGACACTGTCTTGGCTTGCATCCTTGTCTCTAAATTGGAGAAAAATGGGTTTGATGTATGGAGCACTCAGTGGATAAGGAACTGGCTCGATGCTCACACTCAAACAGTTGTGGCCAGCAACTTGAAGTCCAAGTGGACACCAGTGAGGAGCAGTGTTCCTCCTGGGTGAGTATTGGGACTGGTGCTGTTTATCACCTTTGCTGCTCCACACAGACCTCAGAGCAGCCTTTGAGAACCTAACAGGGGCCCACAAGCAAGCTGGAGAAGAATTTTTTGCAAATGATAGAACAAGGGGGAATGGCTTTAAACTGAGAGGGTGGATTTGGATTAGATATTAGGAAGTTCCTTACTATGAGGGTCGTGAGATGCTGGCATGCTGCCCCAT
Source organism: Neopsephotus bourkii (assembly GCF_033783945.1). Classification (NCBI taxonomy): domain Eukaryota; kingdom Metazoa; phylum Chordata; class Aves; order Psittaciformes; family Psittacidae; genus Neopsephotus; species Neopsephotus bourkii. Next base: position 293,742 of record NW_026900878.1, read on the forward strand.
CCCTGGAAGTGTTTAAGGCCAGGCTGGACAGGGCTTTGAGGAACTGGCCTAGTGGAAGGTGTCCTAGCCCATGGCAGGGGCATTGGAACTGGATGAGATTTAAGGTCCTTTCCAACCCAAACCATTCTGTGATTCTCTGAAAACCAGTGCCCTACACCTGCTGATGTGGCTCCACTGAGCAGAAGAAATGGGTGGCAGTTAGCCCAGATGCAGCTGCCTGCAAAATGCACACCCTACGTCAGCTGAAGCATCCTAGATGTTATTAAAATCTAAGACAGACAGCCCTGCTTCCTCCCTTCTACATCTTGCCCATGTGGCAAGAACTGCCCCCAAAATAAACAATGGAGCAATCAGTTGGGTATTCATCGCAGTAGGTGGCTATTTCCAAAGCAGGTAGCTGGTGAGTATACCATCCTTTTTTCTTAAGAGCCTGAAAAAATAGAAGCAAAAGAAGCTGCCTCTGCACATCACCGTGTTTCTCAAGTTCTGCTTGACATCTGGAATTTACACTTATTATGTCTGAAGGACTTTTGTGTTAACTTCAAATGCACAGAAATTACAGAGTCCAAGTGGATGACTTCCCAGCGACTTCAGTGGGAGATGGACAGGAACTTAAAACTACAGGAAATTTTCAAGTTAACAGGAGAAAATTACTTCCATTTAAGAGTTAGCATGAGGCTTCCAATAAAATATACAGATATATATATGTATCGCTATATATAAAGAGTATAAGCCAGGTAACTGGAGGTGGTTAAACTGCAGAGTAAATGATACTGTTTTCCTAACATATGGAAGGTCCTTGGTTATTTTACACACCAAAATGGAAGCATTGTTCACGTTCAACAATAACAAAGAACATAATCACAGCTATGAGAAAAATAAAACCCACTTACATGTCAGTACTGCCTGTGTTCACTGACATGAAGATTTCCTCTAAGGAACAGATCCTGCACCTGGAATCCAGCAGAAGTGTTAAGGGAAGCCCAGCCAAGCACCAAATCTGCTCCTCTGTGTTTCTGGACTAAGTAATGATTAGCTTTGTTACTACCTCTTTTCAGGCAAGAATATTCAAAAACTTATTCCTCTGTTTTCACTCAAATTCCTTTTTCTGTATGGTTTCATTTAAGAACAGCAGCTACCTAAATACATACCTTAGCTCTATTGATGCAATTATGAAACACATTTATTCATGAGATGAGAAACCAGTACCTGTAAACTCTTCTTCAGATGGACATAAAGGTAGTATCTTTCCAATTCCTATAGAGTGGCCATCAAGTTTTATCAGAATGACAAATAGTAACTACCCTAAAAATTTGGGTCTCAACGGTATAAGATTTACTACAGTTAATTACTCCCCTTTTAAAATCAATCCTGATGTTGTTTCGGGGAGAGGAAGAATAACGGCTGCATTCCGTGTAGCTCAAACTTAAAAACCTAATAGGATCCTTATCTTATGTTAAGCTGTTTCAATACCATTGCTACTAAGATGTACTCAAATTCTGCATTAAGTAGGTGATGGCAAAAAAATATGGTCACCTGCCTTTGAAGCAGAACATTTCTGAAGAATTCTGGAGGCTTCATCCCTTGCTGTGTAGTAATGTAGTAATTTGAGACACAGGTTTAGATAGCTATCCCTCATGTCACTCTTCCACAATGACCCGGAAGAAAAAGGCATATTCTTTGATCCCCTTCCTAGAACTTGGCAGGTGGGGGCTGCATTGCCCTCCTGTACTGCAGGTTACTAGCCTGCACCCAGAGCTTAAAGGGCTTTACCTACCAGTGCCATCAGTGCCAGGGTAGAACCTAGTCGGGAAAGAAAAACAATGCTGGAAAGCTGCAGAAGATCCACAAGGTTCCTCAGGATTCTCAGCTGAGACAAGGGACAAACTGAGACCACTGAAAGACTTAGGTGATTCATCCCTCCTCCAAGTCCTGGAAGAAGGCACCACCATGCCTATCAGCAGTTCAACAGGCTTTTCTCTGGAATCTAAGAGGAAACGTACAGTTGAACGTTGCCCATTGCAGATGCCAAGAAAGTGACTGCTGCACTGGGAAGTTTTCAAAACAGACTGGCAGGTCTGTCTGGTCTCCATAAAACACAGGCATGACACTAGTGTGCCAGTCAGAAAACTGTACAAACATGCTTTCAGCATTCAGGGTAAGTGAAACACTAATGGAAAACAAATGGGAAAAATAATTAAAGTCAGTGTTACTAATGTTGAGACTATTAGCTAGTACTAACATGCGATTCTTAAAACGTGCTGAATTGTGTAAACCTGTGTTACTGAACCCTTGTGCTCTGGGGCCTCCCAGCTCCAACAGAAATTTTGCAGGTATAACGGTCAACACAGAGATCCAATTGTAGTGCGTACACCATCATTTTTAACCTGGGTGTCCCTTAAGAGTCTTCACATAGCTATGAAGACAGTTCATTCATCAGAGGAAGGAGACATGCAGACTTGTTTTTAAACAAGGTCAAGAAATAAGGTTTTCACAAATTACTTTTTTTTTTTTAGACTGAGACTGAAAAGTAATTTTTTGTAAATTCTAGAAGATTTATGGAAAGATTAAAGGGGAACTAAGAAACAAAATCAAAAAAGACAATACAAGGTGAACAGACCATAACTTTATTGGAGATATACTCAGCTACAATTATTACAAAAAACTATTAAAGGTAATTGTGATCCATAAGGTGCAGATCGCAAACTTCTGCAGCATGATTACAGTATGAATGAATTACATTTTATGTCCCTTAAAGACAGCTGCAGCATGTGATGGTAAGTATTTTATTGTTCATCAAATTATATGTTATTCATTCTACTTGATTTTAACCATCTTCTCAGTCAAACTATTTACAATAAAAATGCCTGCAATTTCCAATTCTTGTTCAAAAACATTTTTCTCTCCAACTTGCTGCTGCAGTAAATTCTGAGTGCATCTACAAAGCATTCAAAGTAGTCTGTGGTAGCCATTCAAATAAAAGAGGAAAAAAACTCAAGGGCTTTAGGATAAAATTTATTTCTTAAAAATGTAGTCAACTTTGACAGAAGTTAATTTTAACTGCTACTGGAGTTTACCATGACCTCTAGATATCTGCTAATGGAATTCAGAGGGAGTTGCAGTTCATATTTAAATTACATTTCACAGTCACAAACCGTGGTGTTTTGAGTTTTAAACCCAATCTGAACATAAAGAAATTAACTTCTTGAAAATAAGAGCAATTGGAAAAAGGATTAATGTAAGTACCAAAAATTAAAACCCTTCTTGCTTCACCCTTCTTGCTTGGGACTCCGTTTAGTAGGCCAGGTCTACTGGGGGCTGGTGGAGCTGGTCTTGTTTTGGTAGGAGGTTTGCCAGACTGATCAACAATCCTTTAAAATAGATGTGTTGGGGGAAGGGGGGCATCATTCCATCCCAACACACCCAGTCAGTCGCCAGCACCTATAATAAATGCTTGGAGCAATGCAGAGATATTCCAGCTGCTCCAGCCAATGAGCCGGCTTCATTTGGAGCTTGGCTCAGATGCCTCTATACAAACGCCGGTAGCATGGGGAACAAACAAGAGGAATTAGAGATGTGTGCATGTCTGTGGGGGTATGATATAATAGGCATCACAGAAACACAACATTATGGCTCCTACGACTGGAGTGTTGGAATGGAAGGTTACAGGCTCTTTAGAAAAGACAGGCCCGTCAGGCAGGGAGGAAGAGCTGCTATTTATGTTAGGGTAAGCTGGAAAGTATGGAACTCTGTCTGGGGACAGGTGAGCAGTTAACAGAGTTTGTGGGTCAGGGTTAAAGGGAGAACAGCTATGAGGGACATTATTGTGGGGATCTGTTACAGACTGCCTGAGCTAGAGGGATCTGCGGATGAAGTGCTCTACAGACAGATAGGAAAAGCCTCACGCTCACAGGCACCTGTTCTTATGGGGGACTTCAACCACCCTGATATCTGTTGGAGGTATGGTACAGCCTGGCACAAGAAATCAAGGAGGTTCCTCAATTGTGTGGAAGACAACTTCCTTCTGCAAGTAATAGAGGAGCCAACAAGGAGAGGTGCCATGCTTGACCTTGTGCTCACCAACAGGGAAGGGCTCGTTGGAAATGTGATGCTTTAGGGCAGCCTTGGATGCAGTGACCATGAGATGGTCGAATTTGAGATCCTCAGGACAGTGAGAAGAGCATGCAGCAAGCTCACTGCCCTGGACTTCAAGAGAGCAGACTTTGGCCTCTTCAGGAATCTGCTTAGTAAGGTTCCATGGGATATAGCCCTAGAGGGCAGGGGGGCCCAAGACTGTCGGATGATATTCAAGGATCACCTACTGCAAGCTCAGGAGTGCTGCATCCCAATTAGAAGGAAGTGCAGCAGGAGGGCCAGGAGACCTCCTTGGATGGATAAGGAGCTGCTGAGGAAAATCTGAAGGGTAAAAGAGGCTTAGGACAGGAGGCCTGGGAAGAATAGAGAGATGATGTCCAGGAAGCTAAGGCCCAGTTAGAATTAAACTTGGCTAGGGATGTTAAAGATAAGAGGAAGGGAGTCTGTAGGTATGTGGCAAATAAAAGACAGAATAGGGACAACATAGGCCCTCTCCGGAAGCTATCAGGAGAACTGGCTACCCTGGATTTGGAGAAGGCTGAGGTTCTTAATGAATTCTTTGCCTCGGTCTTCACTGGCAAATGCTCTGACCACACCACCCAAGTCTTGGAAGGCAGACACAGGGACTGTGAGAATGAAGACCTTGGGCCCACTGTAGGAGAGGAACTGGTTCGAGACCATCTTAAGAACCTGAACGTACACAAGTCCATGGGTCCTCATGAAATCCATCTGCGGGTCCTGAAAGAGCTGGCAAATGAAATTGCTAAGCCACTGGCCATCATATTTGAAAACTTATGGCAGTCAGGTGATGTTCCCGATGACTGGAAAAAGGGAAATATAATCCCCATTTTCACGAAGGGGAAAATGGATGACCCAGGGAATTACAGACCAGTCAGTCTCACCTCTGTGCCTGGCAAAATCTTGGAGCAGATGCTCCTAGAAGGCATGCTAAGGCGCATGAAAAACAATACCTTTGTCGGTGACATGGACAGTGGGATTGAGCGTGCTCTCAGCAAGTTTGCCGATGACACCAAGCTGTGTGGTTCCGCTGATATGCTGGAGGGAAGGAATGCCATCCAGAGGGACCTCGACATGCTTATGAGGTGGGCTGATGCCAATGTCATGAAGTTTAACCATGCCAAGTGCAAGGTTCTACACCTGGGTTGGAGCAATCCCAGGCACAGCTACAGGCTGGGCAAAGAAGAGATTCAGAGCAGCCCTGTGGAGAAGGACTTGGGGGTGCTGGTCGATGAGAAACTTAACATGAGCCAGCTTCAGTGTGCCCTTGCAGCCCAGAAAGCCAACCGTATCCTGGGCTGCATCAAAAGAAGCATGACCAGCAGATCAGAGGAGGTGATCCTGCCCCTCTACTCCACTCTCATGAGGCCTCACCTGGAGTATTGTGTGCAGTTCTGGTGTCCTCAACATAAAAAGGACATGGAACTGTTGGAACAAGTCCGGAGGAGGGCCACGAGGATGATCAGGAGACTGGAGCACCTCCTGTATGAAGACAGGCTGAGAAAGCTGGGGCTGTTCAGCCTGGAGAAGAGAAGGCTGTGTGGAGACCTCATAGCAGCCTTCCAGTATCTGAAGGGGGACTATAAGGATGCTGGGGAGGGACTCTTCATTAGGGACTGTAGTGACAGGACAAGGGGTAATGGGTTAAAACTTAAAAAGGGGAAGTTTAGATTGGATGTAAGGAAGAAGTTCTTTACTGTAAGGGTGATGAGGCACTGGAATGGGTTGCCCAGGAAGTTGTTAATGCTTCATCCCTGGCGGTGTGTTCAAGACCAGGTTGGACAGAGCCTTAGGTGGCATGGTTTAGTGTGAGGTGTCCCTGCCCATGGCAGGGGAGTTGGAACTTGATGATCTTAAGGTCCTTTCCAACCCTAAGTATTCTATGATTCACTCATGTAATAAATACAGGTATTTCCATGAGAATGTTTTTGTAGGGATCCCCCCAAAAAAACATACAAACCCAAAATACTGTGAGAGGCAAGTACAGTATCACAACAGATCACGATGCTACTCCTCGTTTTTGGATAACATGTGCTGTTGTGACTGTGATACAAAGATTTCACCTTCTATACAAATAAACGCATGTAGCGTAGCTATGTCGTATGCAGTAACATAAAACCCCATAATTTCCAGTTTATGGTTCTGTATTTCTTTACAAGGAGGAAAACCCAATCTGCAACATACATATAAACAAAAGATCTTCAGGTATGTAAAAGAATGCAGTTCCATTGATTAAAATGATACTACATCAAGTTGCACCGGCTGAGGATCTGGTACCTCATCCCTGGGCCACCACTATATTTCTCCCCAGCATGGAAACTGGTACTTGTCCAAGTTCTGTACTCTGCAGTCACAACTTACTATTGTGTAATGAGACTTAGAAATAGGCTTTTTTCTGTATGGACTTTTAGCAGCATCAAGCTCAACAAACACTTTAAAAGTCACTACTGCACACTCAACATTCAGACTGAGCAGAGATTTAGTTGAAGTTGACCAAATTACTAGGGGCCATCTACTCACAAAAACTACAATATATGCATAATATGTTGGTTTGTTCAGAGATAATTACTGGAGTGTTAGAGGCCATTCTAATTTTAATTACTTCACATAACAGTAAAATGATGTAGTAGAAAGACAATAGCTTTAAAATACAATCAAGAGTTGGTGCACATCATTGTTGTATTTTTCCACATACAGTAAAAATGCCACAGACATTACAAATGACCTCAGTTGTGCAAGTAAATGACACATTGCAGGCATTATAATTATCTTTTTCAAATTCAGTAAATCACAACAGCAGCAAGGCCAAACCACATTTTTCCTCTCTGTTAAGCATTTTTTCCTTGAAATGAGGTAAAGCATGGTACCAAGTGCAATGCTTATTTGTGCTACATGAACAGAACAGCGCAAAAAAAAAAAAGCCATAAAAATAAAAACGCAGCATAGTTAGGAGGACTGTTTAAAGTACAGTATAACAGGACTTAAGATTAAAAAAAAAAAAAAAACCAAACCAAACAAGGTTCATGCCAACTAACCCCCACACTATTTATGACAAGCCTGTGTGGTTGCTTTTGAAGATGGGTTACAACAGTCCGCTTACACTTGTGCTTATAGCATGTCAAGTGATTTCTATCCCAACCTTCAAATGATCAGATTTAGGTCTTTAATAGCATACAATGTCCAATAGCAAAATCATATCAACTGTAGGGTAAAACACACAGATGTATAACATGGAAACTACTAAGAATTTTCTATCTCCAAGGATAAAAAATATTTCAATGAGGTCACACTGGAAAAAATTACGGCATTTAAAACACATTTAAAAACGCATCAGCAGCAGAAACTACTTTATAGTCAGCCACTACACATTTCAGATTTCCAATTCATAGGCTTTATCTAGTAACAAAGCAATCATTAAACTATTCTGAAACACAGAACAAGTTCAGTTAATTTTCTTTGCATCAAGACACTCTGTAGCATTTTACTGCTAGCAATTACCTGAAACCCCTGAGAATCTATAACCTTGTAATAATCAGTAAGAAATTTTAGGCATTCAAAGACTAACTTAAACTTTAGTTTTTCATAACGCAGTTAAAACTACTTAAGACTTTCTAGACGGTCTGATTTCATCTGCCGACTGATGTCTGGCCAGAAACACAGAACTGTTAACATTAGTAATCATGTATTTTTGCTAGAAAACTTCATTCCTACCATGAAAAAAGAGCTGTAACTTAAATCAGTGACCTTTAAAAGCAAAACAAAACAAAACAAACCAAACCAGTTAAAACAATTTACCTTTGAAAATTCAGACTGTGTGTTTTTACTATTCCATTTCATTTACACTTGTTTTATATACATCAAGACTTGCAGGTCTTGTATTTCCCTGTTCTATTTTCATGACTGAAGAACCAAACAAATGCTAGAATTTTTTATAAGCTAGTATTTTAATTCTCGTTCTCACTACTATAACAATGCTGCTTTCAAATATACGAATGGTCCTTTTTGCAGAATGAAAAATGACTCAGATAGAAAACATGAACTTTTGAAAACTGTATTTCAGAAAAGCTTAATGTCTATCCCTTGTCACTAAGGCATTTATTTTCTTTTGTTAAGAAAGCAAGAGCTGACAGTTTTTGTTTTGTTTTAGTGTGCATTGGTGAGGAAAGGAAAAGGGTTTAAAAGCAGGAAATACAGTATTTATTTGTAATTTAATACATAAGACACAGCATCAACTTCAAACTATTGTGCTGGAAAACGTTAAAACACCTTGCTCTGCTTTCTCAAACTTCAAGCATAATTAACAGGGCAAAATTGCAGCAAACCTCTATTGATACTGGTGGGAATACGAGACCCACAGCTTTTTTTAAAAGGTAAATTAAGAGGTATTATAGTTACAGTGCAAAAAATTAAAATTTCAAGCATAATATATAAACATAGCACCAAAACAGAAAAACGCATGCAAAAAAAAAAAAAAAGGAAAGAAAAGAAAAGAAAAAAAGAACTGAGGTATTTAAGTAAAGAGTGCCTACAAAAATCTAATTAAAGAAGTATAGGCAAAGCCTAAAAAATAAAAGTACGATTTCCACCCCCTGTTCCCAGCAGACCAAAACACCAATGAGCTAGTTTCTCTAAATTAAGGACCTAAATCACAGATGTATCAAAAGTATGGCAGTTGTATCTCAAACATCAATTTTCATGTTATTTAACAGCACAGCTTTGGTAGGCGAAATATGCATGCAACTCTGAAAAGTACAGTAAGAAATTTATGTGGAAATATCTTTAAGTGTAAAGGTGCTCTGTTTGTTAAATACGTAACCAATTGACTATAAAATCTGCAGCATATTTAAGGTGTGATATGTCAAAGGTTATTTTGTTAGAGTGACAGTTTGCACTGTGCAATTATTCATTACTGTTTCCAGTACTGAAACTATCTAGCTTGTATGTTTGTGTGAAATTGAAATTTTAACCAAAGACCATATTTGTTTATGGTATAAAAAAAACAACCCAACTTTTGACTAACCACCTCCTCAGAATTGTTAAAAATAACCTAATTACATATATATGAATACAATTTCTATTATAATCCTGTAATAAGTCACAGCTATAGTCATGAGTCGTACTGTAAATATAGAGCTGTATCATTGTAAAATGCATAATAAAATGAAGGGAATGTAAAACAGCTTGTTCCAAAAAAAGATCAGAAATTAAAAGATTATTAATGAGGGTTTATTTATTTTTAAGGCAAGAACCTTTTTTTATGCAAGACTGTGTGGCATAATGAAACGGAAGTTTCATTCTACCAGTATGCCAGCCTTTTCAGTTAGAATCTGTCCCTAACAAATAAGTGCAATAATGATTGGGAATGCCATCTTAATGTAAAAAGACGACATGGAGAGATTTAAAAAAAAAAAAAAAAAGAAAAAGAAGAGAGAGAATACTGGCACACTTATTCTTTCTTATACCCAATCATCCAGCACAGTTTATCAACTGCTTTATGACTGGCACTAGTGCACAGATTGAAGAATTTCAAGATTACTATATATAAATCTAGCAACTGCATTAGGCATAAGCTCCCTGGCCTTCTAACACTAAGCAAAGCTGTACTGACAATAAAAGTAAACCATAAAGACCTGACAACAATTATTCTGAACACTTGCTAAATGTCATCATTAAAGCACTCTCGTGATTAAACAAAGCAGAAGTGAGGAAAGAAGACAAGATTGTGTTTGCGCAAAAAACTATAACTACAATTAGTTCCAAAATTTTATACATGTTAAATGTTTCGTTATCTATTCTGTTATCAAACAAACTTTAAATTCTGTCTTCCAATTTGTTCCTCTCAACATCAACATTTTTAAAAATTTTCTTTATTTGTGTTTTTTCCCCCCATTTTATTTTTAAGAGGAGTCTCAGCTGTTTGGGACCTGAGGTTGATTTGCTTTGAGGCTTCGTAGTGCTCTTCTTGCAGCTGCAGATTTGGCAATCCTGTAGCTTCTGCCAACACCTTTAAACTTTCCCTTTCCTACAACTTCCACTGTTACTCTGACCTTTCCATCGTAAGTTCTTTCTGCAGGACTGCAAAAATACACACAAGAATTACTTACTCCCTAAGTAAGTTAATGTGAAATAAAGAGACCTACATTCTCTTTTCTACAGAAGTTAAAGCAGTATAGTTAAACAGAAATTGTTACTTTTCTCAAAGTTATGCAATAAAAAGCAATAAAAATCAGTGAACACAACAATCCAGCTAGCCGCTTAGTGCAAAAGAAATTAACTTCTGACATTTATGAAGCACAGCTTAAAAATATTTTATGGCAGTGTGTACCAAAGGAAGCATATTCTTACCTAAATTTGGCTGTCTCTGGCTCCATCTCCAACAGCTCTCGCACTGGAGAACGGGGCACATTAGCAGAAAATTTCTCTATTTGGAAGGGGGAAAAAAAAAATTAGCTTTCTTCTCTTCGTAGTAGATGGCACTTAATTATTATTTTCTTTTCTGAAAGCAGACAATACCTATTAATGGCCTCATCATCGGATAGTATACTTGCCACACCATTTCCAAAGACATTCCGCTATCCATATAAATGGCACCAGCGAGAGACTCAAATATATCCCCCATGGCCTTTGGTACTTCAATGTCTTCCTCTTTTTCTTCATCTTCTTCAGATCTTCTGAGCTGTTAGCAATTAAAAAAAGCAGGGGGATGCAGGAAGAAAGGAAGAAGAGAGAAACAATTGCATATTTTTAAATAAAAAGATCTTCAGAAATCTCTCTTTCATGCTATCCTGTGCTGCTTCCTTTAAGCTTTTCACTGACAATTTTCCACAGTGAAATTGCTCTTTTATTCCCCAAAGAAACCAAGTTGCTGGATATGTCATTTTTCAAATGCAAAAATAAAAAAACTTCCAAGCACCATTGTGTACAGAGACCCTTATGTGCTTTGTGAATTCCTCATGTATTTCTGTAGGATTTTACCATGGGTCTGGTTTTTCCAATAAGAAACAGACTTGGCTCAATCAGTTAATACTAGAAAGCTACGCATAATAAAGGAAGATTTCATACATTAGGCATCCCCTAGAAGCAGCTTCAAAAATCTGTATGAAAGCTTCAAAATCTCTGGATGAAAGTTGGGTGTACTTTTCCTTATCTCATTTACCCCAGAAGACAAGCATGAAACAAGCACCAGTAAACTGAGCCACTAGTGATAACCAGCAACATGAGACAGCTAGCAGGCACACTTAGCTACCTTTTAAAGGTAGCAGGCAGAGTTTTCTTCTATGCTACTATCTTAAGACAATAGCATAGTCTCATTATTAAAGTTAAACTTTCAGTCTATGTTTTAAAGGCCTTGAGTTAATCTAACCCTTTACAAGAAATACATCAAATACATACAATATACATTCACCTAAGTCCAAACAAAGTGATCAGAAACAGAAATTTTTGACCATAACACTCCTCTGCCTAAAAGAAAGTAAGTTTGTCTTTTCTCCCAGCAACTACTTTCTCACTCTGTTGGGTTTAAACCCCAAGGTAGGGGCCAATGTCAGTTCTCTTAACAGCCACCAAAATACTTCATGAACCAGTACAACCCAGTATTTCTACCCAAAATAAATCAAACAAGAAATGAGAGCTGATGTGTAAACACCCCAAACAGGAATTTTTATGTTAAAAACCAAGTTCAACTCTTCTGAATAGTGTATTTCATACCAAATACGAACTGAAGCCCTTTTGAGTTATACTGAAATAACAGGAGAGAGAAATTAAGAGCTATAAAGCAAGGGACAACAGATGTTTCACGAGTGATACTCGAAAAAAGCAAGCAGATGATGTGGAGACACACATGGAAACCAGCCTAGCTGGCATGAACTGCAGAAACAAAGACTCTTGCATTAACTCTGATGAAATAAGAGTTTCAGTAATTCAGTGCCAGACCAAGATAGGGAGCAGGCATAGGGACAGCAAAACAAGAATTTTATTTGAAACAGCTATCACACAATTTGGTTGCAACTTTGGAGGAAGTTTCTAGGCAACCTTTTTGCATACCAGCAAAAAACTATCACTACTCTGAGGTCTTCAAATAAGTTTTTAGCCTTTTCACTCATACTGATTTCACTCTGCAACACAGGGCAAGACTGTAAAACCATGTTTGTAACAGAAGTATTTTGATTGCCACCTTCTAAGTTGTGTAGCAAAAAGAAGAAATTACTAAAGACACAGGTAACATGCTTGTTGAGTGCTGGAGTATTCCCTGATAGAATACTTTCCAAGAGATTGGTCACAGTTTTTCAGAAGACAAACTATGAGGGCTATGCATTGGATAACACTTCTAAAGAAAGAATAATGAGAAAGTGCATCTCTTCCAGGACCCTGATTAGAATTTGACTCATAAGACCCCTGCTCTCATACATTTTCTGAGCAGCTTATCTAAGTGAATTAGTTTTAGACTAATAGATCTCCAGCAAATAGATGTTCACTATCATTAGCTTTCTTCCTGCATAGAACAGATAGGATCTGTGCTTGCAGGTCTTCAGTTAAACTGTCTTTCAAGTGGTTTATTCGAAAGCTGCATGCTATGTTTCCCTGGTTAGCAGATATAAAGCCCACAAGAGCATGTCACACATACTTGAGCACAGTGCAGTAACACCTGTGCCAGCAGAAATGGTCAAAAGCAAAATGGTGGAAACATCTGTCAGTGTGCTACGTTGAATAATCTCCACATAGTCCGAAGGTAGTATTGCTCATGATGTTGCATGGATATCCTATACTAAATCAGTGTTATATGACTTATTAATTTGTCATGATTTTATGATATAGTAGCAGCTTCCAGGCTAAGCGGTCCTGCTACCCCCTTGCCTGCATACTGTTCTAACAATAACACAAAAGCGAAATAGTGACTGAAATCAAGTGTCACAAAAATCTAGAGGCAAACTGTTTTCAATTTGATTATTTTATGAAAGTTCTTACTTTATACTTTCTAAAGATTGCATTTTAATTTGCATATTGTATGCTTTGTTACTGCGAGCCTGCTTCTTTGGTTGCTGTGTGCATAAAACTAAAGTATTACAAAAATGTCCATCACTAAGAAATTCAGTAGCATGTTTCAATTCAGATACTGAACACATTTCTTCTACTTCCACTAACCTCAGAATCCATTCCTTGCATTTCATTCTTTTCCATTTGAAACTGCACAAAGTCATCAATAACATGAAACAGTTCAGGAGAGACAGCTTTGAAGTACTTGTGGTAGTCATACTTAACAGCTAATGATGCAAAAATGGTATTATTGACTAGAGCAGATCGCAGGTCAGTAAGAACTCCTGGAGAGTGTTGCCGTGGGTCTTCATAAAGGTGCTTGGTTATGAGGTAGTCCAGAATTGCATCTCCGAGGAATTCTAAGCGCTGGTAACAATCTTAAGGCATTGGAAATAAAAGAATGTACAACACCACAATTAAGTTTAACACACACATTCTTTCCAGGCCATTCTGGGTAAGAGGTCTGGTACACTGCCACTTAAATTCCACAAACTAGCCAATTCTCAGAGGAGACAATCTGTTTTTTAAAAACAGGTATCTGTGTTCAGAGCAATTAGTTATTGAATTCTATTAAAAAATCAGAAAAAACAGAAGTTACATCTAATAATAGACATTTTTTAACTAAATATTAATTTGTCAGGCTAGCAAACGATTTTGTTTATAATCAATTAATGCTTTTACTCAAAATCTTCACCAATGCACCAAGAAAGATCAAAAAAAGTAAAATTAAGGGATTCCACTAGCAAGCCGATCAGAAAACGGTAACAGTTAAACCTCAAAAAACCTCATAAGAAAACAATGCAACAAAAGCAGGAGGAACATACAATCTCAGATTTTTCATCTAATTCACCACATACTTAGACTTCTCAAAAAGCATTGAACTAAAATTCTCATTAAGAATGGGTCTTTTAAACTGGAACCTAAAATTGTCAAGCACTGGCTGTTCGGAAAATTGGCAGGGGACAGGAATGGAGAGCTATGCAAATCTATTTTTAGAACATAAACAAAAGCAAAAAGCAGTCTTGAAAGTAAACAAGGATGGGTAGATAGAAAGGAAGGAAGACAGAATTGCTACAAAAGTAACATGAGAGTGAAATGGCTAGTACTAAGCTGTTTTTATAGCAGCTATACCAAAGATACTGCCAGATGTTGATTACTAGCTACTCCTTAACAGAAGAAATTACAAGCAACAGCAATTCATAGCTGCCTTATTTGGTAAACAGAAATGGAACCAAAACTTCTGGACCCAACAACACAATTTCAGCTAGACACTATGCCTCAAGGTTTCTGTTAGTATGCATGTGTATGTGTGTAAAGGGATTATCTACCTTCTATATGTTTTCTGAAATACTTGTGAAAAGTAAATACACAGACAGTAGTATTACCCAGAATAAAAAGCTAAAGGAGCATTCCAATGTACAGTGTGAACTGCTTTTCAATGTACTAACATTGTCAAAACAACTTCTTTAATTAAAGCAGAAATTTCTTACTCCTTGGAATAAAGAACCAATTCACTTTGGGGAAAAATTCAGACTGCTGACTGCACAAGAATTTGCCATTCACTTTTAACAGGGTTGAAATTTACCATCGTTTGGTTTTAATTGTATATTATAATAGCAAAATATTTAAAGTTTTAGAATGAACAAATACTATGCTAATTGGTATAAGCAAAAGTCATGCAAGAAGATCACAGGAATACAAATTTGTGCTGCTGTAGAATCTTCTGTGAGAGCACGTAGAGACACATTAAGCAGTTAGCCTGAAATTAATATTTAGCCTGATTTAGTCAATTGCTTCAAACTTGGACTTTAAATATATACTCAATACAATGCCTAGACTTAGACTATGCCTTCTAATTCACAACTTCAAAGGGAAGTCTCCATGTGGTATAGTACTACAGACTATTCAGCTAATTAAAGTTGTATAGTTTTAATCTTCAGAAGCATGGTCAAAGGGTAATATTCTTGGGATTAAGTTATGGACAAATTTGCTAAATATATTTGCAAAACACGATTGCTACTTCTAGAAGTACACTGCAATTTTCCAGAGTTCTACAAGAACTTATTTCAGCTAAATAAAGATCTAATGTCAGTCACATACACTAGTGATACAGCAAAGACGAAAAATGCTCCTCTTTCCCAAAACTTGATGAAGACTTCAGTCTATTATTCAAAATATGAATAATCACTGAGATACAGCTTCCACACATAACCCCCTCCTGAAATAAAGAGCAAGACAGTATTCTCAAAGACTTAATATTCAGAGACTATTGTCTTTTTAAAGAAACATGTTGTCTAAAAAAAACTATGTATGGGAACACATCATATACTGCTTCTCCTATATTTACAATATGGGGAAAACCCCCACTCGTTTAAGACTACTTACCAGTAATGGTATTATAATGGTACGAGGCATGAGTAAATGCCTGAAGAAGATAAGCCTTGTTCTTAAAACTGTAGTTTATTTTCTTCTCGAAGTTTTCAAAACCAGAAATAAGGTGATTTAGGGTTTTTTCAGCATCTGGGTGATCAAACATACACCTTGGTGGAATCTTCAAACAACCATACTCTAGGTCTTTATACAGAGAAGGCTCTGAATTAGGTATAGAAGCAGAAATAGAGTCTGATGAAAGATTTTTTTGCTCGCTGTTACAATTCTCTCTGCTAGCACACAAAGTGCCTTCCCAATCAGTTTTTTTAATTACAGGGAGCACCTTCAGCCCCAGTGAACACAGGAAAAGCTGAGCAGCTCTTTCACCACAGCTGGTCAGATAGCAGCCCAACAGGGCTTCCACACAGTCTGCAATGCTTTTGTCAGCAATACACTGCTCTGTATGCAAGTCATACGAGATAGACTGTTTTCCCGCATCAACACCACAGTTTTCTTCTGATGGATTCCAGAAGCCCACTACAAAATCATCCTCTTCAACAGCTTTGCTAGGATCCAGATAGCACATAGCATCCCACGAGCTATAGTCAAAATCATCAAAATCTGACGAAAACTGAACATTACCCAGGGAAGACTTCTTGGGTGCTTTCCATTCATAGTTTGAATCAGTGGTTGAAAAGTGAGAGAGAGAAATTTTCTTCACAAAAGCCCCTGATCCCATTAACATATTATCAATGAATTTGATATGCTCCTGATCATACTCCAGAAAATCATCTTCAAAGTCTGTTTCTTCCTTGGGTAACCTCCACATTAGGTTTTGATCCTCTTCATCATTTTCATAATTATCAATTTTGCCATTAGCCAACAAGTTCTCCTTTGTCTATGAAAGAACACAAAAAATATGGTACCAAAGAGGGAAATGAGAAACTTTTAATTCCAGAACTGTCAGAAGTGTGGGATTTGAGTAGTGTTTGCTAACAATGACTGATTTTTTTTCACGTTTCTAATTACATTGTCTGATCAGATGCACAATATAACCTCGATTTACACTAGAATTTTAAGACTAGAATAACTGTCTTAGAATATAAACCCTTTAATGCTAACCTATAATAGCATATATTCTACATACAACATGCAGCATTTCACAGAAACTTGTGCTTCTACTACAATATGGTGCACCTAGGATTAACTAAATCCACTAAACATTATACATTTGTATACCAAGTAGACACAGGAATTCTGTATTAAAAAATGTGGAGAAGTACAAGGAACATTTTTTGGGTGCATCCTTCTCTCTAGCTGCTAAGTAAGGCTATTACAAACATTGACCCAAAGCAATTCTGAAGATTCTTTATGCATCCTTCTATGGCAAATACTAAGGGACCTGCAGAACTTGCTATAGTCATAATCAAGATAATCTCATTTTCTGGATACATAATTGGAAAATGCATTCCATGTAAAAAACTATAAGAACTTCTTTCCCTAGTTCTTCAATAGTAATCACCTGAAAAAGCAAAATACCTTTCTCTATATTCTCAAACACAGTTAGCTGCTAATTAATTCAGTCTACTTGGCAAATTAGTAGAAAGTAAGTTTAGTGTATCAGTGTTGGTGATTTTTTATTGCAGATCAAAACCGGAAGTCTAATACCAGTTAGCTGGCAAGAACCCTAATGCTTATGTGTGTTACTGTCTTCACTGCACAGGTTGGGGATTCAAGAAGTGATCTGGCTGCTTATCATATAGTAGATATAGAACAATTCTTTTATTCTGCAAGAACCACCGTGCAAGTTAATAATTCTCAGTTTTAACAAATATGCTATCTCTCCAGTTTTCCATTCATTTAGTATCACCAGGATTTCAATACGGCAAGTCTAAAATTGTGAAAGCAGTTTTTAAACTGAATGTTAACATATTCATGAAATCATGAAGTAGATGCAAAGGCAAATAGCATTAATTCTTTAACAAGTAAATACTGGCTTAAACTTCTGGGTTGTTTCAGGCTGTACTTATAGCCTTAACTAATCAAGTTAAAGTTGTCACCAATTTTCTAATACTTACATACATACCCACACCAGCAAAACTAATGATGTCTCATGTTTTTTCCCTGGCTCATATTGAGCAAACTGGTATGGACTGATGTAAATTATAAATTGAACACAGATATGCCCAAACTATACAATGCTGTATAATTCGCCATGGGCCCCAATCCAAGAGAGCACTTAAAACATATTAGCTAAATGCACAAGTAGTCTTCCGAACATCAAAAGGACTATTCACAGACTCAAACCAGCATCACTGATGTCAGCGGGAATTCTGCCACTTAATTTGATAGAAGCAAGATCAGATTCAAAGTGCTTTTCTGGAATGGGTCCTGAAAGCCAACACCATTTTGAATCAAGTGAAACAGCTCATATCTGCCCTCAATCTATGTATGTCATATTATAGGTCTCAGACACTTAATCTTACATATCTGTGAACCAGATGCTACCATGGGGGACCTGTTCCTCTTGGCCAAATGCACAACTCTCTAGATGTGAGGATGGGTGGCAGCTGTAAGGTGCACTAGGCAACACTTGAAACCAGCTAAGGATCAGATCACAGCATTCCTCATCAGGACAGAGCACGGCTTAGTGAGATTTAGTGATTGGGGGGGGGAGGAGGGCAGGGGAAAAAACTGGCTACAGAAATTCAGTTTAGACATTTGCCAAAAGAATTTCTGCTGCTGTAATTGCCCATCTCACATATACACAGCTGGGATTTCCTTAGATTTAATTGATCAGAAAGAGATAGCAACATTTGATTTGACGTAGTTGTTTTGGATACTAGTAGCAGTATAATGCTCGAAGTAAGACTAATTTAACCAGTCCCAATTGGAGCTAGTGCTGTTTTTTTTCTTGTTACATACCACCTGCCATACCTATCACTGAAAAAAATACACTGAGACATGTCTAGCTAGATGATTCAAAACAGATTGCTGTCTGCTTTCACAAAGATTTAACAAGTGATAAATTTAATTCTTACTACAATTTCATTCAATTTTCTTAAAATTAAATCCATTTTAATTAGCAGAACGGCTACATGAACTACCCTAACATTGTTTGCATGTTGCTTCATCTATAAGAAAAGTAATAAAAATTGAAGTGATGAGAATGAACAGTAGCTGAAGGAGCCAGGAAGCAAGCCTGATAGGTCATTTTCATCAGACAGCATTCAAAAAAATTAATCAACAATGATCCTCAGAAAAACTAACCTTTTCTTAAAGAATACCTGATTGATTTTGAGTTAGTTATGGCCACTTACAAGCTAAATACATTTAAGTGCTTCTTTCATGCTTTTTCGAAATAAGCTACCTGATCAAATGAGCGGAGGAAGATCCTTCCCCTTAATAAAGCCTGGTAACATAAAAAATGCCAACATCTGACTAGGATGTTTTTGTAATGATTTATCATAATAATATGAGTTTTTCTAGCCCCAGTTATAGTCCATCAGCCCATGGATGGAGAATGAAAATTATATGTAAGAAAGCAAAACATCTACTTGGCACAAACCCCAGTACTACTTAATTGCACGACAGTCTGCATTTTCATCTGAAACTGTGTATTTAATTTACAAATAAACAATGACTAGCAAGGAGAAAGAGGCCACTAAAATGTTATGGTGAACTGAAAGCTTCTAAAAAGCAATGATTAACTTCTTTCCCAAATGTACTGTCTTACTTTTAGAAAGGTACATCAGTAAGTCTCTTTGAAATGGAAATATTGGCACACACAGAACCACAATAATCAGATTGGTTTATTCTGAAATAAACATTTATTTGCACAGTACATCTAACTAACAGTCCTCTCATGTGCCCTCTGGTGGTTCTACAATCGAGTATGGTCTCCAGATTTGGGAAAAAGAAAAAAAATACCTCCACCTCCTTCCTTGACCTCCAAACCATTCTCGAAACACTTAAAGATTATATTACTGACTGCTGCGATCAGTGACATTTCTTGCACACACACTTCTACTATCAACATACAATGGGGTTAGTCAGAAAATAATTGGAACTGCTCCTAATTAAGATTTGTCATTTTGAAGCTTTAGACAGTGAGGGTGGCTAACCCAGCATTGTATTTTGGATGCAAAGTAGCCTTCAGCCACACCCATGGTGCAAGCTAACAGCAACCAATACTGAACATTTTCTCAAGCCAGTTCAATCTTCATTCTCAGCACTATGAAAACCAACTCCCTTTCACATATTCTATGAAGGTGAACTCATTTATTTCAGAAAAACTCCTGAGTACACTAACTACAAACAAAACGTTTTTTCTTCTCTACTTTTCCATTAATATACACACTCATTATTGGACGATGCTCAGTAAATTTCCTAACTCCAGGTTCTATTCCGGATCAGTTTTCCTCTAATTTTCCGTAAGTTAAGGTGAAGTTTTAGAAAGGAAACAAAGATACAGATTCACTTTTTTAGCAAAATATCTGGGGGTTAGAAGGAGGTAGGGGTGGAGAATACAGATACGTGAATAGTTACTCTTCGACATAGTTAAATCAAGTCTTACCACTTCATCCTTCTCCCACTTATCAGTGTTGCTCTTATCCTGGTTTACTATGTAACCAGGAGGAAGCCAGTTGACCGGGGGATCAAAAATTGATACCACCATACGACTAGGCAGTCCTTTCTTTTTTCCAAGGCGATACAAGTTACAGTTGCTGACCTTCAAGAAAAAACACATTCTCATAAACCTCTGGACATACATAAATTCAGGTTAAAATGCAAAAGGAGCAAAATGAGTTTAAATGTCGTGCTATATCTTGTACCATCATGCATTTTTATCTAGATCTCAAAAAGCATTTCAGCTTTCTTAAAATAGATTATTTTAATACTATTTTTTTAAGACTAAGCACAATAGATGTGTCAAATTCAATTAAAGAAATCTGACAGATTAAATCCTATTTGCAAAATAAAATTATTGCTTCTCTTAAAAATAACAGTAAAAATGACCTGTATGAGTATCATTAATTACCATTATTAATGAATATTCAGGTGAGATTTGGAATGAAAAATTATTGTTATTATGGGTAGATTCACCTAAACCTTGGCAGTAGAAAGTGTTAAAACAGTTCCATATAACAAATCTTATTAAGTCACAACACAGATGTTGTGTTCACACTCTAAAATTCTTCTAAATATTTTAAGAGGGGAAAAAAAAAAAGCACTCACATGCAAACATATTTCCTTTTACGTTGTAACTATCAACTTCTGAGCTTCACTTCTCATTCTAAACACAATTTCCATGTTTGTTTTTAAAGTCTTGGAATTTGAACTTGAATATTTAATCATTTCCTTTATTTGAACTGTGCAATTTATTTAGCCCTCCTTATTTTCCAAGATTAAACTATTCAAAATACATCACTGAGAATTAAACTATTAGAGACAGACAATCAAATCCTCAGCATTTAATTCAAGTTATCACATTATGTGGGGGGAAAGAAAAACCCAGAACAGTTTCGCATGACTGATTATTCCAGAATTGAAAAACTGCAGCAACAGAACTGAAGACTCTGCTCTGTACTGTTTACATTTACTTTAAAATACTTTCAAACGTTTTAATGCAACACTTCCGTAAGATTTTTTTTGTTGGTGCTGTTGATTTATTTTTAGCATTCGTGTAAGATCACGGTAAAAGTTTTCAAGGAAAGTAAGTTATTGAAGAAACAACCGAACAGTCAAATCAAGTCACAACCTAAGGCTCTGTGCTGCTAGCTCAACCCTTCATTCAAGCACTCCTGTTAAAGAAACTCTATACAGCTCTAGTGTTCAGTCCATCAATTACCTTTGCTAACCTTGAACTTTTTATTCAAACCTATCCTTTCTTAGGCTGATAATTAACTCTTCTAGATTTCAAAATGAACTGCAGAAAACAGTTTCAATCAATCACAGTTATGGCAACATTAATCCTGTAGCCCACTATTTTCATTCTTATACGCACACTACCCAATGTATAATTAGTAAAGGGGTGGAATTAAATCAACCTGCTACCATTCAAGCTTCTAGCAAAATTCTTATGCGTATGGCTGGTTACAACATGCCCTTTACCTACCATCACTGGATTGTTACTACTTACTTTTTTGCTTCTCATATATGACAGCCGTCCCTCATGAGCATCAGGGTAAGTGCAAAACAAGTACGTAGTGATGGCATGCTTTAAAAATGAATCACCAAGCATTTCTAGCCGCTCCAGATTAAATCCATCACTAGCATTTGAAAGAGTCAAAGCTTGAAGAATGAGACCAGGATTAGGACCAAGAGTTTTTGAGGAGTACCCATTGGAAGGGTTCGTTTCAGAATCTGCTGTGTCTTTTGAAAGATTAATAGCTTTTGAAGTACTGGTGGTCACTGCCATTTTGGGGCATCCATCTGAGGTAGATCTGTTAGCATTTCCATCAAGGTATTTATTACTCAGTAGAGTACATTCATTGCTGGGCTTGGGCTGGTTCTCACTGCTGTAAAAATTCTGAACAGGATATGAGGTAGTTGGTTGTACAGGTATTTCCTGCCTGCAGTAATTCAGCTGATTTCCTTGGCAAAAGTCTCTGTTAACTAAATCACAATTGCCATTGGCAAGATTTTTATTATAAGAAACACCATTAATTGCTGCAAGTTCTGCCGAGACATCAATTTGGAGTTTACTGGGTGACTCATTGAGGAGTGTTCTGTAACTCACAGACATTTGGTCATGGTTTTCTGCAGAAGAGGTTCCATTAGCACCTTGATGTGCAGCATTTTCAGGGACTACAATTGTGTTGTGCTTACAGTAATTTTCATTCTCTGCTAAAGAGGAGTTAGGAATAGAGATGAAGGATTTGCTGTCAATAGACTTTTTCCATCCGAAGTCCAAGTTAGGGTATCTGAAAAGATATATGCTGATTTTGTTAACAAAAAAATATTGCCACAAGACAAGAAGATTCTCCAAGTTAGATTCTTCTGAAAAGAACAGTGACTGCAGTACCTAACTTCACCATTCATAATCAAGTCCTTTTAAGCTAAGTTTCACTTAAAACTGATGTGAGTTAAACAAAGGGTATCAGTTTTAAATTAACACAGTAATAGTTTTCACCTTACTGTCCAGTGAAGTAAAATACCATATTGAAAAACACATCCTGAAAAAAATACATGCCTGAAATCTGCAGGAAGTGATTTAACTCCCACACCAGCATCAGTGGCTGTTTGAGCTCTTAGTTCCTCTGCTGTCAAAAGGCAGTGCAGGCGATAAAGTATGCTGGGGAGGCAAACAGCTTTTCTCCACAAGGATGCTGGAATAGGATGTATAGCACAGAGCTCTGGAACCAGTATCTGGGGAGAGGAGGAGAGAAGGAAAGAATGTTACCTGTAAAAGTAATTGTCAGATCACTGTTGCGAGAGAGGCAACTTCAATTTGATACTTCTATTTTACCTGCTTATTCTGCAAGCTTTCCCACTTTGCTTTCCTTTTCTCAGCACTGCTTAGTGGAAGTGCCTTCCCCTTCTGATTCAAATGGCGAGGAGTCAAAAGATTAAGTCTAAAAACAAAATAAAAATACTCTAATATAGGTACATGATTAATTAATAGAATTTAGTAGCCTAAACTTTCTAAAGTGATGACTTATTCTTAGCATTCAACCTTAGTGAAGTGACAGCATGGTTACCTCTGGAAGAAAAATGGGATCAAGTTACAGTTGTTACAGCCTATTGCGTACGTCTTAAGAAAAAATACCGGTAATTATTTTGAAAAACACAAACCCTCAGCTTTATCCTGTAATTAAAAAAAAAACAAACAAAAACAAAAAAACAGGGCACTTTACAGTCAAATTACAAGCCTCAGACACAAATATGACTGTTGTTACCTTGAAGATGTGTGGTCCACATCCAGCAGTGGCTGGTTGAGATTAGTAAGATCAAGATTATACTTTGTTTTATAATATTCAGCAAAAGTTTCATATTCAGGGGAAGGGAATTTACTGAGTGGAGTAAGGTCAGTGTATACATCAGCAACATAGAATCGATGAGGCTGATCAAAATTTCGATACCTAAAAAAAAATAAATAAAAAAATAGGCATATGTTAGTATGTTATAGTGTTAGGGTAAAGCTTGTGTGCTAAGCTCTTAATGTTCTAATGTGATCAGGTATAAACCATTAAATAGCTCACTTGAGTTTTGATTGGTAGGTTTTTTGGTTATAAAACCCATTTGTTTACACAATTCAAACGCTAAATGAGAAGTGTGCTAAGGTCAGTCTATAATTTCTGAAGTTTCCCCAACAGAAACATTTAAACTAAATGCAGAATTTCTGTCTTAAATATCTAAGACAAAAATTAACCTTTGGACAACAATCTCACAGTAATGCTGCCAAGGGTAATTCTTAATTCCAAACAACTAACAATTAAACTTGATAATTTGGCTGTCTAATGTCTAGTCTTTCATGTACTGCCATCAATAGAAACGGAGGTCTACTGCATGTTAAGACTGTACTACCTCTCATCTAAACTGGTATTTTAACCAAGTCATCCTCTAAATAAAGTTAAAATACCGAACTCCAGATATGTAAGGCAAATTCACAGGCATTCCAAGGTCAATGCAGTTCTTGTAGTGCAGAAAAATAAAGCCAGAATTCTGCAACCCCCTTACTGTGGCTACTGATGCTCATTGGATGATACGATGCTTAAGATGCAAAGGAAAATAATAAAGAAATCAGCATTCAATATTCAGATCTGTGTATTAGCTTATGTCATCCTTGATCAGCTGCATCTACTACTTTAAGCTTCTATTCAAATATCTAAATAGACATCCCTAAATAAAATCAATACACTACTAAGGACTCTTAACACACTTTTAAGAAGTTTTTACAGCTTTTTTCCAGAGAGGAAAAAAAAAAAAATAGAAAAATCAAGAAAGTCATATTATGAGGTTGTCTGAACTTCACTGAAGAACACGCTGGCTAAAAGAACTTCCTGAAAACTTCTTTATCTTACTTTATTCATAGTCATGCCTCATCTGAAGAATTTAATTACAATTGTACCACTACAATCACCATATTATGCTTCCCCTGACGAGTTTACAACCAAGTAGGATATATGGACAAGCACATATTTCCACTATTTTTATGCTGACTGAAGGCAGAAGTACTTGAAATTCTGAGATTTCTTCATCTATGAAAAAGGGTCAAAATTTTTTTGGCTTCTCCCAGGCCTGAGCATTGCCAGATGGCAACTAATAATTATCATAAAAGAGAGGTACTCTTTTATGATGTACTCTGCCACCTCTCCTAGAAGAATAATACTAATTTAGGCACTGCGGCCAGATCTTCAGACAGGTGAAATACCATAGCTTCATTCACACCACCCATGAGCTACTTGTACAGTGCTAACTAACCCTGATCACATGAAGTAATTCTTATACATTGTGATGGTCTGTCACCATTATTTCACACAACCATTTTTATCACAGCATTTATGAGCACTAGTAGCAAGACACTTAAAAAAAAAAGAAAAAAATCTAACACAGATGAGGCCAAAACGAAGTACTAATATTTATCTTCGATATATATTCTACAATTACTATTATTGACAATATACTAGGTACACGCACAAGCCAGTCAGTCCATTTGCTTCCTTCCGCATCATGCCAGACATGACATAGGGAATAATTAAGTCTCCATAAAACCTACCAATTCTGGAGAACCCTTGCATATCCAGTACATAAAATGATGTAGATTTCTCCTCTGAAAGACACTCAATAGAAAGACTTTTTTTTTCTTTTAACTGATCTATTTCACTTGTCAATTTTTCCATCTACCAACAGCACACCTTCCTTTAGCAGGCCTTTGATGTGAGCAAGCAGTAACCAGAGAACATGACTCCCACTCAATCGTTCAAAATTAAAACTGGTTTTGGTAGGCCAGTTCCAGATGAAGTTACATTTTATCAGAACACTACGTTAAGTTTTGTGGTGAACTCTACTATTCCTTATGAAAAGGTCCTACTGGAAGCTCTAAACATTTAAAACCTCTTAGATTAAGTATTAACAACAACAAAAATCTTTAAATTATTTGAGACACTGCTATATACCTTCAGATTAATAGTAAAATTCTTCCTCAGGGACTGCAGTGATAGGACAAAGGGGAATGGGTTCAAACTTAAGACAGAGGAGATTTAGGTTAAATACATGGAAAAAATTCTTTAAAGTGAGGGTGGTGAGACACTAGAACAGGCTGCCCAAGGAAGTTGCAAATTCCCCAACCCTGGCAGTATTCAAAGCCAGGCTGGACAGAGTTCTGAGCAACCTGGTCTACTGGGCGGTGTCCCTTCATGGCAGGGGATTGGAACTAGATTACATTAAGGTCCTTTCCAACCCAAACCATTCTACAATTTCTTACAAGCAATTATTTTGCAGATACCTACATCCCATATTGTAAGTGTTATATAAATACAATTGGTACATACCTGAAGTATGTATACAGTACTCACCGTGGAATGATAACCGCATCCTGGTAATCTTCTAACTTGAAAATAAAAGGCATTTCTTTTGTATACTGTGTACTGGGAATGCCTGTACGCGCTTCAGATTTCTCAATGTCTTCCATGAACTTAAAGTCAATGTCCAAAGTGCTGGAGTCATCAACTTAGAAAGGAAAATGTATAACTATTCAGAGGAGAGTTTTCCAGGCTGAACTTTTCTGAGAAGTTGTAAATTACAAATTTTTGTCCTTATTCTATACAACTTACTTATTTTAAAAAACTTACCAAGGAGACATAAATATATGATTTCATACCTCTACAGAGTCAGTTGAAACCTACTATAAATCAACTTAAATCATCAAGTTAAACAAATTTGAAGTTGTGAAGAAATAATAAAAAAGTAGTTAAAAAATTGTCAGTTACCACATATAGTAGTATTTCTACAGCTAACACCTAAAACTTAACATAAACCAACAAGAGCTCTCTTCTTACCAACATTAAGAGGTAGAACACAATAGGCTGAATCAGCTTCTGTGGGTTTGAACTCTAGTGCAGGTTTCTCGAGACGAAGAATATGCGAAAAAATATACTGATGGAGTCGTGTTATCAGTTCAAGCATTTGCAGAGACAGAGTAAAATCAGATTTCTTAAGCTCAATAGATATCGTAACCTCTCCAGAGCGAGTATACACAGGAAAATGAGGAATCTAAATAAGAAAAAAAAAATAAAACAAAACAAAAAAGAAAAAAACAAAACCACAAAAGAAATCAAAAGAAAAAATGCAGAGTAGGATTCCTTTACAGAGTAGTGGTTGTTTAGTTTAGATGCTGAGGCAGCACTTGCCAAAGCAAGCTGGATCAGAATTTGGACCTTTGATGACCTTCAATTATTGATAAGGTTTTGAAGGCTTAAAGAATGACTGATTTTTTTAATTTTTATATATAGTACTCCTTCCTGTGTTTTATAGCTCTTCTCTTTCTATAAGACCAAATAAAAATTCAAGTCTTTTCCATTATGAAGGAATAAATGTGGAAGAAAACCAGCAATATTCCTGAAATGTCGTTTTCTGCTCATTCACAGTAAATGCTTTTCTATTAAAATTTTCTGAAGCAAGAGGTGCCAATTTCAATTAACATGGACTACCTTTTCTTCTGCTGCAGACTAGGAATGCTGAGAGGACTTGTTACCATAGCTTTCATATAGATAAGGTAGCTCTGCAGCCTCCTCTATAGCTGGTACGCCACTCCTATCACACCTCATATACAAAAGGATGAACATTTTGGATTTGCCACTGCAAAATAATAAAAAATAAAATTGTAAACCAAAATTTTGGCAAAAATAGAACAGACTGTTCCATCACTAAAGACAGAAAATGAAGTGGCGACTAGACTGTTTGGCTGTTACTGTTTATTTTCTGGAGGTTACTTTGTATCAAGCAGTTCTTAAGGACATGACCCATTCTTCAGTCTGCGGGTGGGGACTAAGTGGAAAATGACAGGTTGTAGGGCATGTAGAGTAAGGAAAGAAGCTAGATTAATTACCTGAGGTATAGGTTTGGCTGTCAATATGCCAAAACATCTTGTTGTATCTTCAGGAGGATACAGCTTTCGCCTCCTGAAGTTGAGCTCATCAGGTAGAGGAGTCGTTAACACCATTCCTATTACATACAGGTAACAGGGCTGATCAGGTTTGGGATAACTATCCCTCAAACATTCTGGAATCTGAAAATAAAAGCCCCACCAATTAATAAGAATTGGCAAAATTCACCCAAACACTGTTCTTTGAACAAAAATTCACATGTTTATTTGCAAAGGTATTGCTAAAAATGAGGAATAAAACCAATTAATCAGGACTTAACAAATGTTTTCTTTCTTAAGCAAAAAGACTGGCCAGCAGCCTGGCCTGGCAACCACGAGATCTGCCCAAACATTTGCATCAAGAGAGCATGATACTCCCAGATTTCCCTATTTGCCAGGAGGTGATTCTATTTCATCTCTAAACTTTCTCTACATCCATCCTGTGTTAGAAATACAAGTCTAACTGTAGAACACAGGCAGCACTTCACCATAAACACAACTGAAGTTTTGATGCCAATTTCCATATTTAGCCAGTAACTTTGGAGCGCTTTACGATCAATGTTCTTTACACCTTAAGAGCAGAGAAAAAAGTACGCACAGGAAACACCTACATCCCAGTAATTCAATCTTCATACAAGTCTGGCTGAACTTACAGCTTCATTAACACAGATTTATTTTGGTTTTTTTTCAGCAGAACTGTTTAAAAGTATCAAAATGTTTTTGTTACACTTGGGACAAGCACCCAAGCATGACCTGATACATTGCTCCTTTGCCCAGGCACTACACCATGTAAGTTTTCTATTAACAATTCTAGCTAGCCACAATACTTTAAACTCTGCTGCTTGTATCTGTCATAGACCTTAAGAAATCATGCTTTGTGTTTGGTAGGAAGTTCATTACTTCATATGTCCCCAAACGGATCCTCCCGTTCATCTAAAAACTAAATTGCAATACATGTCCTATATTTTAAAAGTTATACGGTTGCAAAACTACGGCCTTGGCTTAATGGAAAATTACTCATAAGTTTAATAACTATATTAAGCCCAAAAGGATCTTATCGACCTTAAACATTTGCCAAAGCTTCTTTTCCAGATGTGAAAAGTTGGGACAAAAGCAACGGAAAGTATTCTTGGATTCTGTATTGAAAAATAAATG
The DNA here is from genome assembly GCF_033783945.1 of Neopsephotus bourkii. Lineage (NCBI taxonomy): Eukaryota > Metazoa > Chordata > Aves > Psittaciformes > Psittacidae > Neopsephotus > Neopsephotus bourkii. The sequence continues at coordinate 322,501 of NW_026900878.1, forward strand.
AGAAAGAATGAAGCATCACTTGACAAATTAACTCCTCTGAAGGAGAGATACCATGACCAGGCATTTTACTAGTCACCCCTATTCTAACAATCACTAGTAAGGCAAAAGGACTGAGAAAGGCCTTGTAACAAGAAGCACTAAGAAACATTGTGCAAAGATTTAAACTGTTTGTGAAGTCTTGCAAGAAAAAGTTTTCTCATCTGTCATTCCCTCTGTAATATGATGCCATGGTATCCTTTCCTAAGCTTTCCTAATAAGCAATTATTTAAACTACTAATAAAATTGGAGGACATGGAGGATGCCAGTAATGGAATTACTTAAGGTCTATCACCATAAGTGGAGGCTGCATTTGAACATACAAACAGTTTTGTAGCCTACTACTGTGAACACACACGCTGACATTTCTACAGGTGAGCAAAGGCTATTGGTTCTCCATGAAATTCTGAAGTTGTGTTTGACCAGTAAAGTCACCAAAACAAAACCCACAACTTCGACCCCCTGTGCATCTCCTTCAATCTTCAATTCTTTGTCTAAAAAGCCAGTAACTCTTCCTTTGCTGTTGTATATTTACCAGATAACTTAGAGATTTCACAGATTCTTAATGCACGGCATTTTTTCCTCCCAGTTATTTCTATACTAGGCAAATACAGTCAGTGAGTTTTACCGAAAGCATACATTCTTTGAACTTAAGGCATGCTTCCAAAGCATATTGTCTGTAAGCCCATACAGCTAACAGTGTAAGTCTCCATGCAGATAAAAATGTAAAGTATTCCACTATAAATGCAAGATTTGTAAAAGATTCTTATCTGAGAAGATTAAGAGTTGGCAGTTTGATCAAAGTGAGAGATACTAACAGCTTTAGGATAGCACTGTCTCCGTTTTGTAGAGCCTGGCCTTCCTGGAACACTGGTTTCTTCTTCATCGTGTAAATCAAGCTCTTCCTCATATTTAACCGTTTCTTTACCAACTGGCATCAAATGATCATCCAGTTCACCTGAATATTATGAAAGAGTAGAAAGAAAAAGCATTATGAACAATCAAATATTGGTACTTTCAGATCCTACACAGCAGATATGATTGCCTGCAAGAACACCTCACCTAAGGTTTTAAAATACACTTACTACTGCTAGGCTCAGAATGTGTTACTTTGACAAAAGCGTGATAAAGATGGAATTTCGGGGCAGGGGGGATGACAACAACATGGGACCAAACCAAAAATACCCACTCATTTATGGTAAAAACCCTCTGAAATTTTAAGTAAAATTTAATGAAAATTCCAAAGAAAACTATTTTTGCCCATAGAGAACAACCAGGGACTGAAATACCTATCTAAAAAATCACTCACATGGAGTTATGCCAAGAAAGATGGAACAGTTATATTCATCTATCATTCTAAAAAGGGTGTTACTACCATTAAATGTTCACTCTCAATACTGAGTTGTGCTACCCTGGTATTTTACATTTGTTGATATGAATTTAGTGATCAAAAGATTTAACTGGGGGGGTGAGGGAGGAAATACAAACCCCAGACCTAGAGATTTAATTTTTTTGTTTTTTTAAAGATACGTAAAAGTTTCTGTACTTCATCAAAACACTCATAAATAATGCCACACACACACACAAAAAATAATATGCTGCATTACACTTACTAGAGACAAGAGAGCTGAAGTAATCCTGCAATTCCTGTTTTTGGAACATGACTTAAGATACAGTAGAGAATACAATAAATGTAGGGTGGTGTATTCCATGATTTAATTTGTTACAATTAAAAAAAAAAAGTTATTTTTTGGCTGCAGGATATAGTCTCTGACCTATAATCAGCATCATGTAGAGAACAAAACTAATTTCCCCTCTATTAGGTACATTCAATGTCAAAATCTGCACATCTCATATTAATGTTACATTTGCTGCTTAAGACAAGATACATTAAATAACAAGCTTCCCCCCCCCGGAAAATCTAACTTCAGCTTACAAGGTGTAAGCTAAATTAGTAACAAGATTGTACTGCAAAACAAGGCAAGAAAAGGAAACTATAGCAGAAGGCTATGACAGAAATGCATGTATATGCATAACACCCGTTCCATGTTCAATTTCTCAATTATAAAATATTCTTTACCAAAGAAGTACTGTTTTTCCAGTTCTTACCAATTTTGTGCAGTTTTTCACAACAAATAAGAGCTACAACTCTCTCAGCCAGTCTTGCACAGCTCATTGGAGGACCCTATAAACATTTAAATAAGTCTTAAAAACTTCAGTTAGCGCATTACTTATTATACATTTGTTTAGTTTAATTTAACAAAAACATATTGGGCAAGCAAGACTTTTTGAAAAATACATTGACAACAGTTTTGTGAAGATATTCAGGCTTATGCTGTTTTTCACAGAAGCCAGAATTACAAAATAACAAGAACTCAACAAATTATTGATCAAAAGCAATAAAGGACATTTTTCTATAAAGCTTACATAAATGTGTGGGGAAAAAAGGCACTTAGAAGAATATCTAAATATTTTTGCCTTTGGAATAAACAGTAACTACTTGAAAACAGATTAAAACAGTGATCTAAATACAGTTAGAGCACAATACAGGGAAAGAAAAAGTGATTTACATAAATAACAATGACAGGAATTCTAGAAACAGCACAGACATCAATACCAACATATTTCACTTAGTTCCATGCTTTTCTTTCCCCAGATACGTACCACAATTGAAGCTCGAAGAGGTGAGTTGATTGGCAGGTAGAGAGTAGAATAGAACGTATGATCAGGTAGTTCTCGTGTTTTACACTTAGGAGCTAGGTGTGTAAATGGATCACTTGGCAATCTAGCGCAGTACCTAAGTTGACAAAACATTTTACAACTCGTCAAAACCTGCAAATTGAAACCTAAACATATTTCAGTGGAACATTGTTTTACTGGTGTAAATGCTAGAAGATGACTTCAGGCCATAATGAACACTGCAAGGGTACACTAATTTATATTCTACACTACTGCGCAGAAGACTTCCAAGTCCTTTACTACAAAGCTAGTGTCCAGCCAGGTGGTTTCAAGGTTGCAACGATGTACAAGACTATTCCATCTCAGGTCCCGGAATTTGCACTTGTTTAATCTCCTGAGTTTACTGCTGCCCTATTCCTCCTATTTGTCATGGCTCTCCCTCTAAATGGTAGCCTTTTCTCCACTGCACCCACTTCCTCCTCTCCCAGCTTGGCATCAACTGCAAACATTTCAATGTTATACCATATTGAACCTCTTAATGGCCCATGAATAATGCCACATATGACCAGCTACCAGCTAGCTTTTGAATCATTTACCATTACACCCTTCAAATCTGACTGCTATGCCAGGTTTTATTTACCAGGCAGTCCACCGTAATGGTCTGCACCTCAATAATTTGGCTACTAAGGTACTATGGCAATTGCATCAAAAGCTTTACTTAAGTAAATGACATTCACTGTGCTTCACCATCTTAGAGTCAGTCACTTCATCACACAGGAGAAAATAAAGCTGGTTAGGCTAAAACTGCCCTTAATAAAACTGCTGGCTGCTGCCAACCCTCTTTTCTTTTACATGCCTGGACAGTACTTCCATAAGGACTCAGTCCATAATATTCCATATGACTATGGTAAAACTGAGCAGTCTGCAGCTCCCTGGGTCGTCTTCCTTGCCTTTTTTGAAGTGTCATAACATTTAACTTTTCCTGTCACTGAGGACATCCTCTAAATGCCATGGGCTTACAAAGATGACATTTGGCTAGCTCACATGGAAGCATACCATCCTGTCTTGTGGACTTCTGGTAAGTTCACCTTACTGTATATTTGTTTTTATGTATGACAACAGATTGCTATGACATAAGATGCAAATATTAGAACTGGAAGATCTTATTACAGTTTTAACAAGACACTTGATTTTTATTTTAAGCTAGATTCTCAAGAGAAAAAAAAACAACAAACCCACCCTAATAATCTTACTACCCATTTTTAAACTTAACATTTTCAGGACAGCTTTAAGTTAAACAGGAATTGATGTTGCTACATCTATCATCAGAGCAAGAACCTCTGTAGAATAAAGAGGCAAAAAGCAAATTACCCCTTCAAACCACTGGGACTACTTTCTCTAGGAGAGAAGATATCATGAAGTTCTTCAAGGTCCTTTCCAACCTACCTATTTTACAAGTCTAAGATTCCTAAGAGGAAATGTGTACAATTCCCCAACCTATGTGAAACAGACTACAAAAGTTTTTATTCAAAGATAAGGAGTAAAACATTAATATGCCTCTTACCTATTTATGTGTCCAATAGCAGTGTTTATAGTAACTCTTGGACTGTTCTCATCTGGCCTCAACACGTAGGGTGGAAATACATCATCATCATCAACAATGGGTTCAGTTTCAGTTTCACTGGTATCAACAGATTTTGAGCATTTGTTTCTGAGGATCTTAACATTTCAAAAACAGAACATAAGAGACTTTCTCCCTTATAAAAATACTGTGACATATTCAACCAGAATAGGCACACCCCTTTAACCTCATACCTTCTCAATTGCTTTGTATGTCTTCAGATCTTCTTCAAAACTCTTGATTTTGTCTGTATCTGCTAACATAATGTAATTGGAAATTGGTGCTCTAGCTCTTCCTTTTGACTGCACATAGGAACGGTATTCTGTGGGCAAATCAAAACGCACCACCAAGTTGCATTTTGGTATGTCAACACCCTCTTCTACAATACTAGTAGCAATGAGTAGGTTGGTCTCATGCGCTCGGAATTTTCTAAGAACCTGAAAAAATAATGAAGACATTTGAGAGATTAGTCTGAGATCTGTTTCCACCATCAGATGCATCAGAAGCCAATAAAAACAAAGTGGACCAGATGTTCCAAAAATGTGTCTAAATATGCAGATATAATACTGTTAGAAAAAACGCTTTCCAGAAACACAGCAAGACTATTTATCAGAACAGGCAGATTTCTAGGAATGAAATCTGGTAAGTGCAATTACATGAGTCCAAGAAGCTACTACAGCCATTAAACAATGGATAACATCCCACGTATTTATTTACAATCTTTCACTCGTAATATTAAAAAAAAAAATAAAATGCTGCTTTCAGGACCCAACCATTTCTGAAGTCAAAACAGTCTTGGTAGAGTAGAGCATATTCTAGAACTGGTACTTCTGATATTTATACTACTTACTAACCGATGTTAAGGAAAGGTTTGGGGGAAATGGAGTAGTCAAAAGGACAACCCAGCCAGGAGTACACGATAAATGCATTTGCTTTCAAAATACTGTGAATGCTTTAAATGATGTCAAAATCATGGGGCTTTATATCATTTAATGATTCACCAAATTCATTTTTAGCTAAGATAAATATTAAAACCAACTTAACTGTTGAAAATGCAAATAAATTTCATTTTCACTACACTATTACTGGGCTACTACTAACCCAATGCAGAAGAAAATAATAAAAAAAAATAGATGGTTGATGATCTGATATGAAGTTTCAATTTCTGCTTGTGTAATATGACATAGCAACATCCCTAAATATGTTATGTTTTCTTAAATATGAAAGTCACCTGTATCTCCAATAAGTATGCATATTTGTTAAACTAAGGGTATCCCCTGGGCTTCAAATGACTGTACCCTAGACACTGCTTGCTGATGAAAAAAAAAAAAAAAAGGAAAATAGAAGGTGCTGGAAGTACTCAATTGTTTTTCTTGAAGTTACCTCTTCCTGTTTCCTGAATTCTACTTCCATCTGCTTGTTACGAGGTTGGTTCTTGCCAATGCCATGTCCAGTTATAAAATTGCTACTGATGTAAGCCAGTTCTGGATCTTGCTTGCCAGCTTCTTTTATCAACCTAAAAGCATTACGCGCATTTTTAGAAGTTGTACAGCCCAGCAAATGAAAAACAATATTTTGTTTGCAAGATCTACATTAAAATTAAGAAAGCAAGCATGCCAATTAAGCCGTGCTAACACAAACTGACCTTAGCCTTCCTTAAAAACAGTAGTTCTAGTGAAAACCATTGTCCAAAGAATAAAAGACGATCTGCACACATACACGAGTATGTACATATCATACATTTCAGACCTACAATGGTAAAACCCAAGCCCTAAGGCTCCTTGTTAAAGCACCCTACTCACAATTGCTTTAGTTAATCTAACTTTCTGTAAATTATGAGTAATTTTAGCAGAAAGACCTGTAATCTCTAACCCAAAGCGTGTTTCCTCAATATAAGTTTTTAATTTTTAGGTTAAAACATACATGTTTTTCTTCTTAAAAAGCATTCTGTTCAGGTATACTAATGACAAAATGTTGACCTCTGTTTCTAAAGACTGATGCTCAGCCTACGCAGTGAGATGTTTACTACTTCTGAAATTAACCCAAATTCATCTACTGTTGGAGGATTTAATCCAGTTCTTCAAAAGGAACACTGATCAGGGAGGTAAGGATCAGCCACGCTCTCAGTTTATTCCCCTACGTACTTCTGCAGGTTATGGAAGTAGAAGAGCATAGCTTCTCCAGTGTTTTGATTTCACAGACAAGGTAGAAGGTTGCTCATGTAAATAATACACTGAATCCAGAACTAGGCATTTACAAATTTACAAGCATAATTGTGCAAAGTAATTACACTGTGGTATCCTTAGTTGTCAATTTTCAGCATGGACAGAACCTGGGATTTCTCAAAAGTAACAGGTCTTTGAGCAGCTGAGCCAATAAAAATCAAGGGATCATACAAAGAAACGCACATCCCTTGCACATTTTAATACAGGCATTCCAGCACCACATTGCCCACAGGACATCCACTATGTCCCTTACCAAGTGCTCCTCATGTTCAAAGGACAGGCTGCCTCTGCATGCTCCAGTGGCAATTCAAACCTTTCCCAGTTAAAGCTCTAGCAGTTCTGCCTCACATACACAAAGATGGGTACTGTGCCAGTCTATCACCTGCCCTGCAAACTGCTGCCAACCAAATGGCTAACTTCTCCCTGCCCCTTCTATACTCAGAAACTACCAAAGTCTCTCTTCTTTCTTGGTCTCCGTTTTAATCAGGATTGATGGGAACATAAAACATCTTGACCACTTCATTCCTTTGCAATCTGTTAAAACTGGAATGGACAGGGAGTACAGAGAATGGAAAAGTGGCAAACAGCTTGCCATCCTTACGGAAGCAGACAAGGATTCTCCTGTACTCAAATGCATGCGACTTGTTAGTTCAAGGCTAAACTAATTCACATTTCCATATGTACTCTAGGCTTGAGACAGAAATACTAAGAAAGCATGGATTAGTAAGCGGACAAAACCCCCTTTTTTTTTTAAATATATTTATTTTTCCACATGGCATTTCTGTCAAGTCATATAGCTTCAGTCTGAGTACCTACTAAGCATCTCAAACATTCTTACTGTATTTTACTTATTACAGACATGGACAATTAAAAAAATCTGAATAAACACATTTCTCTCTGCACATCTTTGGCAAGTTCTTGGGAAGCACCCAAGACTTCAACTTTGTGGTTAATAAAGTACCATTGGGGTAGGTAACAGGTGTTGTTTTTCAAATGCATAAAAGAACTTCTGTTATCAGATGCCTCCCTAAGGGAGTTGAGGAGCACTGCAGTGAAAATTAAAAACTCTGCTTTATAAAATGTTTCCTCTTCTGAAAAGGAGCTTATAGGCACCAGAAGTCAACTCTGTACACAAAATAAAAGAGTAAATGACCCACTTCATCAGTTGTGTGTAATAATGAAGCTGATTTTTTTATCCTTCTAATTTGCAGTATTTACAATATGTGCAGTGGCTGTTGCTAGATCTCTAAAGAAAGGTATTAACAATGATTACAGCTTCAGAGAAAATTTCTACCCATTTCTCCCACTAAGTATATATGCAATGAATTTTGCCCTTCCTCAGTCATCACAGACTTCATGAAATGAGATTCTAGTCTCTAATAACTACCATAATAAATATATTTTAAGAAAAAATATACTTTCTGCTTTAACTTAGTTCTGCATAATCTATATTGGATTACTGGAAGCTTGAGTGGCTTTGATACACAAATTCACACACTATTCACTGCCTTATTCAATGAAGACAGTCTTTCCACCTTTATATGTAATGTAAGTATGGTTACATTCAGCACAGGCCCTTGATCTAAACCCACTCAACAGAAGTGAGGTTACAGTCAGGTTCTTAACTGAAGGCTTTCAGACTTAATTCCAACAACGCAGGCCTGCTGACCAGCCAGGTATTTTGAGTCCAGGTGTGTTACATGAGGTAAAGGAAAGCCTGCTATAGCTAGATTTCAGAATTGGATAAAAAGTTACACAAAGTTTTATTTTTTGCTACCAATAACCTGCATCAAAAATGTCTAAAGCTTATAGACAGCGGAATTTGGTTACTGATTTTATCTAAAGATCACATTCTGTCAGGTTCAATGGCAGTTAGCATATAGCATCATGCATAAATCAGTCTAAAAGAATGCACAGTGGAAAAAGTATAGTTTAAATCACATTCATAAACAGGAGAAAATTTTTCACAGTTCTGTTCTCTCCCATAGGATAATGAAATATTCATTTTCAGCTCAGCAAAAGTTTATAAGAATGTTATTTCTTCAGGAGCTGTTAACAAAATAAGTTCATTTAACTGAATAGGTTAGTTTGCCTCATACTGCATATTTACAAAAACATATATAAATGCAAAAAAGGCAAAGAAAAAAAGATGAAGCTCACAAAAAAACCCTAAACGCACAGGCAAGTCTGCAAATCAAAGAAGATATTACACACTCTATGACTATTGACTCTGGCGCAAAGGCAACATCAGGGTCAGATTCAGAGGTATCCAGGATGCAATAAACAAACTTCACAGGACATTTAGCACACTATCAAAAAAACCTATTAAAACTCCAAATCAAGATAAGTGAATAAATCAGATGTCATCTGTAGTTTGTGGAACATAGCATTAAACAATTAAGCGTTATACATAACTAAAAAAATCACATTCAGGAATAAGAACTGATAAGGAACTACAGTACTGCAAATAGGCAAATACTCTAGGGTTCACATTTTTCTCAGTGGAGATTGTAAGAAAGTGCTTAGTGTTTGACTGAATAAGCATTTTATAAACTTCAACTGTTAAAGTAGTAGTGATAAATCTTAAGAGATATTTGTGCAAGGAAAATTTGATTTTCCGTAGCCTTGGATCATATAATACTGTGATTCAGTAAGGTAATGGTAAAGTTTCCAGAAGCACTGCACTTGGTAGGCTAGAGACGTTTCCAGCATCCACTGCAAATATAAATTTAAAGACTGGTTAAAACAAATCAGGGTATACCTATTTTATAGGCTAAAAACAGTGTTTCATATGTTGTCTTCTACAGGAATCAAGTTACTAACTTAGGTCCAAAACAAGCCTGTGAGTACAATTTTCAAAGACACATATTCTTCTCATCCACCCCATATGCACACAGCCTGATTTATTTTTTTGTTATTCTTTATGTAGATCCAGTATGATCTCCTAAACCAACTTTAAAATAAAGTTCTGAAAATACAAGACAATTCCCTATATACTTATGATACTAACATCCATACGCTGGCAGCTGAGTCTGCCTTTCTTCTTTCTTTAAAAGATTTTATTTTTTTCTTTAAACAAAAAGCTTTACCTATTTAGAACAACTGCTGTGTATCTTCTTTCCACAAAAATAATTCCACATAAAATATTAGTAAAGGGAGATGGGAAATTAGTCTCTGGCTTCTCTTTCTCCTCAATTTCTTCATCCTCATCATCATCTTCAGAATCACTCCAAGATACGTAATTATCCTGATTCCTATTGTTATACCATTCAACACTCTCAAACTGCTGCCGTTCATACGGTTTATATTTGCGCAAGATTTCAAGCAGCTTTATTACTTTTGGGGTTACAAATTTCAGGTCAAGTGAGGCAGGCGAGAAGTGCTCTTCACAGAGTGCATGTATTTTCCTTAGGAAAGTGTCTGTAAACAATAAAAATTTCCTGTGCAGCTCCTCTTGTTCATGTTTGATAAACTTCTGTAGCTCTCTCACCATCATCCCAGCTACCTTATCTGCACACCAGGGTCCCAGAACAACCAACACAGCTCGACAGTCTGACAATATCTACAACAAATGAATTCAAATATCAGTTCAAAGGAGTACATTCATGAACTATTCATTTAAGACTGGGATCTTGTTTCTTACATAGCACAATCTCTGCAAGGATTATTACAATTGTTCTATTATAAGAATATTTAGTACTCTGCTTTTGTTATTTAAATGACCTTGGCAACTTTTGTTTCTAATGGAGCAAGTTTCCCCCCTCCCCCTTAAATTACTACAGCTAAACTTTAAACTTTGTACATTTCTGAATCTCAAAAATCCCACTACCTTAAAAGAGTATTTTGCAGTTCTTTTGCAGAGATTGTAACTTTAAATTTACTTTAAGATAATTATGCTAAAAAGGAGAAATACTTTTACATTTAACACAGAACTAAAAAATTAATGCTTTACTGGGCATTTTTATTTTGTTACTGATAGTTGCCAGAGTTTCAGAAGTATCCAACCAGAAAGTTGTACAGTGGCCTTAGGGTAATCTCAGCAAGTCTAGCCTCTCAAAGGTAAAAAACAAGGGTATTGTATGTATGGATGGAATAGAAAAACCAGAGAACTATACCCTACTCAGAGAAAACAGCATAGGCACTTGAGTACCATCAACATCTTTTTTGACAGCAAGTTTTTTCCTCCACAAAGTTTAAGTGGTTAAACAATAAACTGGGAATCCAGGAGTGGGTTGATAATTTATATTGACAATACCATTAAAAAGACTTATGATTTGAATGCATTATTACAACAGAAGAACTACAACAGAACTGTAACATCCATCAGGTTCATAGTTTCAGTTGCTGCTTTATCTTCCATTCTGTGAGGAAGAACAGGTTATCACCCTCTTTATCATCTCTGAAGTTTGTTGGCTATAAGACTTAAGGGCAAAATTTATCTAAACTATTGTAACTGTACATGGAGGCTTGACATTCTCCAGTGCCAAGACAAAAGGCCCCTCAAACTGAAAACTGATTTCTTTTTCTTCATATGGGTGCCTTCATCTTGGAGAACTACGTGATCAGAAAACAAGCACACAGGGTTATGTGCATTAGAAGCATAGCATTTAATCCACTCTTCTGGATTATGCAAATTCTGAAGATTTCCCTCACTTCCCAGCATTCCTTATGCATTTTAGCCTTTTGCATTTTAAATTTAGCACAAAGTAAGCAGGATTTGCTTTTCCCATTCAGCTGCAACAGGCTTTCTTATGTATCTGGCCAGTAATTGTTTTCTGGACAGCATAAAGAGTGGTGGGTTTCTAAGAATGTTAAAGAACACTTTGGAACACTTCGGGCTGAAGAAAAATATATTCTCCAACTTCCTCATGGACTATTAAAGAAGTACGACTCACTACAAACTTCCTGCTGAACAAAGGCTTAAGTATCTACATAGCTGTACCTCAGGAGGCAATTTCAAACCACAAAGCCTGAGAGGGAAACAAAAGCTACCCGGATCCCATGTGTGACAGGTCAATACACCATGCCTCCTGGATCTGCCATCTCGTGTGACAACAGGGGGCAAGCACATAAAAAGTTAGGGGAAAGCTAGAGGTTCAAATTCCGTTCCAGCAAGGTGTAGCACTAGTCAATATTGTTCCAAGATCAATTGTAGAAAGTTTAGATCTATGTCTGGAATGTTTTCCCAATTCTTACTTTATCATCTTTCATTATACCTGGGCACATTCTTTCCAAATACTTCCTGAGGCATTAATTTCTCTTCTAGACTGAATTACTCAAAGGTCACAGGCAACCACAAAGATGTAAAATACCTGACTTCAAAAATAAGGACCCAATACATCAGGGTGCAGAACTGTTCTACTACCTTAAGCAAATCTAAATCTCAAACTAGATGAAATTCTAATAAACGGTTGACATTCAAGCCCCATTCATTTATGAAAAGACCTCACCTGTTAGTGAGCACAAACATCAGAATTCTTTTTGCTCAGTCTGTGATGGCTAGCTTGGAAAGTTTCAGTAACGTAACATACATGGCAAAGAAAAACAGTAATAAGATTTCTATTCCCCAGGTTTTTCACATAGCTTGTTGTTCTTACCTGCTTAGAAATTAAGGTAGAATCTCTTTCTTTTGAATGTACGGATATGTTGCAGTCATGTAGAAAAATAAGTGCTTCATCCAATTCCTTTAATAATCTTCCGTACAATCCACTTTTGTCAGTATATGGCCCACAGTCTACAACAATCTCACATGGCTGAGAAGTATATCTTAATTGAGGGCAAAGATCAAGTTAAATACAGCTTCTGAAAGTCAGAGCTATTTCGCCTGTTAAGGTTATACAGCAAATAGCAACATGAAGTGTAGTCAAGTACATTTCTTTCCTCACCATGAATTAATAATGATGAATACGTACACAGCTAAATGCTTTTAAAGTAGAAAAACCTACCACCACACCAAATACTGAACTACTAAATTCTAAAATACTGTTATTTCTAATACACTCCCTAAAAAAGGAGATTATTATCTTAGCTTCACATACTGGAAAATTTAAAGCAAACCAGACTGAATTTACTTAATCATCCTCACTTTTGGTTTTTCAGAGTATACTCTTTTGATATACCAAACAAAAGCAATCTACATAAGATTAGGTCTATGCATACACTTACACAAGTAAAATAATTACTAGTCTTGAATGGAAGAGCTGTAACTGCAAAATTCTTTACAAAGTTTATAAACTGCATTTAAAAAGCAGCCACAAAACACCTGTTCCAGAACATAAAGAATAACCATCTTTAATTTTGTCCAAAACTTGATGACATAACACAGCTAGTGCAACAAAACATGCTACATATGAATCATCTCACACTGCTTTTCCCCTACAACAAATCACCACGTTACCACCATCTTTACCATAAACAATATTCACAGAACTATACATTCTGTAAGAACAGAGTTTTTGAAAACACCCACTTGTTCTGGTATTTCTATATTGTTTTCATTACTTCCTCTGATCTCCCACTGTCTTTCAGCCTCTATAAACCCAGGTTACTCATTGGTGGGGTGGAATCACACAACTTCTCTGGCATTAGACCACCTTGTACTGTGGGATGTTGCAACATTTTTTTAAATTAAATAGCAATATTATGCCATACACTTAATATGAACCAGTTACTCTATAAACATAGGACAGTGAATTTTACAAGTTCAAAATGTGTTGTGGAATGTGGTTTTTTATGCTGGTAGCATGTTGGGTTTTGTTTTTTGTTTGTTTTTTTTGGTTGGTTGGGTTCTTTGGTTTATTTGGGGCTTGGGGGTTCTTTTTAGCTGTCTTGTTCTTTTTTCGTTTTGGTTTGTTTCTGTGCCTTGGTTTGTTTGTGGGGTTTATTTGTTTTTTATCTGCTTGCTTGGTTTGTTCTTGGCAATTATGGAACATCTCTGAGTATCAAGGTCAATCAGTCAACAATGGTTTCTTAAAACACAAGTTAACATTCCCTCCCCACCCTAAAGTGAAGTAATGGTATCATATACAGAATTTTCTAAAATTTAGGAGGAAATACTTCTACTGGGTTACTCCTCTATCCAAAATGAAAATGCAGACATCAATTTAAAAGTCGTCATTGTATAACATACCTGTCTAAGACAACCAAATCAGTTGCAGTTTCGGCATTGCTCTTTAAAATTTTCTCCAGTTTCTGGATCTTCTCCTCTAACTCAGCAGGATCACACTTCCCGTTTAAAATGGAAGCCGTTAATCCCAAAATTCGAGGACATGATGGATAACCCTCACAGATCTTCAGTAAAACAGAATGAAATAACTTAGGACAGTTATCCTGCAAACTTACTATCAAGCTAATAGACTGCAAACTTAGATGCTTAGTTGGAAAAAGGAACTGAACATTGAATCAATTTTCTATTCTACTGACTGGAAGTTAAACTAGAAACTAAGTAACATTTAACAGCAAACATCTGGAAAGGTAAATATTCACAACATGGAAAAATATAAAGAGTTAGCATTACACAGAATAGCCTTGCCACATCTACAAAACACGTAATACTTCCACACCATCTAAAAGCTAAAGTATCATCTAAAAAAATTAAAGACACATGCTCTTGATAAACTTGAAGAGAGATTTGAAATGACATCTATTATACAGGTTTCTTGCATTGTATAAGCCAAATACCACATAAAGCCAAGAATATCCCAGAAGAAGCCCTACAAACATCTCCAGAAATCAGTATTTTAAAAATAAGTACAAGTGATTAGTACATCCCTTTTCCAAACTCAAATATTTTACCAAAGAATTTGTAAAATTCTCGATTCTATAAAGATAACTTATCTTCTCTGTTAATGCCAGATTTTTCTTCTATCCCCACTGTAAAATGCAGTGTATCTCATAATACTACTGAAGTCTTAACTCATGACAACAGCTGAAACATTTTTCCACTGATATCTTTCCTTGGTAGCAAAGGTGCCTTAAATGGTTCCCACTTCTCCAGGCCCGCCCCACACCCCCCTTCTCCCCAGACTCCTCCTCAACCAAGGATGTAAACAATAATGCAATGGAAACCCACCTGCATAATTTCACGGTATGGATGATCCTGGATTGCAAGATGGCACTCATCAAACACCAGAAGATTAATATTTGACAGGGATAAATACTCATTTCTCAAAACAGTCAAAGCAACATGACATGTCATAACCAGAACCTAGATGAAAGAAAAAACAAGTGCCAGTATAAGAAAAGTTCAAGCTGTATTAGGTCAAAGTGAAGTAAGAAAGTGTTCTGTGGGTCTTGCTAGACAGTAATAGCAAAAATCCCTCTGATTCATCTGTATACAAAAGGTGAGGACAAGCAATAATAAGACATTTTTTACTTGAGAAAGTATTCTGCCTGCAGGTTGTGTGTGTGTATGTGTGAGTATGGAGGACTGATGTATTTGGGACACACACACAACATATATATCATTAGTCACATCCCTAGAGAAAAAAAAAACAAAAACACAAAACCAAAACACCAGAACAAAATACCAAATACAACAAACAAATGATACTAACAGCAACAAGACCACACAGAACAAATGCCATTAAATCCATAACAAGTTAGTGTCTCTTATGTGTCATCATGCCCTTGGCAAAAAAGATAGTTCTTCATAAACTCATAAGCACCTGCAACAGTTATAAAAGCAGGATATTATCAAATTCTTTTTTAAAGGAAAACTCACTTCTTGTACATTATCACAGATAAGAAGTTTCTAAACAAAATGATGTGCTATTTTTATGCTGATTTTGAACTCCACTAAGTACAACATTTTCACTTTTCAGAGTTCCTCAAACATTTCATCAACCACTACTAAACACTGGAGAGCAAAAGCACAAATTACAAATACTTGCATTACTGCAGGATACCTGGGTCAGGGGGAGGGGTTGGGGGGAAGCAGGGAGAAGGGATTATAACAGAAAAGGCTGAGAACGCCTACACATGCTTTGCCTGAAAATTCACATACAAATAACACAAATTTGCTGAATTTGAAAAAGTTAAGATATAATTGGAAGAAACCACTTCAGATCAAGCCTAACTTACTGTAGATTCTGCTTGTGTAATTTATACTTAATAAATTACCTGATGCTTAGAGAATTCCTGACTCCACTTCTCTTTTGTCCATGATTCAGTTAACTCTAAACTTGAATACTCTCCTACTTTAAGATCTGAATGTGTCCTGACAGCTGACACTTGCTGAGCAACTTGACTTGCTAAGAAAAAAAAAAAAAAAGAAATAAATCTGAATCACATAAAGGTCTTTTCGTACATTAATTTTCAAGATGAGTGTCATGTTACCTAGCACCATGTGTGATAACGATCTTTACCTTAGACTAATGTTAATTCAGACATTCATGGTAACTGCCTCCAGGTAAAACCACAGCAAGAGAACAGACGTAACTAAATTACACTTCAGATTCAATGCCTTAATTTCACACCAGGAAACAGAAGATGTCATAAACAGGTTATATTAAATGGATTAGAAGCGAAAGATGAAAGGTATCACATCCTTTCTGTTGAAGACTTTTGCATAAAGTTTGTCCCAACTTTGCTTTTACACAACTTCTATTACGGAACGAAGATATTAGCAATATGCTTAGGAATTCAGTATACTTTTTTTCTCTTACCTGAGTTGACCAAGAATACAGTTCTTTTCCCATTTCTGTTGAAATCTCCCCTGATCTGATAGGACAGCTCTTTAGTGAGTAGTACTGCAATAAAAGTCTTCCCTGAGCCAGTGTTTAAGCAGACTATTGTGTTATGATCCAAAGCTGCTTCAAGCAGTTCAACCTAGGTTTAAGAAATGTCCTTATTTGCAGCAATGCAATGAAAAAACTGACAGAAATAATACAAGCAGTAAATAAACTACAGACAAGTCAGTAGTATTTCTACACAATAGCAAATTTGCTGCTACTTTAAGTAGCTATTATCTTCTTAATAGATGATTGTGTTGCTAGATACATTATGTGAAGAAAGAAGCTCGAGCTTTTAAGTCTAACTGCATATATAAATTCCACCAAATAAGCAAGTACATTAGCTCAAGGTGATCCAAGTTTTTTCAGTAATATTAACTAAACGCTATATTTCAGGCACCTCTGCAGTGCAAAGAGAACTTACAATTCTAGAGATCAGAAATAACTTTCCTTAACAAAATGAAAATCAGAGTGTTCTGAGGGGTTTTCTGACATTACTGAGCTGCTTTGACCAGTATGTGGAAAAAAAATAAAGAAATCAAGATGTACTTTGTAGAAGACAAAAGGTCAGAGGTGGAAGAAGACGTGATTGTATGCATATAACCAAGAGGCAGTGTAATGTTTACTGTATTTGTCCCTGACAGCATTGCAAAAAGCAGGAAAAGAATATTCAGCTTAATAGATGTTCTGTTCATTAGAGCAAACTAAGGAGGAGGAATGGGGAATACTGCAAGCATAGAACACAGCCAAGCAAAAGGAAAAGAGAGACAATTAGCTCCCAACAGGTGGAGGTGCAAGGGAGACATGCCTAGACTGTGCATAACACTGCACATTCTACAGCTGCTCTAGTTCTTTTCCCATTAAGTTCATGGATTTCATTGCACATTTTTTCTGATGCTACTGTATTACTATTATCATTTGTACCTGATATTTTCTTGGCGTGTAAATGTTATCATGAATTGCTTCTTGTTGCCATGGTAGTCCAAAAAATGGACCCATTGGGGATGAAGCAGGGGTCATGAGCTGCAGTCCCGCCATGCTGAGGGATTGCAAAGCAGGGCTTTTCATTCATTCATCCAGTGTTTCTTTCATTGCATTTTTGTTCCAGCACAGCCTACTACAAGAATAAAAAGGAACAGTATTAAATACAGTCACAATATAAAGCAAGAAGAGAAAACTTAGTGTAAGAAGAGGACACTACTTGCTTTTAGTTCCAGTATATGCTAATATCATACCATTTTCAGCAGAAAATGTTAATTAGAAATTTACAGGCACTTTTCTATTAAAAGATGTGTGCATGAAGGTACCAAGGAAATGAAAAAGATGTACTTTAGAGAGTGAAATTCATTCTATGCATTTGAATTTACACGTATACATTTCAGTATAAAGTTCCATTAATGTTCTGACAGAATCCCATTTAAAATATCTTTAAGAACAGACATTTTTTAAATAATAAAGCTGTTTTACCTTTACTTCAGGAAAGAAGTATTATTTTCTAGAGCATAGGCATAAATAAGCATCACATTTTCCATTTTTCTTTCCAGTCAAAATGTCCCTATGACTACTTAAAGCTTTACATACACACAAATAGGAACTTTATCCTAATCTGTGGGAAAAGAACAGGAACTACACAAGAACCTCAGTATTTTCAAATCAACAGATCCTGATAAGCTTATCTGTTTAAAGACTGGCAGAAGAATTATAAATAATCACTGCCGCCTCTGGTAAGGACTAATGAAGAAAGGGAACCTTATCAGGTTAACCACCAATTTCCAGAAAGATATTCTAATTACTAAACAAACAAACCATTCACAACTTGATGACAATTATGGAAAACACTTTCCTACTAAGGCAGTGAAGTTCTCATCACTGGGTTTTTCTTAAAATGTTTGCCAACTGTCAGGAATGGTAGAGGTTTAGAAAAAAAATTATTATCTACCTTGCCCACAGAAACTAAGGCCTGACAATATAAAATATTGCTGAAGTAGAAGACAAACATACTGCATTAAATCTTCAGAAAATTCCCTCTATTGAAATCCGATACATACCCTATTCAGCAAGACAGTATTTTCAAAATCTAGTTTCCCTGAAAATTCCCAATACTCTATATTCATTTTTGCACCAATCTCAAAATGTGAAATGCATAAAACTGATGTTTTCAAATTTGATCACTCATTAGACATAAGTGAGGAAAAGCTGATTATCATTCTATCACACCCTTGCTTTTCTACAAAACAGAAAAGTTGGCTCAGTTTTGCAAATGTGCAGTGAGAAAGAAAAAAAAATGAGAAAAGTGCATGTTATCTAACAGACAATATTAACCACTAGTGTTTATGAGAAATAATCACTTTGAGAGATTGCAAGTAAAGCCATACAATTAAAGGTATTGATTTCTTTTCAAGATGAAACTTTATTTACCAAAGTCTGCACCTAATACAACATTTTAGCTCTTTATTATATATTCACATTTTTAAGTATTATAATTGGGTCATGTCTAAACATTTATAAGTATTATAATTGTGTCATGTCTAAACACTGATATACACTCTAACTTAACTAATATTAAATAACTATGGGAATCACTGACAAAAGAGGTCAAACTGGTTCTCTCCATTTTTCCATCTCAGGCATATTTTGTAAAATAAAGAGAAGGCAATACATTGAATTATATAATCACTCCTCTCACAGCTTCATGTACAAGTAATACCATTTCACAGAAAAAGTCAGATATAAAAATTTATGTATTATAATAGAAATAATTATTTCTCTTTTGAAGACAAAACATTCACGAGTAAACACTATTTAATGAAAGCGAGTAATTGTAACTTCTTGGCTTTTGGTTCAACAATAAATATACTTCCCCCTCTATAAAATACAGTATTTCTGTATGAAAAGCACATTTAAATGTAACAAACAAAACCCAACAAAACCCACACCCAAACAAGAAAAGGGGCAAATGTATATTTTCACAAAATATACTAAAGAATGTTCTTGACATTTTATGCAATTTTTTTTCAGTGGCTTTTGAATGAATCTCCAACTCATGCAAATCCTCTCATTTACTCCAAGTCTTCCGGATTATCTGAACAGATGAAATGCATCAATATATTGTCTTATTTAGCTGCAACTAGAAAACAGCATAGTCTACACACATAAAATCAGTAACACAGTTATTCAGTTCAGCTGTAATACAAAAAGACTCCTGTAGGTTTTTAAATTGGTCTTACACATTTCAAACGATGCATACAAATACACGCAGGTTCTGTTCTAACAATTCAACTAGTAACTTTATAGAGTTCAAATCTGGCACAACTTTAGATGTTCTGGTTCACTCCCTCTTTGCAACTAGTGGTTTCATGGCTGTTCCTCCACTTCAATTCCACAGCTCTGAGTCTTGGGACACAACCAGGAGGAAACATGCATATGTGCTATACAATTGCACACAGCAAAGATGGTCACCCTTGACATTCTGATCTACTGAGCATTTGCACATAAAATATAATGATGTTAATCAGTATGTGACTAATCAGATTAAATCAGTCATGTGGCAAGGACAGTAGCATGATACAAAATCTTCCCCAGCCCCCCGTTGAAAGCATTTGGAAACTCTGGGCACTGCTAACAGAAGTGAAGCTTTTCTATGAAGTGACAGCTTATGTATATGACAGGAGGGGAGGAAGGAGAAAACATAAGGGAAAAGTGTTATCCCCAGCCCTCCCCCCCGCAAGGTTATAGATGAAGCTCCTCTTTAATATATCTAGCTTCCCTTTTTATATTCCAATAAGCATCACACTACTTGGTAACATAAACAAAAAAATCCTTTGAAGAACACAAAGTGTTTATCGTGACTAGAGTATTTCACTGAAACAGTCTCAGGCCTGCTTCTCTACTTACATATAGCAACCCATGTGGACATACAATTAGTGTTTACTTTGTTTAAAATGAGACCTCATCAGTGTCACAATTTCTCAAAGCTAGAAAGGACCAGGAAAAAAACCCCAAAAACAGAACAAGCCTTTTGTGTAGTAAAAGTTAAAGCCAATTCCTCAAGCATTCTTTTATCTAAACCCAGCTACTTTAGTTTCATAAATTACTTCAGGTCAGCAGTGGTTCCTCCTTGTTTATTATTCCACCTATTCTGTGTCTTTTCCAAATCATAAATACAACTTTGGAAAACATATAAAATAGCTGTATCACATCACCAGGAGAGAATCAAGTAAAGAAAACCAACCTTATTTTAGAAAGCTGCTAACAAAAAACAAGCATAGAATCTAATATTCACAAATAATCTCATTTCCTTTGCTACACATTTTACTACAGTGATACTAAGTTAGCTACCCCACCACAAGAAGCAAGAGGATTTATACTTATGTACAGTTCCAGCTTGATCTGGAAAAGCTGTGAAACAACATATACTACAATTTCAGTTTATGTGTATCTTATGAAAGACCTGCCCTAAAGTACAATCAAAAAGCACTGTTGAAAAAAATTCTGAAGTACATGCACGTTTGTACCTTGAAGAGTAAGCACAAGCTAAGCAGAACACACTTGAAATAGTTTAAATCCTCTTCCACTGTATGCCAACTCCGGTAAAAAGAGAAAGTTCTCCTGCCTAAGCCATCAACGTTACTTCCTGCTATGCTGAAGTTTCCTAGTCCTGGCCTTCATTTGAATGATTTTTATTGTAAGTATACAAGATCTGACAAGATCAATGTCAACATTATTACAGAAGTAAGCCAGAAAATGAAGTAATTGTATCATTCTAAGTTGCTATTTCAATAGCAAGGAAAAATACCATGCTCGTCAATAAAAGAAAAGGAGGACAGGACCATCTAGAAATAAAAAAGGAAAAACACACATCTACTTGAAGAACAGGTTTTAAATTGAAAACATCTGAGATGTGTGTGTTCAGAATCTCTGGACAGAAATCAACTGAACCTAGCCAACTGAAACCAGCTAACAGAGAAGCAGAGAAAAACCCAAAGTAGTCGTGCTCAGCCAGAGTAATAAACGTACCTGCTAAGATGCTCCATATTATTCACTGTGCTATTTTGAAAACTGGTAGACTAAGAAACTGTAAGAACTTGTTGAATCCAGATGTGGAGGGAGAAACACCGCAAACAAGTCCTGGTTTCTGTCATTTCAGACTAGGTTACAGAAGTTGGATAAAACAGCACAGTGCCCAAGCTTACCTGTTCTACTAAAATAATACTGAAAGGTCCAGTTTTATGACCATTACTCACCATAGTTTTAAGAACAATATCCACAACTCTGTGTCCTTACTTCAATACATACTTATGTGAACAGTGAACCGGAAAGCTAAAACTAACCCCTTGTTCTACTAATTAAGGAATTTAATTTCAGAAGGGCACAAGGTTAGGAATGAACAGTCAACAACACTTAACAGCCATTTCTTCCAGACTACAGTTATTCTGGAACCGTGCTGTAGGTTTTTCAGTCACAGGATTATACCCAAGTTGAAGCAATCCTTCAATGTAAGAAAGATAAAAGCCCCCCCCCCGAAAAAAAATAAAAAATAAAAAAATCAAGGTTTACTGCACTAAGGAATACAACCCAAACCAAGCAGGGCACACACCTGAAGTAAGACATCCCAGGTCTAGTCCTGCTCCAAAGACAGTCTAATAAAACATGGAGTGACACTGAAGTAAACAGAGAAGAGACTAGAGCCCTGCAGATGCACCTTTCAAGTTTTCACCACCATATGCATGCATTATATTAATTATCAAGTTAATGCAAAGCTACAACTATCTCCTATTATGATCAAAAATTTATTACTGCCATGTGCAACTTATATCATTTGCTTTCATCACTACCATATGTACCCAGTATAATCCTTGTGACATAAAAATCAGAATGCTCTAAAGACACTCTCAACATCAGCAAAAAAAAAATAAATGTCAGCCTCAATGGGTTAAAGATAAAAAAAATCCACTTACTCTAAAGCAAATAAACCATGATCTATGAGAAAGAAAAAAACCAAAACCCTTGCTGCTTGAATGTGCTCTTACATGAACCCCTGAAGAGTCTGAATACCACATTCTTTATACATAAGTTTTATTCCAACTGATACACGAAATATTAAGTTGCTGAAAGATGTAACACAGAAAATTCTTACTTTGGTAATGGAGAACCAAACAAAGAAAACTGTGAAATGTTACAGATACAAAATACAGAGTAAAAAATGAACGTAAATGTTGATTTACAAAATGAAAATATCCACTGAGAATGTTCCACATGAGTTACTGCAGAAGTTTGCAGTAAAGTGACTTCTACTTACACTATAAGCAGTCAGTGGCAAGAATTGGTTTTGCCCAAGTGACGGTAAACATACAAGGATTCTGACACCATCTGGTTTCTAAATCTGCTTTTTAGAAGTGTACTTTTTAAAAGGATTTGCCTTTTCCTGTGATAGTCTAAAGCGTATTTCCTGTGATAGTCTAAAGCATGTTTCGTGAATATTACTCCTGTAACTTCAGTTCTCTCAAGAGAACTCAGAAAAAAAAAAACCCAAAAAATCAAAGCTATACACAGCTTTTATTGGGGGGGGAGGAGAGAGGGAGTGTGGGTGTTTGGGGGTAAGTGCCCAAAACTCAAACATCTTGGAAACAAATGAACAAGTTTCATTTTCATGGGAAGAAGTTTTTGCCCCTTTATTTAGCATCTGGTATCTAGTATACTCCAAAATTGAAGCACATTGAGATTTCTCTTACCAACTCAAAACTCAAAAGTCTGTGAACAACATTAGGCCCCGAAGGTCTAAAGTAAGGAAATACTGTCAGTATTACTCAATACGATGAACGAGAAATCTCCTTAATATTATGCTACCTTTAATGTACAATGCAGCTGCACAAGGCACTCATCTGTTACCCTTCAAAGACATTTACCAATGCACTGCCTAGCAACAATTTTTATATTTGGTCTTAGAATATTCTTATTAAATATAAAATCATATTTAAGATCTGTTCCCTTTCAAGAAGGGCAAACAGAATGCACAAATGCTTACAAAACTCAAATGTAAGCATCCCTAAGGGAAACCAGGGAAGCTGATTCTTAAACATAATCACTAATATTCACTGTGGATGTTCATCTTTAACTAGGAGAATTTGCTCGATTTTTCCTGATACAGAACCAGTCTAACAGCACAAGCAGAATACTGGTCTCTAATAGCATATCAAAGCAGCAAAGGCTGTTTTCTGTTGTTCAGAGAAGTTTCATTAAAGAGATTATTAAATGAAGATTACATTGAGGCTCTACATTTGAATGAGCTTCTTCTGAAACATTTCTACAATCAATACAGTATAGTTAACAGCTGGAACTTCTGTCAGGACTCCTAAACGTATACAGAAGAGAAATTGAGTAAACATGACACTTAGAAAAATGCACAACCCCTTAAGTCCTAAATTTAGTGTTCACTCACCAGTATGATCAAACCTACATTTGAAGCAAAAGCCTAATGAACAGTTTCTGCTGCAATTAGTCTACCGTTATTAACAGAACCAGAAGATCACAGTTCACACCAACAAAGCTGTGCTGCTGTACACTGGAACAGTCTATAGTGGATTATACCACTGTATGTCAGCATAACATATGTGGGCTGTACAGCATTTACTAGTACAGAAATAAAATGTGAAAATAAAATTCAGTTTTCTAGCATACCTATAGTGACAACTAGTGCACATGAAGCATTCAGAGTAACAGTTTACAACAGTGGATGTTTCTCCTTTAACAAATTCAGACATGCAACCAGATTCTGGAAAAAGCTCTCATTTTCAAAATGATATGTATAAGGCCCAGTGCAACAGTCCTAACCATGTAGTTGCTTAATCAGTGGTGCGAAACTGGTACGATGCAGATTCTTCTGCTTTTGCCTCCTTAACACAAGAAAAAACACTAAGCATCTGGCAAGGTGAGGACCAGAGAAGTTAGATACATTTCTGTGTGTTCATGACTATGTTCTCAAACCACATACCAATTTTTGTTTTATGTCTCTTTAACTGGCTAGCATCTTTCCCTGTCTTTGCTGAACTTGTACTTCAAACTGAAGCACACTATTTAAACTAAGGCCTTAACAATTTACCTGCCATTTACTTCCTTCAACGTTTACTTTGTATCTTCTATCTGGAGCAACATATAAATTCAATTCTAATTCTAACCCTTTGTATCACTACTCTTTTGTCTTCCCACTTTTTTTCTTCCCCCCAATTGACTGTATTTGATCAAATCAACTGCATTTGAATATAAAAACCACAATAAATATTTACACAGGTACACACCCCATTTTAAGAAACTTAGTATATTTTCTAATAGTACTCTGCTTCATAAGAAATACCAAAGCACACGTTTCATGACAAACATCTTTTTATCTGTGCCACTGCTGTACCTAACCACCTGCAAATAAAGTAGCTACTTTTATTATTCTTTTCCAAGACATTCACGGTAAATTTCTGTAATCTCATACATGGAAATTACTTTACTCTACGGTCCTGAAGAAGCTTTAAAAATAAGACAGAAGAATGCAGTGAAGCAATGCTTAAAAACCTGCTTCTCCCACACTGCAAAGTACAACCTTACCGTTTTAATTTCCGCAGTCTCTGTGTTTATGCTTCGCGAACTGCACTTTGACATCATGATATCAGCTTGTAGATTTATCACATAATTTGCAAGCTTCGCCTCTTAAAAACAACAACAACAAAACTTATGAAGTACAGAAGTGGTTTCAAAAAGGAAATACAATAGCAGGGTTAATTGTAGTGATTCAGTTGCTTATAAGCATTTAAATGTGTCAAGACTACATATAACCTGCTGACAGAAAACAAGCAATTTAAGTCCATCCTGAACATGAATTATTTTTATTTAGTATTAGAAAGAAAAATTTAAAAGTGTGATTTAAAAGCTAATTTTTGGTAGTTTAAATGTGCAAGGAAAGCCTACTTCCCTAATCCTATTTACAGGTTACTATGATAACCTGTTCCTGTGAGAAAGACAGTAGCAGTACGTTCCATCTAATTTTACTACGTTCTGTTTAACTGTACTGTTTTCCCCATGAACATGTATTTTCATTTCAGTTGACTTAAATGTAAAAAAAAATATAAAAATAAATTTGTAATCCCTACTTTCTCTAAAGTATTTCAATTTGAAAGCGTAAGTACAGTAAGCTCATGAAAAAGCAACAACCATTTCTTCCTAAGCACATTAACACATTCTTTAAGAAAAGTAAAAATATTGTGCAATTAAGACTGTGATTTACATAAAATCACATTTAGCTAAAGAAGTAAAATTAGGGAAGACGGTCATTCATGACAAAGAATTTCATAGCTACATTATCCATTCCATAAAACTACCACTTATATCAAAAATACCATATTTAAACAGACCTGCAGAGTTCAAGATCTAAAATAAAAAATTTCTACAATATATTCACATAAAGTGTAAGTTTTCCCAGACCTAAAGAGAGATTCTTAAGTCAATTTTTTTTTAAATTGATACTGAAAACTTAAATGCAAAAATCTTGATGAAAACTTCTACTCCAATCAGCTCCATAAAGTTAACAAGGAGGACACTCCCAAGATTAGTTCAGTATGTTCATTTTTACCTCAAACGCTGATGCTGAGCTTTTCCAGAGTCTCCAAGCCTGCAATTTTGTTTCACCCTAGGTAACCTAAAAGGCAATATAAGAAGAGAGCATTTTAACATGAACTACCATAAAAATCAATTGTGCCATGTGCTAGTCTGCTTTACTGCATTTTAATATTTAGCTCTGTAGCAATAGCACATGGTCCTTCAAAATCTAATTATCGTATGTCCTTTTTTGTCTGGGTACAGACAGGCAGTGCCTGCAAGATCAGCTTTAAGTGCTCAGGAGGTATTTGCATATTTTTTTTTTATCTGCTAAAGTAATTGCTAGCTGAGTCCAACCAGATTTACAGTTTATCTCCCCTGTGCTCCCTCCACATGTTTCAGCTAATACAGTGCTGAAATCTTGAAGAAAATTATCATTCAGAACATTTTAAAAAGATATCTTAAAGAATGTGTTTCCAGAAAACAAAATAAAGAAACAGCTATTGTTTTCTTTTACAACAAGAATATGAAGGGAGCACAGCACAGAAAATCTGATGAGTGCTGAGTACAAAACAGACCTTCACAAATTTTACTCCCAGGGCTGCATTTTGCATTTGTGTTTGCACCATACATACATCCTTTTTTCCTGCACAAAATAAATTGCTGCTAAGCTGCAGCAATCAAAACTTATTGTAAAGGTTCCTGTTATGCCTATTCATTTATTAACTGCCTCTAAAACATGAGCCAGAATATGTATTCCATTGAACCAGAAAATAGCTGAATGGAAAACTGTCACATCTACAGTAAAAACAGAGAAATATATTCCACTCTGTATTTGCAAGATAACCAGAAATGAGCAATAAATACAACACTATATAACAAGTATGAACAGAAAGAAAAGGTTCAAGTCTTGTCAGTAAAGCTAATGCCACATACAGCTTCGCACAGCAAATTTACTTTATTCCCTACTCATAGATGGCAAATACCAAAGCACACAGATGAGGAGGTAAGATCTGGGAGAACCAAAAAAAGTATGTAATTCTCCACCAACCACAACAATTTCCTTTGGCACATCAAAGCCCTACAACAGAAGACTGCAGCTTTAATCGATTGGCAGACATGAATTACAGTAGGCCCTTTTAATGCTGAAGCCAACATAAAACCAGACAGGCCACATTCCTGAGATGCAGTCAAGTTCTAGTACAAAACGCCAAGCTTATATCACATTAGCATCTAAATGGTAGTGGTGCGCCACTCACAAAAGCCTGTTGCGGGGCAGGGTTGACCATGTACCGCTGCAGGCCACAGGCATCATCTGCAGCTTCCCAAGGACCCCAGAGGACCACGGGCACAGCCAGGGGTCACCATAGCAAACAACACAACCAACCCCTTCAGCGCTTACTAACTACAGCATTGGAGTCCAACCTCATAAGAGTTTTTTACCACATTAAAAAAGGAAAATCTTTTTACTCTAGAGTGATCAGGGACCTTGTTAAAAGCAAGCAAAGGGCTGAAAAGGGAAAATCAGTGAGGTTTCTAGAATCTCTTCTATTGAATAGTAACACTACTTTTTCATAACAAATAAAATAACATCTATTAAGAACTGTTAAGAGCTCAACATTCACATATTTTATCTAAAGGTAGGAAGGTGAGAGTTCCAAGATAATGAGCCATTTGGAGTGTCTAACTAGACACACCACAAACACACCAAATACTCTTAAGAAAGCAGCAGCAACAGAAAAAGAAAAAAAAAAAAAACTAAAAAAAAACCCGCAACAATGCACAAAACAAAACCCAACGCTCAATCAAAAACCAAACAGTTCTTATAAAGACATCAAGAGAAGCATCCAAGAAGTGACACACCATTCACTTCCACAAAGCTCCAGTGCCCTAGAAACCTGAAATTAACCAATAGTTACTTCTCGAAGTCTCAGCCAAGATCTTCAAGTATCTTGGCTATTTGCTACTTAACAGTTGCTAATACAAAACCCAAGTACTTAAATATACCAGAGCATACAGAATATATCAACAGGCTTTGTAATGCAGTATTTGAAAATAATCATGTTAATATGATGCCTAACTATTAAAAAAGTGATGCTGCTATTAAAAAAGGACCTACAGACATACTACTGGCAAAAGGCTGAGCCTGAAACACAGACTATCAATGTTCCTACTCTTCAATATCTACAGTTTGAAATTAACTATTCCCTCCATCTCGGTAATGATGTTCATATTCAAACCATTATTCAAGCTGTTAACAACTTGAAAATTAAGTTCTTATCTTGCAAGAAGATCTACACAACTGGACTCTTAAACAGAACTATGGTGAATTATCATCGTGCAAATACAAATGAATTCCAGCAAAAATCAAATCACTGCAGCAGAGGGTAAAGTATAAAAACTACCACTATGACTGGGAAGAAAAAGTCTGTCTGGGCTGGCATCCTGTCTCTGTATAATTACAGCCGGTCGCAGATGCTGGGGGGGGGGGAGGCTGACTATAAAGCAGGACCCATCCCCTCTTCCAAGTGTTATTCCAGCAACCTTATATTTAAAACATTTTTCTTTTGTTTATTATGGCACAAACAATAAATTTAGTCAGAAACCACAATACAAACTCTCTACTGCCTCAGATTAACTCCAAAACAAAATACTCTTAGCATCCAAAGAACTAAGCCTTCTCTATGGAAGTCAGGAAAAAATTAATAATAAAAAATTACACTCTGGACATAAATAAAAAAAATCTGAACACTCGAACACAATAGATTTAACAGCAATTAGAGTTAAATTATTAATGTAACATTTTCAGGGTTATTTTCAAGCTACTGCTTGAAAATTAAGCCACAAAAAAAAAAATCACATCTAAGTTTATAGATCTTAATTTATATAGGCAATTACACTATTATTATATCACTATCACAAGAAGGAATAAATGACCATATCTGTGAATTTATTTATCATTTGGTCCTTTACATGGGTAACAAATTATTTGCTTGTGATTTAGCTTATTTAAAGGTTAGCTTCAAGCTTTTCAGGTGCCTACATCATTCGACAAAGGCAATTAAGCCCACATTAGGACAGCGAGTTCGCTTTTCCCAACCTGGGAGCAAGCTGTGAGGCAAGTACAGTTCCAAAGCACCAGTTATTCTTGCTTGTAAGTAAAAGCAGCAGCTGCCTCCTGAATATAACCCCACGTGGGTATTTCAATCCCATTATTTGCATAAACATAAATCCTTTCTCTCCATGTGGCATAAAGTCAAGTTCCCCAAAACATGAATGGGTGGGTGTTCGACAGTTTTCTGTTGTCTCTGTGCCAGTACATCAAAAATTAACAAGATTCCTACATTACAAAAGGCTGTCTCTGAAGTCAGTAATTGCATGATGCAAGACCTGCAGACATTTGGGTTTTAAGTCACCCTCTAGAATTTCCACCGAGTCTAAAATTAGCATTCAAATCTATAGATGGTCATAATATCAGTTTCTGTATCACCCAAGAATCAGTATACAAATGATAGGCTTTTTAAAAAAAAAAAAGAAGAATGTTTATTATTAATGACGCATCGAACTAACTCATCTTAATGCAACCTTAAAATACATAAATATTATGCACTAGTTGGCACATTATTTACTCCAATTACATTTTGGGCTTTGCAGCTTTTAATTTAATTCCCTAAAAAAGAAAGGCTTCTCACCCTACATGTCTGCACATGCTCTTCCCCTGTAAAGAAGTTGCCAGTACACTACTGGAATTTTCTTTCATGTGAAGCTGGGTTGAAGTCAGTATTAAGTTCAATAAAATATGTGGTATAAAGACTATTTTTGCTCCAAGAAGACATCAAAAACTGCTCAGATGCCACAGAATCAAATCTAGAGAGAGATAATGGGACGAGTGAAGGATAAGAAGGGAGGAACAGGACATGACAAACAAAACCAAAACACCCCGTACTTTGTTAATTCTTACATTTTATTGGGAAAAAAAAAGAACAAGCTGAACCCCCACACAAACAACCCAATACTGAACCACTGGAAAGACATTTCCATCGCACCAGAGTATGTAAGAGCATCTAAAGGTGTAGACAAAAACATCCTGGAATACGAACATTGTTGCAAGAGCTCTCACACAAGATGAGGGACAGAATTTCCCACATTATAATTGCAAGACAAGAATACATGTGCCTGACTGTAAAATTATCTGAATTGATTCCAAAATGGAAAAAGCCATTAGAAAAGGAAATTCTTAGCATTTTATCCATCTGGCTAACCAACTTCGTGTGCAAAGCCATCAGAAAAGGCTTTTATGTGGAGCCATTTCTTGTTTTAAGAGTCGAGAATCAACCCGGCCAGTGTTAATTATCTACATGACTCTAATCTCAATAACAAGTGTGGTGCATTCTGCAGCATTAATGGACCAATGCTAAAAAAACTTTTCACGATGAAGCACTTGACAGGTATTCCAGGTATTTTAAATTTTACCTTTATAAAAATTGAAATAACCTTTAACTTAATGCTTTCTATTTGACTCTATTTGAGTCAAACTGAAAAGAACTGCTTTTATTACTTTTATTCCTACTGAAGCATTATGCCTCAGCACAGAAGCAGCTACTTAGATGATACATACCTAGTTGAATACAATGAACATCATGTTTATAAGCTACAGCATGTTATAGATACTGTTGTTTCCTTACATGTAAATATATGCATTTAGAATAGAACATTATTGTTTCTTTACATACTTTACACTTAAACTAATATAAGATGTTGGCAGGTCACATCAATTAACAATTTTTATTTATTTTAATGCATCAATCTTGCACTTTTCAATACTGCCCCATAAGGCACAGATTTACATACTGTATGTGGCTCAAAACTGGTGAGAAGTCATAGTTACTACATTTTTTAAGAATATGAAAGCAGCAGCTTCATGTAGTATTTTATTATTACAGTTATTTGTAACACTGTTGACCTTCAAGAACAACTGAGATGACACTGAAACTGATTCACATATATCTAAGAATTTACCTGGTGAAAAGACAGCCATGGGAGAGCTGAAGTGCCTGTCTGAGGTAAAGTGGCAAAAAAAGTAACAATACGTGATGAGACATGCTTGTTTTGATTCTTCTCAGTCCTGAGCTACATAGGTAAGAAAAATTGGAATAGTTTACAAAGATTTGAGGACTACATCTTGTGTTGTATAACCTAAAATGTTTTGATTAAAAAAAAAAAATCCCTTTATTTTTAACAGATGCCTTAAATAGAAGTCTTGGGTTTAAGAGTAAATACGGAATAATCATGATTTGACTTTGAAAAATAAAAATACTCAATACCCAAAATACTCAATTGGAACAGCTTTCTCTCCCCATTATATGGAATCATAGATGTCTAAAAAAATAACAGAAGCTTTAAATTTAGAAGCTTTTTTTCCCCTCCTCCTTTAAAAGCTTTCCACATTCTGAGCAACTATGAAAGCACAAGGTCAAACAGCAGAACAGCCTACCATGTTAGAGTTGCGATGTAACCCCTACCACCAACTCTTGCAACTAAGCACTAGTAACACTTCGAGCGCACAGACCACAAAACTGACCCACTCCCAATTCAACCATTTGTCAATCTTCCACAGTAGCAGAACAAATGCAGGATGAAAAAGAATAACTTAAGATAAAATAGAGAGATTTCTCTGAATTATATTATTAGGTATATTAATAGATATCTTTGCCTGATGCCATGTATACATTACAATTAAGAATCTCTTCAGTCCAGTGCAGACCAATTCAACACAATTTTTCAGCTTAGCTCTGCACATTACATATATAGGAATGGATATTATACTATGTGGTTAATAAAAAAGAAGCTAAGCTGCTACTCCTTGTTGAACGGTGTAAAGGCTTCAAAACCTGAGGGGCAAATTATTTTTTAGCCTTCTTTTCTCAGAATGGAATGAAAGCTATCACAGCATACAGGCAAAAGCATTCTCCAGTTATGCAAATGAAAGGATTGTTCCAGACATCAAAGCATGTTTTACTGAATATGGCATTACTCAATTATTATTGAAGCAAGTTAGAAGGAAAGGTAATGGAATACTGCTGAAAAAAAATCCACATTTTCTGTATTATTCTCTAAAACCACTCAGGGTTGAGAAATTATGCTTTAAATGAGTTAAATCCCTGTGTATAATGCAGTTGAGGGTTTCTGACATTAGCTTGGGTTCTGGAAGCAATTAATACAGTACTGCACCTGTCAATTCTGCTGCGCACAACTCAATTTCCTATGGTTCTTTCCGTTTCAGACTGAGTAAGTGGCACAGTATTGCACTGAAAGACAGACATACCTACAGGATTCTGCTCAATAGCCATCAGCTGATGTAAACTCCTTTATTTTGCAACACTAAAATTCTCTACCACTGTAATTCTATCTGTCCTGAACTGCATTTTCAGGGCAGAACACAAATATACTAGTTTTAATTTCTTGTCTAAAAATATCACCATAGACTTTGCTTTACCCAGAATTACCAACTCCACAGCATTGGTAATCAAGTAACAGTAGTATCAACAAAAAATATGAAGCAAAAGAATTCTGTCCTGTTCTTACCACACCAGTTGTAGTTTCCACAGAAGCTGTCAATGACTAATATAATCTAATTACCATAAGTATAATAGAAGTCATTTTACAGGTTGCTTGATTGCAGCAACATTAAACAGTCAACATCAAGCAACCATCAACAAAAAATGAGGTGTTGTACTGTTTCATTAGTTCAGAGTTTTCAGGAAAAAAAATAAATAAAAAAAAATGAACCAAATTCTGTGAGGTCTTCCTGACAGCTGCAACAGCAGAGCCGGAACAGTCTCTGCTTTCTGCTGGTGTCCTAAGCTTCTGCTCTGGGTATATTAAGTCCTACAAAAAATAAGTGACAGCCTGGCAGGTCCATTTGCTGCAGAAATCCTGGCAACTGACCAAACCCAAAAACAAGTGAACAAACATAAGAGCTGGGAAATGACAGGAGAATCAGATAAGCAGAAGAACACATCACCACCATTTTGAATTTGGGAAAAGAAAAATAAGAGTCACACACAATCTGATGCAGTTATGACTGTAACCTTCTTCCAATCTGGGCAGCTCTGCAGACACTTTCAGTAATTTCACTTAGCAATGAGAACTGAATTAGGAGTACTTTCTTTCCTTCATTTATCCTTGCATTACCTTGCAGATGACCAATTCCAGTAGGTCAGACTGACTATGTAGCTATCCAGAGGTCAATCAAACCCAGACTCTCTGAAGAGATCCATAAAGCAGCACAGGAGGGGACAGAGCAGAGCAGCTCTAATGAATAGGTAGCCTGTTAGGCAGAATCAGAAGAAACACTGCCAGCATTTAAATGACAAAGAACTCAATCAAGTTATGAGGCAATCAAAGAAAAGGAGCAAGCTTCTGTAGGCAAACCAGAAAAACATGAACGCAATAAAAATATTGGGAGAATTTGAGATAATTCTGCTTACAAAAAGAAAACACAAAAATTACTAAAAATCTTGAGACCAAATAATTAAGTTTTAAAATAGAAAGTAATCAAGCATTTTAAGGTAAATTACCATTAACACCCCAATACAGCAAGCCTGATTAGATCAAAAGTATTAACACTCCATAATTTAATCTGGATTTATACTGGGAAATCTTACATATAATGTTTCTTATACGGCTAATCTTTCTATCAGTTACAAAAATTTTGGTTTGCAGTTTTCTTCGCAAACAAGTGCTGCTACATTGACATTATTTACCTTGATTTGCAACTATCAAATACAGGCATCTGATTAATGAGGAGGGTAATGTCACAGCATTATTAATATTCAAGTAATTATACCATTTAACTTATTAACTGGTATATTCTATTATGTAGTATAATTTTTCCCCTGCTTATTATGCCTATTACAGTGCCTTTGGAAAGGATTTACAACTCAATTAATGCAAATATATCTTAAAGTTATAATAATAATTAAAACTTTAAATTATGCAAAATACTTAAATACAACTGGCTTTCAATTTCATTGACTAATCATTTGCTTTTATCAGCTAATGAGCTGCCTTATTTGAGTAGGCATAAACAGATGTACTGAGATGCCTAAAGTGGCTGTAATTGATTGGTATGATGTTCAGAATGATTTAAGCAGGATACATGCCTACCTAACTTTCAATAGAGATCTGAATGATTTCCCATTTCTTCCTTAGCACTTTTTTCTCAGCTCTGTAAAGGAATCTTTCATTTCTCTTTAATTAACAGATGAACAACAATCCCTTTCTTGCACAATAAAAATCAAAAGTAGTATTTCTAAGAAAACTGCATAGCTTTCACATTTTTAAAAACTGAATAGACATACTTACTGAAAGACAGAAGTAATTCCAACACTCAAACCTTTTCTCTATAACTAGATGTAGTTCATTCAAAATTGATCATTTTCATAATTTACAATTCAAGGTACTTCAGCATCTTTCAAACACATACTAAAACAAAATGGTGGGAAGTAAAAAAACCCAACAAATTAAACCAAAACAAATCCCAGGCTATTAAGTCTAGGCCTTTAAAACTGGCAATAAAAAAATAGTTTTGAAATAAAATTTTAAAGGTATATTGAAGTAATTAAAGTTTGACTTGGCTGCACAGAGAAACTGAGACTAATCAACTTAGGCAATGAAGTTCATTCAAAAAGTAAAAGTGCATTAAACCCTTATGGGCAAGCTGCCACTGAAAGACTGACCTTACATCCTCTCCAATATAAGATTAAACACAGAGCATATGCAGAGTTTTAACATGCCATAATTTCATCAAATTGGCATTTCATTTTAGCATTCTCAAGTATGCTCATCAAAATCTGTGTCTGGCTGTACAAACTTTTTCAAAACAATCACAGAAGAATATGCTCTCTGGTGTAGACAAAATACAGGAAAGTCACTTTGTATTTTACCACTTTTCTTTCACTTTCACTCAGCAGTGAGACAAAATGCTGCATGATAAAGACTTCCAGATCACAGCTTAACATGCATTTAATATGGCACTGCTATACACACAAGAGCATCACTCATTCACCCTTCAACCTGCATGATGCTTCAAGCCCTGTATTTTGCTGACACAACTGTTTCCAGGTAATTTATGACATCTAGAGACAGACCATAACAGATTAAGGAAATCACACAGAATAAAACTGTTTCTAAGATTAATTAGTCTCCTTAATCCACTTTACCACATACTTCAGAAGTGTTTGCACCAATAAAGCTTAACAACAAATACCACTACCTGGGGATACACGGGTCTTCTCTTTCTAGGCAGAAATGCCATCTAAAACACATGTCAAACTACCACCAAGACCTCAAATGCCTAAAAGGAAGAAGGATTTACTATTTGGAGTTGTATCTCCATGATTGTATCTTTCCTAAATCAAATACAAATATTTTATATTAAACTTTTCTGCATTTCTAATTAATCCTCTAGACAGTATCATAATATCGAGTGCAAATACTCCTGCATTAAGTACTGGCTATCATTTCATATGAAAATTACACACGTGTCAACTAATATTCGTAGAAATGTTCCCATAAATTGAAAATCGTAAATAGTGTTTATCCCATAAATCCAATGGGATACAAAAGCTAAGCCCGCACTTTAAGTGCTGAACTCATTACACTGAAAGACACATTGTTTACCTTTTGCATATTCTTGATCAAAGATTTCACGTATCTTAAGTGTACTACCACCTTTCAATTACATGTTTTAACAAAAAAACAAAGTCTATTATCACCACAAAACCAAGTTTCACCTATTGGAAAAAACACATAGTATGGAAAATTCACATAACCTCAACCCCATCCCCATTCTGTTCTGAATGCACATTTACTGGGTAGGAAGAAACAGAAATCTTGCTGAAGTTGGGGGAAAAAAAGGAAAATTATAAAGTTTTCATAGTCTTGCCTCTCAACTAGTCCAACTTGTTACTTCTGAACTTCCCACATAATTATCTAAAGACATCTGTTGTGGAAGTGTGGGGTCCTTAAGCTTTGAATCTTTGATTTCAAATTAAGGATTACAGTTCTCTATCATACTGGTGGTAAATAAACTATAGAGTGCTTTGTTTTTATTTTAGATTTTGTTTGGGGCATGTGGTGTGTTGGTCTGGGGTTTTCTGGTGGCTTGTTTTGGTTTTTTTGGTCTCTTTTGTTTTATTTTGTTTTTTAAAAATCAGGACACTGATTTGCCCTTCCCCAACTGAAGCCTAAGCACTGCTTTCAATAGCTTTTAAAGCTAATAAAGGTATGCCTGAGACCTTGAACACACGATTACAAAAAAAAAAAAAAACAACAAAAAAACCACACACACACACACACACA
Organism: Neopsephotus bourkii; assembly: GCF_033783945.1. Lineage (NCBI taxonomy): Eukaryota > Metazoa > Chordata > Aves > Psittaciformes > Psittacidae > Neopsephotus > Neopsephotus bourkii. The sequence goes on from NW_026900878.1 coordinate 358,737, forward strand.
CACACACACACACACACAAAAGACCTCCATCACTTTGAAAAGAATAGGAAGCTGGATAGAGAAAACCTTTTATTTTAGGCAGCTTGTTGCACAGCTCCCCAATTATGGAGTCACGACTATGAATTACTGCTAGATAAAAATGAGAGGTTTTAAACTAGGCATAACTCCAGAACCAAATTTCCCAAGCTAAGAGCTAGAGTCTAAGTGTTCCATCTTTATTATTGCACTCTCATGGTTGTTACCTTTGTTAAAAAGCTGTTAAAAGCTCAGAATAGTAAAGAAACACAGTTATATCCAATTATGTTTTTATTCTGTTTTCATAACAAACCATAAGCTTCTCCTCCTCCCCCTCTCTTGCTTTGGTTCATAACCTGGATTTACCACAGCTGATTTTCATATACAAAACCAAAAGATTACTGTAATAGTACACCTTTTTATAATAGCAGGTATTAGCCATAAGTAAAAAAATGGAAGGTTAAGAAAAATATGAAACAACTGTTTAAATTCATAGGTGAAAAGAGAAACCAATATTCATAAAGGAAGACAATAAAGTGGAAAGTAGGATTTTGGGATCAGATTTTATGAGACTGCAGATCCAATCCCATGGCAACCTAGTGCTAGATAAAGTAACCCCACTCTCACTGCTCCTCCCCTTCTCTAAAACAGCTTTGACAGTTGTCTGAGTCTTTGGGAGAAAAATAGTTCAGCACACTAACAAGTGTCTTGGATTTTTTTTCTTGACCTAGACAAGTTTTCTGCAAGCTGAATTGAACAGTTGATGGTGATCAGATGAGCATTAGAGCTGGCATAAAAAGATAGCTGTCATCCATTTTGACAGCCACTAGACTGCCTACATTACAGAAAACAAGCAAACTGGATTCAAAGGGGTTTTGACTGTCACTCAAAACCAGAGACCAGTTTCTCTTCTCTATTGCCAAATGTTGCTGAACTATTACACTAATGACAATAAAACTGAAAATACCAAATCTTCTTGCTGTCTAGTTCAAAACTACTTGAAAGCCGCAAAAGTAAACACCCAGTGGCAGCAGACAGCAGTATCACAATGGATGGATAAAAGATTTTAACAAGTGTTAATAGTTGGCAGTCAATGTACACATTATTAGCATTATTGGCATGCTACTCAAAATGCTTGCCAGAAATGAGCACCTGCTTCATCATTATGCCGGTCACTACATGCCTTAAAATCATCCAGTAATTCCTTGCAGATCCTCATCCACTGAGATAATAACCAACCAGTAGACAGCTTTAAGAAGTCACAAGTTTTGTCACTGAAAACTCACCTTCTACTCAGTTCAAGCAACACAGTCTTTAGACCTCCATTTTCCAGACAATTTAGTATTAATCAAGGCAGATTTCACCCCTCAACTTCTACACAGCAGAGCATTAACTATGCAAAGATTACCATAGCGAAAACTACTCCCCTCCTGGAAGTTGATCATGTGTTTCTAAAACTGAAGGAGCTAACGGAAGTATTTGGCATTAATCCAGTCTTTTTTCAATGAACTACTTCAAAATAAAAAAGCAGGCCTACATTGCCTATTACCTTCATCAAACCTACACCTTCTTCAGAGCTTTGTCACCTGTCACAGCTCAAGCTCTTCCCTTTCAAACCCTTCAAAATCCTTCAGTAGACTGTATAGCCACAATTCTTCAGAGGAAGATTTCACCAAGTCATGGTCTTTCTGATTACACAGTAAACAAATCAACCAATCTATTCAGCACATAAACCTACAGACTTGAATACCTGGGTATATTTTTTTTTATTTATAACATTTAAAGTATACAAACAGGCAGCTGCTTCTTGTCCTATCAATGCTTGCTATGCTGCTTTATTGTCAAAAAAAGTCAAATTAGGAAGCTACTGCTTCCTTTGGAAACAATGAAGAATGGAACACTCCTCTACCCCTTTTTACAAGTAGTAAAAAAACCACAAGGCAGTCCATAGGAATTTGTTTAATTTTCATAAGCTAACAGAAAATGCAGACCTTGCTTACAAGAATTATAAAAATAATGTGAAGGAGAAGTATAATCCCATGGCTCTTAGTAATATGCTTCCGTCACTTTCCTCTTGCAGTCTCTGCCATTCACGCTGACCATTCACTGACCTGGTAGAAAACACTCATTTCCTAGGGCCATTTTTTCCTCTTATTTTACCTCACAGAAACAGGAAAGTGTAAGTAGCAAGAATAACTGAAGATTACACACCCATCTTCCTGAGGACTCATAGAGCATACAGGAGAGGTTCAAACCTATGTCAGACAATAATGAAAGATGATCTTCAGTAACTGGAAAGGGGAAGGATCACGTCTTCCCTCCCCCCCTCCCCCAAGGATTTCTACAGACCTTGTATCACTTCTTAATAACTTTACACAGAAAAATTGACAATATATGCATTTAGCTTTAGCAGAAACAGCAAAAGCTTGTGGATCACTGAAAAAATTAGAGGCCAAAGCTTTCACTCGTATTTTTAAGCACTTTTTCATTTTATGTCCTCTTTCAAAAAGAAAAGCCTACTAGCCACTGACCATGAAGGTAGCAAGGCAGACAGGACTGTCTGCTCAGAAATACAAAGCTTAAGTGAGAAACTAGAAGTCTTTACTTGAAATGGATCACAGGCACTAATATCCTGATCAAAGATGATCAAATACAATCAATGAATATTATGGTTTCATAAAGCCATAATTAATAAACCAGTATAAATAGTCTTAATGTACAGAGACAGGATATAAACATCTAAAAAGAGTCTTTGATTTAAGCACTTGAGAATTAAAGGAGGTGGTGAAAATAGAGATCCCTAAATTCACTTGCCAAAAATCAGTGAGAGAAGTCAGGTCCTCTGAATCCTAGACAATGTTCCAACGATTAGATCACCTCTGAGCAACTTCATCTTTAGGTACATAAGCTTTGTTCATTTCTTCTTGACCAAGAAAATACAGAGCCAAAGCCATCATAAAAAGCCAGTAACAGTTGCAAGAAAGCTGTAAGAAACTTGATCTACATCAGAAACAATGCAGACTTTGCAAACAAAAGAACAAAACATGAATTGCAAAGTTAGCAAGCCCAAACATGTTCGCATAGCCAAATCATCTCAATGGAGTCAAACAAATTAACTTTAAAAAGCAAGCTGTATTTCCCTCACTTCCTAAGGGGAGGAAATTTATGCTACCAATAAGTGGGCAGTTCTAAAACTACAAACCATAAACAGAATATTAAGAAAATTAATTAAAAGAAACCCAAGACCCTTAAGTTTGAGGAGACTGATATTTTTTAACCACTACCTACCTATTAGCATCTCTGCTGAGAAAAAGGCTGCTACATGGCTTGACAACTTACGAGAAATCAGATTCCAAAGGAGGAGACTGGCACTGGAAACTGGGTTTTAGTAACAGTAAGCAGTTTTGTTTTCTTTACAAATGAAAAACCAAGATGATACTGATGAGCAATTTAAAATAAAATAAAAATAAAAATAAAAAAAATATTCCCAATGCCTGCTAAAATAGTCCCAACCTGACCATCACTTTTTTCAACCAAACCTAAAGCCAGGAACCACTCTGCTGCACCACAGATAAAAATGAACACTTACTCAGAGAACCTAAAGGAACTGATCCTTTATGAAGAGTAACAGAACTTGCAAAATATGGGTAGAAACTGATCATGCCAACTTAAATGCCATAAGTACTGAGCAAAAGAGCAGAGGAAAGCAAGCTTTTCTACAGTACTATGATGCATTAGCACGGATTAAGAGAGAACACTTTCGGCTCTTTTTTCAGGACTGAAAAGTAACATCTGTGCCAGCAGAAACAAGATTCATTAATGGGTTGCATTTCAGTAAAAGCCACGTCAAACGGTACTGAAGTCTCTTAGATTCACATGTATTTATTCAAGAAGTTGGAGAATATCGCTCTTCCTCCTTTTCCCACCTGAGGACATTTCAACACCTCCCGCTGTGTGACAACACAAGTAAATTCCTAGACAGTAGTTTCAGTTCTCTGCTTCATGACTCCAAAAGCTGCAGGAATTTGGAGGTGACAAATGTCACTTAACTAATGCAATCTGCAATATAGAGCAAAAATAACAAGGGAATTTGAGATGTACGTGCAAGAACTACTAAAACCAAGAGTTCACCCAATACAATATCATGGCATACATTAAAGTGGGCACTGCCTTGTCCTGTGCATTAGCTCTTTTAGAGTGATTATTTTCATTACATCTCTATATTCACTGCATCCCCCCAAATCACCAACACTATCTGAATATCAAACCTTGAAATTCCTACCAAAGATTGCAGTAACTTCAGTTAAAAAATAACCTTTTAGTTTTTACTATATATCAGGATTTTTGGTTTATTGCAATACATATGGAAGTCATGAAAGGCTAGAGGATGATGACACCTGGGTGGTGTAAAGAAAAATCATGCCTTCTCTACTCTAATCATTCTTAGCCTTCAGGGTAGACTGTTCTAAAAGCATACTGCACACAATTATAGAGAAGCTCCTATTCCATACAATACTATAATTATAATTGCTTTAAAGGGAACCACTTCCTGGGGGGAAAAAAACCAAACTGAAATTACTGTGCTATCATTCAGAAGAAATTGCTGTTGAACATATGACGGTGATGGGATACAGATGATAAGTGGTTACACTGCCAGACATTAGGATACAAGAACTATCTCACTGCTCTGCCAACAACCTATCAAGCTCAGTATACTCCCTAGTTTGTACCACCTTCATCAGAAGGAAAAAACCCAAACCAAACCAACAAACAAAACAAAAACAAACAAACAAACAAAAAAAAAAACCAGAAAACCTTAGGTTTTCTTACAGAGAATTAGGGAATATGGAACAACCCATCACAGAGACTGTTTGACCTATCTGCTGCCTGATCAATCAGATTATACCCTGAAGTAAAATTCCTGTCTGTAGTCTTAGCACTTCCTATAATGCTTGTCATCCCTAAAGTATACAATTATTTTCAAAAATCTCCCTGAACTCTTGCTCTCACTTATATTCACAGCTAATCCGAAGAGAAATCAAGTGTTTCAACTGCAAGTTCTCCACATTCATTTTATTAAATAGATCCTTACTCTTTGAAGAGGGATACACATTTTTGTATTTGGTTTTGCTAGTAATTTGCACTCAGACAGAGATCAGAGTACATTTAACCTGTTCATATTGAAAGTGAACATGAAGCGGAGATACTACCATCTGTGCTAAAGCAACTTTGTGCAATCCATTAACTTTTCCAAAAAACAGGAAAAAGTACTTTACGAATTGCTGAAGTGTGAAATCAGAAACATCTATTTGGCTTCACTGACAGTAGCCAATGGATGACATATATGAAGGAGTATAATAGCAGAGTAAGCAGGAATACCTTCCACTGACCAGTCACTCACCACGGTGTTTGTGGAGTCTGAGAAGATCCTCCTGTGTTTGACAGACTGATGATTTCTCCTATAAATTAATTGTTTCAACCTCCCTGTAAACTTCTGACATTCCCAACATGCTGCAACACCTGGTATTTTAGTTACACATGGTGTAAAGGAGCATCTCTTTTGTTTTGAATGACTGTTATCCCTCCACTGGTACCTTTTACCCTGGGTGAAAAGCACTAGTCAATTTTTGATCTCTTATTCTTTTAGGACAGTACCACTTTTATTTTTGAGGTAGAAAAGAGGTAAAGGGAAAATATCCAAACTGTACTTAGTATTAATCATATGGCCCCAGAAAGGATTTATACTGTGACATACTGATGCCACTTTCTTCTCATGTAATCATTAACTGTAGCATTATTTAATTTTTGACTGCTGAGCACTGAGCTGCTGCTTTCACAGAACTGTATCACCAAGGTGCTTTCATGAACTGCAGTAGCCAATTCCAAATTCAGCACTTCTGAATAAACATATATTTTGTTAATCCCGGGGATTAATAAATAACTAACAACCCAATGATTATACATGCTTTTCCAGCCTAGTAACATCTTCAAAGCTTATTTAACCACAATGTATCTTGTAGAGACAGACAATGGAAAAGACCCTCTTAAGGGAAGAATTTAGGAGAATAACTATGGCATAATAGAAGTCAGTTTCCATTTGTATCTATATCAACCTGTTAAAACAAGCACTACCCAACCTACTGAACATACACATGCAGTTTGCACTTCATCAGAGAATCCAAAATCCCTTATTAAAAGTGTAAAACAGTGTAAACTGAGTGTCTGCAAAACTGTTTCGATTTTTCATTTTTCGTTTCTCTAAATGTGGTTATCATCACCCAGCCTATGCACTTTTACCCCTTGAGCCCACCACATAACTCGAAGTTCTTCATCAAAAATACTCAAAACTGCTCATCTTAAGTGCCAAACATCCTCCAGACTTTTAACAAAGTTAACTGAAATACTAGAAGTCTCACTTTTTTAAAACAATATCTGGTTAATGACAATACGCAAAAAAAATAACTTTTTTTTTCCAGATGTATTTACAAACCATTTTGTATTCATTCGTGTTTTTTTAGGTTACCCAATACAGCAACAAACTCCAGTGCAAAATCCTTCATCTTTATAACCTTTTGTTTTTCAAGGTAAGGCCACACAGCGAAAGATCTGCTTTAATCACGCCGCCACTATGTTTTTTTCACTCCATGTACTGCCTTCATTTAAACTGGAAGAGGACGGAAAGGAAGTAAAGAGAAGAGCTACGAGTTTCCTACAAAGCCTTTAACGTAAGCACAGCAGAGTGGAAACTCTTTTACTGCCCTGGACGGCTTTCCCGAGCCTATCACGACACGGCAGAAGGGCTCCAGAGCCCCCCGGAAGGCCAGGTGCCAGCCCCTTGAGCGCCCGCCTCGGCGTGGCTCCGGCGCGGTTCCCCTAGGGCCCGGAGTCAGAGGACACAAAGCCGAGAGAGGCCAGAGCGCAGCCCCCGCCACCGCCCCACACGCGAGGCCCGGGCCCTGCCGGCACCGGGGCCCGCGGGCAGTTGCCAAGGCCGACCCCGGAGGCCGGTGATGGCAGTCCCGGGACCTGCTGGGACAGGGTCGGAGGCAGGGCAGACCTAACCAGGCTCTGACGGAGGGAGGACGAGGAGGGAGCTACTACTGCCATCCCAGCCCGCTCGACAGCGGCGTCGGGGCGTGGGAGCGCCGACACCCGCGCTAGGCAGCCATACAGCTCCTAGGGCGAAGGGCAGGCGATACCGGGCCGCCATCTCCTACCTGCTCGGACGGGATCCAGCCCGGCGCTTCCCCGCACTACAGGCCGCGTCTCATTGTGCTGCTGCTGCTACGGCCGCCGCCGCCATTTCCCCGCCGCCGCCGCCTCACTCCCCCCAACTGTCAGGTTCCTCCATTCACCTGGGCCCGGGACAGCCTCCTCCCCCTCCCTTCCCCTGCGCTGCCGGCTCTACGCAAACGGAGCACCTCCCCCACCTCTCCCACTCATACCAACAGAGGCCGCCCAGCGCCCGCAACGTAAGCCCGTTCCGAGAATTCCACCCTGCGCCACTCACACGCTCCACATCCCCACTCTCTGAAAGGACCCAGACAATTGGTGGCGAAAGCCGGGTAAAAGGTGAAAGGTTCATAAAGCAACCAATGGGATAGCGGGATACAGCCACAACAGGAGAGCCGCCGGGTGGTCCAGAGGCTCACGTGCGTGCGCACTCCCTTCCCCCCACCGGAGGACTGCCAGGCTCTCGGGCCCTAGCGCTATCCCCGCGCACGCGCTGGGACGGGTCTCGCGAGCGCGGGAGCGGCGGGCGGCAGCGCTGAGGCTGTGGAGGCTGTACCCGCCATCTTGAGGGGGGTGGAGCTGCCGTGGCCACCTCCAGGGTAGCGCTCTTCCCACGAAGGCAAGAGGTCGCCGAGCTCGCGGAGCTCGCCTAACGTGGGGCTTAAGACAAGCCCTAGGAGAAAGGCGATCCTTTTGGCAGCGTCTGAGCAGAACCGTGCTGGGTGATCGCTGTGTAACAAGATCCCAACTTTCCATACTTGCCGGCGGTCATTTCCATCAGGAATGGCCTTCCTGCCAAAGGCAAAGTGCTGCTTTTCTACCAGGGAGCTGGCGCGCTCAGCTCTTGCTGGTGCTAAGCCCAGAAGGTGGCAGAGAGAGACCTCATAGAACCCTTCTAGTATATGAAGGGGGCCTATAAGGATGCTGGGGAGGGACTCTTCATTAGGGACTATAGTGATAGGACAAGGGGTAACGGGTTAAAACTTAAACAGGGGAAGTTGAGATTGGATGTAAGGAAAAAGTTCTTTACTGTAAGGGTGGTGAGGCACTGGAATGGGTTGCCCAGGAAGTTGTGAATGCTCCATCCCTGGTACTCCCCAGGGGGAGAATTTGTGTACTCCCCAAGCAGCATCTGCTTTTGCCATTGTTTAAGGTAGGGTTTTGACTAGCTGGACCTCACTCCAGTGAGGAGTCTTACTCCAGTTCCTTGTCAACACTCACTTGTTTGAGTGACATTCCTTTCTGCTATTTTATTTTTAAGTGCCCTTTAAACAGCTAAACACTTAAACCACTTTTTTAAGTGCCCAGATTAAACAGCTGATGTAGGGTAACTCTTTTCTGCTATCAAACCCTTCAGCCACAGATGAAGAACCAGAGGGAAACATGTGATGCCGAAACAGGGAAACATAATTCTCTTACGTCTCTAATGCTGCCATTTTCCAGCTTTTATTTTCATTACAACTGACATAGAAGTCTGGAAGCTGCATCTTTAGGAAACGGGAGAAATGTAAGACAATGAGAAGGCTCTTACAGGACTGCCATGGAACACTTGATGTAGAAGGTTCAGGTGTAAGTGTGAATAACTGGTCACTAACATAGGACGTAGTGCTGGAGTGAATCAGTTTACAAGAGCTAGCACATGTGGAGGTACCTTGCAGGGTTTTTTAATTCCAATCTCAGTTAATTCTAATTCCATCATTCCCACCTCCCATGGCATCACCTACCAACATCATTCTCTTTGTGACTGGTGAGAAAACTGAGCCCTCCTCACAGAAATGTAGCTAATAACCAAACCTGCAGACTTCCTTACTGCATGACTTAGATCCATAGACACAGCCTGGACCAGATAGATGCTGTGGGCAAGCAATGAAATGGGTAATTCTTGAAAATGTGGAGTTTGAAATCACACACAAAAGGTGAGACATTACCTGGACTTCTGCAAGACGATGTCCCGCAAAACATCCTTGTCTCTAAACTGGAGACGCATGGAATTGATGAACAGACCACTCGGTGGATAAGGAATCGGCTTGATGGTCACATCTAGAGAATTGTGGACAATGACTCGATGCCCAAGTGAGACCAGTGACATGCAGTGTCAGGGTCCATACTGGGACTGGCCCTTTGTCAGCAACATGGGCAGTGGGACTGTGTCTTTATCAAGTTTGCTGATGACACCAAACCGTGTGGTGTGATCAGTGTGCTGGAGAGAAGGGATGCCATTCAGAGGGACCTTGACAGGCTTGAGAGGTGGGCCAGTGCCAACCTCATGGAGTTCAACAAGGCCAAGTTCAAGGTCCTAAACCTGGGCTGGGACAATCCCAGGCACAGCTACAGGTTGGGCAGGGAAGAGGTTCAGAACAGTCATGTGGAGAAGGACTTAGGGGTGTTGGTCAATAAGAAACTGAACATAAGTCGGCAGTGTGCACTTGCAGCCCAGAAGGCCAACCTGGGCTGCATCAAAAGGAGCGTGACCAGGTCAGGTTGAAGGAGGTGATCCTGCTCCTCTACTCTGCTCTTGTGAGACCCCACCTTCAATGCTGCATCCAGCCTTGGTCCCCCAGCATAAGAAGGATGTGGACCTGTTGGAGCAAGTCCAGAGGAGTCCACAAATCAGAGGGCTGGAGCACCTCTCTTATGAAGACAGGCTGAGAGAGCTGAGCTTGTTCAGCCTGGATAAGAGAAGGCTCTGGGGAGACCTTAGAACAGCCTTCCAGTACCTAAAGGGAGCCTATAAGAAATCTGGGGAGGGACTTCTTACAAGGGCATGTAGTGGTAGGACAAGGGGAGTGGCTTTAAGCTGACAGAGGGAAGATGTAGGTATTAGGAAGAAAATCTTTACTATGAGGGTGGTGAGGCACTGGAACAGGTTGCCTGGAGAAGTTGTGGATGTTCCCTCTTTGGAGGTGTTCAAGACCAGGTTGGACAGGGCTTTTAGCAGCCTGACCTGGTGGGAGGTGTCCCTACCCATGGCAGGAGGGTTGGAACTACATAATCTTTAAGGTCCCTTCCAGCTCAAGCCATTCTATGATTCTGTTACTCTTATGAAAGTTCCTTGGCCTAGTGTAAGTCTTGATCAGTCATTAGAGAGATGAAGGCAGTAATCATATCCCCAAATAAATGGCAGCTTATGGAACCAGAGGGGAATCATTCACCTGAATATCTACCTGTCAGTTACAATAGTTCATGGCTTGACTTCGCAAACGAAGATTTGGGAAGGGCTTTTACCCACACTTACTACAAGCGCGCTGATGACTAAGAAGGCCAATGTGGGATAGGCAAATCCGGCTACAAAAAGCACAGCAGAAGGTCTCCTTGGGTGGAACAGGTGGGGCACGATTCTTCCTGCGTTGTCTTTTCTCCTCGAGACTAGTTCTTCGTGAACTCTCAAAGGAGTCAGCGGCATTATGTATGGTGTGCCTCCAAGTCTCCCGATTGGAGGCCAAGGTGGACCACTGATGGTAGTCAATATGGCCAAGGCTAAGGTATTGTTTCAGGGAGTCCTTATATCTCTTCTTTGGGGCACCTCTCTTGCAGCTACCGGTGGCAAGTTCACCGTAAAACACGATCTTGGGGAGGCGGTGATCCTTCATTCTAGAGATGTGCCCTGCCCAGCGCAGCTGCAATTTCAGCAATATGGCCTCGATGCTGGTGATCCCTGCCTCTTTGAGGACAGTGACATTAGACACGTAGTCAGTCCAATGGATGTTTAGAATTGTACGGAGGCAGCGCTGATGACAGCGTTCCAGGAGTCGCAGGTGATGACGGTAGATGACCCATGATTCAGACCCATATAAAAGAGTAGACAATACAATGGCTCTGTAGACACTGACCTTTGTACTTTTCTTCAGGTGTTTATTACACCAGACTCTTTTATGGAGTTTTCCAAAGGCTCTATATGCCTTTGCTATTCTGTTGTCTATCTCTTTGTCGATCGTGGCATCCGAGGAAATGGTGCTTCCCAGATAGCTGAACTGCTGAACTGTCTTAAGGTCTGACTCGCCGATGGTAATATGGGGATGGCGATAATCTTCTTGGGGTGCAGGTTGGTAGAGGACTACTGTCTTATTCAAGCTGACTTCCAGCCCAAAAACCTCAGCCACCTCCACAAAGCAAGATGTTAAACGCTGCAGAGCTGCTTCTGTGTGGGCAACGAGGGCGGCATCATCAGCAAAGAGCAGTTCACGGACAAGATGGTTTAGGGTCTTAGTGTGGGCCTTCAGTCGCCTTAGATTGAATAGGCTACCATCGGTACAATATCAAATATAAATGCCGTCTTGTTCGTCGAGGTCTGCTGTAGCCCTTTGGAGCGTCAGGCTGAAGAAGATTGTGAATAAGGTCATTGCGAGAACACAACCTTGTTTCACACCATTGGTTATTGGGAAAGGCTCAGAGAGTGCATCACCATACCTGACTTGGCCTTGCTGGTCCTCATGTAATAGAATAATCATTTTGAGGAACTTGGGGGGACAACCTAATCTTTCTAAGATCAGCCACAAGCCTTTCCTGCTCACAGTGTCAAAAGCTTTGGTGAGGTCAACGAAAGTTACGTATAACCCCTTATTCTGCTTCATCCTGAAGAGCTGTATTTGGAAGTGACCATGAAAAAACTGCATCTGATTGAAATCATGCTGTTCTTCAATGGATTGCACTCATTTTTTGCAATGTCAGTGAATGTGTGTCAGTGTTTGGATCTTCAGATTATCCTCTCTGTATGGAGAGGTCACATAAACTTGCACAGGGACTGGAGATTGTCCTTGTTGCCCACTAAAGAGGAAGACTACAACCATAAATGCAATACAAGGCCATTTCTGGCCAGCCACTCTCCTTTCAAGCTGTGCTGAAGGCAGTGTGTATGCAACAGAAGATCTGTCACTGTAGGTCTTGCCTCCCTCATTCCTCTGTACTCTGTCAGGGACTTAATGTCTTCCTTCATATAACTGTGCCTACAAAATCAGTGTGAGAGAAAGCTAGGTGGAGCACTCTGCGGTTCATTTAAACCAACCTTAGTAAAATTATTTCATATTAAGAGTGATATAGAGGCCCATGGTATTATCAAATTAAGTTTTTTTCTTGGCTCAAACTTCTATTGCTATTTAGAGCATGTCTTCTGTAATGCCCATGTTGTTAAATATTACAGCATTAGGTATTTTTATAGCATCGAAGGGGCATCCTTCTGGTTTGTATGGATGGAAGAATAATTATATACTGTGACAAATGCTTAGGAAGAGGAGCAGCTGTTCAGTCTTATCCAGTGGGAGCTGTCAGAGCATATGAGTCTATTTTTCCAATTTTTGCTGAAGTGCTGAAGGAAATTGGCATTCTTGATTTTTCTAACATAAAATAGAGCAGAGAGAAACCCTCCCTAATCCTCTGCAGGCCATGATTAAATAATGAATTTTATCCAATTCAAGTAGGTTCAAAGAGAAGGCAAGCAGAATACTTAAAACACAGAAAACAAAACAAATTAATGCCAGGAGAATTCTGGAAGTTATTTTGATACATAAAAAAAAGAGTATCTTTCTCCACAGTTACTTCCCCCCTGAGTCTGCCTGCTGGGAGGAGTTTTTGATTTAAAAGCATGTTAGGATAAAATTTGTGCTCTTCCTTATTATTCTGTCACCACTATCCTCTCTCCATTATATGAAAGGGATATGTCCTATGCTTGTGTAGTGACAGGTAACTTTTAGAGTTTAAGCCCAAAGAAAAAAAATGACATTTATGTTGATTTCACAAATTTCTGACAAAGATTTTTAAAGTAAGATGAAGTCATCAAATATGATATACAAAAAAATGCACATACTTCACACTGCTTGGCATTCAGTGATTGGTAAAAACCACAAACAGGCCTTTGGATGAAAAGAATAGAGTAGCCCAACTAATTAAAATCCAGAGCAGAATAAGTAATAATGTAACAAATTACAGCTTTCCCCATATCTTTAGTACTGGAAATACTGTTTTTTACTCTACGGGATAACTGTGGTAAAGCAACAAGAAAACAGACATTTATCTCCCCTTTAAAAAAAAAATAGAAGTCCTATCAGCAATAGATGGATGTGTGTGTGTCTGTGTTCTGGTTTTTGGTTTGTTTTTTTTTCCTATTGGGGAAGAGTGAAAAAAAAATCCCTTTGGGTTAGAAAAGAGGAAAATTGCAACTAAAGGAAAATAAATCACTGTGTTACAAGTAGCTGTCTTTGTGCATGCTATAGAACTGTGTAATCATGCCAGTGGAGACCAGGCTGTATGCTTTTTTTGGCTCTATACATCTCACCAGGTTCTAAAATGGACTCTGAAGAGATTCCTTCCCATGAGACAATGGTGAACTCTGTTGTTCCATCCTGTTGGTACCAGCCATGATGCTACTTTGTTATTGCATCACACACTTATTTCAATAATGCGCTTGGAAATGAACTGGCAGTTGCCAGAAAGATATGGGCCGGAGTGTTGCGTTCAAGTTTCTGGCCAAGAAAGGATGTGTCTGTCCTGCACTCCACTTGACAGAGTTTAACTTGAGATTCCTCTCAGACAGCCCCTCGTCTGGCTACCAGATTTTCAGTTCACTGCTGTGAATCACTGCAGAAAAGAGCAGTTGCAAACATTTGAAACCACAGTGCTAATAATAACACCTGCAATGTATTATGAGAAAAAGCTGCCTGTATGATTTTAGAGGAGGAAGTTGGAAGAAGGAAAAAAAAAAAAGCCTGTTTTGCAAAGATTCCATTCCTAAAACTGGAGCTTAGATTTTAAATAGGTGTTAGGTTGCACAAACATGTTTTAACCCCCACCTATTTTAAAGGGGGTTTGGGTGTACTTTCACAGTTCAGTGACCCAGACTTTATAACTCCGAGTAAGGGTGTTTTCCCTGGTGCAAGAGAAACTTCAATATTTTTAACTGCTTTAGTGTTGGGGGGGAGGGGAGGAGGATGGGGTAGATGGAGGGTGGTGGTGTCCTTTTTAAATTGCGGGTTTACCTTTTAAAATAAGTATAGAAAATGGGATATCAACTCATTCACTCTTCCTGTGCAGAGACACGGCATTGGTGACAAATGCCTAAAAAAGGTGCTGCTGTGCCTGAAGGTGGAAAGCCATTGCTCTGCAGAAGCATAACTGTGAATGTCTTTCCATCCACCACTGACTTAATCAAGTCATGTGACTTCTGCATTTCACAAGCAGCTGCAGTGACACAGTGCAAAAGATCTATCATACAATAATTAACAAAAGTTCCTAATATCCTTGAAATATTTTTTTATGCTGCTTTTTGCCTGAGAACTAAGAAATACCACTTTGCAATGTCTAGATATACTTAGCTGTTGTATTTATCCTTATTCTTGCTAACATGCAGAAATTACTACAAGCAAAGTGATAAATCAGTTCCCCAGAGTACAGATCATCCGTAAAAAAGTAATGCAAAAATGATCAATTCAAAGTATTTACAGCAGATGGAGCTATACATTTTGCTTTGATCATATGTTACATGATGCTCCAAGATAAGGCATATGGTTTGGTAAGGATAGAGAACTGCCTGGGGTGCCATCTAACCAAGAAGTGGAGTTAGGCACTAGAAGGCATTTCATAAATGTATTGTAATTAACTTCTGGAAATAATTGTTGTAACATCAATAGAAACAGCAGCTTAAGAAAAGATAATTGCTGTATATTGGTATCTTAATAGAAGTCTAAGGCTTCATTGTATCTGCCCAGTGATTTGAAGGAACTCCTGTCCCTCCTGGCTTTTGTTTATCGATCACATAAAATAAGCCCTGAAGAGAGAACACTACACGCTACCAACCAGAATATATGTGCGATGTTCATGGATCATACTTGGAAGGTCTGGGCTCCTACACAGCCAGAGTGTGCATACTGGGTACACATACTGGCATATAGTTCTTTATCTGAAATAAACACCATGCTTATTTTCACTGCTGCCATGATCCGGATGGGTATGTTTCCTACGCTGCATCTGCATCTTGTCTAAGCTACAAAACTTGTGTTTACACAGCAAGAGTAAGGGAGATTATTTTTTCAGTTACTATCAGAATGAGTTTTATCCCAGTGCTGTTGAATCAAGTCCAACAATTCCTATGTTACTGTGTTTGAATTTGAACTGAAGTTTGGATCCCATATGCTTGTAAAAGCTTACTGTACTCCCGTGTTCTGAACTGAACCATTTTACATATTTGAACTTCACTCCCCACAGTCCACGTGCAAATTCCTAACCACAGTGTCAGCTGCAACATATTAACTGAAATTAACAAAAAAACAACCAACCAACCGAGCAACCCCCCCGCCCCCCCAAAAAAAAACCCAACATCACAACCTTTTTATTCTCTACTTTAGTATCCGCTTAAGTATCACTTGCAACACCAGTAAA
The DNA here is from genome assembly GCF_033783945.1 of Neopsephotus bourkii. Taxonomy (NCBI): domain Eukaryota; kingdom Metazoa; phylum Chordata; class Aves; order Psittaciformes; family Psittacidae; genus Neopsephotus; species Neopsephotus bourkii. Next base: position 374,352 of record NW_026900878.1, read on the forward strand.
AGTAACTGGTCTGAAATTGTATCTAGAAACTTCAAAGATACAGTAATGAAGAAATGGTAGATGTCTGGACCCTCGAAACATTCCAAGTCAGGTTGGACAGGGCTCTAAGCAACCTGATCTAATGGAAGGTGTCCCTGCTTACTGCTGGGGGGGTGGACAAGATGACCTTTGGTGGTCCCTTCCAACCCAAACCATTCCACGATTCTATGACTCAGTAAGTCAGCACTGCTAACAGGACTGGACCCAAATACCCCAAATTCTCAACAGCATTATGAATATTCTCTTACCACCTACAAGGATTAGGTGTGGGAGAGGATGGTCCAACAGGCAGGCACCAGCTACTCCAGCTGTTGTGAGAAATACAAAGGATGTGAGGTGGTTGATTTTGTAGAAGGAACAGAATAATATTTACAGTTCCTGAAGCGTGATGACCATGAAATGTTTAGAGAAGCAGCACTCCTCCTCCCTTCCCCATATACTCTATCCAGTTTAGATATATTTTTCATCATCATGGGGATCATTCTGAACTGTATTGCATCTCTGTTGCACTTTATTTTCATTTTCTCATATACTGCAAAGCGAATTAAGGTGTAGGGGGGAGGACATAGCAAACAGGATTCAGTACTGCACCTAGTAATCTGCTAATCCCTATGTCGAAGCATTTATATAGAAACACACCAGATAAACTGAATTGTAAGAACAGTCAGTAATTAAGCATAACTGGTTTTGTAAGCTTTCCCATGGCTTGCCTTTATAATGCCTATTTCTAGGCATCGGTAAATTAATAAATCTTCACCTTTATAAAAATTTAAAATTAATTCTGTTTGTTGTCTGGAATAAAAGCTTAGATTCTTCCCAAAATTAAAAATCACTTTTTGGGTAAGTGGGAAAACAATACACTTTATGAATTTGCTGTGTTTACTTAATAAGATCTTCTCAACTAAAAAGTGAGAAATATTTCTGGGCATGAAAATGAATAAAACCCAATATAATATATAAAATATGTACTATACATAATACAAAACCAATTTATTATTATTAATAATAATATATATTTTTTAAATAGGAACTAAATGGTGATCTCTTCTGAACTGTTTGAAGATATTTTCTCAGGAGGAAAAGGACAAAAGCACAGATAACAGATTGTATACAGGAAGCCTGTCCATTTATTTCAAAATCGGAGATTTTATAAAATAAATTGGAACTATTCACTAGTAAATACTATTCTTATTATGGCATAACAGTTTCTAAAAACATTTTCTTTTCTAGTGTACCAGCTATAAAGAATAATATATTTATTTCTCACAAAAATTAGCTTTGAGTAACAAAGTGCAAACATTCAATACATACCACTGACTGAAAGCATTCAGAAGAAGTGTATTTGAAAGTACATTAAAATGCATCTCCTTCAGTATATCTTTTGGTACCACTCAAATCCTCCCAGCATTTGTTCTCATTTAAATAACTATCATTCTTCACCACTTGCCAAAGAGAAACATTTATTTTAAATACCACATTCCTTCCTTATAAATTATTTCTCCAGGATAAGAAGTCCCTCATTAGCTCTTTAGCAAACTAGCCCTCCAGAGTACACTTTAAACTGGAGAACTTTAACAAGAAGGGTAAAAAAGTTCATTCAGTATTTAATACAGCACAATATAATAACACAGTGGTATGCCTACTGAAATATGTTTTAAGACAAAAGAAGTCGAATTTTTATTACAATAAAAATATACTTATCTGACCTGTGTAAGTTGACATAAAAAGGTGACTGCATTATTTCTCTCAAAGTAAGCAGCATAGAATTTGAAAGTGACTTGATTTGAATCAAACTAGTAATTTCTAAGTAAACAGCAGTGATTTTCTCTTACAGTCTTAATAGTGGCCATGAATCAGAATCTCCCTGTACAAATTGGTCCTCAGACACAGAGCAAATCTATTCCATGAATCAAGGAGATTCCAGGAAGGCCCAGTGAAAGTAATGAAACTACCTGGGGAATAAAATATTACCTGAACTAACACAGCAGTCAGGGCAGGATCGATCCTTTTTTGGAATGGTAGATTTTAGTATTTTTCACTGAAGTAAAATTATTTGTATTGTTCCTTCTAACCTTTCATGACAAAAGAAGTATATTGATCACTTGAGACATTCCCCTCATGGTTAGAAAATACTACAGGTCTTATTTTCTAGTATCAGCAGTAGCAGCTGGATGGAAAGGAGTCATCAAAAGTGCCACTGAGATGGAAGGAAGTTTCCTGTGTATAACATTTAGAGGAGAGAAGAAGTATTTTGATGTTCCACAATTTTAGTTAACCCTGAAATGGACATGGCACTTGAAGATAAAAGGATTAATTTTTCACCCTTTGTTAGCTCTGGAGTCATGTCAAGCAATGGACAGAATAAGCAAGCCATCCCATTCAGACTATGACTTTTCAAAATCATTTCCAAATCATACATCTACCTCTCATTCTCCTGCATGAATAGCTTCATGATCTTGGGGTGGCATGGGTGGGAACAAGCCGTACTGCAACTAGATACAAACCTGGAACGTGAACAATCCTGAGTTGGGCAGCTGTAAATTAGTGTTATCACTGATATGTCAAGCGGAAGAATTTGATATTATTTACCTGACAAAAAACTGCAGTGTGGAAATAACAAAACTTAAGGTTTTTTTACTTCTGTTGAGGTCCACTACCTATGAGTTCAATAGAAAACAGCAAGCAAACTATTATCAAGGTAAGAGCTTTCAGCTGTACAGGTTTGGGAACTTTAATGTCCACATCCCAACCTATAACCTCACCATCATCTTCCAGCCATTTGTTCCCTGCTCCAGTTCTCTTAATAGAAAATGGAAGTAGCTGTTAGCTTCCTAAAAGAAAGGGTTGATCATGCAGAATTTAGGCAAACAAATGCTATTTATATACTGGGGTTAACTGAAATCAGTGGCACTGTGTGTGTACATTGGATTTGAGGGGATCCCATGCTAAGGGCAATGCAGAGGCTACAGCTACTTCCTGGCCTGTGTTACGAACCCGTTTAAGTTCCCTTGAGGACAGATCCTGTAGTATCTGCTTTGCACACAGGTGTGTTGCATTGACTTCCACATAAGTAGAGGAGCTGAACACATTACTAAATGCATTCAAGTTTGCGATTGGCAAGAAGGAGCTCTAAGTACTTAAAGCTAGCATAAGTGATAATGCACTATTATAACTATTATCTTGTTAGACAGCTGAGTATGATCCCAAATACATTGGTCAAATTAATCTTCTAAAGCTCTGATTCTGTGGGGATTGATGCAGAAAACCCTAAAAACCAAAATCACTGGTATTGCATGGTACCCCTGTAAATTCAGTGGAACCCTACTTGCATAAAGAAGTCACAGTCATTCTGGTGGGCTGGAGTAAACCGAGAGCCTCCAGAAGATGTAGAAGATTTAAGTGTATTTACACACCAAATACCAACAGGTACAAATTTCAGCCTCAGGAAGTTTTAATGGAAGAAAGTAGCTTAATCACTCAGTATACTTTGCAACTGTAGCTGAAAGTTTAATATCACAAAATAACATATTGCTATGCAGCTTTAGGAATCACACAATCATATTCAATCATTACCCACATTTTTCAAGTTACTGTTCATTACAAACTCTTCTACTATTTGCAGTTCCAGTTTTCAAATGGATGACACAATCGATCCATAGCTTAATGTTCATTCTCACAAGTTGTAATTAATAAATAATCGTATCACATACATAGAATTTTATAGGTACTCTTAAAATGGTTTTACATTACTATTAAATATATAGATAAAATAATCACTGCTATATAAAAAATCATTTTTAAACAGCTGAACTCCCAAGCTTTGCATAAAATTCTGTAGACACATTCATTACAATCTAGAAACTCAATAAAAATACATTTTAGAGCTCAACCATCAAAAATATTCATGGCATGGAAAAGTGATTGTCACTTTCACTGTAATCTCTGCTTGCCCTATCTTTGCACTGATCATTTCCTACAATTTGGCAAAGGCTGTGTTCAATTTTTGCAGATTATGTGACTGTTTAAATAATTTCTTGAACTCAAGACATCTGTCCCATAAATTTTTAGCAGGGTTCTGTCTTCAATAGCATATTTTCCTTGCACTTCCAATAAAATCACAATGAAACATTTTGCAGTTAAGTTACATGACTACAATAACATTGAACCATCCAGCATAGTTGTCTCTCAGTCTTTAATGGCACTTCTGTGAACACAATCCTCTATCCAGTGATCGTCAAGCACTTCCTGACACACTTCACAATACTCTGCTACCCACACATTTCTTCAACAACAATGGATTTTAGAAACAGTCTTAACAGATCAGTACCCTTGTGTATCTGAATTTGATGCTAAATCAAAATACCAAATGCAGTCAGTTCAAGTTTAGCATTTTCCAAAAACCCAGACAAAAATTCAGGAAAAACTTCCTTATTCAGACGTATGTTATGGAAAATGGATTGATGATGGTTCATCTACCAGCCTTTAAAACCTGCACTACTTCAAGCCAGTCCTCTAGCCAGCAAGTTAAAATAGGCTTTGCCATAGTGAATGCTTAACAATCAGGCTTTTAGACTGTTAACTCAGAATAGGACACAAAGTTCAACAACAAGAAATGTTTTCAGAATAGGGCACTTACACAGGGCTTGGATCTTGCACTGTGGAAGAGATGCAGGCCTACAAGTCAATGTAAGTGGGGGAAGCTGCTGTTTATGCAGATGCCATTTTTGCAGTGCGAAGTAATGGCAAAACTCCTGAAGAGTACAGTCTCTTCTTATGCACAGTTGACCATACCAGTACAATCAATCTTAACTCTTTACCCTGGATATTCTTACCTATGGGACAGCTGAGTGAGGTCCACTGCCTCTGTTATAGCAAAACCACAAACAACCCCAAATATGGAAAGCAACTTTCAGTCGTGGACCAATTTAGTACTTTTTTGATCTATTTTGTATGGAAGAAACAATCTCCATTTCTTAATGGGATAGGCTGCAAAACGTACATGAGTTTAAATATTGGGAGATGATGATCAAGACAATTGCTGGATGCTGTTTGACATTTAAACTGCTCATTTTGCTGTTTCAGTCACTGTTCATCAGTGGGAGGTAAGAAAGAAAACCTTGGTGTTTCTCCCTCTTGGAAGAAAAGACTATGTAATGAAATTGCCAGCATTAGTGCATTCCCATTCGCTTTTTCATTCTTTACGGATGACAGTTGTTCAGATGAGACAGCCAAAGACCTCTTCATTCTGATTCATTTTAATAGCAGGAAGACAGAAGGGAGCTTACTTGATTGAACTTTCATAGCTGTAAAGCTCCATGAAAAGTCTGTAATCTAACCCCAGATAATCTCTGATGAAGACTAAGAAACATGGAAGAATCAGAGAGGCTCAGAAAGAAGAAAAAGGTTCAGAAAAAGTTGTCATAAATGAAATGAGCCTTTGAAGAGTGGCAAATAATGAAGAGCTGTCAATGCTTTTGCTCTGAACTAACGTACATTGCTACTTGCTGCTATTAAATAGCTGCTGTACCTCAGCCTGCTGTTGACTGGTTTTCAGATTAAGGATATAAAGTTTCTTGTATTAAGTTTTATTCTTTCAGAGAAAAAGCACTGGCCCTTCAATGTTATATTTTAGCCTACTTCAAGAAAGCATCTTGAAAAATTCTAATAAGGTTTTCTTTTGGAAGAAAGTACTGGTCTTATTCAACAAGCACAAACAGGTCATGCATCACAAAATCAGATGACTCAAAATAGTGAAAATTTTCATCAGCAAAATGAAAAACTTTTTTTTTTACTTATGTTGATTTACACTGAATTAAGTTGGGAAGTTTGGATCTCTTCCTCAACAAGCATGAAAGATCTTATTTTTAATCTCTAGTTAACAGTGACAGGGCAAAATAGGAAAGAACTCAGTTTTGTATCGACTGAAAGAATTAGAATTTTATCTTTAGCGTTCAAGACCTCCTGCCATGCGTTGCTGCTACTGAATTCTAACTTGGAAGAAAAATCCCAGGGAAACAAAAAGCTTATAAAAAACAATGAAGTGTGATGGACAGTTAGGATACCCCAGCAGGTAACATAACTACAAACAGGTTTTAAATACCTGTAAACAAATTGCTATACATCTGACGTCTCCCAGTCTCAGGCACTTTAGCTGAAAACTAAGCCAGGGCAGAGATACACCTTATGCTAAAACAAAATATGTAAAACTTCTACTCATGTGTTCTAACTTTCTCACAGTGTAAATTATGAAGCCCCTCGTTTTATGAAACACACTGCAACTAATCTAACGAATTTTCAGGGGGAAGCAGCAACACGATGTAGTCTCATAAAGCATGCTACGAAACTAAAACTGTGCTGATGCAAAACAGTGGCTTCACTGTAAGTCACACAGAGAAAAGTTACTGCTATTAAACTGAATTTGAAAATTTCCCTTTTATGCTGTAATGCATGGGTACACCTTCTCTGGAAAAAATCCTAAATCAAATATCCTAAAGTGATCGTTATGTGGACAAAAATTACAAGATGCAGAAGCGGCTCAACAGTGTCCATGGGCAAGCCACAGGAGCCTATTCAATTACACTAGAAAGTCAATACCGGCTGTCAACATTTCTCTGTATTTAGTTTTACATATGTCTTTTTTTTTTTTCTCTATTGACTTGAGCACTTAAAGGATATTTCTAATCCTTTTACCATGCACTTCCACCTTAATAGTAGCCTCAGCAAATTAGGTTACCTATTCTTTTTGTACCTTCAAGAAAGAGAAATCTTCACATATCTGGTAAATAAAAGCAGCAGAGAAAAGGAAGCAGAAGCAGCCTCAGAAGTAGTGAGGTGCTTAAATAAAAAAGAACCCAAACCAAACAAAAACAAAAAACCAAACCCCAAAACAACAACAACAAAAAAAGCCAACCCTAAAAACCATGGTATCTGTTCCTGGTAAATTATTAGGCTTCTTGAACATCTTTCCAAAGATGGCCACCATCAGTAACATATAAAACGTGTTTCTTCAGGTATTCTGTACAGAAGTTTCTGGGCTAAGATTTCCCTTATGATCCCTCCTAAGAAGCACCTAGGCATGTATGTTCTTCACACTTCTCTACACCCAACTTATTCCTGCAAAGTAAACAGAACTGTAGTGATAGGACAAGGGGTAATGGGTTAAAACTTAAACAGGGGAAGTTTAGACTGGATATAAGGAGGAAATTCTTTCCTGTTAGGGTGGTGAGGCACTGGAATGGGTTGCCCAAGGAGGTTGTGAATGCTCCATCCCTGGCAGTGTTCAAGGCCAGCTTGGACGAGGCCTTGGGTGATATGGTTTAATGTGAGGTGTCCCTGCCCATGGCAGGGGGGTTGGAACTTGATGATCTTAAGGTCCTTTCCAACCCTAACTATTCTATGATTCTATGACTCTATTCTATAACAGAAGGTGCAGAATAAAAATTAATTTAAGTCCTAAAAACCCAAACCCCCCTACCCAAATAAAACCCTTAACCTGATTTTGTTGCTCCACTGGACTGCCATTGGAATTGTAATAAATTCTTGGGGTGTGTTCCACCACCTGCAGCTGCGCTCTGCCTCTAGCTCTCTTGAAGAATTCCATGGAAAACATGACAAAACATTTCTATTCAGGTGGGCTGATTCATGGGCAAGTCAACACCACCCCTCTTCCACAGCTGTCAGGCCCTACATAAGCAAATGAAGCCAGAAGAATAATTTTTGAAGACTAGAGCTCTGAACTGTTTATATTTCTACTGATAATTATCTGGTTTTATTTAGCATCTTATAAAGCAAGGCACAAATGTACAAAATTGCATCTACTAAATCAGGTAATTTTTATATATATTTACACAATTATCATAATATAAAATGTGCCAAGACATGGGCATAGCACAACAGTAGAGGAGTTGAGGACAACCTGATAATAAACACAAATACCAGGTCTTACATTTCTGTTTGTGCTTCACCTGAAGGAACATATTCATATGCAGATACACAAAGCAATCCAGCCACCATCCATTACTTTTCCACACATCATAAAGCTCAAACTTTGTTGCTAAGAAGCTGTGGAAGGAGTAAAAGGCAGTAGGCCAGCACCCAGAAGAAAATGATGAAGTAGAATAGCTCTGGCTGCTCAACAACTGTAATTTCATGAGTTGGTGCTGGAGTCTCACTTGCTTCCAAGTCCTTTTTCTTCCTGAAAACAGGAGAGAATTTGGTAAAAGGCAGGAAAAAGAAGAAAACTCCCCTCACTGTTAATATTTAGTGTAAAGATCAAAGGCTGACTAAAAGACAACCCTTTAATGAACCATTTCAGTATAGTCAGTTGGAGCCCAAGTTAGACTAGAAAGTGCATAATGGGCTTCAGCAACGCACTCCCTTAGGAGCCAATGTACATAGCCATTAATCCTCTGAAAACTCCGGACGAATTCTCGGGTACTTTAAATACATGCTGTTACAGTACAGTTGTTTGATCTAAGGTGATTTCCATCAGTTAAAATGATGCCTTTTATATCCAGAACAGTAAACATAGCTGTGAGCAATACATACCACACTTTCACAATTTTACTCATACACTATATCTGACTTGATACCTTTTCCTGAAGCCATCTACTTTCAGAGGTTCTCATGTCAGACACCAAAGCATTAAAAAAAATGAAACTAAGGCTTCGAGAAACCAACTAGCAGTTGGGATTTTGCAGGACAAATCCAGAATTCCAGCTTTCCAAAATTCCAGCTGTGGTTCATAAGGACAAAGCTTGGTGGACTCTGTCAGCCCACTGAGCTCTCATAACGACAAGAAAAGGACTTATTTAAAAAGGCACAAGATGGTACAGTCATTTTATGATTTTGTAATACCATAGGGATCACCCTCTGGTAGACTTTTTGTAAATCTACTTTTGGAGAAAACTGTTTTTTGGCATGTTTTAATGAGTCCTTTTTTGTGGCTTGGGGCATCCTACTTGCTCAGATATTATACTGGATATATACCTGAGTATTGCACAAAACTTGCTTGATATCAGCAGTCTGCAAACAGGCATAACTGTGACACATATTCATGCTTTTTTTTTTTTTTTTAACAGAAGCATAAGTGAGACCAGGATGCTGGATCCCAATAATATTTTTTTGTGTTTTCTGCATTTCATGCAACCATTATTTTAACTAGAAGTTCTGGGAGGTACTAACCAGTATCAGCTGAGAAAGGAAATCTAAAGCAATCCTTGTTTCTCGTAGATATGTAAGTCCTAATACCAAAGGGATAGACATTCTGCATGCAGGATCCATCACCCTAAGTCTAAAGTAAACACACATACAAGTTATAAAAACTCATGTGTGCTCTAAGAGGCCAGTCCACTGAAGTATTGTATTTCCTTAGCACTGACCACACTAAACATTGCCTAGACAGTCTTCCAAATCAGGAAAGAGTCATCACTGTCTGAAGACCTCACATTTGAAGTCATCCTACTCTTTTCTTTGTCTAAAACATCCACCATGTGGGGAAAGTGCTGACAATCTTGCTTAGACAGCTGAAGCTTTCCTCTCAAGTCAAGAGAAAGCATTTTAGCCAAGGGGGAGATCAAGCAGTAAAGAAGTTACCTATGGGAAACATGAGCTCCGAACCATTACACAAGACATGAAGTCAATCTCTACCATTACAGATAATTTCCTTTTTTAGCATTGTTAGAAGTACCTAGGGGTTATGGATTCCATGCAAAAGGCTTCTCTGAATAAGAACCACTCACCTGATAATCAGTGGATCTTCACCCATATCTGTCACCTTCTGCTCGTTTACAGCATAGGTTTCCTTAAACAAAACAGGAATAGATTATATAAAAAAATAAATAAATCAGCATCTTACAAAGATGGTAATTGTGTGTGTGTTTTATGCACAGTAAGTCTAACTTTTGCTCAAATAAAATAAAAGTGTGCTTATAAATTTATTCCCTGCCAGGACATCTACCACTGCAGTCTGGTTCACACACACAGCTGGAAAAAAATGTGAAATAAGATTTTTTGTTTGTTTGTTTTCAAGTGCTTTCATTTATCTGAAAAGTTTTCCTCATTCATATATATGTCAGTAGCTCTGACAGCACTGCAAAACTAAAGCATCTATATGAAATCTCCATTTCATTGAACATTGGGATGCTCAGAGTCTTATTTTGTGCCAAAAAGAGCCATATTCCTATCCGTGCTGAGCATATCAGGATTACTGATGCTGTCCCTCCCTTCTGACTTAGAAAATAAAAATCCAGAGCTGAGTTGTATAATGTGTTCTCAAGAAACCAGTATGAATTACATCTGCCATTGAGGATGCAGTTTCACATTACAACCAAAATTCCTCTAGAGTTAGCAGCTCCTATTGAGATAATACAGCACTACTGTGAAGGAAAGGGAAAAAGCCCAATCTTTCATTAAAAAGTACACCTCCAAAGACACTCAGCATTTTTGCAGGGCTGTGACCAGCACACTGTAGAACATGCAAAGAATGTAAAAACAAAATTCGAGCAGCAAATCAAGGCAGCTTCAAAGAAGTAAAGTGGTTAGGACAAATTAAGCCTCATAGTTACAATACACTTAATTGTAGTATTAGCTATTTCTTTGTGGGTTTGTTCAAGGTTCAATAAGGTTCAGTTCCATTATTCAGGAGAGTTCAGTAAAGCTTTCCAGCTATGCCTGGGTTTGGCACTAAAATTATTAGAAGTCACACGGCTTTGTATTATTACAGAGCTTTCTATTAGAGTAGACTCTTCCAGTATGTGAATTTTTTTGAGTTTAAGAGAAATAGAGAAACAGCAATAGGCAAATTGCACACACTTACCTCCTCAGAAGTATTAGGAGATCTTTTTCGGAGATAAATGTTGGAATCATCATCACTGGTTCTGAAATGTATGTAAAAGCAAAGTTTTTAAATTCATAAAGCTAAGTTTTGTCTGTAGTTCAAAGACAGCCACTGCAATTGCACATGCTAGTTTCAAACTATGCAAAACCAGAAATATGCACTGTAGCATGTATTAGAATATGGACTTGAATTTATCAGTAATATAAAAAATGGCTTTAGGAATTCTAACCCACAATAAAAAATCCATATGCTCAAATTACAATCTTTTCTGAAAAATGGTATCTGATACGGTTCTTGCATCTTTGACATCATTGACATCTAAGTGAGAATATACCCCAGGTTTTATGGATGTCTATAAATAAAGAATTGAGGGACTTTGTGGGGAACAGAGCGCTTGAAGGAGACAGTGGGTTTTTCTAATTCTCTCAAATTCACTAGACTGCCACAGTGATAAGCATCAACAAATTACAGTTCATGTCCCACTCAAATACATTACCTAAGAACTAAATTAAAATGTAAGAGGGAACAGAAGAATGGAGTAAAATTAGTTTTACTGGGTCTGGCTGGGGTGCAGTTAACTATCAGTATAGCAGCCCCTGTAGCGCTAAGCCTTGTATTTATAGCTAGAACTGTGCTGATAACACACCAATGTTTCAGCTATTGCTGAGCACTGCTCGAACAGCACCTCGGCTGTCTCTCTAACCCCCTGCCCCAATGGCTTGGTCTGGACAAGAGGCTGGGAGGGGACATGACTGGGACAGCTGACCATGGCTGACCAAAGGGATATTCCATACCACATGATGCTGTGCTTAGCAATTGAAACTAAGAGAAAAGAGTAAGTTGGCAGAGGGACACACACACGTTATTAAGGAACTTGTCTTCTGAAGCAACCGCTATGCCTGTCAAGGCTCTACTTCCCAGGAAGTAGCTGGACACTGCCTGCTGACTGGAATTAGAGAGTTTTGGGTTTTTTTTTGTCTCCTTCTGCTTTGCTTCCACATGTGGCCTTTGCTTTTTTCATCAGGTAATGAGGCAAACTGCTTTTACCTCAACCCAGCAATTTTTCACCTTATTTTCTCCTCCTATCCTGCTGAGGGTGGGGCGAGAGAGTGGCCAGCCAAGGTCAATCTACCACAAGGCTGTTCACTTCTTCACAGACAGAAAAAAATCATAACAAATATCTGTTGGAGTGAAGCAGTGTCACGCTTCTACATAGTGTCACAATAAACACAGATTATTTCATCTATGTTACAAAAACCTCTTTCTGTTGGAAAAACAGTTGTAACACTTCCATGTTCAAAATGCATGGGGTTCCAGTTGGGTTTTGTGTAGCAAAGTTTGTATAGCAAAGTCAAATCAAGTCCCATTGGCAATAAATTATTCAACGTGTTTAAGAGAAACAGAGGAAGAAGCCAATGAGTCCCAGTACACTGTTCCTAAGAGAAGTCTACAAGAAACATCCAGCGGACAGGGAACACTCCAAAAGACCAGGCATTCGTACCAGTTAGGTGCATTTAAAACAAAGTTAATGTGAAATACCTGGTCAATTCCTGACAAACAGCAATTTCTTCCAGTTTATCTTGTGACAGAGTAGTTGTGACAGCTTCTGAGATTTGCAAGTCTTCTTCTTCTATCGTGTTTTCCTCTTCTTCCTCCCCATTGCTACTTTCTTCTGATCTCTTTATGTCTATTGATAAATCCTCTACATGTTCTACTATGCCCTGTTGGAATTAAGAAACATTTTGCATTAGACAACAACATTGATTCCCCACTTTTCCAAGTATTTTAGTGGTGCAGCCTACTCAGATGCTAAATTGCATGTAGTACAAGATTGAAAGTCTCACTAAAGAAAACGAAAAGCAATTTCTTGAAAGTCATTTTGGATATATGCAGCTATAAAGCATCATCAGTTCAACATACATACAATTAGTTGTAAGTTCTTTTTATGTAAGGAATCATGACATGACATGGTTCTTTGAAGTAATCTGCTAAAACTTTTAAATCTATCCTGAATTAGTCTTTGAAGCTAACAGCAAATTAAATGACTTCATTACTCTAGTAAGTGTCAGGACCAGAACATGCCCAGCATGTCTAAGCAACATGCAGAGTAACATCAAATAGACACTCATTCCTGAATACCACTATCTAAAATTGCTACACTGAAAAACATGTAAGACAATTCCGAGTAAATGTCTGCAAGAAGAGCTGCAGCAGATTGCCTAAATCCAATATATTGAATAATTACCAAAAATCTCCTCTCCTTCTCCTTCAGTGTAGAAAAGCCTTCACCTTACCCATGTAACTTATCCTACTCAAGTTTTTGTAGGCAAATTTATTTGGATTCAGCCAAAAATTACCTTTGCCTGTATTCTACATCAGCAATGCTACTTTCTGTTCATCTCATTACAAGTTATTAAAATGCCCTCTGTGATAATCTCTATGCATAAGGATCATACAGGAGCCTCAAACTACTTTAAATATAATTAAAATTCACATTTTTTGCAGTACTCTTAATATTAGGAATTACTCTCTCTTTCAATACCAGAACTCAGGGATCTGCAATTCCATTCATTCCAGTAGAGGGCTGTGGCAAACTGTTATGGGACAGGAAACCAAGTATATGTTACATATTTCTACAAAACATGGCAAAATTAAAACAAATGAAAACCACTAAGTCAGATATGAATCCCCCATGTACACACAAAGAAATGCTGGTTATAACAAAAAATAAAAAAACCTCAGGATGCTGTAGAATAGTGGAATCTCGATGGTTGGTGACCTTTTTGCCATCTTCTTCAGTTTCTAACTCTTCTTCTACTAGTAATGGCACTTCCTTTTCACTAGAAGAATTCACATGACTGTTAATATCTGTTGTTTCTTCCTTGCCATTCTCACTTTCTGTTTTGGATGAAGGGACATCTGGCTTATTCTCTAAGTCTGGCTCTGGAGCATCTTCCTTGTGGTCCTGTTCTGGTAAGACCTCCTTGTGTAAAACATCTGTTACTGTTTCGGAAGAAGCTTTATCATTTCCAGCATCATAATCTTCAATACAGGGCTCAAGGTAAGCGTTCAAAACTGCTGATATGGGAACATTATAATGTGGATAATAAAAGAGATCGTGGGGTATTACAGATACTTTCGAAGAACTTGGCAGCACTTCAGCTGAAGACTCAACTTCATCACAGCTGTCCAGATCCTCTGGACTTTTAGGTACATCTGAGAGAGAGTCATCAGATGTGTCATTCTGTGTAGATAATTCTTGGATTTTGAGATCAGAACCATTCAGTGAACAATGGTTAGTTTCTGTCGTCTCAAAGGTAGGTGATTGCTCTGTATGCTCATTTTGTGGAATATTCAGTATTTCCTCATTTAGAAGATGAAGAACATACTTACGCGTATCTTCTTGTTTTGAGGTATCTTTTGGTAAAAGAACTGAAGTCTGGGGTTTGCTTTCTTCTACCTTATTTATAGATTCATCTGTAAGTATACCTGAAGTCGAAGATAATGGACTTAAAGAAGAAGTATTGGCTGAAAGGCTCTTAGTTTCATTGTCATATTCAGTAGAGGTTTCTTTAGTTAATTTTTCAGAGTAGTCTTCAAAAGAGTCAACAGAATTTTTCTGATCTGTCAGAATAGCTGGAGAAAGGTCATGGCTCTGTTTCAGTGAATCATCAGACATGCCTCCTTCACCTGGTGTGAATTTGTCACTTAGAACCTCCCAAGAGGAACTGGATTCTAAACTGACAGATCCTGCAATTTTCAGTGAGGTGGGCCTCTGAGGCTCCTCTTCAAACGTTTCCTGTGAATCACCTGACATGTGATTCAATTTCCCATTGAATTTTTCAGAAACAGTTTCTGATAGGACTCTGTCAGGGGTGTCATGAATATGAACCTTTGGAGGAGCAGGATGACTCCTTTCGTGATTAACAGTATACATGTTTTCTTCACTTTCACTTAAAATCAAGATTTTGCTTTCTTTTTCTGATGGTGTGTCTTTGATGTGAACATACGTCGACTCAATTGGAAGCTCCTTGTCAGGATCTGTAAAGTCCTCCTACAAGTGATGATACACCATTAAAAGACAAATCATACCTCAGATACCATTTTACTTTTCCCAAACGCTACAGGAAGAATAGCTGCTTAGCTCATCACCCCATTACCTTGTGAATGGCCAATTCATGAATCACTTATTTTGAACGTAGAGAAACCAATTTGGCAAGTCAAGAGGCTTGAACAAAGCTGAGCGTCAAGAAGCCACTTGTACAGGAAGATTAGAATGCAGACAAGGCTACTCCTCGGTTGTTAATGTATTCATCTCTCCCTGCTGCACCTGTAGTGACAACTGACATGGCCTTTTGAAACAATCCCAAACCCTGGGAATAAAATAAATCTAACAGGCCCACTAAATTCACTGTGAAATATATTAGCATAGTAGTTAATTCCATTCCAATAGACTGTATTTTAAAAAACGTAGTCTTTTTCTTTGTCCATTAAAATGCCCACAAGACTTAATGCCAACAAATCTTACTGCTCATCTAATCTAAAAATAGTAATTAGATTATTATAATAATTTTAATTCCAGTGACTTTAGTAATGCCCACCAATTTTATAAACTACAAAATTCATACCAACTGGAACCTTCAGTTAAGAAAGGAGAGGAAATGCCTTTAATGCAGGAGTAATCAATTATGTGCATATACTCTAGCAACAAACTTACCCAGATACTAGAAGGACACTGAGTCCCTTAGGGATCCTTTCAAAGCAAAAAGACTATGTTGAACTTGGTTTGTCTGGAACTACAAGTAGCCTCCAGAATTTTTCAACTTACACAGATCTTTTCCCCAGTTCCTGGGACTTCCCATTTTAATTTGCATTTTCTGTCTCCTGTCCCTTAATTCTTTTGTAAATTTACCCTCTGTTTCTCCAAAAGACCTTTGTCAATCCCTGACACTGTAAGCCCCTACTTACTACTCAGTTCTTTGTTTCTGATAAAAGTCTGCATTGAAGTCCTGGCCCTTTAAGCTGCAATGTATTTCGTGCTTACAGTGAGGGTTTTGACTGCTGCACTGACAAGATCCAGCCTCTGGTATCTTGTGTCTGATAATGGATAAATTCAGATTGATTGTGGTCCTCAAACTTGAGAGGCTAGAAGTCTAAATGAAATTCAAAGTCCAATGAATCATCATAGATGAAGGGATAAAATTCAGCCTTATTTAAGACTAATACAGCAAAGCAGCAGAACTCTAATGTAACCACGTCTAACTTCTGAAAGTTATAATTGCATGTAAATGTTTAAACGCACCATTCTACATAAAGCATTTTAGCAATCACCAATGAAAGTCCATTTGACTGGATTTAACAAAATTCTGAAAAATTAAACCTGAGTTTGTGGTTTATTTTAAATAGAAACCTAGAAGATATATACAGCAATATCTGACTTCATTAAGTACACCAAAGCAAATTAAAAAAAAATGACATGATGTAGAAATAAACACATACCGCTTCCAGCTCCGGGAAGTGTTCCAGAAACTGAGCCACATACGTCACAATTGACTGTTCATCAGGTGATTCCACCATGATATCTACGGAGACAGACACAAGGTGCTTCAGCACACATGGCTCTAAAACATTCTTTCAGAGGAAGAGATCATCACACATTTATCCTGCCTTCATGATGAAAGAAACAGCTACAAACACTTTTCTGACAGATAAAAGAAGTACTTTTCACTGTTGATGGTATTCGAAAAAGCTCTCAATGTCTTACTCTTATCCATTTTTTCTGCTTCCAAACACATACCGAACCCTGATCAGGGTCCCTTTTCATCCACCTTCATACTGTTGTTTATGTTGTCACTAGACAGTGATCTTGCTGAATGACAGCACCGAGGTTTATTTTTAGCAGGATGGCCCAGTCACCTTACAGGTGACCCATGAAAGCACACATAACCAATCTGTGCTTTCAGTCATAAAAGCAAGGCCTAATACCTGTCTAGTACAGTTCGGTAAAAAACACTGCAAGAAGCTTCATTTATACACACATATGCGCACATATATACTTACATTTACATATATAAATATATATATGTGTGTATATGCATCGTAAAGGAAAAACTGGAAGACGAAAACATATCTGAATAGGTATCTACCATTTTACTGGTATGGCAGACTGATACACTTCATCCTGGAGTGACGTTTAGTGTCTGCAGACTGTAGGTCTTACAAAACAGTGCTCATGTATTGAGACACCTCTCAGCATAACAGGGTGGTGATTAATGCCCACCAGTAATGAAGATGCCACATAGCATCTAAACATTAACCAAGACCACCACACGCAACTAAAACTGTAGTAAGATCTCTGCCCCCAGGTAGTTTACAAACATGACCGGAAGCATGCAGCTACAAGCCAGTGACCAATTCTTTTTTATTTTTCTTATCAATCAGCCTAACACACTGATCATGTCAACAGCCTAATCACTGGGAGGTTTTGGTAGGTATCACAATGCAATATTCATGAATTCATTATAGTTTGAAAGTTACCCAACAAGGTTGATGTAGGCATTTTACCTTCTGGTTCTAGGAGCCGAGGAACACCCAGCTTGTTTTGTGCTACGCTGAAAGCATTCTCCAGGTTTTCTCGAGCTGATTTCTCCAGTGCTTGCTTCATGTCTACCAAAGTACAGTCTATTGCTTTTATGACAGCTAAGAAAGCAAGACCACTCCTCCAACTGCTTGTAAAGTCCTGAACCGCAACACCGTACCTAAACAGAATTACACACAGTTCACATGGATGGTTGTGTTACAAAATCCAAAGAAAAGACATCATCAATTTCAAAGCCTCCTGAAGGTTAGAATTAAGGTTGCTGAAGTTGCACTAGTCACATCTGAGATCTTTTTGGATTTTGAAACACAAAATACATCCATAAAACACACGGATTCACAAATTGGATCAACATGGCCAATAGCTGACATCAACCTGCCTGTAGGAAGCAGTTAGTAAAAACAAAGCCCTCAAGAACTCAGCAACCACATTTAACATTCACAAAACCAAATGTGTGATTCCTGTTTCTGCTGCTCTCCAGCATTTTAATGCCATAGCTTGGGAAGACTGCCAACACTTAAATACTTAAAAACATAAGCATGAATGATTCACATTCTTGTGTACTTGGCCTTCTACAGCAGCAAACTCTGCTCTTCCAAATGCAAATGGTGTCAGTATATGTAGAAACCACGAGTGTGTTAGATGCTCAAAGTTTTGGAGGAAAAAACAACTGTCAAACTTGCAATGAAATACAGCCACAGAACAGAAACTTCTGCACAGACCACTGCATAACATGATTATAATGATGCTATTATGCTTTTAATAGTGAAGTTGCAGGAACAATTTTCTCCTATGTTTTCAATTTGTACTCTTTGTCTGAACTGAAAAGCCTATGGCCTTTACTTATTTCGTCCTCACTCTCCTTGTACCACCTCCTTGTTAATGACAGTATCAGCATTATTTTGCGACTAAACCTGTGGTTTCTTTATGGTCTGCACCCGCAGCAGTGAACTATGGATCTTGAGGGGACAGGTTTATTTGCACAAGCAGCACCCTTAGCTTCACTGAAGATAACCAAGGGATGATGTGACCTGCAGGACCAAGTATTTAAGGTGTAGATTTGTATTTTCAATACTAGACACAGAACATTTGTGTTCATAGACACATCTGGACGTAAAAATCCATCAACAGACAAAAATGGCAAACGTTCAGCTATCCAACTTGAAAGTAAGTTTGACCCATGCCCTCTTTAATACTCTCTGGCAGTCATTGCCTCAGATAACAATACATATAAAATACATTCTAGACATTTACACGTGCACTAGACATCTTACATTAAAGTTTTTTTAACCTAATGCTACCAGGTTAAAGTATCACTATACAAAATGCTTTGGTGAAAGAACTGCCTTTTTATTATAGAGAGATGTGTTTAGCGATGGAAATGGATCCAACCATTACATGTTCATGAGAAGCAACTTAAGATTCACCCCCTTCCTCTCTCTAATTCTGATGGAAAAAGCGACTTTAATAGGGGCTCTGTCCTTCAAGGCACTCTGCAGCACACGAGAAGCTGCCTTAGGGCTGCCGCTTAATTTAAAAGGCTGTTGCTGAAGTCTTTCAATATACTTGTTTTTTTCAGTTCACCCCTTATTTATGCCTACCCTTTACTTAGTGAAAGATATAAAACAGACTGCAGGAAAGCCAGGGGCAGGAGGAGGGGAGAACGATCCTGTTTTAAACAGCGTCAAGCAGAATAGTGCAAGTTAACATTTAACACTTAAGCCAGCAATGCACACAGCTTCAGGGTCAGATGGCTGCTTGTAGACACATGGTAATAGCGGTAATACCCCCCTGCAGAGACCCTGCACCTCCAAACTTAGAAAGCAGAAGAAGCCACCATGCACAGTAACACACACATGGGGCAAAGAGAAAGAGAAAGAAGACAAAGGAAGAGAAGGAAGACTCAGCTTCAGGATGGCAGATAGCAAAACACGATTTTGTACATGGGTTTGTTAGCTTACTTTCTGGTTTTCCTCTGTACCCAAATTAAAAGGGCTCTGATGGCTTTCCGCTGATCCTTCACTGTAATGGACATGTTTCTCTCTACGCTAGGAGTGCTGGGGTGGGATGTGTCTGACTCCGGACCACTGGGCCCAGAGGACAGGCTGGAGGAGGAGGAGTTCCTGTTGAGGTTGCCTGTCAGCTCCTTAATCTGCAATAAAAGGCAAAACACACAGTGTTCTTGTTTAACACTGGCTGCATAGAGAACTCGGTGCTTGTTCTCATGAAAACTTTAAAGATGCCAGTGGCATAACTGAATTTTAAGAGGTAGTTATAGACCTGCCCATTATAATTCTCAACTTGCATTGCCCAGGTGTGACAGCTAGCAGCAGCCCAGCTGCCAACCCCAGAAAACAGAAAGGGCAAGGTACCAGTGCACCCTGAACTGAGCAAACTTGTATTAAACAAAGAGCACAGAAACAATGTCCTTGACAAAAATGTTTAACTGAAATTGTTCTCTTCACAGGTCTTGCTTGGTTGAAATATTTTTAGTCAGGAACCGGTGACCTGCAGCAGCACTCCTGTCCTTGGTCAGCATTGACATTTGATTCCAAATTATCAACTCTGCTACTCTTAGGTCCCTCGTGCCCTCTGCTGCTAACGCAGCAGATTCTGATCGCAGCATCCCTGCCTGTGACTGTCTGGCCAAACTGGTGCCGTGCAGCACTGTTCAGCCTGAGGAGCTCAGCCAGGGAGAGAAACCCCAGTGCAACTTTGAGATGAATTTTTAAACCTATCACCATTTTTTAAATGAAAGAGAATGAAAATCCTCACTGTCTTACAAGAGCTGCAGAACCCTTCCACCATCTCTCTCTGTTCATTACAATTTGGTATTGTCTAGAAGGTAATTTTCAAAATACATGTAGATTATAGACCAGTTTTAATCTAAGCCTGGGGCTAAATCCATTTTCAAGCTCAGATCAGTTTTATCAATTCCAGGCCCTTCAAGATCTTTCATTTGGTCTTCTACATCAGTTGCAAATTTTTGCCATGTTGAGTAAGCCTCCAGAGATCAGTGATTCTACATGGAATTTCCCACCACATTGTACCAATCCAGAAAAGGTTACTGAAAATAAACTGTGACCTGGAACCAAACCCAAGACATTGGTTCAGATCCAGGGAATCTGGAACAGAACCCTAACAAGGCACAGGAGAGAAGGGAAAGTGGTAATCTGAAGCTTTAATTCTGGTCCAAGTCAAACAAAGGCTTAAATTGTTTCCTATTTACACCGAAATACTTCAAATGAAGTAAAATGAAACAGCTGCAGGTATAAAGTTAGGAGGCAAAAGCTCAGGTTTGACATGTTTAATTATGTTCTTTAGGATGAAAAATAAATTTGAAAAGCAGTGCTCAGCTGGAGTAGATTGATACTAGGAAGACTGTTCACTTATGATTAAAGTATTCGAGTTGTATTACCTGAAAAAACAAGATTATATTCCATATTAGTCCAAGAACCAGAGAGGAATTTCCATCTGCTATTTCTGCTGCATCGATACTAACAAGCTTTACCTGTAGAAGAGATCATAAATTCAGAGCCAAATTCAAAGAAGCAAGGTAAATGCAAAAAATGCACCCAGACTTCTGGGCATGTCCAGAACACTTCTGCCACTGACTGACCAGCCAAAAAGCAATTCTGAAAACTTACGTTATTGCTAATCTTCCCTGATCACAAATGCCCTGCTCATGGATCTCCTATCTCAAGCCCCCAGCATAGTCTGCAGAACAGAAATGAGCCCAATTCTGCACCCTGAGAACCAGAAATGCATTTCCTCCTTATAAAAATTGAACAAAATGGTGCTGCCTCCAGGGGATCCTATTCTTAAAAAGTAGAGTCACTTCTCATACAAAAAGTCCTAATAAGATCTGCTTACTTCTGTTTTGCTATGTAACTCCCTTCTCCTTGCTTATCTCATCTCACATAGCTTGTCACAGAGTTCTGATTAAATCAGTTAGCAAAGGATAGGGTTGCCTAATCCAAGCAAACTCTAGACTTTCCCACACTGTGGTTTCTTCCACCTGATAACACCAGGATGTTACTCTCTTTGACAACACAGACTTGGTTTTGGCAAAGGTTATGGAGGAGGGAGGAAGCAAGGAAGCTGTCTGTACTACACATGGCACCCAGACAGTTAAAGCCCAGCATACAGCTCATTTATCACTGAGAAATCCTGTGCATGAAGAATCACTTAGCAGCACTTTACCCTGCTGCCCCAGTTCTACAGAAGCGTCCGCTGATGAGTTCCACCCACTGTGGTTTAATATCTAACCCTGAAGCTCTTGGCTACCAAGGCATTTTGCCAACACTTTCATTACCACCCTTCACTAACCAGTTTGGTTAAACTGAAAAAAGGAAAGCAAAATAACTTTTATCTCGTGGTTTGCCCAACAGTTTTCAATCTTAGCAAGAAGACACCTCTAGCTGTCATGTTTCAGGGCTCAGATTTCTTGCTAGCTCCAAGGTATTTGGCATGGGAAAACCTTTAAAACCTACTATGTCTGAATAGCAGTTTCTTCAAAATGGTGAGTGGTATTTATCATTAGACTGCTCTCAGTGTCAGCTCTGTACTCTCACTGCTGATTATGTTTGTCACCCAGCTCAGCAGGGATACCTGGCTACAAGATACTGGATCTTACCCTTAAGGAAACAAGAAATCCATAGAAAAGTAGGTGTTTTAGCACTACTAATTAAAAGGCTGTCTGTGTCTAAGGCTTCTGGAGCAAGGCCTGGCCTTGCTCATTTTGGTTCTAGGTTGTCCTGTAGTGAGCTCCTGACAACTAGACATGCTCCAGCTGCAGCTCTGTAATGTGCTGATATCAACCAAGAGAAAAATATGCCATCTGCCAGTGGGACTGAGCTGCATTTGGGTAGAATCAACTGGGAAACTGTTAAGAAATATGTGAACGTGTGAAATATTCCTTAGCAGTTCTATAGCAGGACACAGACATACACATTGAGGGCCAGATCAGCCCCTACTGATGGGAGTTTCAAAAAGGAGACTGGAATACCTGCAAGTTACTGGACAACTTCTTAACCTTTCACATCATCTCCTGGGGAAAAAAGGCAAAGGAGGTTAAACCTCCCGCATCCATGAGGTTGTAAGAGATCCACTAAGAACCTCACATCATGCTTATTCCCACAGAGGGTTCTCAGTGATTCTCCTGCATGACTAGCATGGTGCCACAATCTCCGGAGCAAGAGCTAAGCTCATTGTAGGGAAGCAGCAAAGTTACATCAGTTGCTGTTGTGGCATTCCATGCAAGGCAGGGTTTTGCCCATAAGCACACACTGGATCTTTCCTCACCCATAAAGTTTAAACCCTACTGCAGCCCTTTATAGGACGTAGTCTAATAATTGTTTTCTCCTTCTGAAAGATCTAGGTATACCATATATATGAGTTGTTACATGGCTGCGATTTCTCTTGACTCCACTGCTTCTCACATTTTTCAAGAGCAGCAATTTTTCAAAACACAAGCCACATCCACAGGGCTTTGGAATAAAGCCCTAATGGGAGAAATAATAAATAAAGAAATGAAGAAATAAAAAAGAATGAATAATTTCAAGCTAGAGGCTCTCATCTTGCTTGGTCACTTACAATAGGAATTGATGTTGCAGTAATACTGCACTGACTACAAAGGAAGTTATATCCTTATAAGGTTTTGATTCCTGGAATTATACTTTTATGTCCTCAGATTTATTTTTTCCTGCCTTTGACTTATTATCAGCTGCTGCAGGAGTTTGCCAGATAAATACATGATTTGTAATACTGTAAATATTACTGACCAAGTCATCTACCTTCAGCGGAACTGAAGCAATGCCACTAATACCCAGTTCATAAGAATTACCTGCATTTCTTTTCACTTCCTTTTAATATCGAATTCATGATCCTTTAATCCTGTTGAACATTTACATTATAAAATGAAGAAATAATCCTTGTTTTAGACTCTGTAGGTGTTCTCACTGTGCATTTTTATGTGCTTTACAGCCTCACTGCTAAGGTAAGTCATAGTGCCTTTATTCCTCTTACATACATGCAGCACATCAGACTAATTACAATTTCAATATAATTTGCAACATACATGGAGAGAAAACATTAAGACCTTTGGATATACTCACATTACTGTCCTCCAAGAACTTCAGTGCTTTGGCTATGTTGTTCAAACGAAAAATGCGATGGCTTGAAGATTTGTATTCATGCATCTAGAAAAAATAAAAGCCACACTGTCTGTAAAAACAGTAGAATTATTCACCATGTCATATGAATCTTAAAAACTATTGACAAAGAGGCAAAATAAGACTAAGGTAACCTACCTCTGTACAATTACTGTCATCTTTGCTGATCAGTAAAGTGCTTCAACTACATGATCTGCCCTTGCAGTAGCAAAACAGGGTTAGCAACCAGCTTTCCTGCTTTCCAGATGTTATCCCTCTCTTCAACCTGCCACATTGATTATTTATGTAATCATGCCCCAACCATGTTCAGTCACAGGATCAAATTTACCTGAAAATTCATAATAATAGATTTATCTTTTTTCTTAAAATGGGTTCAGCAAATCTTTCTTAAACTGGTCCTGGGTTTAGCAATAGCAGTCATTTTTCTTCTTCTTAGTAGCTGGTGCAGTGCTGTGTTTTGACTTTCAGCCTGGGAACAGCGCTGATAACACTGATGTTTTGGTTTGACCAAGGACTTTGTGAGCCTCATGCTCTGCCAGGGAGGAGGGAAAGACGGGAGGAAGCAGAGACAGGACACCTGACCCAAATTGACCAAAGAGGTATTCCATACCACAGCACGTCATGCCCAGGATGTAACTGGGAGTTACCCAGAAGGGCTAGTAGACTGCTTGGTCGGGCTGGGGGGGGGGCGAGTTATCGGTCGCCTGGTGGTGAGGTGTTGTATTCTCTTCCCTTGTTATTTCCTTTATCATTACTATTATTGGTGGTAGAAGTAGTTATCTGTGTTATACCTTAGTTACTAAACTGTTCTTACCTCAACCCGTGGGAGTTGCATTCTTTTTGATTCTCCTCTCTGTCCCCCCAGAAGTAGGGGGAGGGCAAGAAAGGGGGGGAGTGAGTCAACGAGCTGCCTGACTGGTTTTAAACCATGACAGAACCGAATTTTATGATCCTATTAGGAAGCGTGAGCAGCTTTCATTGCAGGCACAGGCAGGTGGGAGGCAGATATCTTCACTTTGGCAGAAATGAAACAGATTTGTTGCATGCCTGTCTCCCTGCAGTTCCACTTTAGCACCCAGTTTCCATCACACATGTGCAGGGAAACCTAACTGCCAGTGCAACAAGTCCAGCCAGCTGACCTTACCTCCTTCCCTGACCTGCTGGGCACAGCCTCAGGTTTACCATGAGGTGTCACCCCCTTCAATTCCTTTCCAGCCTGGCTTTCAATGCAATCTCTGTGAATGCACACAAACACAGTGATGCTTTTGCTAGTGCTCCCCAAAACTGCAAGTGTATTACAAAACAAGCAGTTGTGAATGTGTGACCACAGAGGCCATTCATGCTGCAGTATGCAGATGGCTCAGTCACTGTAGACCATCATCGTCTGAGTGCATCTGCAGTGGTGAGACAGCTGCAGAACACGTTTCCTCTTATCCAAGTGTGATACCCACATAGAAGAGAGTACTTGCTGTCAGGACTGATGGAGAAAGAAAACATGTTAACTATAGCTGGTCATTTATATTTGTACTGGGTGTTTCCATTTCTGGTATGTACAACTTTCTACAGCTCTTACAAAGAAAGGAGGAGGGAAAAAGATTCTGGTAAGTGAAGTTTTGCTCTTCTGATTTATACCCTATCAGTAAGACTAATGAAGTCTTAGCCAGGATATCAGAACTAAACGCACAACTACATCAAGCATCAGCAGACCTATTAAGCGTGCATCAGACAATGTAGAAACAGAATTCATTGAAAAAAAACAATACAGCAAATATATCCTTCCTTGGTAGCATGACTTGGGTGATCTCCAAATGGGATATGTGAGCATTAACATATACATACCAGCTTTTGTCCTGACAGGACCTCCAGTAGTGCCATCAAGATTTTGCCATCTTGTATATCAACAAACAAGTCTTTCACCTTCAGAGGAGGCTTGCACTGTGTAGAAAATTAAAAAAAAAAAAACAAAACAGGTAGCTTTTAAAGCAGTACTTCTTGATAAGTCACTATGATTTCAGAGAGTAAGAAGGAGAATTTTACAAGACTGAGATACTAGGAGTAAAACTTAGCCTGCAGGAAGAAAGGGCTGACTACGGAACCACAGAATGGTTAATGTTGGAATGAACCGTAAGATCATCTGCTTCCAACCCCTAGGCCATGGGCAGGGGCACCTCACACTACACCATGTTGCCCAAGGCTCTGTCCAACCTCGCCTTGAACACTGCCAGGGATGAAGCCTTCACCGCGCAACCTGTTCCAGTGCCTCACCCCCCTTACAGTAAAGAACTTCTTCCTTATATCTAATCTAAACTTCCCCTGTTTAAATTTAAACCCGTTACCTCTTGTCCTATCACTACAGTCCCTAATGAAGAGTCCCCCTCTGGTACCCTTGTAGGCCCCCTTCAGATATTGGAAGGCTGCTATGAGGTCTCCATGCAGCCTTCTCTTCTCCAGGCTGAACAGCCTCAACTTTCTCAGCCTGTCTTCATATGGGAGGTGCTCTATTCTTCATATCAGTGGCAATTCTGGCCTAGGAATGTCAGAGCTAGAACTGAGGTACAGTATTCATGTAATTGAGATAAGACTTATTCCAGATTTCCCATAACAGAGTATCACCCTAAATAGTCTGCCTAGGAAGTGACTACCCAAGGGTTGGGTGCTGATCCCTCAAACTACGACCAGTGCAGAAGAAGCAAATCCCACTTTATGTTGAAATAAGCCTGTAATCCACAATGTCTCCTCTGTAAGGTTTCTGGTGGTGTCATTCTGTTTCCTAGTATTTTCATTTCCATTGCTGCCCATTTCTTTCCCTACTTTAAATAACAGCTTCTTCTATTGTGCCTCTCTCTTCTCAGCAGACTCCTCCGAAGGGAACCATCTCCTCACTTCACCAAGGTGTCTGATGATGTGTACACTATGAAGCACACAGCCAAGTCAGCTCAGCCCTTAGGAGTAGTCCCAGCTGCAGCAATTATGCTCTTTTCAGGTGTCACTCACTTACGTATCCCTAAAGAGCACGATCTTTTCATCTCTGGTTGGGCAATGCACTACTGTTCGATTAAGCGCTGCTTCTGGAAAATTGGACAATATGTTTTCGTTACTAGCCTTTAATCTAGCCAAGAGTACTAAATAATGATCTGTACTGAAGGAAAGCAAAGTATCCTTCATTTAAAAATCAAATAACCTATCTGAAAGCCTCAAACCCAAACCCTTTTTATCCTTTCAGTACTTAAGGGCAACCAGAACTTGGAAGATGCAGTCTACTCCTAATTATCCCATGACCAGCAGAGCCAGCTCCTCTCAAAAGATGACCCAAATGGGATCGTCTGCTCCAAAAGAGGACACAGCACACCATAAGTTTCCTGAAAAAGTACAAGAAGACTTCACTGCTGTTTTTTAAATAAACAAGCCACTCTGCAAGAAGTGCTCCTTTGAGGATAAAGGTCACCTTCCTCAGTGGGTGTCCTCAGAGAATCACCTGTAATTAGAGAGAGCTTTAGCAAAGCTTCGGTTATTTACACGGGTACGTTTACTATGCCACTTAGAGGAAAAACATTCAATATAGGGGCAGACTTCTGCCTTTTCTTCAGAGAAGCACTTTTCTTGGTTGAATCCAGAGAAAACAGTTCACCTGCCCACTCAGATTCTAAGACTTCACATATTTGGCAAGGCAGAATTAACAGCACCCTATAGGCTTTTAATGATCTAATTCCTTCTGTAAATCAAAGACCTTTTCCACAGTCACATATTTGACAACCTTTTCTGACAACTTCCAAAATTACTGTTAGTATAAAGCCCTAGATCCTGATTCACAAAGGCATCATGTAACACTGCCTTTGTTCTGAGAGACCTTTGGGAGCACCTGCTAGTCAAAACATTTCCTGCTAGTCTTATTCTGACTTTCCAGTGAGGATCCCTTTATTTCTTCAGCAAGACTCAGTTGCAGAATAGAGGACTTAAGCAACTATATATGTGATGGCTTTCTTCTAGAACTCCTTTACTTTACTATGTCTGAACTGCAATCACTTCCCAAGAACTACAGGAGCTAAACTGAGAGTCAGCTTGTAGCCCAAACTTGTTCCCAGTCTGTACTTTATGAAATTCAGACACAGATACTAGAAGCACTGTGAATTTGGAATGCCAGTCCAAGTTAAGACCTTTTATAGATTGGGAAGCTGGTCTGATTCCTTGATCTTGCACTAAGCATTGCTTCTGTCTCAGGAATATTACATGTGTTTTTTTTCTCTTTCTATGTTCAACAGCAGGAAAATCGTTCTCCAAGTGGCAGACTACTCAGGAGAGTTATCACTACTATCAATAAGAAAAGTAAATGAGGTTTAATAGCCATATTATGGTGTGATGAAGAAACAATCACATCTTAAAAATATGATGTCCAAAAATTAGTTCTCTAGTGGAAGTGGATACATAAGGATCCCATCATACAGCCCTCCTCCTTTCATGACTGACAGGTAAGGAATGGCTCCCATCTGCAGCTCTGGGATGAAGCCAGGTTCTGAAGAACATAGGCCATGTTCTGAATGGCTCCAATGTCTGAACTTCCAGTCCACGGAAGAACACAATTACCTCAGAGCAGTCTCAGCCATATTTGACTTTATGTGAGTATATTCTGTGGGAAAATTCTAGCCTCATGACAACAATTAACTCAGGCTTAAATGCACCTGAGGTGAACTAAAGCCAGCCAAGCATTTGTTGTGCCTGAAAAGCATTATTTTTTTTTAAACCATAAATATGCTTTCTGCTTCCTGTCATTCTCTTCCAAACATCCCCATATGCACAGAAGTCAACTTTGTTTCCAAATTTAAACTACTTTAAAAGACATTGCCTGCAATAAATCTATGGTTTGGCCCTTGTATCCCAATATCAAGGCTGTTTGTCAGTCTTACCTTTCCCAAATGTAGGTTTATCCATCTGGTAAAGGTCCTCTTCTGTACATTTTCCCGTTCCACTAGAAATACCAGAAGCAAAAAAAAACAGCACTTAATTTTCCAGAAGAGGAAAACCTTGTAGGAAATTTCAAAAACTGATGCACAAAGAAGTCAGAATAAAACAAATATATTCCAAATCAGGAAATATAAGGTTGAGCTATGGTGTTTTATACAATTTCTTTGCCCAGACATGAGCTGTGCACTTGAGGATGAATTCTAAAGGATGTAGGAAGAAATCTCTCTTCAATTTTCACTGCAGCTTTTGGGAGGTAAATATTTAAGTGTCGTGCACAGCTCCCCAGTGATGTTAGCCTCTGAGCAGGCAGCTTGACCCTTTTATGTCCATTTATAGGATTATTGCTTTGATGCCTCATGCAAATTGGGCTGCTGTGGATTCCAGTGTACTTGTATGCACAAGGAACAGGACCACATTAGCAACGCAACAATTTTGTCTTCATTCTTATGAATGGAAAAACCTCGTCAAATCTCATCTTCCCAGTCTCCTAACTGGTGCATTTAAAATCAAAATTCCAAGTCCCTACATTGAAGAATCATTTTACTTATATTGCAGTAAGAGGAGGAGTGCTTGCTCCTTGCCAGAAGTGCTGCAGGCTAGGTGCTGTACAAACAGCTTTTGAAGAGTTTTTAATCACATCTGCGATTTCCTAAATCCATTTCCATAGTGAACTACAGCAAAAGTGTAAGGGGAATCAACATTCATTTACCTTCTAATATAAAAAAGTAAACCATATATCTAATATAAAGGAAGTAGACTGACAAAGTAATATTTCGTGGAGACAATTATTCTCAAGTGTTTCTCAAATTTCACTTGAATTAAGGAAATCTGACAATTTATGAACAAAAACCACTGAAACTAGTTATATGCTGTATTTCAA
This sequence comes from Neopsephotus bourkii, assembly GCF_033783945.1. Classification (NCBI taxonomy): domain Eukaryota; kingdom Metazoa; phylum Chordata; class Aves; order Psittaciformes; family Psittacidae; genus Neopsephotus; species Neopsephotus bourkii. The sequence continues at coordinate 403,838 of NW_026900878.1, forward strand.
TTTACTCACAGAGCATATCAAATACATTTTAGAATCATTTTGTGTTTCTTCAGCCCTACAAAAACAGCTAACCTATCTACTGGGAAATCACTTTCTGTAGAAGTCTGGTTTGTTTTCATTGGTCAGACTAATTATAGACTAAGTAGTAGCTTATGTAAATCACATTTTAATATTGTTCCTTTTGATCATTTTAACTTAAGGGTCAGCAGTCTCTAATCATATGTATAATTGGTTTCCTTATTTTGATGCCTTGGAAGACAGCTTTCAGCATGAATCACATCTGTCACTGATGGCTGTTCAGGCCTTTTAAGTCCTCTTACTCCTGTAAAACCTGATTTTATGTGAGATTGGTTAAAAAAAGTCATTACCCTTTAAATGCTTTAGAAAACATGGAAAATGACAAACTAATTATTGCTGCTGGCTTTTAAGATATCTTGGAAAAATGTGCACAGATTTGAAACAGCTCTCTACAAATGAAACTGTAAGTTATATGAGAGTTCCAGAATATCTATAAAAACCCTACAGCATTTACCACCCACAAATCTCAAAGTACAATAAACTAAGAGATGTGTCATATCTTTCCTGGGCTTCCCTTCCTTCAACACCTTGACCCCGGAACTGGCTTTCCAAGCACTCACACATCCACAGTTCTGTGTCACCTAGGGTGTAACTTCCACAACTGATCTGTTAAAATTAACTTTTGAGGGTGGGTGGAGGTTAATGTTAAGCCAAATCTGTTCCCAGATATACTTCTTTTTTGTTCAAATGCATGTGTTGGTGGAGAAGGGAAGACAGAAGAGGCGCAGCAGTGGCAGGCAACAGGGCCACCTCTTAAGCAGGTCTGAAAATACTCAGGAATTCTCAGGCGGGCAGCATCATGTTTCAGGGAGGATGGGGGACCTTACCTAATGGGCTGGATATACAGAATCCCAGTGTTGACCAGAATCAAAGAGGAAACATAGAAGGTACACAGAAGCAAAATTAATGTTTTCTGATTTCATCAGAGCCTTGGCTTTTTGGTTTTCAGTCCAATTTTTCACCAGTCACTTTGGCAACCTTTATTTTCATGGTAAATAAGGATAAAAAAGAGAGCTGTGTTTATTTACAGATCATCCATGAAACTGAGCACACACTGGCTCCTAATTTTGCTGCAGAAATTCTATCATGGATGCAAATTACAGCTGCACATATGCCTTAAAAGATGGGTGAGCCAAACTGGTATTACTGCTTCGGGAAGCTCACACACATACACACACACACACAAAAAAAATCCCTAAAAGGCTCATTCAGGAAAGAACTTGCACATATACACAGGTTTCTGACACCAATCAGTGATCCTTCCTACAGCAAGCAGCCTCTTTCAAGTAAGAATGATGACTCCAGAACAGACAGTAGTTGACTCTGTAATAGTCTAAAGCAATAGTAACTGGATGGGCAAAAGGAAAGAGGAGGAAACGTGTTTAGAAAATCCCTAAAGCAGACAAACCCCTAATGCAGGCCATATGCTCAGTGGTAGAGTTAATGGGGAAAGTTCAGCACAGGTATTTACTGATATGCCTGTCCTGCGTTCAGCCTTTAACTGTTATTCTTCTAGAGCTTTGTGGACCTCCCAGTTTCAGTACAGCCCCTCTTCTCCACAACCTTTTCATTTGAGACGATTGCAGAGACTATATAAACTTTATGCAGTTCCTATAAATTAAATGCAATCTTTTTTCTCCTTCGCACCTACTATTGTATAAAAATGAAGAAAATCATTCAAGTCTAAAGTTCCTATGCCTATGTATATAGTTTACTGAAACTGCACTGTGTTTACTGGGCAGCTAGAGAGCAATAACACCATTATAAAATAATAATTACACACACCATATGGCTGGCCTGCACACAAATCCTATGCTGGAAAAGAAGGATGTCTGCTGTGAGGGTTGGATTCAAAGATTTAATGCTGGAAGGTAGTAAACAGTTAGGAATTGCCATTTTGGTTGAGCTCAACTCAGACCTTGACAAAAGAGAAAAACACAAAGAGAAATTTTGACCACCACACAGAAGCTGGGTCTTCCATACTCTTCCAATACACTCAGCTGCAACATGCTTTTACAGTAGGGTCTTAGATGTTGGAAAGGAACAGCTTTATATCAAATACACAGGTAAGGCATTGACAGGCATTTGCTGCATTAATTTAGAAGGGAAGAAACCTCTAGAGAAGCAAGAGGTGTACTGGTAGGATGATGAGCTTATTGTATAACCTGCACAGTTCTCTGCCCACAACTGTGACCTAAAAGAGAGAAGAATTTGGCAGAATTTGGCTCAGGCACAGTATCTACAGCCTAGTCAGTTTGCAAAGAAATATTTACAAAGATATATATTCTGGTTTGTCAAATCTTATGGCAAAGGCGAGTCATTTGTTATAGAGTAAAACTAAGCTAGCTCAAAAACCACTTGGGTAAATTCAAGGTTAAGTCATTAATGGACCACAGAGTCCCGGTGCTTTCCTCGGTGGCACTATTTCCTTCCCCACCACCCTAGAAATTCCTCAGGCATTTACTGATAATACCATTTCCTCCTTCAAATCGCCTGAAAGGTCACTACTGTTGCAATACCTAAAAGAAGCCAATCCCCTAACAGCATCTACATTCAACAGCAAATTAGAGATAGCAAATATTGATTTACTTTTAAATACTATTTATTCTGTTGTTGCAGAACCAGTTATGAATACTCCTCTGAGACACATCACCATGAGGCTGGGCACATCAAGTAACTATTAAATGTGGAAGCTGATGTGAGTGGAATACTTGTCAGCGTGTAATTACATTGCTTCAGAAAACTGCTTGATTTCCATGTATGTATATTACAGAAGTTCACTTGAATTCGCTTCCAAAGCTCTTAGCATTTCATCCAGGATATCATCATCAGATGTCATTAAAACCTTCACAACAGGCCAAGCTGGCTTTTAGACCCACTTGCAACTTACCTTGAAGACATCTTACTAACTACTGGTTTTATAACACACACAAAAGCCAGCTTCCTTGTTTCTCCTGCAAGTTATAACCTCTATAGATGTAAGATATACCTGTCATTAACATTGAGCAAGTCGTCAAGACAGGAATGGTGGTGGTGGCCACCTAACTGTGAAATAGGATGTTTTGACTGCCCTTGGCTTCAGGGGCAGTAACTTGCGAGGAGAATTGTCATATATCCACTTCATCAGTAACCAATGGCTACCATAAGACCAGCTTATAATGTGTATGGCTCCAGAAGTATCCAAGCATCTGCTGAAGTCTTAGATCAGAAGAAAATGGAACTTCTTATTACACAAAAAAATATGTGGGAAACTGCACGATATTTAAATACTAGAACCTAACTCCAAAAAGAAACATAGTTCAGACACTTGTCTTGGGAAATGCAAATTCCTCTCCTTTCACCTTCCTCACCCCAAAACTGCGGTGCACACATCCAAGCAATGGATCAGTCTCCAAAGAATACACATGGAACAGTCTACTTCTGAACAACTCAAACTCAGGCCACTAAATAAAATGAGAACAGGATTTTAAACTGGGCTTCATGCTGTTCCTATAATGTGACTCAGCCCAAGTATTTCTGATTGCTACTCATCATACTATCAAGTCTGAATAGTGTTTTCTCTGCAAATTTTATGTTCATGAAGGAAGCTGGAGTGACATCTTTGAAAATGGTTTTACCTAAAATTGCTCATTTGCTCCAAGTTTGTGCTACTGTGTCTCAAACACTGAAGAGTATGTTTCCAGGCATGCTGTTTTTACAGAGCCTTGTCAGGCTCTCCCAGCAATACCATTAGATAAAGAGAACGGGTTTGATTTATTTATTTATTTATTTATGCATTTTTACATAGACTCAGACCTATGGCATTGAGTAGCCAGGCTGAATTTTGGTGTCAAGAAAGAGGCTGGTATTGGACTATGATCTGCCTCACTGAGCTTCTGTATATAGTACAGCTGAGACACTTGAATCCTAGCACCTTCTACCTTTTTTTTTGCGTATATAGATGCAAGTAATTGTATATTCAACAAGCCATGCCATTACTTACAACAGTCAGGCATCAGGTACTGCAGGGTGATAATAGGCACAGGATACCGACAGCTGTAAGGAAGCACAGATCCTTGTCTACAAGACCTTTCACTGTTCAAACACAACACACGGGACAAAGTTCAGATGCAAAGACAAAAGACAGGGCACATGTAAGCAACACATCTGACATGGGAAGGGTGATTAGAGATGAGTAAAAAAAGTAGGGGTGGTAAGAAAGGGAGACTGGGGTTGGAGTAGCAACTGACAGCAAAATAAATGGAGAGTTTAAGATGAAATACGCAAAGTAGGGCAGTGCTTCATCTCAACACAGACTTACATCAAATAAATTGAACTATGAACACTCAGAAACTTAATCTCTATCACGTAGTTTACAAGAGGCTGAAAAGATAGCTCACAACATAAGGTAACATGTAGGAAAAGACTTTCTTTCAAGTATATATGGTGCACTCCAGCTACACTGCTCAGTCAATACTTAGTACTTACAAGAAAATCTCCATATTTGTAGGAGTGTGAATTTTAAAAGCATAATCAAAATATAGGGAATAATTTTTTCCAGATTGCCCACAAAATTCATTTTATAAGCTTCTGAATTCCTGGGAATTGTGTATTTTCCTTGTGTGTAACAAACCCTCAAACAGCTTAGAAGATTAATACAAATTTTCTTTTCCATCTATACAGGGGTTGAAGGCTTTGTTGTGTACCATATGCCAATTTTATGTAATTTGGAGCACATGAAATATTAAATCTTAAAACCCCTGGTTTTCTAAAGGAAATATTAACTACACTATGTAACATGAGACTGCTCTCAAGTTACCTCCCATGAAATGGGGCCGCTAAGCCTTCCAGATGAAGTTGTTAAGTTAATTGTTTGTTGAAACTGACCCATTTATTAGGGTCATTATTAAATTTCTATGGCAGGTGTTGAAAGCTTGAAGCTTTTTCATTCCATCAAAGTTGCAGAGGCTGAATCTTACTGGCTCAAAGTTCTCTAAAACTCAGGTTGGTGCTGCAGAACACAAACATTGCAGGATCATGAGCATTACTTTTTCATTAGCTGCAGCTAAACAGGTTTCCTTTGGAATTCAGGGTTTGGTTATAGCAAAATATTTACTGCTGCAATTGGTATATTAGGATTATATACACCAAACAAATATTGCAGGATGAACATGAGGTTTCTGAAAAACTCTTCCTGCTTTAATCCACACAATATCTGAGACAGATGTTCCTCTTACCAATGTATCAGAAAGATGAATTTACTTGTAAATTCTACAGAGCTCTGGAAGAGAAATCCTACATAAAATATTACTATTAGAGATGATCAAAATAGCTTCCAATGAGAGGGATTTATTTTTCCCCCTTGAAAACTAATTTGGTAGTGGCAGATGGCAGATTTCCCTCCTGTACCCTTTAATCACAAAGCAAACATGTTTGTTCTCATTACTTTTTATACACATGGAAAATGTTATTGAACAGATTAACAAAATTTCTCGTTTACATAAGAGAAATGCTCTTATGAAACTAAATTTGATAATGTAAAAAAAGAGAAATACAATTTTTGTTCTGAATACTTTGAATGAAACAAACATCCAGTGTCTACTGGAAAGGTTACTGGATCCAACAAAGCAGTAATTAGGGTAAATTAAACGGGTTTGGAATTCATCTAACAAGTGATTTCAGTGCTGACCCAGAAAGGGGTTTTCAGACTGTGCACACTACCTCTTCTGGTATATTCCATGCTGTACAAGGAAAATAATACCTCCTTCCATACATGAAAATAAACAGGATTTCCTATTACCAGCAACGGCGACTAGGAGCAGTGCACATTTACAATGTAGTTTTTTGTTGCTCCTAGCCCAGGGCTCACTATGCTTCAGTGCTGTTTGCTGCTCCTACAGATGGTTCACCTCCTGGGGCTGCTGATGTTTCTTGGGGGCATTTAGGCCCCCAGTTCTGCACTGGGCAAAGCATCCAACCCTTGCCATTGCTGGACTCTGCTTCAAATGCTTAAGTTTAACTTCAGCCTCTCCTTGCACCTTTTCTATCAACTTGACTTTATTCTTTTCACTTGCTTAAAAATAAAATCAGGAGTGCCTTTCTAAATCTAAAAAATTTATAGCCATTGCATTTCACCAGGTACCAACTGGCCCCATCTTCTTGTTAGTTAGAAGAACACCTCTTGAATCAAGTTCACATCAGCGTGGTTATACTAGCATGAGCACAGCCCTTTCCCTCCCAAATGGAGAATGCATCGTATCTATACCAGTATCTGCACCAGTGTCTACATATCACTCCTAACTGAAGATCTCAGCACCCAAATAAGAAGAACAACATCTTCCAGAAGCCATCCTACCTCAACCAAGTAAAGGCAAGAGACAAAGTCCAGTCTGTTTCATCTCCACTGCTCGGCATTTACCCTTATGTGTTGTGGCAAACCTAGGAGGCCCAGACTGTGAAACATTCCTTATTGTTTGTGGCTTTTTCCTGCCAAAGAGCAAAAAAAAAAAAAAAAGTCCTTTTGGCTGGTTAATTTTGCTAAGACATCAAAAGCTGAAATTCAGTAAGATATTCTGCTTTACATCAGTTCTGACAACAGTGCTAAAGCCTGAATAATTTGAGATGAGCAAAGAAGCCCAACAAAACCCACACTATGTGTCAGGGTTATTTCTTGACATGCAGAGTCAGATGAGAACGAGCATGTGCACAGAGTCCCACTGCTTGCTATATTCGGCAGTTAATATTAATAGGTTGGTGGTTAACTGCACTTTTATGCATGTGAAACCATTGCAACTGAATCTGTGAGTAGAAGGAAGAAAACACAGGTGAAGGAGAACAGCAACACATCCACTTCCAACAGAAGTCATGGGCATCTTTACAGGAGACAGTCTTTAACACAACATTTGAACTCTCACAATTAGTAGGCAGGACCTTCAAAGAACTACAGGGTGGTACAGAAGGGCTGAGGAGACAACTGCCAGAGACATATAGTTTTCTTTACCTGTGGAAAACTTGTACTTATAAGACAGTAGTTTTGTTTTCTACAATCAAGTAAGGAAAGGCAATCACAAATGTGTAACACAGAATGACCTTGCAGAAGCCATGAAATCACAAAGAATTGCCTGTTGGGGTGTCTGTGGCTTCTGCATTTCTCTTTTCTACTTTCCCTATTATCCCCAAAAACTTGGGGACACTACCTAGTCAGTACATTATCCAAACCAAGAAATGCTTCTGAACAGTACAAGCCAGCACTAGAAGATGTTAAGAAGTAAAACTTAATTATATATGTGCAGTACTTAAAAAACAGAATTAAAACCCCAAAACAGTAACCCACTGCATGGACCACCAAAACCTTCTGGTTTGTTCAAGAAAGGGAGCCACCTCAGATGGCTCTCCCTAGTGAAAAATCAGTGTTCTGCCTCTCTCCCACTTACCCATCCCTTTGGTGTCTCTTATAAAAGCCATTAAGCAGCACAGAAGAAATGGAGTGAGGAGCATAGTAGTCAGATGAATATTAGAAACATACAGAAATACATGCAACTCTAAGAGCAAAAAACTGAAGAGATTTTTTGAGATTAATATTAACTAGCACAAATCCTGTGGCTTTGGAGGAATAAGCTTTGTCTATTGTGCGCCAGACACGTGATCTGAGGTAGAGAGTATGAGACCGTTCTTGGAAGGATGGAGAGGAATATAAAACCAAACCCACAATCTAAGACAATGCAGCGACACTGTAAGGTGCTGTGCCACAGAGCAAGGCAACTGCCATTTAAAAACAGATGAAGGCAGAGTGTAAGCTGCCTAAATTAGGCTAAAATGTTTAAAAAGCGGGAACTACAGTAGGCATCCTTTTTAAGATGCAAGAACCTAGCAGTGACCAGTAGACACCCCTGAGGAGTTGCCATTTGTCTTAAATGACCTTCTTCTAGTAGGTATGCTTCAAGAGAGTCACACATTTCTAAGAAAAGGGTAGCTGCCACAGAATAGTACAGGCAGACAGTACAGGCAGATCAAGGATGGCAAGCTTCTGAGTGCTCAGGTAAGTCTGTCAGGTAGCCTCCCCCATGATACTCTGACCCTAATTCTGCTCTTTGTGGGCAGCACAGCAGAAAGCCTGGTCCCCTCTGCATGTTGGTGAGCACTGCTTTAGGTAGTACAGGGAACCATGAGTCTTGTACCAGGCTTGGATTGAGGCCTGCTGTAAGCCTAAGGATCCCAGTTCTTTCTAAGAAGCTCCCAGAATGCAGCAATGCAGCCCTCAAAGTGACTGACCAAAGGTCTTGATGCAGCTCCACATTTTTATCTGTATGCCTGAAGGCATATTTCAGCTAATCTGCCAGGATGAAAACCCAAGGAAACATGTAGACAGGTTCTCTTGTTCAGAGACATTCCGGAACATTTTATGGCATTAAACCAGTGCCATGAAAAGAACAGAGCACCATAAGCTGTAAACACCGTATGCATCTTCAATACTGACACTCTTCATGCCTCTTCACTCTGGCCTTAAATAGTTCACCTGTAACGTCCAGCACAACAACCACCTTTCTGCTTCTCTATTTTTTGCAACTCTTACAAAATTCAAACAAGAACATGACAGGAACCATGAAAACTCACCCTTTATCCTTCATGGCCCACACTGAATGTCCACCCAGAAGAAAAAGCAAACATGAAAGAATTTGGACTAAAGGGCAAAGCAAATACTTGTGTTATTTATGGACATTTCCAAAAACAAAATTTAGCAGAGGCATTCCTCATGTACATTACTCATAACACAACAAACTTCTTTCACTCAAACCCCCATTACTACATAGCTATATCCTGTGTTTGCACTGTACCTTCAACATGATGAGCTCTGTAATCCTTATCATCAGACTTCCACATCCTTAGGAACAAGACATAGCACTGTCTCCTGTTACGAAGGAAAAAACAGGAGCACCAAGAACTTCAACGACTAATCATAATGCAAACAACAAGCCCTTCTTTTAATACACTCAATGGTGTTCACATGGCATCACATCTTTCCAAAAGACAAGGGTTTCCTTAAAAAAAAAACACAACCAAAACCTTATGGAAAGAACAGGCATTTTGTTGCTTTGAACTGCGCTCAACATGCATAACGATCCCTCCTGAGATGGATTTAAGTGATATACTTCAAACTGGGACATAAGCCATTTCATTTGCAATGTTAGCTTGTATTCAGAAGAACAGTAATCAGACATTGCAGAAAAAGGCGGACCTTCAAATGTCATAGTCCATAGCACAAAAGGAATAAAGGCACTTTGGAAAGAGAAGGACCTTTTGTCAGAGGTTCTGCTTTCTACAGCCCTTTGAAACAGTTCCCTACTTTTTCCTTTAATGCCAATTAAAATGATTTTTTCCAAGCTTCCTGGTGCTTTTGGCCACTCCCCAAGACTATTAGGGAGATGAAGACAAGGAACCGTTCAGTCACTGCAGCCTGCTTGGTGGTACTTCAAAGCTGCACCACGCAGAAGCATGCTTTCACATACCCTTTAACCCAGTACAGCTTCACACTGCCACTAAGAACCTTAGCAAACACTTTGTCAGCACAAGAGAAGGCATCAAACAGCGCTTTGGCAGCGGAGCTGGCTGACAGTGTGCATCAGCCCTTGGCCTGAGAGCACTTATAAGTGTAAACACCACCACATTAGCTCACTCTCCCCCCTGCATTGCTCTTGCATTGCCTTGCATCTCTCATCTCAAGCCTGAATGGGAGGATTCTGATTAGTGTGTGTTCCTTGCATTTTTTTTTTCAATTTCCCACATCAAATCATGAATGTTATGCAATGGGAATAATGCAGAGCATGAGGACTGACAGCATTCCTACTGCCGTAGGAGTCAGAAGAGGCCTAATCAGTCAGCTCCTGTTCTGCCTCTTTTTCTCCCTCTGACAGGCACACCTGCCGGTTTCAGCACAGAGGACTGCTGCTATGTGCTGGATATGGTTAATAGGTGGTATAACCACCTTCTTCAGGCCTGCAGCTACTTATGGAGCTGGAATGTGCATGCTCTCTAACAAAAAAAAAAAACCAAAAAACAAAAATCACTATTTGACCTCCATTTTTTCTTCATCTGTATGATGTGAGATGGATAAGCAATGGAACAGGACAGTGAGGACACCACTTCTTTGGGACTACACACTCCAATTCCCTATAGCAACTCATCTAACAACCCAGTAAAATAGGAAAAGACACTGAAAGCACCAGGAAAGCCACCTGCAACACACCCTCATATGTCAGCAACACCTTAGCAACAACACTGTGATCACCTGAGCCAGGACAAGCATGGATATTGAATTTTGGGAGACAGAGGATGACAAGATGTTCTCTTTACTAATGCCATGTCTATGTTTAGACCTACAAAAAGCTGATTTAGTGCTATTTGGATAAAAAGTGCATAAGATTCTTATTAAAACCCCATGTATCTCACAGAGCTGTATTACAGCCATTCCATCTTCTCATGGTCCGTTAAGCTGAGAAGCTTTTGCAGATGGTCAAGGTCCTATGCAGCAATCAGTGCCTTGCTCACACCATTCAGCAACTGATTAGAGAGCCTGGTTTTAAGGTGAGAAGTTTAACTCTTGTGAACAGTGTCTACTCTTTACAGGTGTATGAAATTACCTAAGGCAAACCAAACACTTCAGGAACATGAGACCTGACTGGCTCATACGTTTTGAGAGCCTGAGTCCATGTATACCCAATGTCTGTCATTTTGGGGTCAGGGAGAGACATTATTAAGTATCCCAAGGACTCTGGCAGTGTCTGAAGTGTACATGGCAATGAACCTCATCACAGCACTCACAGCACACTGGGTACAAGCAAAGTCAGACCAAAGAATTGAGTAATCATGACTAAAACATGATCACACAGTCAGTTCCCCTCAGGATTAGAAACACAATGAATTCTTCAGAGAGAGAGAACAAAAAAAGGAACGCAATTACCTGATTGCAGCCTCTTGCATGGTAGCAGGGAAAGAATCAGTCTTTAAGCAAGATGCTACTTTGAAACTGAGGTATCAATAAAACATAAAAGGACTCTCAAAGCCAAACAGCATTTAGACCTGGCTACAACATATTGCTAGGAAGGTCATGGATACCGGTGTATGACCTCTATTAAAAAGTACTATGTAGAAGATGATGAGGAGAAGGCTCCAAGTCTTAGATGTCTAAAGGAATCCCTTTTGTACCTTAGGTAAATTTCCATGATCTCTGTGCTTCTCATCTTTAAGAGTGGAATAATTCATGCTTTGAAAGGATCTTGAAATTAAACCTACAAATACTGACTGCAAAGGCAGATACTTTGGTGACAACTACACAGTCAGGCCCTAATGTTTAGAAAATAAGCAATTCATGACATGATTTTTGTGATGCATCTAACAATATCACAGCTTCTGATGAACAACATAGAATCGTAGAATCACAGAATGGTTAGGGCTGGAAAAGACCTTAAGATCATCTAGTTCCAGCCCCCCTGCCATGGGCAGGGATGCCTTACCCTGGACCATGTCATCAAGGCTCTGTACAACCTGGCCTTGAACACTGCCGGGGATGGAGCATTTACCACGTCTTTGCACAATCCATTCCAGTGCCTCACCACCCTCACAGTGAAGAACTTCTTCCTTATATTGAACCTAAACTTCCCCTGTTTAAGTTTAAACCCATTACCCCTTGTCCTATCACTACAAGCCCTGATGAAGAATCCCTCTCTGGCACCCCTATAGCCCCCCTTCAGATACTGGAAGGCTGCTATGAGGTCTCCAACTTTCTCAGCCTGACTTTATATGGGAGGTGCTCTACACAGTGAAAAAAGGAATGCCAACAAGAATGCCACACACCAGTGTGCCACTCTTATGCTAGTTTTGTTTGCACTTGTATTAAGCTCAACCCCAGGGCAGTGAAGTTGTTAAGACAGAAGCACCTTTTACCTACTAACCCTACCATACTGAAAGTGACCAAGGAGAAAAAGTTACAAATGAACTTCATCAGCAGACCATTCTTCCCTTACTCACCAACATTACCTTCATAAGCAACTCATCAGGGAAGTCAGGGTGGGAATTTTGTTTGGTGTAACTTCATTTGGAAGAAGAGAGTGAAACTTTTCACTACAGCTGCATCTGGCCACCAGACCAGTTATTTCACTTTTTGTTTGTTTTCAAATGGTCAGCAATAGCAATACCGATAACATGCACACACTTCATTTTCATGTTCTGTGGTGTGTGCAAAGTAGTTGGGGACCATATGAGTGGAGACACGTCATTAGAAGAGCTCTTTTCCTGCTTTGCTGGAGATCAGCAGGTAATAAATGCAAAGAAAGCAAGCATGGACCAAAGTCAGCAATATAATTACTTACAATTCTATCCCAGATAAAATATGTGGGTGGCAATTAAGTAGGAAAAGCTTGTCAGAAATCCCTAAGCACATAACTTGATCAGGATTTGATGCTATGACACCACAACAAGCTGCATACCCCTTCAAGGTCTGGAGAGCCTCCATCCCCCACTCATCTCACATCCTGCAGCACTCTGGGCGCAGCTGTGTCCCACAGAGGCTCTTCCTTGACAGCACCCACAGCTAAAGATAGGCATCACAATTTAGCTTTTATTTGTCTGCTGAAGCAAACAGGTTTAATGTGTAGTTCATTTTATTATGACATAAGTAATAGCTACTCTGTTCTTACAACACTGAAAAGGTTTAATTTTATAGCTGTTTCACAGATGGTCACATTAAACCTCACACATGTAAGCAAACAAAGGCTCTTTGACATTAACAGATGGGAAGCAAGGACCATGGGCTTTTCAAACTCCCAAGACAAACTTTATCTGCCCTCTCCTACCTTGGCCTAAAAATGGAGATAAATGCTGACTTTTACAAATGCCAGTAGTGGCTCATATGTCTCTGCTGGCAAAGTATTACCCAATTGATTTACTTCTGTGTCTGCATAAACATGATTTTAAAGCTTAATTATGTAATTCCTTCCACTTACATACTTCCAGACCACTCTCTCCATTGAAAACCATATATATATATTACAAAAGATACAATCAGATATAGAAGTATTATTACATAGTAAAGGGCAAATTTTTGTCACCAACAACATGCTGACAAGAAAATGCTTTGAGTTTTGCAATTTCAACAGAAGTCTCCTTAAGAAGACTCAATAAATTCATCTTTGCAATTTTAGGGACAAAGAAATTATCACTAAAGCAATTCTACAAACAAGTTACAGTTACTTGACTTGTCTATTGTCATACAAGAAGCCAAGTTAGATCTTGAGCCTTGCTCTTTAAGTCACACATTGCATGGTGTGCAGGATATGCTTAGTAAGTGCAGATTTCAGTTGCTATGCAAGCAATGGATCTTTAAACTGCAGCTTGTGTGGGCCCTTTTCCTAATGAAAGTCACCAAGATACTGGACTCCGCAGTTAAAATAGATTTTAGCATACAGATCTGAAGCAGATAAATCTGGAGCAGAATGTACACTCTATAAAAAGTGGGGGAAGAAAAAGAAAAAAAAAAAAGAAAAAATAGTCTTCAAACTTCCATTTGTCCCAAGAGTCACATAAAATTTCATGTCTCAGGGTTGTCTTCCAGAGAAACTAATGTTTCCTTGGAAACATGTTTCTAAATACAGTTGCTCCACTCATATCTTGTACTAACAGTTTGTTCTTCAAGTACAGAGATGGGCTAATCAGTGCTGAGTCAGTATCCCTGAAACTTGCCTGCTCTAGTCAAATCTTGTAATTTCTCAGGATCCATCTATTTTTAACAACTGAGAGTGCAACAACAGTAACCTGTGGTCCAAGTTACTTACAAAAGTCAATGGATGCAAGTCCTCATGCATTTTTGACCTCTGGCTTAAAAACAGAGATGCACTACTGCTAAATGCTCTTCAAATCCAAGACAGCTGGCACTTGAGCAGGCACTACAGGCATTCCAGAACAGGGACTATACCCTGACTTTGTACCACACCTGGTGCACTGGAGCAACAATCACTTGTAAAAGAAGGATCTGGAGCTGCCCCAGCCAAGCTATGATGAAATAAACATTTCTGAGTTGCTGCTGGGAACCAGTGGAGGAAATCTATGAAGTCACCATCATGCTTGGTTTCAGGAGATGAGTTTTCTCCCTGCCCAAGCACTAATGTATGAATTAGTCTTAGTTTCTTCAAGTATAAAGCGTAAGTGGTGATGAATACTTCACTGTTAAAAGTGCAAGATGAAGAAGGAGCTGTGTATTTCCAGCATCTCTTCTGGTTATCCTACACTGAACTTCTTGACAATATCCACCTACAACTAGGAGGCAGTGCAGGTCCTGGCATGTTTCCTAACAAGATCTCCAAGTTGCAGTAGGTTTGGCAGAGTGCTTGCTGTTTTGTGTCTCTGCCTACAAAGAGCTGGCTCTGAAAAAGAAGTGGGTGGGTAATACCAGCCTTTGCCCTGCCTTCTTTATGCTTTACCAGAACAGAGGTGCTGGAAGACATCACGCTAATCTCTTGTGACTACCTACTTGGCAGATGGATTTTTTCAGTGACAAACAAGGCTCTTACCTTGTGATACGAGGAAGGTGTCATGAGTAAGATTATTTGATATGGAGAAAGGAAGACTTGACGGGATTTTTTTTCTATCTGTGTGAGGTCTCTCATGAGTGGCACCGAAGGAGACTAATTTGTTGTGTCTCTCCCAGCAAAAGAACTAGGGAATGTCGAATGAAAACACCAGGCCACGGGTTTAAAAACAAAATTAAGGGAATTGTTTCTTCACACACAACATAGATGCATTCTGGAAGGGCTCACTGCCAAATGCTGTGGATTCAACCCATTTAGTGAGGGCTTAAGTGGAGGCACATTCACAGAAGGGAAATCGACCCGTGTTTGCTAACTACAGTGAACTCCCTTCTGGCTCTGCAAGTGCCTGTTTTGCAAGTGGTGGCAGAGTAGATGAGGAAATCGTAAAAACTTATACTAGGCACCTGCTTTTGGCTACTGTCAGATAGACACTTGGCTAGACAGATCTTTGGTGTGACTGCATGGCCTCCAGTATGTTCTTCTATCAGGTATTACAGTGGAGGAGTCCCAGCTGTGGGACAGAACAAGAGAGAACCCGGGCTGAAGGCACTCTGTCATAGCCATAGGCTGAAGCAAAGGATCATTTTGGATAAAAGGTCCTGTGAGTTAGGGCCGAAGTGAGAAACCTTTGTAGTTTTATGCTTGTATAGGAATCTCTGTGCTCATGGAAAGGTAAGAGGTCTGCGTTTGGTTTTCTTTTTACTATTGCCCACTCTGTGCACTCTACAGTAGGGCTTCCACCACTGCAGGTAAGAATATGACTTAAATATGAAATTTAACATCACTTCCAGACAGACATCAATTTACAGTCTTTTTTTGAGTGATCTTGGATGGTCCCAGCCTTAGACAGACAGAAACATTAAAACAAAGATTGGTGATGTGGAAGAACCTAAGTAAAACAACCCTTTTGGTTTCCTGCTCCAAGAGGTTTTCACTCACTTCTACTTGGTATAGTCAACTACTTTAACAAATGACTTTATTAATTCAAAATGTATTCCCTATTTATAAAACAGCTGGCCTTGTTAAACCAGCTGTCTGTTAATAAAACAGCCATGAAAAATTTCTGCAGTGTATGCCTTACAGGGTATAGCTATCACTAAGCCCATGGGTGGGAAAGAAGTACTGGCATCCAAAGTTGAACACACACAGAAAAACCCCTATAGTAAGCATAAGAACCAAAGTAAATAAGTAGGTCTCCTATCACACTCTGAAGGTTGCCACCACCCAGAGCTTGCCAAGGAAAGCACATTCCAGATATTGGGCCCTTCCTGGCCAAGACAGGACTGCCACAAGTACTCCCAGAAACAGGTCTAATCCATCAGACCTCTGTGGGGAATCAAATACCAGAAATAAAGTCAGGAAAGTGCTACAAAATTATTCCCAGACAGGTCACCACAGATAATATTTTTAGAACAGAAACAGCCTGCTTGATGTGGACTAAAATGCAAACAGCATTTACTTTCTCTTACCCTCATTGTGAGCACTATTCCACTGATGCCAGCATCCTCCTGAGATTTATTTCTCCATTCCTTTGCAGGTCTGTTTAGTTCAGCCTGCCCCCTAATTGCATCTCAGAGATCAGAAAATGCTACTTTGCCTTGGGTCAACTAGGCTGTATGAACACCCTTCTTCCCCTTCCTTCATCAGGAGGGATCCTTGTGCTTAAAGTGTAGGTTTGCTAAACAGCTAGGGATATGGAAAATGCTGCTATTAAAGGTTTTCCTAATAATGTAGTTGCTTCACAGATGAAATCACCATGGTATTTGCTTGCTCCAAAAAGGAAACATTACAGTATCAACTGAATGTTTTTTAAAGAAAACTGCAGCTACCAGGAGTGCCGGCACCTACTGACCAATGTACTAGCCTTCAACCTATAAAAGCATCCTGGAACTTTGGAATAAGCTCTGGGCAGAGAAGTTATCAGTCAACTACCAAGCTAAGAATTTCACCCTCATAAACTCTGCCAGCATGGTGCTACATGATAATGCTCTTTCAATTCAAAGCAACTCCTTGCTGCCTCTATTCTCTGAGGCAGGGGCAGGGAGAGGGGAAAGTATTTCTTAACTGGTATTTTTTCAGGAATTGCATCTGAAGCAAAAGAGAAGAACCCCACAGTTATCAAAATGGACCCTGTGTTCTTACTAGGGAAGCAATTCAGCCCCCAAGCGGTGCAACTACCTGTCTCATGACATACACGTAAGGTGCACATCCAAGCGCTTTTTCCCCAAAGCCACCTGTGCTGTACTCCCAAGGACATGTCCCCTTCAGAGGATCTGCCATCACATGCAGTTTCTGAGCAGGAACTTCTCACTCTGTTGTCCTTAAACCTCAAATGATCTGCACTGGTCTGGACACTCTCATCAGCAGTTTCTTATGGCTTTGAGACTCCGTATCTGCATCAGACATGGAGGTGAGAGGGTGGAATTGTTTCACACTGAGGAATGCTGGCAGCAATCCGCATATTTTGGAGAAGACATTTTTTTAACAGCTTACAGTTTCTCAGGTTGTAACATGGATCAGTGAGGGGTCAGTGGCCAGTATAGCACACCTGAATTTCCACTTTCAGTTTGGAAGCACCAACTCATATTTTTCCATCAGATGCCCTTCTACTTCTTGCTTCAAATTGCACTTGAACATTCATCAACAAAGTTAACATCTGCAGTTGTCTGTACTTACAAGTTTCTGATAGCAGGTGTTTCAGCTAGCTTTGCAAACCAGTATACTCATTCTTAGTTTAAAACAGTAAAACCCTTTGCCCTGCCTGGAGCTGGTAGTGTGGGGAGTACCAGGCATACGAGTCTTTGGAAATGGATAATTTCTGCCCTATACTCTGTTGCTTTAGACAGAGATAGAAGTTTTTTTCCTTGTTATGAAGCTACAGACCAAATGAGGCCTAGTTCAACAATCCACATGTCCTCTGGGTGCCAGTTTGTAGATGCATGACCTTGTGCTCCACATCAGTACTGTCAGTGTCCCAGATCATTGTCCCAGATTTGTACCCTCCTGCCAATTCTTCTCAAATCTGCAGAGAAACTCACTGCTAACCCAGTTCTGTCAAAATGATCCCCATTTGCTAAACCACCTGAGCCATGAGAGGGTGTCCCAGCACACAGCAGGGCAGACCCCAGGAGCAGCAATGCCATGGCTGGAGCACTGTGCCTGCCCAGATCCAGGTTTGCCCAGACCCTGCAGACACCCAGTACTGCTCCGCAGAGATTTCTGCCATCCTGGGACACGCATGGTGCTGTCCTTCCTCTCTCCCTTGCCCCAGCCTGCAACGAGAAGTTTTACTTCATACTTTGTATGCCACTGTCTAAAGCACACACAGTGGATGAGATGCTACTTTCTCTATCTTTGTTAATCTCTTTGAGCTCCTTTAATTGCAGCCTGGAAGCTTTTTCCACTCTAATGGCTGGTACTATTTTATCCCTTCCCTGAAGACTTCAGCTGCCTCTGCTATTTACAGGCATTTCTCCAGGGTTGAATCTCAGTGGTTTCTGGGATATAGAGTCACATGTTCCACAAGCTGTCCCACCATCCATCCCTCTCCTGCTTCTCGAATCAAGTCCGAAAAGAAAAAACAACATGCATACTTCTCTCTCTCCCCCTCACCCCCCCAAAAATAAAAATTCTACCCCATTAAAAACTGATGCAATATATATACTTTGAACAGCCAAAATTCACCAGCTTGTAATCTGCTCCACCATTCTACCACCAGAAAACAAGATTAAGGTGTTTTGTTGTGTTTTTTCTCCCTATGGCCCTCTCTTGACTCAGGCTCTGCTATTGCTTCGACATGCACACAAGCATATTCTGCCAAGAAGCCCCCTTTTTCAGGTAGTTTCTGCTGGATGTATAGTCTTTTTAGTTAGTGTTACTTTGCTTTCTCTTCTGTTCTTTATTCGCTAAATTGACAAGCTCAACTCTATTCCATATACCAAGTACCAGAAAACACAACGCTTCAGAAGAGATCAGAAAGGGCTGGTTTCAGAAAGACTTGGGACACTCCCAAGACCAGCTCGTGGAAACACTGCAAGGATAGACTGTATCTCACTAGGTGCACACAGACTTGGTGGTGCTCTCCAAATGCCTGCGTTTTGTAACCTGTGTTTATTTCTTGACTCTGAAAGCAAATTGCTTCATCTTGCTTTTTAGCAGTTCTTGTGGTTCCTTGTTCACTACTTCTCTGGTTCTTTCTCCAGGTTTGATAATTTGATGTCCCGTAGGAATGTCCCTTTACACTACTGTGACACAAAATTGTCTTCTTTTATTCAAGGGCAAGGAGAAAATGTGGGAAGGGGAAAAATCACAAGCATTTTATATTTTATTTTTTCTGCATACATACAAAAAGTAGATAGAAAAGCAAAACAGCAAACCAGCACTGTAAATAATCCAGGGGCATGAAAGGTTCTCTAAAGCAGCATCCACAGAAGCATCACTGGTTTCAATTTAAATGTTTTCAAAAATTAGGAAACAGCTATGCCTGCCACTTCCTTTTAAAAGCATCACTCTCATCAGCAAGTACACGATTCCTCAGCTGACTAAATGCTATTTGTTAAGATTTCCAAAAGAACCACTGACTCCTGTGGTATAATTTGGGAACAACTCCTTAGTAAGATTAATCAGCAGCTCAGAGCTTGTGGGAAGTGTGCAAGTGTGATGCATCAAAAAGAGCCATGTAATTGCAAAATAACACTTTGCATACAAAAAGGATTCTTGGTGAAAGGAAGAAAGAGAGAAAAGAAAGTTCATGCACATTATTAAGTATATATCAGTCTCTAGATTTTGTCTTCACATCAGTGTTAGCATCTCAGATGTTTTTGTAGCTCCAAAGAAGGATTATCCAATACAACTGCAATTTACTGAAGCACTAATTTTGTAAGTTTTGGTTAATGCTATCTTGTGTTGATGATAGTTTGGGGTTTTTTTTAATGCAAAGTGTACTGAGTTATATTCAGTCATAAGGAACGAAAAGTTCCTCTCAGAAAGAAGTTCTTAATTACAAAACCCCAAATGTAATCCTGCTAGTTGAAAAATATCTTCCAACTGTGAATAGGCCATAAGCCCTGCAGCCACATTTACAGAGAGATTCCTTAGACTACTCTGTTAGCACAAAAGCAGGAAAAGAATGAGCTAAGAAGGTGCCACAGGAAGACTGGGGGTGTTCATGGGAAAGGACAGGTATCCTGGTGCAGCTCCAGAGCTTGAAGTATTATTTGGAGATTTCAGGTCACTTCTATGTTAGGAGCCCAAACAATGTACCTGTTGTTTAACAAACGGTTGAAATGACTCACTGGGTATTTCTTTAGTAAGTTGCCAGTGTTTTCTGGACACATTTGGTGGGATTCTTTTTTAACTGGATTACTTCCATCATCTTTTATTCCCTTGCCAGCTTAGTTTTTATGCTGCATTCTGAAACAACTTTAGTATTTGCTTAATGTGTTTGGAAAAATGCACCCTCACCCTTACAAAAATGTTTGGTTTTTTTTGGTATGCATTTATTAATATTCCAAGACACATGACAAAAATAATTAAGAGACAATTTTCCCCATACACATTTCTCCATTTTGTACGGTAACTTGGGTCCCAAATGTAGGCTTTAGTACTTTTTCCAGAATCATTCAAAAAGATACTTTTAAAGCTGGTTTCCCTAGCCAAGAATTTGCCTCCTAAAAGCTTTGTGAGGTAAAGTCAATTTTGAATTCATTTCATTATCTTCAGAGATAAACAGAGTAACTTAATAGCATAAGCAGCAAAGGAAACTTGCTGCTTGTTCAACAGTACAGTAAATCCATCCTAAATCTTGTAGAACCAGATTAAAACCCACATCATACAAAATGCTGAACTAACATAAACTTAACCTAGAAGCTTTATTATTTAAAACAAGTTGCAAGTTAACTTTGCCTTAACAAGTTTTAGACCACATCAGTTAGTATCTGGTCTCCTGCAGCTGGTCTCCTGTAGAGCTGCCAAACTGTTGCACCTTCTGGTGACTTCAGCAGAGAAGTAACTGTGAGCCCGTGTGTGATCTCCATCACCTCTGTGTTGTTTTATCATACAATAACAACATACATTCAATATCAACAGCTAATGGGCTAGGCAGTGTTAAAATAACCCCTGGTTTTAATGAGTTATGACATTGGAAATATTTCCCTCATGAGTTAGGCTGTCACCCATTAGTCTGTGCACCGCCTCCTAGTATCAAACAGAAGGAGGGGAAAATTTAACATCATGTCTGTTCTCGGTTCATCTCGGATTTTAGCCCAGCCAGTTGCAATCCAGCCAAGGACCAGCCTCAGACTTCCTTTTATACCAACTGATGGTATCTGAATACAGAGCAAGAAGACCAGATTTTGTCTGTCCCACTTCAGCTCCTTGCCAGTGAAGGACTAGAAGCAACCTAAAGCCCTTATATCTGTAAATATACTGGCTGGCAAAAGCCTGGATCAGAGCTTATTCACAAGGGAAGGGATACTCTCACAGACGGTAGTGAGAGACATCTTTAAAAGCAAACAAGTGTTATCTACTACTTTAATATGAATATCATATTTGAATAGGTTTATAACTCAGTCGTGTCATTCATTATTACCTGGTCTTGGAAACAGTGGTTGTAACTAAAACATCAAACTACCTCTCTAACTGCTACATGAGTAAACCCAGTGCTTAATGATGTATGTTTTTCCCTACCTTTATCACAGATTCACAGCTTACATACCCAACAAGGTCATCCTTGTGCAAAAAATTGCTTACTGTTCTCCAGCAATTCCCAAACCCAAATGGTCTGTGCGAAGTGTGAGATAGGAAAGAGCAGTCTAGATCCTTCTGTGATTCTATGGCAAACCAGATGCAGGATTTGATGCCAACTAAAGTTAACCTGGTGGACAAAAGGGTTTGTTTTACCTTGGTCACTCGATCCAATTCACCACCCAGTCACACAAACACTTGTGCCTGTATGAGCCAAGGGGGAAAGGGCGTGTTATAGCTCTGCCCGTCCTGGCAGCAGCACTGGCTTATTTCTATTTAAACTGTATGTAAAAGTATGCCTTAATAGCCCTCGAGCCACTTTGTTTAGTCTCCTGAGTCACACACACATCACACAGATTTTTTTGCTGCTGTCCAGAGTGGAGACACTTCATAAACAAAGCACGAGTCCTCACACGGGATGGGGGGGGAAATTATGATATGTCTAATCAAACATTCAGTGATCCAACGGCTGTGTATAATGGCTGTATTTTCAGAAATGTTCACAATCTGGTATTTAGAACAGAGGATGGCTGAGACATGCCACCAACCTGAGAGAAGCAAACAAATGAATCTGTCTGTGCCCCAGTGTCACCACCTCTCACAAGCACTTTGTAAGGTCTCAGGATGAGAGCTCATCTTTTGATTGTGTGTCTATGAAAAAAACCAACAAACAAACATGACAACAACTTGAGATTTTTAAAAGCATTAAAAACATAACAAAGAGGTGTGATACAAACCGAGTAAGTGTAACGCACGTTAACAGGGTGGCTGTCCATTCTTTCCTGTGTATCTGCAGGGTTGCTCCAAGAGAGCATGCCTGTACTACAAGAGAAGTCCTTATCTTAAGAGTTCATTCATTTCCTCTCTCCCTCTGTCCTTACCTCTACTTACCCTTTGATAAGCCACAGAATAAAGTATGCATATTGTTGATCTAGAACAGTTAATTTACACATTTTATTAGCTGCTCATTCCAATCATACTCCCAAAGATGTACAGAGGAACTTGTTTTGCACAAGTGGCTGAAGACGAAAGTACTGAGAACTACCTTCCTCCTTTCCTTCTTTGCATTTCTCATTCCTACACCCCCTGTTTTGCTGGTGGTGATTTTCCCATTCAGTCTTTGATCTTGTCTGTAATCTTGGTACACAGTTATCTGTTCCTCTTCCCTTCTGTTTGTTCTTTCAGTCTCATAGCAGATAAAGTGGCACAGATCTACAGAGGTAGTTCCCCTCCTTACCAGACAACCAGAACAATGCATAACCCATTTCTGATCCTGCTCCAAGATAGCTGTGGTTAGAAGAGGTTAGTCACCCCAGCTATAACATTTCAAGTCAGGACAAAATGAACAAAATGCCCCTCGGGCATCTATACATTAGACTGCCCAAAGGCAGCAGCTGATGCACCATCTAAGGAGGCTCAATAGGAGAATTCAGTCCCTGCTCATGCATTAAATATCAAAATCACAAGGGGCTGCTACCTTTTAAACAGAGTTAACCATAAAAGGATCCTCTATATTGGTTATTTCATGTCTGAAGGAATGAATAATTAAAAGACAGTAGGTATTCTGTAGAAACTAATTCTTTAGTTAGGAGCAGAACAATAGCAGATCAAGACTTTTGTAAGTAAGAAAAAGCTTAGAAGAGTCAAAGATCAATCATTCAGACACACACAGAGCAGGCTGACATGCAAAGCGCACACCCACTGGTCCTGAATCACTGTGGCTCTCACTGGGTGATGTGTTCACAGCACAGGCACATCCCTGCCTTGCACAGGACTCACACAACTGTCCTGTTTTCCCCATGCTGGTGGCATGTTACAGGCAGATGAAGGTTCCCCCTTTTTCAGTTCAACTTTACAAGCTGCTTCAGGATGAAACATGCCACATGGTTAAACAAGAGCTGTGCTCAGATGGTGGGATTTGACTTGCATTAGCTGCAAGATTCCACACTGGTAGAAATGAAACAATAAACTTATCTTGTTCCAGTGACTTCATGCTGCACAAACAGAAGCCAGCTAAATATAGACCATGCCTGCAAAATCACTTTCCATAGGTGAAGCCTACTAAAATCCCTGATCTCACTGAAGCTGCAAAGCCTGCTGCTGTCCTTGGCAGCCCCTCCAAGGGGGTTCAGTGGTGCAGCTCCAGCAGGGCTCTCTCACTGAGACTGGCTGGGCACACACAGTATGGTGCACACCCACCCAGGCAGGGCGAGAGGTAGAATAAACGCTTCTCTACTCCAGAAATCTCTGTGTCACAGCGCGGCAGAGGCAGCTCGCTGGCCTGTCCCCAGACACGTGCAAGGTCTGCAGTAGACCTGGCAGCTGCACTTTCCTCCCCACCAGCCTGGCAGCTTTTAAGTGCTATTGGCATAGCCAAAAGTGCTCTTATCCTCATTAGTGGGAGGAAAAAGTACTATGGATATACCTCAGGCTAAAAGGTGGATCTATCATTTGAGGCAAGGATGTGAAAACAAGGAAAATAATCTTAGAAGAGCTTTTGAAGACAAAGTTCCTCAAACTGGGGGAAAACACTGGAAAACAGATCATGGAAGAGTCTGCTGCTCACCTCCACTTATGAGTGAGTCCTCACTACTACAGGATGAAATGATGCAGCATCAGCCACAACCAATATTCTCTGAGGAGTAATCACACTGCAGTTGGCATTTTCTGGCTGTGGGAACAGAAGCCTGAAGGCAGAGTGCAGAGTGGGCACTGGGCTCAGACGCAGGTCTTGTTCTCTGGATCTCCAGAAAGACATTCCTAGGCACTTGTAACACTGCATTTAGTTCTGAGCAGGTGGTTCTGTAACATTCCTAAAACTAGGTGGCATAAAAAACACTTGGATTTCCTCCTTCAGGTGTTTGGTTTTGGTTTGTTTTTTTTTGTTTTGCTTTTGCTGTTTTTTGTTTTTTTTTTTAGGCTGGGCTATTTTCAGACAGAGAAAAGCAATTGTTTTAATGATTGGTAGTTACCCATTGGCTTTTTGCCAACCTTAGCATATTAATATTTTTTCAGGTCTCCTTTAGAATTGCCAACAGGCAAAGTTCAAGAACAGCACGAAAATACAGACTATGCAATTGCACATTGGGTCACTCTTCATGCAGTCACAGGCATGCTGGATGGAAGTGAACTCCGGAAGCCTGTATCATAGGATCACAGAATGGTTTTGATTGGAATGGACCTTAAAGATCATTTAGTTCCAACCCCCCTGCCATGGGCAGGGACACCTTGTACTAAACTAGGTTGCCCAAAACCCCATCCAGCCTTGTCTTTAACACTGCCAGGGATGGGGCAGCCATGAATTCACTGGGCAACCTTTGTCAGTGTCTCACTGCCATCATTGTGAAGAATTTCCTCCTAATATATAATCTAAATCTACCTTCTTTCAGTTTAAAGTCATTACCCCTTGTCCTATCACCACAGGCTCTCGTAAAAAGTCCCTCTCCAGATTTCTTGTAGGCACTGGAAGGCTGTTCTAAGATCTCCCTGGAGCTTTCTCTTCTCCAGGCTGAACAAGCTCAGCTGTCTCAGCCTGTTTTCATAGAAGAGGTGCTCCAGCTCCCTGATCATCTTCATGTCCCTCCTTTGGACTCACTCCAACAGGTCCAGATCCCTCTTTGTGCTGGGGGTTCCAGAGCTGAACACAGTACTTCAGGTGGGGGTCTCACCAGAGCAGAGGGGAGGGGGAGAATCCCCTCCCCTGACCTGCTGGTCACGCTCCTTTTGATGCAGCCCACGATACAGTTGGTTTCTGCGCTGCAAGCGCATGCTGCTGGCTCATATTAAGTTCTTCATCGACCAACACCCCCAGGTCCTTCTCTTCAGCACTGCTCTCAAT
Organism: Neopsephotus bourkii; assembly: GCF_033783945.1. Classification (NCBI taxonomy): domain Eukaryota; kingdom Metazoa; phylum Chordata; class Aves; order Psittaciformes; family Psittacidae; genus Neopsephotus; species Neopsephotus bourkii. The sequence goes on from NW_026900878.1 coordinate 429,056, forward strand.
CCATTCTCTGCCCAGCCTGCAATATGTTTTCCCAGGACATGCTCTAGTCATCTTACCATCTTTGTAGTCCCCCACTGGACCCTCTCCACAGCCCCCTTGACCTGGGGTGGGGGATAAAGCTGGAAACAGCACTCCAACTGTGGCCTCCCAGTAACCAAGCAGAAGCTCATGATAACTTCCCACAGTCTGGTGGCAGTGACCTTCTCAATGTAGTCTAGTAGAGCGTTTGCCTTATTCCCAGTCAGGGTGGACTGTTGGATCATAGAATCATAGAATAGTTAGGGTTGGAAAGGACCTTAAGATCATCAAGTTCCAACCCCCCTGCCATGGGCAGGGACACCTCGCTCTAAACCACATCACCCAAGGCCTCGTCCAACCTGGCCTTGAACCCTGCCAGGGATGGAGCATTCACAACCTCTCTGGGCAACCCATTCCAGTGCCTCACCACCCTAACAGGAAAGAATTTCCTCCTTATATCCAGTCTAAACTTCCCCTGTTTCAGTTTTAACCCGTTACCCCTTGTCCTGTCACTACAGTTCGCTAATGGAAGAGTCCTCCCCCTGCATCCGTATAGCCCCCTTCAGATACTGGAAGGCTGCTATGAGGTCTCCACACAGCCTTCTCTTCTCCAGGCTAAAAGGCCTCAACTTTCTCAGCCTATCTTCATATGGGAGGTGCTCCAGTCCCTTGATCATTCTCGTGGCCCTCCTCTGGACTTGTTCCAACAGATCCATGTCCTTTTTATGTTGAGGACACCAGAACTGCACACAATACTCCAGGTGAGGTCTCACAAGAGCGGAGTAAAGGGGCAGGATCACCTCCTTCGACCTGCTAGTCACAGTCCTCTTGATGCAGCCCAGGATACGATTGGCTTTCTGGGCTGCAAGCACACACTGCTGGCTCATGTTCATTTTCTCATCGACCAGCACCCCCAAGTCCTTATCCACAGGGCTGCTCTGAATCTCTTCTTTGCCCAGCCTCTAGCTGTGCCTCGGATTGCTCCAACCCAGGTATAGGACCTTGCACTTGGTTTGGTGGAACTTCATGAGGTTGGCATGGGCCCATCTGACAAGCATGTCGAGGTCCCTCTGGATGGCATTCCTTCCCTCCAGCGTACCAACCGAACCACACAGCTTGGTGTCATCGGCAAACTTGCTGAGGGCGCACTCAATCCCACTGCCCATGTCACCGACAAAGTGCTGAACAAGACCGGTCCCAACACCGATCCCTGAGGGACACCACTCATTACTGGTCTCTAGCTGGACACTGAGCCACTGACCACAACTCTTTGTGTGCGGCCATCCAGCCAGTTCTTTATCCACTGAGTGGTCCATTCATCAAATTGATGTCTCTCCAATTTAGAGACAAGGATGTCGTGTGGGACAGTGTCGAACGCTTTACACAAATCCAGGTAGATGACATCAACTGCTTTACCGCTGTCCATCAGTTCTGTAGCCCCATCATAGAAGGCCACCAAATTGGTGAGGCAGGATTTCCCCTTAGTGAAGCCATGCTGGCTGTCACCAAGCACCTTGTTGTTCTTCATGTGCCTTAGCATGCCTTCCAGGAGAATCTGCTCCAAGATTTTGCCAGGCACAGAGGCAAGACTGACTGGTCTGTAATTCCCTGGGTCATCCTTCTTGAAAATGGGGATTATATTTCCCTTTTTCCAGTCGTCGGGAACTTCACCTGGAAAAAGGGAAATAGCTCACAAGTTTCGTATCTACTGGCATCTTCGGGCATCCATGGCAATACCCACATCCATATCAGATGGGCTGCAAGCCATAGTCACCTCCCAGTCTTTACCAGTGCAAGCAATTGTTCTGGCCAAGGTACAGACGGCTTCACTTTTTCTTACTGTACTCCATGAGCTTCATGTTGGCCTAGTCCCCAGGTTTATCCCTCTGGATTTAGGTTCTCCCATTTGCCATGTCAGTTTCTCCCCCTAATTTAGTGCCACATTGATGTGCTGACATTTGGGGAAGGCACACTCTGTCTTCACCAGTCTGCTGATGAAAATGTCAAGCAATGTGGACTCCAGCACTGAGCCCTGGGTACTCTGTTCACTACGTGGTGCCAGTTGGATGAAAGCCCTTTGATCCCCTGGAGTCCAGCCAAAGGTGGTCCCATCAGTTTTCAACCCACCTAACAATCTGTTCCACAAGATTGTGCCTTCAGTATCAGAAAGGCCATTTCCCACTGTCAGAATGTGGCAGCTTTGAGTCTTTCCTACACTGTTAAGGATAAAATTATGCAGATGGAAGGAGAAGCTATGGTATCTCTGAATTAAACTTTTACACTTCAAAACAATCTGAGACTTCAGATTGCAGAGATCAGTGCTGAACTGTACCATGAATTCATCTGCACAAAAACAGCAGCCTGCGCGGCCTTTAGCATGCTGAAAAAGGATGATGATGTTCACAGATGAAACTGAGATCAAATAGAAATTCAGGTTGATTTTAGTCACAAATTGCAGGAATTGAGTAATTCCCAATGTCAACGACTGCAATTTAAGCTTTACTTCCAAAACCAAAGAACATCTTTCTCTTTACTGAGGCCTAACATTTAATGAGATCACGCTTTCAAGAAGATCACAGCACTTGTAAGAAGATATTTTGTAGCTTTCAGAGAAACCACTAAAAAGATTAAGTATCATGCCATCCAAAACTGAAGTAAAAAACAGTAGCAACAACACATCAAGGGTCTCCAGCGAGAACTGAGGGTTGAGACGAAGAAATTCCAATTTTGGGTGTACATACACAAATTAGCAATTAGGGGTAATTGCTTTCAGCTGCATTTTGCTGTTTAAAAAATAAATAATAACTTCTAATTATCACTAATTTAAGGACAGGTGAAAGCCCATACTGGTGCTGAGAGGAGACACACCTGACAGAAAACAGCTCCAGTAGTGTCAGCTAGAATGCTTCTGCCATGTTTCCAAACCAAAATTACAACAGCTTTAATCTCCCTTTTCTTCTCAGGCACTTCCTGCCCATTAATCTTTCCCTTTGCCCATGGTCAGCAAAGCTACAAAGAGGAAGAAACTCATTGCGCTTCCTACTGGTCTGCACATGCTGCCAGATTATCAGCCAGACACTACCCCTTGGTTATCTACCCATAGCCTCACGTAATGGCACAGGACCTGCCATGCTGATGTTAGCTGCACAACTGAAACTGGAATGGAAGCCTGTGAACCACACAGCCCTGTGATACGTGTTCTTCTGTGGCTACATGAAAACAGATAAAACATATCCAGACCTAAGATTAAAATGAGTTCACTGGAAGATTTCCTGGCCATTTCATGTAATCTGCCCTGACAGCATTTCCTGCCTTGAAATAAAAACTGTCCCCCTCTGGGCAGCCCTAGTTGTGTTCCTCCGCGCATAGTCATGCGAGGCAAGCCTGTGTGCAGGCTGCATGATGGGCAGGACAGCCACTCCTGTCTAGTTGTATCTACCTGTGTTACCAATAGGCAAACCAGTTAAGTGCCAGGCCAATGCTGGGGAAGAAGCTACTTGGCCATTACAGAAGTGTGGCTCTAATGGTCCTCCTGGGGTCAGTGAAGAGCCACATAGCCAAGGTAAGTTCATCTCATGAGTACCCTTCCCATTAACAATTCACAATCCAATACGCTTTGAAGCAATATTGTCAAAAGTTTACATACTCCAATACTCCACCCTGTAAAAGTGCATGCCTGTTACAGGCTTGAATGCATCAAGCTCATTAACTTACTCTAAATAAATTTGCTCCCAGCATCTGTTTAACCAAGCTGTAAAGCCCTCATGCAGGGTGGTTTAGCATGCATTTTCTGGACAGCAATAAGGCTGGATCAGACCTAAATACCAATCTGACCCAGAATCTCATCTGCAACAGTAGCCAATAGCACATATTTATCAACATACAGGACACAAGACAACAGGGACTGGTCCTCAGCTGAGTTTCAGATTACCAAACACCAGGCAAGTCAAAAAGCCCAAACCCCAAGGCAATGATGCATCTGTCCAACATGGCCAAGGCACGCCTATTTCTCTTAACTATATTCCCTCCTGCTGATTACTATAGTATGCCTTGGTTTTTCCACTCAGTCTAACCAGCATTTATATTTGGTCAAATGGGCAGCCCTCAGGAGGCAGCCTACATCGCGGGACCCACAGGAGTATTTCTGAAGTTCCCCAGCCCTGCTTCACTGAACAGGCACCGAGGCTCCCCGCTGGGGCTGGGACTCAGGTTAATTGCCCATTTTCCTTCACCATTCCTGCATACCTCTGGGCTCACTACGTGTCACCTTCACTAGCTGAGCTGAGCAGACTTAGGTCCCTGAAGTATAACTGCTTTGTATGGTTCATGTGGCTTCCTTAAAAAAAGGTCTAATAATTACACATGGCTTCCTTAAAAAAAAGGTCTAATAATTACTATTCTGAAGCCTCAACCGGGCATCCATATTCTTCAGATAGCGGGCAAGCTCAGAGATCTCATTTGATCCGTATTTCGTCTAACTCCTATTTCTACAGTATCAAGTTCAGAAATCTTTTATTAATAAAAAGCTAATCCCTTACAAGTCATTCCAAGGGGCTCAGAACAGAATTCAGTAATTTTTGTCACCAAAACTCCACAGCAAACAGAGATTTCACTGTAAACAGGATTTGCAATACGTTATTCAGACATTGTGATGCTTTGGGGGGCAGAGGAAGCCCCCACTTGTGACTATAACTTTCAGTTCAGCTCTGGGTAAAACATTAAACTTTTTTCACTCCCTCTAGTCTACTGATTTTGCAATGAACACACCCTTACCTGTTACAGACCATTGACAAAGATCCTTTTTTTTTGATTCCTTTCCCTCCCCCACGACATTTGGAGAAATCCTGAGAAGCTGTAACCATCCTCAAATACCACTGCCCCAGGTCCCCGTGTCCCAGGAGCTGGAGAAGGCAGAAAGGATGGTGTCCTCCACCGCAGCTGAGCAGGGGTGCAGGAAAACAGGAATTTCCCTTTAGGGATCAGCTGCAGAGAATTACCTGGTTGCTTAGAAACGTGAGATTAACTACAGCTCAGTAGTCTCCTTACTTCATACATGCACTGAAAGAAAGGCCATAAATTGGCTACCTGGGGTACTCGAGATGCAGAGCAACAGTGGGGTCGCCACACTGGGTCAGGCAGCAGGCACAGAGGGAAGATGAGTATTCTGCTCCCCTTCCCCCTTCTGGGCTGTGTGAGCTCTCTCTGGTTTGCAATGAAAAGTTTGCCCTTGCTGAGTTTCAGCCACCAGAATGTGGGTCAATGTCAATCACAAATCGACTGTGCCAGGATTTCAGCTCTGATGACAATCAGTTGAGGGAACGTAGTTAGGGCAAAGGAAATAAAACATCCGACCAGCAAGAGCAGCTGATATTTAAAGCAGATGATATTTTAAGCAAAAATTACATTAATTTCTGTGCCTCTCAGTAATGTTTTCTACATGAGCTGCCAAAACATCAGTGACTGGCAGCAATAAACACACTGCCTGTTTGCATCTTCCATACCTCAAGGAGTTGGAGAAAAAGCGTGATTAGAAACAGAGAAACCTAGCTACTGTTTTGCTTAACCACCCTCACATAACATGGAAGAAGGAAAAAATGATCTAGATAAAACAGATGTGGACTTAACCTCACACACTTTACAGTCAAACCAGTTTGACATGAAAAAGCATCATCACTAATGCAAACACAGGAGCACAGTCCACAGTGTGTGCTCAAGAGCTTTCAGGAAGTCTCTGCAAGAAGAATAATCCCCAAGCCTGACATAACACGTCAAAGGATAGGTGAACTGACATCTGCCTGTAAAGTAACAGAATTTGGAAAAAGATGCTAGGAAGTGTCCTTAATTTAGACTTTCATTCATTCACATTCAGAGATGTCAGCTCTCAGACACAGAGTGGGAGGGATATGCTGTGTAGCACGTACCCAATAACCTTCTGGACAAAAGCCAGCAGTGTGGTTATCATTATGGTGGATAGTTACTACAAGCTGAGGGTTAATTATTAGCAGAGCTTAAAATCAAAGAGAGTTTGATCCAGTCTGCACAGCTATACACACACACACTGAGCCACTACCCTAAAGCACTTCCGGTCTCTTTCCAGACAAGCTCAACATAGTTTAGCCATGTACAAGGTGACACACTATGCTAAGGTAGAAGTGACAGGGAGACCATAGCTAAGCGGCTCTTGAAAACAGTTAGCACCTATGTGAGTGGGTACTGTGGGTGCTTTCCACTGTTTTTTTTTGGCAATACCACTTCAGTGGTTGTTTAACAGTTAGCATCATTATAACAAAGTTACATTCTGAGTATTATCCAAGTTCTAGACACAAAAATTCTCTTTGACATGGGAGGAAGGACTAGAATTGCCTTCTGCCCCACACTTAGATGCTTTGCTATGAAAAGCGATGAGGTCTGCAAGGACAGGTTTGCAACTACCAGAGCTCTGACTTTGTTATTTAATGATATATTAATGATATTTGATGATACTTTATGACTACAGGCTGGTGGGATGGGGAAGAAGAGCCCAAGTGAACAAAGTATCAACATGGAAAAAAGACCAAAACCTGAAATCACCTGGCAAGGGCTTTCTTCAATTAACAGAAACTTAGAATTGGTAGAGTTACTTATTCTTTTCCACAGCAAAATGCTCTTTGGGCCTACTGGAAACATGAAAAACTAAGTCAGTAACTCTGCCTTGCTCCAGAGATGAACATCCCAAACATACCGAGGTTTTTTTTCACTTAGTTGCCCCATTAATTCAGTGTTAACCCGATTAACTCAATTCTAACAAACACAGTTTTACATGTCCATAAGCACTTGATATTTACACTGCATCAGGAAAGAAAACAAGGAACATGGGTAAGAAGACTGAATTTGGAATACATAGTGGCAAGGGGAAATCGACTCACTCATAACATTATGGATGGTGCACATGTGCAAACCTGAAGGTTCCTAAGGCAGACACAAGGAGCAAGAACTACATACAATTAATAGATGGATCACACCCTTGTATAAACAGAAAAAGGAAAGGAGCTTATGCCAGCAAAATATAATCAAAATGACCAGCCAAGCTGCCTCAACAAGGAAGAGTTTATGTACCATGTGGGGGGGAGGTGTCAGCTGAGAACACTCTGCTCTTTTATTTGTTCTCCTACCGTGTGTGGTGCCTAAATGCAGGCTGACGTGACCAGGAGATCCCAGGAGATCCCTGTGAGCAAGTAGGGTAACTTCCCTTTGGCAGAGAAGGATTAGAGTTTGCTGACTCTGTCAAAAGGAAATCGGGGACCTCTGCCTCCCCCCTGCCGCTCCTGCCATCCCGGTAGCAGCAGGGTTTACACTGCAATTTGTTGTGTTTACATTGCTGGCCCCGGATCTTTATCTGTGTCTGTGGTGTTACAGCAAAGGCAAGAAACGGAGCCTAATTCTCCCACAGCAAATGTAAGTCCTTTCCCAGCCCAACATTTACCATTTCATATTCCCACATACTGCAACCAACCATCAAAATCAAGGAAAAATAACAGCTCCAGAGGAAGTCTACACCACCAGCTGAGGAAGTCCAACTTCCAGACAGCTAGGGCTTAAGAGAGAGAAATGCCACCCATTAAGCCAAAATTGTAAAGAGAGTGTCAGGGGTCTTAGGAGACAGGGCAACTCAGTTCAGGAATCACATCCAGCCACTGCAAAGTGCCATGATTCAAGGTGTTTGCCATTAAGTCACAGCTATGAGAAACACAGACCTTTAATGAAGGCTAAGTCAACACAAGGGACCTTTCAGGTATGTAATACCAGCAGTTACAGTGAATGCAGATAGCAGTAGACTGTATTTTCATCAAGGAAACATTTGCCAAAATAGTTTTGAAGTGAGCAGCCCAAACAACCTCTCTACTGTTCAGACTGAAGCTCTCCCAAATGTGTTTTTTTTCATTAGTAAATTCAATCTTGCTTCAGTAAATTAAAGTACATTTCCACTTTGTTCTGCTAGCCATCACAAGGACAGAAAAGGCGAATTCAATGCTAACGCTGCTCCTGAGAGCATCTGATCCTGGAACAAGGTCAACAGCCTGGTAAGCGCATGGGAAACACCCAGGCATCTCCCAGCCTTCCCTCGTGCCCTCTCTGGAGTACTACTCCTTTCCATGCATAAATCAGCAAAGATAGGATGAATTTCAAATAGACCTCACCCTACACAGTCAAATAAGCTAGGGAAGATGTATGTATGATTTGTAATATTTACATTTCAAGCAAGGAAATTCCTGTTTTGATACATTATACATGCTGGAATTACCAACAAGCCTGGAAACTGCATAGGTTCACTTTATGCATTGCTTTTTACCATGGAACATTGCTCGGTGACTTTGTTCATGGACTAGGCAGACTTCAGAGAGCTCATGTTATGGCAGCTTGGCTAAACAATGTTCTACTTACAGTTTTAGTTTAATCCATCCATTTGCTACTTATCAAGGCCAAAATTTCGAATTTTGCAACTGCAGCCAGGCTGAGCCCTGACTGTGCTTTGTAGTTACTTGTCATTCTCAGTCAGCCAGTGCCGTAATCTTACTTATTTGTAGTCATGTTATTGAAGCAATGATGTATTTTCAAGGGAGTACTCTGTATAAATGAAAGAACATATTTTTTTTCCTCAAAGGTCACAAATTAGACAACAAAAGCAACATAAACAAGGCAATAAATAAGCTGGATTTATATAAATTAACATTAAAACTTGTTTGTTTCATAGTTTGCAGTCTGGAAAAATGACCACTTGCACTAGGCTGACTTCAGTGATTTCTGTTACTGAGCATGTCACCAAAAAGAAATCTGAGGTGAGGCAGGAGCTTTTATTAGGCCAAACAGGAGTTGGAAAAACACCAAAGCAACTTATCAGCCAGCCTAATAAAAGACATTACCTCTCCTTACAAACCTTGCCTTGCTGATGTCATGACAGCAACTTCACTGCCCAAATACTTCTCATCCTAACCATTAAATTTTACATTTAGTAGAAGTCCAAGAGCTGCCTCGGTTTATAATTGATTTTTGTAGCTAAACAAGATTTTCAGCGCAGAAAGGCAACAAAGGGATGGGAACACTGGTGCTGGAAAGAAAGCTTGTGCAATTTTACCAGCACAAGCATTGGATCTGTGAGTTCCTCCACCCCCACATGCTGCAATCCCAGCATCCACAGAGTATCCACAGCAGCAAACGATGGCCCTTGGGACCAAATTACCTCCCAGCTGACACTGCCTGGAATTACCATCACTGACGTGGGTGGGACTGTATCCCAAATAACTGATGCAAGAAACGAGCTGGCTCCCTCACAGCCATTCAGGATTCCTCAGGGACTCCTGAGAAGCAACAGCAAGCTCCTGAAGTGGCTGAAAGCCATTTTTCATTCCATATTCACTGTCACAGCACCGAATTAAGAGAGCATTTTCTATGAGGCTGGAGGAATTGTATGCCCTGGACCAGCAGATTAACAGGTAATAAGTATGGGGTAGTGTAGGACTACCCAGGAGAGTTCAGGGAAGCAGAATTTTCCCTGGAGCATCCTAAAGAAGGGAGAGGATTAATGAAGTGTTTCCAGGAACCAAGCACATTAAGGTATATAGCCCTGCCTTGCCAGCTGTACAGTAAGCATAGACACACACACACAGACATGTGTCCCTTTTTCAGCATACTTGTTATTAAAAAGAGCTCAGGCATCCTCAGTGAGACACAAACTTCTTTCCTAGCCTATTTTTGTTTAGAGTAGCCACACAGCTCCTCCTTACTGCCTCAAGGCAACAACAAATGCAAAAGTCAGAATTACACACAAATTAGCCTTAGCCCCGCTGCTCCGGCAGGGCAGGGCTCTGTGTTCAGCCTTTCCAGCTAAACTGCTTCTCTGTCTGCCTCTCCCAGCACAGCCTCCAGTGCCAGCAGCTGTGCCTAAACACAGCTCCACATGTATTGATCCTGGTACAAAGCACATGCTTGGCCTGACAGTATGAACTTGGAGGTCAGGGTCCTCTCTTCTGCAACCCTCCTGACTGCTCTGCATCCAGCTCCACTGCCAGGAGTTCAGCTTCAAACAGGCAGCAACAGACCTGTGTTGCTTAACAGCTTGTCTCCAATAAACTGCTAGCAGAGGAAAAAAGCATCCCTAGTTCAGTTTACATTTAACTATAACCACCTGAGGTAGAGTCACTTGTGTTCTGCAGAGAAACCATCATACCAGCATCCAAAGTGGCTTAAACAATCAACTTTTGGGGAAGTTAATTTGGATTAACTTTTGAGTTTATTCATGTTGACACACTCTACATTATTTCTTAGATGCTCCATATCAGAGTAGCCGTGGCCAGGTTCTTTGCACTCTGGTACCGTAAATAAACACTAAATCTGTGTTTCAGTGGTATCAGGCAGGCAGCAGCTGTTGCTGCTGAATGCCCAGCAGATTGCTCTTGCTCTCAGGACTCATAAGGGAAGTTACTGAATAGCCTGAAGATATTATTGTCTGGCAACAAGCATTTTCTTTCACAAATGCCACCTGAAAAAAAAAGAATTAAAAAAAGAGAAATAAGAGAAGGCATTCCTGTGCCCCTGATCTGGGCACTAAGCTGTCACATTTTTATGTGAGGGGAAAATAAGACATTACACAACCTTTTGAAAGATCCTGTTAGAGAAACGGAAGGCAGGATATAGAATTTAATGCATAATTCATGGCTTGTGAGAGCCTTGAGGGAAGACCATTCGGACTCACGAACTGCTTTGCTGAGAAGTAAGCCAGAAGCCGCAATAATGACTCTTACACCCAGGAAAATACACACATAAAGCTGTTGTAACATCCAGCTAGGGGCTTACACATCGCCCCTCTTACACAGATGTGCTGCTGGCCCATCTGACAACATGCCAACCAAGGACAAGTGCATGGGATATCAGGCTGATCCAAGGATCTGTATTTAATTCTGGTATGTATTTCTACATATTCAGGTTTTTAGGCTGCAGGCAGATATATTTATATAAATACACATGCTGTAGTCCTTGCAGGACCCTCACTGTGTACTCAGAGCCTTAGCACGCAGAATTGTGCACCTGAGACAGGCAGAGCTGAGCAGCTCCTCCACTGCAGTAGCCAGATTTAGCCCCACTGAGCTCAACAGCAAAAAATTCAGTGGGTGCAAAATCAGATCCTAGTTGCAGTCAAAGATATAGGTATGACAAGTATTCAAGTGTAACAGCTTATAGTTACAGAGGCTTGCACATGTGCACAATTTGGTGGGTCTAAGTCATGAACAAAGCATAAAAATACCTTTTGCCATAACCAACTCCTCCTCCATGTCCCCAGTGAACATCCTTGGATCTTCTCATCCCAGCAGGCAAAATCATAGGCTTTCATCTACCTACATGTTCAAATCTCCTATGCACATTCTCCCATTTCAGAAAATGCTGTTCCAGTCAATTCTCTGATCATGTCCTGCTGACCGCCGCCAGCCACTGCTGCTTCTACTCTTTATTAGACAGGACCAGAAGTTAGCCTCAAGGACCTAAGAAAGGCCTCACTATTGCTGTTCCCAATTTGTTACTGAATCCAGTTACAAGTCATTCACTGCATCTGAAGAGAGATGGGACTTGCCTCTAAAGCATGGGGATCAATTGTCTTTCTGCTCTGCCAGCTTGTCCGACTCCAGCCCCTCCAGAGCAGTCTTCTTCTGGTTATCTTGTTGTAACTGTTTTCCACTGCAGCATCATTAGAGAAATCTAACCTTGCATCCCTTTCACAACACATCAGAAAGAATCTCTTTTTAAGCCCTTTCCTCCCCCTTTGGTATTCTTCACTGATGTATCAAAATTATCTTAGAAACTCTTTAATAAAATGCAAATCAGTATCTTCCATAAAGCAGAAGGTTGTAGAAGTAAAACTACTGAAAGTGCAAGAAAACAGAATCTAACCCTTAATCATACTGTGCAAAGTCATACTACATTGATGAACTTACTGAAACAGATTACATTTTTATTGCTAATATGCAATGTCTGTTTCTCAGCATCAAGAATATGAAAAAGCAGAAGAATTTGCAAGGGATGAAGACAAAATAAGACGATTAAAGCTCACTGGGTTTGATGGGAAACCATCAGTACTTGTGAGTATGAATGAAGCTACCAATTATGATAATGAGATAAAGTTTCTGAGCAAGTAAAACATCTTTTTAGTGATACTCCAAATCACATGACAGTGAAGAGATAAGATTGCCCTGCAACACCTTCTATTTAAGAATCGTAACTATAAATCTATAAATCTAAAAGGCCACACAATGAAGGCAGAAGAATTTAAAGAGCAGTTTAAATGTCAGTGGAGAAGTACAATGAAGCTGAGGATCCCCAGACTTAGACCAGACTCAAAACACCAGTGCCCAACTCTGAAGGTAAATAACCTCTATGCCACTTCATAACTGAGATGAAACACAACTGAAACCAAGCTGCAAACCATTCAATGGGCGACCCTCACCTATACTACTTTAAATCTACCTATACCATTAAAACTCTAGAAATGTTACTATCCTTTATACAGTCTCCAATTTAGGTTTTGATATCTAGAAGGAATTTGCAGTTTCCCCAAGACCAGGGGTTTAGAACCCAAATAAACAAATTAAAGCCAAAGCGCGGGAAAGGCAAAGTGAGAACAACCACAAAATGTCACTTAATCTGGTGAGGTCCACCTTTAATAAATTTTGATAGCTCTCACATTGGAAGTAAGGTAAATAAACATTAGCAGGAAGTACTCCTTGGTGTAGTTTCATTTTTTCTGTGACTGGCAGAGAAGTTAGTAAAAGCAGAATGGATCTACTGCAATTGCAGCACAAAGGGCAGTCTTTCACTTCATGCAAAGAATACTAGCACAGATGGTGAATCAACATTTTGCAGGAAAATCCACGTGTTTCCACATTAATGAGACGCGGGCTAGAAGAACACAGTATTATACACTGTCATCATTATGGCAGAAGAGATTTGTTGTCCAAGTTTAGGTATCCAGATGGTACCAAAAATATTCCAAATTTTCTATAAGGTCAAAGCTTTCACTATAATAAAAAAATGGTTTCAGAAAAAATACTTGTTTCTCTGAATATTCCTAGTCCATGTTAAACTGCTGAGTATGCCCTATATCTTGTTCGCAGTGCTTTAACAAGGAGGATATATATACACATTAGCAAACCTCAAAAGGCAGAGCTGGAGAGCAAAAGCACAGGAGAGGGGAGCTGTGCAGAACCATATTCCCAAAGTGCAGAGAAGGAACTGGTAAGCCAAGAGCTATACAGTGCTTCCCTGGTGGACAAACTAGCAAGGTCTTAAAAAACGAAAATGGTCTCTAGTCGCGCAGAATGGCACTGAAGCAACACCAATGAACTACGTGATCTGTGTTCATATATGTGAAAAGAAAGCTCCAAGTTGGAGCAGTGGCTTCTTCTGATTCTGACCAGGTTTAACCCCCTCTCCCTGTAATGGGTAGAGGAGTCAAAGCAATTGGCCTTTATAACGAAGTTCTATTATTAACATACTTTCATTTCTGATAGGGGCCTAAAAACTCTTCATAAAAGCTCACAGTGAAATAATTACTTTCTATTCTGTATTTTCACTTCATCAGAGCAGACTCCCACAGGTTTGACTGTGTTTTTTCAAGGAAATTGTGCAGGCTCTCTTAAAAGGCTTACTTTTAAAAAAGCCTAGAAAATGCCAGGCTAAATTTGACATGCTTTTCCCTATGTTTCAAAGCCAGGGAAGGGTTTTTCTGGAAGAAGATGACACCTTTTCCACTCTAATAGACTGAAAATCTGCTTCAGAAAAATATGGCAGGGGGTAAGAAAGAAAGAAGAAAGGAAGGAACATATTTCTGTAAGAGTATGTGGGTGTCAGGATTCAGTCTTTAATCTGACAGGTATATATCAGCACTTTTCCACAAGCATGAGTGATCTATCTGTTGTTTTCCTCTTTGCATTGCTATAGGTTTGTACTGTTTTCTAATGATAGCCTGTATTTTTAGGTTAGCTTCCTCCCAGTCTCTTTGCCTGCTGTCCAAAAACCTATCAGGTTAACAAAGCATGAAAAATACCTTTCTTCATCAATGCATTTGCCCTTCTAAGTTTCTCAAGCAAATTTGTCTTAAAATTAAAAACTATATTGTCAACCATGCAACTGACAACATGGTCCAGATTGGCAACTAGGGAGCAGGCAGAGGAGGCAGCGGCTCAGCTGATGGATATAAATAGCAAAATCCCAGTCACTAGGATATTACTGTACTTTGGGGTTCCCAAAGAAGCCTTAAGCAATGGATCAGCTCCTACGCACATGCTGATCGCAAGATAGCGCCCGTGCGCACTGGGAAGGCCCTGCTAACAGAAGACTCAAGGCTACTTGAGGAGTTACCAGGTCTCAGCATTTCCCATGCTCCGGTGGGAGAAAAGATTGAGAAAGTGGGGGGAAAGGGCTCAGTAAAGCACCTGTCATCTATTCATTCTTTTACATATTAGTAACTCCTCTCTAAGAATTACGAGACTAAATAGCATACTTCCCTCTGTTCATGCCATGAAGCCAAGCCTAGATGGAGATCAGCAGGCAAATACCAAAGAGCTTGAGAAACTGGGAAAAGAAAACAAAGAAGGAAAGGAGTTTCCCAGGAGCAGGTCAGAATGGCTTATTTATCAAGCTGTAACTCCACAAAACACCGACTTCAACTGGCTTCAAGTCAAGGTAGCTTACAAACTCAGGTATCACAGAGCTTCCATTTATAAACCACATTTCAAGGTGAGGCAATTAACTGCCTCATTCATCTATGACCTTTGCAGAAAAGAAAAACAGAATCCAATTGCTCTCCTATTTCTAATTTGTTTCTGTTAACTTTCTGACTTCCTACTCTTGCAGAACATATAATCACCCAGGCAGCCATCTTTAGGTAGATGCAAAATAAATATGTCTCATCCATGCCCTAAGCAAGATCTCCCTTGGTCTTCCTCTCTACCCCACCAAGCTCTTTCAGACCCCTGCACAAGAGAGACAGGGTTTCAGGACAGTGGATATAGCACTGCTCTCTGTTAAGATAACATTTGGATGATTCTGAGCCCGGGATAAAATTTAATCTGATTCAGTTATGCATGGAAACGAAAAGCTTTTATTAGTATACATTCCTCAAAGAAAACAAATTATAGTTCCTGGAGATGTTAATCATGAATTAACCTCTTCCAGCTTACAGCAGCAAGTTTTCTTCCTTCTCTAGCTCCACTTCATCTCCTTTATAGCAACACATACTAAAACCAAAGCAAACAAAACTCCTGGAACAAACTCAGTGAACTGAAAACATAGTAGAAAGAGGCAGAGCATGCACAGCTGATTTAGATCTTGACTGAGGTAATGCCAAAGCACTTGGGGAGAAAAAAAGGTTTTACCTGAACATGATAAATGGTAACTCATAAAGATGATCAACATGAAACTTCAAAAAATACATCTTCAAAATAGAGACAAATAGAAGCAAGCAGGTTGATTCCATCCCACAAACACTTTGTTCTTGCATTTAAAAAAAACCATCCCTAAGCCAAGCCAAAATGAAATCTGATTGCACTCAGTCAGCCTTCACACCAACTGCTGTGCACTGGGGAGAACACCAACAAGCATGAGCAAACCCATAAGGAAACACCTGCCACCAAACATGAGAACACCACATGCTGAGAAAAAAGATGGGTTCATGTGAATCATCAAGTTGCAAAAGTTTACGACAAAGAGGGCAGCATACACGTATTACAGCTCATGTGAATTGTTGGATGACACTAGCTTTTACTGATCATGCTAGATGGTGAAGGAGAGAAAAGTAAGTTGTGAAGAATTTGGTCAGGTAGTTACAATGGTCAGCTTGAAAAGAGAATACTAAGGTTCAAGTCCTGCTCCACCAAAACTTTCCATGTTCACACACAAAAAAATATGTAACTAGGTTGTCTGGATAACTGCAGAAAAAATCCTCTGGCTTTCATGTGCAACCCTAACACATGGGTGTCATCTAGAGAAATACACCCAAACCATGAGATACTAAAAAATGAGAAATAAAACCCTGTTAGAATGTAGTAAGAACACATTTCAATTTATATGAATCAAATGCAAAACAGTCGCAAGAAAGCCCATATTATCAGTGTGCATCATATTATATGGGCATCAGTACTATCCAAGTACCAGAACTCAAGCTTGGACCCTCTGTGTAAAACCACAGCTATTAAATGCTACTTCACAACTGTAACAGCCCCATCCTTCTGTGAGGATGCAACATGTGAGAACACACATGTGTAGCAGGACCAGCAAGCCAAAATGAAGTGGGTAGCCCATGTCAATCTTTCTCATGTGGACATCATGCTAGCACATTACGCTGTGTTTTCCATGCACCTCCTGTGTTTAGCCTCCAAATCTGATTATTAGTGTGACAAACGAAACAAGCAGAAACTTTGGCTCGAACAGCCCAAACTACAGGATCTCTGTGGTCAGTCACTCTTCCTAAGTTTTGGCTCATTAGTGAAATGGGAATGTAAGAGTTCAAGTGAACATTCAGTTCATAATTGCCTGAATGACAAAGCTGTCTATTGGCTTGAATGACGCAACATAGGGGTCTCATCTGAGCCTGTTGTAGGCATCCAGACCATCTCTGCAACTGGCTTTTGTAATCAGTCTCAAATTAAAAGTGAAGAACTGAATACGCATGAAAAAAATTGTAAACCTACGTTAAAAAAAAAAAAAAAGAAAAAAAAAATCTGTAGAGCCATGTGTGGAATAGGCAATAAAACCATGTTTAGATCTTCTCCAAAATTAAAGGAAGTCAAGGACTTGAAAGGTACCCAAGATCTGACTGGTTGAAACAAAATCTGAATATAACTTGCTTCATCGATTTAGTTTCCAAACAGCCTCGGGAGACAGATGGGCATCAGCTTTCCAGCCCTCCCCCCCCCCCCCCAAGCTACATCTGGATCTCTCAGCACCTGAGGATGGCTCCTCTCAATGATATCTGGGACTGGACAGGAAGCATCTGCTGTCCTTCTCCTGCAGACACAGGCTACCATCAACAGGGGCACAGCCACTTCCCAACTTCAGAGTAGTCACACTGGTACGACTCCAGGTTCTTATATTAAAATAAACTCATGATGAGTTATACTGTCAGCTGCAGCATTACAGATGAAGGACTTTACTCTGTCCCTTAGCTGTATAAACAATGAAAATATGGTGCTTCCTCTCTATACACACAGTTTTTTGAGACAAATACCATATCTTCTTTGATCCTTCTGATAAACACACAATGTTTTAAAGTTTTTAAAGGTCAGCATTCAATACATCAGAAAGACCCTCTACTTTCAAAAGAAGAAATGCATCTTAGGCAGCAAAAATCCGTATTCTGTCATCTTCCAGTCAAGGTCAATAATTATATTAACTTCCGTAAGAAGCTTGAGCATAAGTCCTTTTTAACCAACACTGGGTTTCTTAACAACTTTTTTGTTTATAATAGGCAGAAATGGAAAAACCCACACAAGAGTTCCTGTAACTTCAAACCACTTCTTGCCCTGTACCCAGGGAGATCTTTAAAAGAAAACAAAAAATTAAAAAAAAACCAACACCCTGAGAGTAACAGGAACTAAATGTTGTTCATGTGCATTAATCACCAAGGCCAGGAAGTCCCCTACCTGGTGTGGAACTTAGAACAAGGACAGTGACCAAATGCCTTCCAGCTACTCTGAACAGTAACTGCTGGAATTGCTCAGGATTTGTACCAGAAATAGGACTGCTGAGTCCCTTGTCAAAAAGGGAAAATCAGTTCAAATTCTGTTTGAAAGCTCATCTTCTATTCTGGGCAGGATTTTTTATGATTAACCAATTTTAAGTGTCATATGAAGGTCTGGCCGCAGTCTCTCCTGCACCATCATTAGGTTTCTGATGATTTTCTCTCTTCCCTATTTGACTACTTCTGTTTGTTTTGTTACTCTCCCTGAGTAAACAGCCCAGACAGATTTATGTTTCTTTCCTTACACACATCACAGACAATAAGTCTGAAGTGGACATTTCATACTATGTTACTTATAAATACTATATTAAGTTATAACTACAGTTCACGTTTATCATGCACACCAGTAAGAAACAGTTTTAATCACGTACGAGTCCAGATGCAGTCATATAAAGGATCAGTTTTTAATGAAGTTATCATCGTTGGCATTGCTTTCATTTGTCTTAATACCAGGATTCTCTTGCCCTTCCCATTTTTCACTGAGCCACAAGAAGCATAACCAGCTCTTAGATGTGAACTACACCGACTGCATGTGCAAAACACCTACTGGTATACATTAGGGGGTTCTTTGCAAACACTAAACCAAAATGGCAAAGTACTGTCTGACCATCAGCGCACAACAGAAAGACAACCCATACACATAACCAGTCCCAGGTGCTTTGGTTGTAATTCAGAGCTTCAGCTGGAGTTCTGTGAAACAAATAGTTCAGGCTGTGATATGACTCCAAAAGCATATGACTAGCACATGGCTGCTGACCACTGAGGTGGTTATTGTACTGTTATTTGGGTTTCTTGAAGAAAACACAGGAAAAATTTTTATCTGGAAGAATAAAAATTTAGCTTACCATAAGCACTGGAGAGCTAGGAGACAATTGCATGATTCGAACACATCTGAGGCCTTTCACAGATTTCAGAAGTGCTAACAAGTGAATTACCCTAAGGAACAGATCCAAAACAATAAGACCTGCCACATTATCATTGACAGCAACTGTAAACTGGACAGTGATGGTGGGAGATGCATGTAGGCAATTTGAGGTTTATTTGAAGTTAATTTTCTCCCCTATCTTCTTCCTGGTGGAACATAAAATATTTTCTTCTAAGGACTCTTTGTTAACCTGGAGACTGCAACTGCTGAGCCAGTGAACAACAGCCACCTGGGAGAGCTGTTCCTCAGGTGCAACACCTAAATGTGAGCTTCCATGTAAATCTGGCTAAAACATGGAGCACCCACCCTGGGGTCCCAGTATAAGAAAAGGAGGGCCATGGCAGTCACTGTGATGGTGGTTAATTAGACACTTGAAACTCATTTCACAACCAACTAAGTCTCTAACTCAACTCAAAAGTGAAAAGGAAAACTGAGAAGCCCAGTTGTCCAAAAAGCCACAAACCCACCAGTAACTTTTAAGATGCTACAGCATATTTTTTAATACATATCTGGAATAGTGGAAAATAATTAATAGAATCCCTCAAAGTATTACACTGTTTCAACAAATATTTATTGAATGATGGCATCAAATTAAGTAATGGGCATAGATATTTGAGTTGTCTTTTAAGTGTTTTTGATAACAGCTTTTCAGATCAAGTTGGATTTCTCATTTTGTAAAAAATAAAATAAAAAATTAAAAAAACCCTCTCTGTTTGGAACTTACATATTCACAGGCATTCTCTCTCTAGATATCCAGGCTGTTGCTACTACTTAGAAAATGCCGACTCAAGCTTGTGTTCATGGCTATAAAGCCTCAAACTACAGCTAAAACACAGCTCAGCTGTTTGCACAGAAATATGCAGCGATTACAATGAAGTAAAATTCATCCTGCAATCCTCCACCTACAGTCCCCGTATTTAACTAGCGTACAGACATAAAAATAGAACAGCAGGTAAAGAGACATGTAGAAAAAAACACTTATTTCTTACAAGATGCTGTGAAGCCCTTCACCACTCCAGCAGTGACACAAATATGACTGCTTATCTGGTAATTTCTTCTCCTGAGTATGTAATTTTAAGAATCTTTCTTACTTCTAGATGGCAAGACAGGTAATATTTCACTCTTTCCCTTTAGACATATGCCCTGAACAATTATCCTATAATAACAGTGAGTTTAAACAGCACAGGACATAAACAAATAATGTTTAAACGAACACTGGCAAGCTAAAATATCCAAGGTTGCTTCTTCTAGTCCAATAGAAATGTCTTTAAAGTGGAGAAGGGAAATGAAGTCATCCCTTTGTAGTATTTTCAAAGTAAATGCTACGCATACTTCAGGATTTAAGTGACATAACCATGAAATTGTATTTTGGAGAAATAAAATGGTTTAAATTTCTGTCCAAGCTGGAAAAAAAAAACAAAAACAAAAAACAAGCAGAAGAAACTATGATAAGTATATCATATTTTTAAATTGGTGCTAGTTTTAGCACAGTGTTTTGAAACTCATTTTTAAACTAATGCCACCCAACCTCAGGCAAGTAGTACGGTCTGAGATGTCACCAGCTACCCAAACACCGAGGCTGGTCAGTGCTTGAGCAACAGCTCACCAAGGAGAGACAGAGAAGGTGATGTTGGCAACTGACAGCTGACCAACCCCATGCCTCAATCCAGGTCCATGCTTGGATGCCAAACACAGTCTCTCATACGATGAAGAGTTAATATATGGGTGTAAGAGTTCACTTGACTGCAGAACTACCAGGGATGATTTGAATTTAGCATAATATCACCGATGCAATGGGACAGAGAGCCCAGACTTCTAATTTGTCAGAGAAATTAGCCATTGACCTTATTACAATTGCATGCTGAAACATGCAATCTGTACTTTGCCTTACCTCTCACTACTTCTTTATTTCACTGCCAGGTTTTCCTATTTCAGGAGCAGGTGAGTTTTCCTTCCATACCTGACAAACACTGTCAGGTATGAGAGTGCACTCACAAAGACCATCCCCACCACAAGATTTATGTTTCCAGCATTATGTTTGGCTCTTTATACCCAGATTTGAATCTTTATTTGGGGGATTGCATTTGTAACTTTCAGGGTTAGGGTTAGGGTTAGGGGTTTGTCTAAGGTTCTCCAGGCAATTTAATCTTTCCAAATATCACCCTAATCTACAAAGAGCTCCACTGAAATGAACACATCTACAGGCAGAACAAAACCCTGCTGAATATTGCAACAAGTTACAAAGGAGTTAAAGTAATGAACAGTTACAGCACCTTACTTTTGTCAGAAGGAACGGATACATTAACAAAGGTGTCCATCTATTAGTAAGATTTCCATGTGTTTGAAAGTCATGTCAGACTATAGCAAACAGCTGAATGCTGCTGTATCTTGTAATTTAAGAAAAATACTACTCTCTGTAGTTAAGTACAAAAGTCTTAAGAATTGTGCTTCATACATAAATGGATAAACAAAAATACAGAGAGAAACAAGACTGACTATAGCACCTGCCTTTGGCTGCCCATCAGAGATGCCTAAGCCCCCAAAAGTAAAGATATCTAGCTACTTTCACAGCCAGAGTTAACTTTCATGAATTAAGCATATGTATTACCTCTTAAGACAAAGGCTTTGGGACCTGACACAAACCTCAGCTTCCTTTGAGATATCAATGACAAGTACAGTTACTGCTGTCCAAAGCTTATAAAACCTAGATCTTAATGATCCAAACAGGAAGACAGGCAAAATCAGAGTGCTGGGAGATTATGACTGATTCACCCAAACGTACAAACTTAGGCAAGGACGGGGAACCAGTGCGGCTGGTGCTGGTCAATTTATTTCTTCCAGCCTGTCACTTCTTTTGGGAGGCATTATTTTCAACTACACAATATATTCCCCTGCAGCCCCCCAAATATGCTTGAAGGCCATGCAACCCTCATCAGAGGAAGCCTGAGGCTCAGGAAAGTATTTAAACCAACTGAAATCAAGGAATAAACATTGATGTATTTCTGTGGTTTCTGGATCAAACTCTGAGTAGCAAAACAACAAGGAGCAGGACTTTAGGCTCTTTGTCTGGTCCTCTGATAGAAGAATAGTAGAGTTCTACACACCCAGCCCATGTATTCTATTGTAATATACAAAATGAACATTCAAACCGTAATTACTTTTAAATGGTGGTAACAGCACTTGTTTGCCAGAGATGGACAAAACATCTGATTGCACAAGTATTCATCTCCACATATTTCTTTCCCAGGAAAGCAAGGAAAGATATGTACTATAAACATACATTCAGACTATTGCAAAGCACAGGACCAAAATATCGGAAAGAAAATGACTCCTGCTGAGGATGTTGCCTCTTCTAGTAAGCACAATCCATCACATAAGGGAGTGTATTTTTGATGATCCTAAATCAAGCTTCCAGTAGGGAAGGTTTTAAAATATTTTTGCGTTGTAACAAAATGTTCCCACTGGTGTTGTAATGAAAGAAAGAGAAAAAAACCCAATCTCCTGACAGGAAATTAATAATTGAGCATTCCAATGCTTGATGATGTGCTCCTACATTGTGCAGAGGCTTTCCATTTTTCTCTTTCAGAAAAAAAAAAGAGCACAAGAATATCAGTTTATTAAATCCATTTAGAAACTGAACAGGCCTGGAGTAAGCAACTTGGTCTGTGCATGACCATAGTTGATGTTTATTCCCTCTTTACACACCCCTCTCCTCCATCAGATTGTCACTTTTTGTTCTGCTCTCTGAAATTACCTCTGTCAAGAACTGAAGCAGTGTGCCTGGCTTTTAGCATCACTTACCTGCAACAGCTTTGAACTATCACTTCCTCCATTGGAAAAATAAAGTGGAAAATCTTAGACCTTGATGGAAAGGGAAAATAAAAGCCCCATCATCATATGCCTATGCCTAAATATGAAAACGTAATTCCATTTTTTAAACCATCCCCCCCCCCCCCCCCCCCCCCCCAAGTCTAGTCCATTTGGCAAATCTCACCCCTGGCTGTCAGTTCTAGTCTCCCTGTAAAAAAGCTGAAAACCCTACACATGCCATAATTTCTCTCATTGTCTACACGACAGAATATACAGCTCCTGAAGCTACTTCTACACCAAGCACATGTACATAGAACATCTCAATTTGGTGGGATCATAACATTGCAAAAACATTCTCATGAGAGCAAATACTTCCCAGTAACTGGAATCCTGGATCCTTCCTGGATGTGGAACTACCAAACGAGAGAGGGAATATGCAACAGACTGAAACAGCATATGCCATCTTCAAATAGTATTTTACATCAGCAGTGCTTTACAGCTTAGCTAAGGCATAATGAAGAATTTTTTAAGAGAAATGAATAATTTTAGCTTTTAAAAAAGAAGGCGGAAAGGGTATGGAAAACTGCTGCAGCAGATGGCTGTATGATGCCTGCAGAAACTTTCAGACCAGCTAGGCTGCTCAGATGCTACTGGTACAGTTACTTATGGTCATTACCAGTTGGATTCATCTCCCTGGGCTCTTCCATCAGCTGCTGGGCAGGACGGCTCAGATGCAGCATGAACGTAATGACTCTTGCTTTCCAGACCTGAAAGACCTTATATTTGACTGGTTCCGAGTATCAGCAGAAGTCTCCATCTCTGCACAAATACATTCCATGCATTACTCATATCCACAAATATTTAACTGCTGCCTCCTGTCCTCTCCTTACAATATACTCCCTCCTGGGTCTATATTTGCATCATGGGGTTCCCAGAGACCAGGAACCACATTCACATATGAAAAATGTCCCATTGCAAGGGAGTGTTCTGGAATAAGACAAACCATACTCTAAACACAGCTGGCCTTTACAGAGAGCACTGAAGGAGCAAGAGACACTGAAGCTGACAGGGAGCCTCCCTACCCAAGGTCTTGTGTGACCCTGATCAGCAGGGCCCTGCAACAGCTCTAATAGTGCTGCTGGAACCTCTGCATGATCCTCAGCTAGTTTTTCATCCTAGAATCGTGACTTTCTAGCACATCAAACCTGTTATTCACTCTACAGCTGATAGGCTATGATACTAGCGGTGATTCAGATCTCATTGTTTTGAGAGAATGAATTTTGAATTATAAAGCAGAAGTTTAATTACTACATATGAGCATAGAGCATATGCTGCCATTTTGCAAGAAAGTATCCTGACGAGAAGCACTGTGGCTTGCCACTGAGCTCCTGCGTAACAAAATTCACACTCTTCGAGTATCAGACTCACCATCTGTAAAATGTTTTTCATCTCCAGAAGATAATGTGTTACAAATCATGTACACTGTACGTGACAGATATTATCATTTGCTTTGGAGCAGCATCCCAGAACACCTTTTCTCCCTTATAAGAGCCCACATGGGGCATAAAACTTCTTTAAACGCTATTTAGTAGTTCAAGCAAGGTGACAACTAAACTCTCTCATATAGTAAGAGGGGAACAGGAGTGTTTTTTTCCATTAACATGTTATTCAAAGGAATCTGCCCTGTAAGATGACATTCTCCTACAGAACTACAGGAATTTTAGATAAGGCTGTGTGCATCTGTACAAATGCATTCTAAGTTCCAGAAAGGAAATGAGTTTCACTCCTTCTTACACAAATGGCTGAGTCAAAGCCAAAACTTTTTTGTAAGAACAGATTTCTTCTCCATTCCTTCTCAAAAAGTGCCCATGAATTAAGAATTAAACCAGGTTCAACTGGTACAGCTTGGAGCACCAAGAAAACGAGAGACAGACCATCCCTGCTGCCACAGAGAACCAAAAAAGAACCAGCAGTCAGAAATGTAGAATTACACTGTAATGAGACTGACAAAACCTGAGGGAGTTCAACCTGGAATCAGCAGCCCTGGCAGTACTCAAAATCTGAATTTCAGTGGTTATGGTCAAAATACTGTTGAGTGCACCCATCAGCAGTTACGGCATTGATACAACATCAGAGATGACAGAATGGCTAATTGGAGTCTCTTTTCTGATAAATTATACATCTGCTATAATCAAGCTAAACCAAAACTAATTTCCAGCAACTCCACTGCCTCTGCCAGTAGACGGTGCCTTAATATCATTATGCATAAACAGGAAGAGATAACGACCTGTAATTCAAGTCTATTATTTTATGGAACATGAAGATACATTGCAGTATAGTGTGAGCTGTTGATTGAGATTGGTATGTTACATTAAACCAATCATTCTCCCATAAACCACTGCTGCTGTTTCTTCTTTCATCGATTCTTGCTGTCTTGCCAATCACGAAGAGTCAGCTCCTGAGGGGCAAACGTAACTTTGGAGGAACTACCACACTGATATCGAACTACATTCAAAGCTAGGTATTAGCATCCTTTCCACTAACACAGCTTGTGGCACAATAGGGAAGCATCTCATAAATGATTTATCCATAAACTCTGCCCATGTTTATTCAACAGTAGCTTACGGGAGGTACATGAAATTAAATACACAGATTGCCGTCGCCTTCCCGTCAGATTGCGCCGACATGGACCAAGACCCGCATCCTGACTGTGGCCGAGTGCCTCCACATCTCCCGGGCGAAGTGGGCTCTGCCCCCTGCTCCCGAGCGCCTTTGCCAGGCTCCAGAAGGAAGAACGGGCAGAGGAAGTGCGGTCCCCAGCACCGCTCCATTCGCTCTGCACCCCTCTGCCAGCGCGGTCCCCCCAAGAGGGAGCGAGGTGAGAGGAGCCTACGCTCCCCAACGGCCCTCAGCAGGCGGCGGTGGGTGGCGGTGGGTGGGCCCCGGGGCGGGGACAGGTGCTGTACCGCGCCGCATCCCCAGCGCCCGCGGAGACCCGCGCCCCGTCCCTCCGGCGGGTCCCGGTGCCGCTCGCCCCAGCGCGGGGGTCTTCGTGGGCTGTGCGGGCCCGGCGCCGCGCACGGGGGAAACTTTGGCCCCGCCGTTCTCCTCCTCCAGCCCCGCACCGCCCACGTCGGGGGGCCGGGAGCCCTCGGCAGGGCACTGGGGGAGACGGGGGAGGGAGGCTGGGGAGATGGAGAAGAAGGAGCGCGGGGAGGAGGGAGGGGTTTCTCCGGGAGTGTCGGTTTACCTTGGAGGTTCTGCACTCGGATGTCGCTGATGTGCCCGATGAGCTCCTCACGCTGGAACCAGTCCCACTCCTGCCCGGCCATGGAGACGCGAGGCCGGGCTGAAGTGGGACGGCAGGAGCCAGCGGCACCGGCTCCGCCGCCTTCACCGGCACCGACGGCGGGCACGGGAGGGGGGGGGGGGCGGCTCCTCTTCGCCCCGCCCCGAGGCCCTCCCCTCCTGCCCGCGTTCCTCCCGCTTTCCCTCCCTCCGGCCGCCCGGCGGGGGGCGGAGAAGAGCTGGGGTGGGGTGTGGCGGGCGGAGCGGGGCGCGGCGCGGTGTGAGTGTGGCCGTGCCTCGCCATGGGTAGCTGCGCGCCGACCACCCCTTTGCCCTCCCAGCCGGCGTTGGCGAGGCTCGCGCACCGTCTCCCGCCTCACCGGCCGCCCCCCCCACCCGGGCGCAGCCGTGTCCGGGCCCGGCCTTGCTGTAGCCCCCCACGACCGCCGGCCTCTCGCCCCATCCGTCCCGCACACGGCCTGTTGGCACTGTGGGTAAATACGTTTTTCTTGCTGAAGCAGCAGGGGGGCTGCGAACAGTACCCAGGTCCTGCCCGCTTTCCCTTGCCGCGCCTGTACCGGGAGAAGTGTCATCCTCGGAATAAATGTCATGCATCCACGGCAGAAATGAAAAAAGAAAGTACAAACAGAAAAGGGGTTTTCCTAGTGGAGATTAAATAAGCACTACTGTTCATTAAAAGGGCTAATGTGCTGTTCGCATACTCATATAGCCTGCTAGTAGGTTTAGGCTGTCACATTTCCTTTCTGATGGATTTTCACATCAATTATCTTTGTTTACGCAGTTTGCCATCAAAATTGGACAGTGGTTGTTATCAAGGCTCTTCAGTATCACTAATACCTATGCCCTACAAACTTGGTCAACAGCATGAGCATTTTCATCACATGCAAGGCATTTCATGACAGTGTACCACTAGTTGTACTTTTGTACCTATTTTCTTTTCAAACCATGAAGACTGTATAATGTAAACAGCAAATTTTAACACAATCCAGTCAGACTAGTATAGCATCATTAGTTAGACTAGCAAAACACACAAGCCGAGATCTACAAAGTTACATATAAACAAAGTGGGATCTAGAAATTGGGGCTCTTTCAAGTTGGAAGTGTTTATGTTACCCCAAGTAAACACACAACTAGTTGTTTCACCCAGCTCAGGAACTCTTCCCACAGCCCACACTGATGAATCTCTATTACATCTCAGAATCAAATGGAGTCATCCATAAAGCATCTCACAGGTGAGCAAATATGTCAGCACTATAACAGGCACCAGTCAACTGTCCTAAAATTTGATCACCAAGAGCTGGGGTGGCGGGTGTGTCTTCAACCTGTTTACATATGAAAGCTCAAAAGTTTTGCACAAAGGTGAGGACACCATATAAATCTAAGAATACCGTGCTGGAGAGTTTATAAACCTGAATGCAAAGAGCAGAAGCAGAAGCTTGTGAAAAGGAAAAAAAACAAAACATCTAAATTGAGGCAGCATTGGCACAAATCACAGTGCTGCACTTTTTGTTTTGCACTGGGAGGACATGTTATCCAAGTGGGATGAATGCATCAGTACTGTGTTTAGAGGTGAAAGTGGAAACTGAGCTGGTGTGGCTGTGGGGAAAGCACATGAAAGACTTCTCAGCATCAGTGAAATACTGTCCGCAAGGGGTGGCTGGAGGTCCCTAGTCCACGCTGCTGCTGCCAGTGCTGAATGGGGACAGCCAAGGCTTTATCCCAACATATGTGGGCATCCTCCAGCACCCGGGGTTGCATGAGGTCTCTAGATAGCCTGTTCCAGTCTGCAGTGTCCTGCTCCTGAGACCTCCCTGTGGCCGCTTACTATGCTCAGTGTGTCAGCTGGAGAAAGGGAGTTGGTATGAGACGAAAGTGAATGAACAAGGAGAAGTGGAACAGACTGCAAACTTCCACAGCAGAATCACAGAACTGTTTAGGTTGGAAAAGACCTTTAAGACCATCAAGTCCAACTGTAAACCCAACAGTGCCAAGTCCACCACTAATTTATGTCCCTAAGTGCTACATCTACACGTCTTTTAAATACCTCCAGGGATGGTGACTCACCACTTCCCTGGGCAGCCTGTTCCAACGCTCAATAACCCTTTCAGTGAAGAAACTTTTCCTAATATGCAAACTAAACCTCCCCTGGTGCTACTTGAAGCTGTTTCCTCTCCTCCTGTCACTTGTTGCTTAGGAGAAGAGACCAACACTCACCTTACTGCAACCTCCTTTCAGGTAGTTACAGAGAACAATAAGATCTCCTCTGAGCCTCCTTTTCTCCAGGCTAAATAACCCCAGTTACCTCAGGTGTTCCTCATGAGAATTGTGCTCCAGACCCTTCACCAGCTTCATTGCCCTTCTCTGAATGCTCCAGCATCTCAATGTCTCTCTTATAGTGAGGGGCCCAAAACTAAACACAGTGTTCAAGGTGTGGCCTCACCAGTGCTGAGTACAGGGGGATGATAATTTCCTTAGTCCTGCTGGCCACACTATTGCTGATAGAGAAGGTGGACACTGAGGCGCAGCAGAAGGAGCAAAGGTCAGAGGAAGCAATCCATTAGCTCCCCGCTGCCAGCCCCACCTGATGTGTGATGTTACAGCTGTGATTCACTGCTCTCTCATATCTTCCTGGGGCTAATTACTGCCTTCACCCTGTCCCTGCCCCTGTGTGAGAGCTGCCCAGCTCCGCTGTCATGTGGCAGAGTGTGCCTCTGACATCTCCAGGCCTGCCGGGTATAGCTGCATTTGACCTGCACAGTCTGGCTCTCAGAGTCAGGTTGGGTTTAAGATGTAAATTATTAACAGTGTGGGCACAGGGAAGTTAAAACTTCTGCTTAGGGAGAGGAGAAAGACATTAAAACTTTCTTACCTGGAAGAGCATCTGCTCTGTGCAGCCTCATCCTCTGAAGGCAGAATGGGCCTGGCTAGTGTGGCTGAGCAGGCAGCACAGGCTGGGACTGCCAGCTCTTCCTGCACAGATGGGAGGCCAGAGCAACAGGGCAGTTTGCCCTTCTCCTGCCAATGAGTCAGGACCTCAGCCTTGGTCAGGGGTATAGGCCTACCTGGAAAGTTTGGCCACTCCAGTTCCTTGCCCCACACATCAATAAAAGCTGCACTGATCTCATCTTACATTAATACACTGGCACATGAGCTACTGTGAATGAAAACTCTGGTCCAGTTTCACTTAGTAGATGTGCAGCTCTGTCCAGGGAGGCAGCAGCCGTGTTACCTGCATTTGTCCATCCAAGGCTTCCAGATAGGTCTTCAGCACCTTCCCCAAAACAACTTTGCAGTTAGCAGATCTCTGAGCTGATCATAAAAAAATTGCAATATATGCGGAGCTAAGTGCTCCCAAATGAAAAGCTGAGACTCTAAAACTGTAAGCACACTAGAAAAATTGTAAGATCAAAAGGGGCATCCTTTATAAAACATTTTTCTTTAAGTTTTTACATTCTTCCCTGCAACCATGTGGTCTGTGAATCAGCTCAAGAAGGAACTATGAAATCTGAGATTCTTACATAAAGCCAGAACTCCAAACCTTATGTACTTGGCATAAAATCTGTAAATGGTTGTGGGAAACTACCTGTGAAAATACTGTATGCCTTCTAAGAAGTAACTGATTGATACAGTGAGGACTAAAGAACGTCCCTTAAATAAAAAGTGATTTCTGATTTTATTATTAAAGTCCACTTGCTTTTTCATATTTAAGGACAATTCTGTAACTGAAAAAACAGGTTACATTTAATTAAGTCCCTTGGCTCAGTGAGACTTGTTACTTAGGGCAACACTGTAAACACTTGGCAGAGACTCTGAACTATAATAACAGGTTTATTAAAAAAAGATTTTGGTCACATAGGAGAAGGAGGGAGTCTAATAGAAAGTTCATGGGGAACTTACCACTGTTCTACATCTCCTTCATCTCTTTCCTTTATAGTGTACATAGGATGAAAATATTAAAAAGCTTTCAGTTTACCGTCCGTTGAGTGAGTGATTTAATGAGTTGAATTCTCATTTTGAGAAGAAAACATATACTTAAAGATTGCCTGATAGTCGCAAAAAAACCCTCAACTCCTGTATCTAGACTTTGTGCCTGTCCAGACGGACAATACCATGTGGCAAGGGAAGTTGTCTGACACAAAGGAAGCTATTAATGGAATTAAGGAATATATTTATGCCATTGTGGCTAAATTGCTTTGGCTTTATAAGCAGAGTTTCCCATATGAACAGTCATTCCAGGAGTGGATTATTTTCTGGCTTTGTTTAAATCAGTTCCAGATTGCAGAAAAAGCAGAAAAAGATGTTGTCTGTCTTGCAATAGGTATGCCTATATGAGCACATTGTGTGTATTCAACCCAAACCAGTGTTTCTGTAAACACTGTTTAAGTGGTGGGCATTTGGATCCTGCCCCTACACTGTCATAGCCCTGGAGTCTTTGCATGGTCTTGTGGCTCATTGAAGGGGCTACAGAGAAGGTGAATCTCACTCAATTTTTAATCTGTTTAGATTTTCTCAAGTCTTCCTGGAAGACAACTGAAAACAAAGGCTTTCTTACCCTATAACTGAATGAGGAAAGGGAGGAAAGTTGAAGTCTGTAACACAGGAAAGTAATCCAAGTTCATATTTAATTCATATTTTACAGTTACAGATACAGCCTGACCTGAATGGTGACTCCATTTCAAGGCAATAATCATGCCACCATAGGTCTCATCAACTCTTCATTTCCCTTGTTTAGACCGTATCTGAACCATGAAGGAGTGCCAACCGTGAGAAAAGACTCATTAGCTGTGCCAGATGCATAGCTACGTGAAGGTTTTGTTTCTGTTACCCTGTCTGACAGCAGCCACCCCTTAGTCTGGCTCGTCTGCCCACACACATGTAAACAATGGGAGGGGTACTGTGTAAAACAGACTTTCAAAGCAAAGCACCAGAAAAGTCAGGAGGAAAAAGACAGTCTCATTCAACCAAGTAAACAGGAGGCACTCAGGAAAAGGTGCAAAAGCAGTGCGAGAGATTGTAATAGTAGGATTAAGTGGAAGAAGTGAGGTCATGTTCAAAAAAACCTCAGATAAGCTATGAAATAAGATTTTCACGACTTCTTTAAAGGCAACAGAAGGTACACTAAGATGTGTGTTCTACTTCTCCAAACAAAGTTTGATAATAAGCAATGACTTAATTTATAAGAGTGAAATAGTCGATAAAATAGAAACCAACTTAGAAACAGGAGAAACCTCACTAAACTGTTCCTCCCCTTAGTCCCTTTCATATGCTAGCAGAGGAAGAGGTGTGGTGACAGTTGTCCCTACCTCAATGTACTGCTGAGCACACATACCAACTCAGGATGCTGACCAGCTTCTCTTCTTTTACTCTGTTGTGTCTGTCTCTTCCTTCCTTGACGCCCAGAAATCCACCACATAGGACACACTGATGAACCACACTGATTCATGAAACTGTTGCCACATAATGGCAATAACAGGTCTAGGGGACTTGCTAAAAGGTCTCTACGTGCTGTAAATAAATTTCATCACACACATCTCTGAATAATGCCGGGAGTTACGGTGACTTCTCACTTGAGCAAGTTCAGCTGGATTCGTTTTATTTGCTTGCTACCAAGGTGAAGTTTATGTGTACCAACTTAGTAGCAAAATGCCAGGGGGTTGAACAGTAAAGGATTTTGTTTGTTCATCTCACGTGTTTTTATACAAGTCAATGGCTTATCCTATTTGATTTTAGCAAACTTTTATGGGAACTGTTTGAGATTCCAGGATGAGGTGAAAGTGTGACCACATGTAATCATGTTAGAGAGTTCTGTCTTTCATCTTCAGCAATTTTTACCTGCTTTTACACATTTTGTTGCATCTTATTGCACAACTGATTAAAAAAAATAAATAAAATAAAGTATCTGTCCAGGAGCTCTTCCTTATGACTGGTGAAATACCGCTGAAGTGTTTCATGTGGAAGCAAAATGTTCAGGGCTCTTCACAGATAGTTAGTTTTATTCTTACAAAGAAAACAGGCATCAACGGTTTTTCAAATGCACTGGGGACAAGGAAGACAAAAACCGGTGGCCAGAAGCTGAAGCCAAGATGAATCTGAATGAGATTTTAATAGTGAGCCAGTCATCTAGAAAAAATGACCATTTGCTAACTCTTACTGTCGTCAGAGACAGAGCATGCCCTCCTAGAAGATGTGCCATACTCAAACACAGTACAATTTATTCAAAAGTAGGTTGATTGTGCGAAGTGTAATGGCTTGTAACATAAAAGCCGTATCAGAGGATCTTCCTTAATAGACCTTTGCCTTTAGTTTTGTGAGTGAGGTTTATCTTAAAAAGGTATTGTTTTGGTTTCGGTTGGTTTTTTTTTCACTTCCCAGCTCTTACACAGACCAGGTCGAAAGAGTGTGAATTCCATTCCTTACAGATTTCTACCTTGGAAAATGGAGCTATTGAGTAAAGCAAAAGTAGTAACAGCAAGAGGGAAGTTGTAAGAGTTTTCTGTTAGTGCCTAGCCAGTGGGAACTAGTTTAGACATTCACAAAGCTACAAAGCTGCCATCAGATGGCTTTTTTCTTTTTTCTTTTTTTTTTTGTCACTATCAAACAGGTTGCAATTACATCCATTGGCAAAGGTGAATGGTTTGACTGATAGTCATAATTTGATCCTCTGCTATCGGTTCAGCAAGACAGTCACTAAAACACACAGTCCGTTTTTTGCAAGGTTATCCTGCAGTTACAGACAAAACCATTGCCACAAGATTGGAAACTACTCGATGTTAGCTGTTTGTTATAGCACAGTTCATACCTGCATATGTATGTAGCCTGTATGGCCTTTCTGTCATTGGTGTGTATAAAATTGTCTATGCACGTACATACATACACATATATATGGAATTAATGAATATGGGAGAAAACAGAAGAATGCTGTTGGTGAAATATGAACATGTGAACATGTTTGCTCTCATTCAGCACCATCCTACCAGTCGTGCACATCTGTGCACAAGGAGCCTCATATTCCTCTCATGCTACTTTACAAAGTCTCAGAACATTCACATGGTATCTGCAGAGAGAGTCTCAGATACTCAGTGGGTGTCCTGCTACTGGGTGACAGTTTCAAGAGATCCTTTTCCTTGTTGAAATATGTTCTGAGAGTTAAAACATAAATAGCTACACTCCCACAGGGAGTTATCATCATCGTTCACTGAATTCAGAGCACCTTCATTTGGAGAATCTAGACATTAGTTTGGCTTTGGCTCTACTTTAGGACATACATGATTATATGTAAGTAGCTTTTCTGGATTCTTATTATCTATTTACAGGACTGGATGCTATTTGCTTCCCTACTTCCCCCAGCTTTTGTGAGCTGCTACACGTGCATGTCTTAATGTGGAGGAATTTTCAGGAAAGCTGTGTGGCTTCATTATCACCTGTGTAATCACAAAGGACAGGCAGTATTTTGACTGGTAAAATGAAGCAACACTGAACAGAGATTTTACTCATGCACATTTTGAGGTAGGGATTCAGATACACCTACGTATCTGTTTTTGTTTTTTTTTTACATCCTCTTTCAGAACAACCCCAGTTGACGCTGCACATGCTTAACCCATCTACCCTTCTGAGCTCCTCTGAGCTGATTCCAAGGATCTTTGAGCAGTGCAACTGCAGCTATGCTCTGCATTTCCTGCATGGCTGACAGTTTAAATCAGTTCTTAGTTGGTAGGAGAAGGATTGCAATCTGTTTGAGAGTGTCTTTACCACAGACAAGTAGACATAATTTCCGAAGGAAAAATACTGGGTAGGCAGCTAATTTCTTGAGGATGAAGGAGACAGGCCTGCAGGCATCTGTTATATTTGGGAGCACCATGTTGTGTGAGCAGATTACCCCCTACAGCCATAGCCTTAAGTGAACAACCACAACCCCTATCAGGTCACACCTAATGCATTTTATGTACTGTAAGACACAGCTTTATTCCCACCCTGGTCCTCCACTTCTGACAGCTCTGTCTTTCTCAGAGCTGGAGTAGCAACACACAATGCACAATATAACAGTCACTTGCTGTTTCTTCCCACAGACCAGCCATTGAGCATTGGTGAGGAGCCATTAGCACCCAGTTCAAACACAATGTAAATTCTATGAGAACTCATTGTTTTTATGAAGATCACATGCAATTTGTTGCCAAGCAGCCTACACAAATATTTAAAGCCTGCCTTTTTCTCCACACAATTTAAAAAGAAAACCAACCCAACAAAACAAAAAATAACAAAAGCTTTTACTTTGTGCCATAAAGGTTCAGAGGGAATTAACCTCTTCCTGCACAGGTCCCAGACGTTGAGATCATGGAATTATTGCCATGTGCCTGTGTTTTGTGGGGATGATCATGGAAAGGACTTGACTTGGAGACTGGCTATGTATTTATTGGCTTGGATTTAGATCGATATACATTTAGACAATGCCATGTGCATCTTCCTGATTCCTTCTCTTTTTGAGAGGTAACATTTTCTGGTTAACAGTGATGTAATTACCTCTTTTCTAATGACCACTTCTTCAGATCAAGATACCTCCAGGCTCCAGGCCCACCTAGGAAGAACTGCTGCCTTGATTATGTTCTTCTCCCTCCCTCCATTCCTGCGGTCATTCGTATCTCAGGACATGCTAGCTGCTTTGCCGAACTGTTGGACAGGAGCAATGTCAGTCTGTTAAAACATAGCAAGTGTTGCCAGCTCTAGATTTTTGTGTAGAAACTTGGAAGTAGACACATTTTTAAAAATACTTGTAATTATTTTTACTCCTACCAGACTTTGGTGTCACCAGTATGAGTTATCAGGCTAGGGTTTTCTGCCTGTGGAAAAGGTCTCCAGGCACTGTCTAGTCACCTAAGAATTATCACCAGTATCACACAGGATAGACCTCTTATGAAGAAACAAACCAAATATAAATACAAGCAATGGCTTGAATCCCAGCTGCATTTTTCCATAGGAACAGGCCTTCATACAGTGTGTGCCTTTGTGTGTGTGTAACTGCAATACTCAGAAGGAGTAATTTTCCAGCCAAATGAAGGCTTGATGTCCTGGATAAGTGACTCCAGGGTCTGATTACAAGGAGACATCTATGATCTGTGAGGAGGCAGGGTTATGACGGTAATGAGGATAGCCCTACGAGCTCCATGGAAAGTTCACTATTCATTTCCCATACATACCTATAGTATAGGTGAAAGACATTTCAAGACATTTTCTGACTACTTCTCTCTCACATTTGACTTCCAAGTTTCAGGTATTATTCTGATTTTTGAAACAGCAATTTCATGCTCAGAGTAGAATCACACAAATACGATCTGAGTTCCCTAAGGTTGTAATTTATATGATACGTCTCATATAAGTTTTAAATATATTCCTCCAAACTGATTTCAGAATTGCCTAGAAGCATATTGCAAGTGCCATGTAGGGTGGCCTGACCTATTTTTTTGCCAGACAAATTTTAAAACTGGTAGGAAAGTATCCCCATTTTAGCAATGACCTTGTTATTTATAATCAGGTCTTGATCCTACAATGTCTATTAATTATCATAATTTTCCTCAAAATGTCACTTACCCACATGATCATAAGGATGTAATATCCTGCAATAACTGAGGTGGAACTGAAAGATTTTATCATGGCTTCTGTTTCTATAAAAATGCAAATACCTACAGCAAATGTGCCATACTGGGGTTATTATGGTAGTAAAATTAATTAGATGCATAACTGTTTTCTGCATCAAGATATTAGTGTGTACAAGCATAAACAATTTTGAACATTTATCTTTTAACCTTATTTAGCAGCTGTGATTTTCTGTATTTCCTTCAGTAAGTACAAGAAGCAGATATTAATAGGCAGGTTTTTCTTTTGTTTCCAGTTTGTTTCTCTTGTGGTTCTCTTGCATGGCCAACGAGATCTGTAGTACACCCAAATTAAAAGGATCATTTGAATGCCCTTGTTGAAGACATACTGGCTGCCTCAGATCACCTCCCCTCTCATCCGCATGCCTTGGCACAGCTTCTAGGGGGATCTGTTCCATGATCTTCCCAGGCACAGGGGTGAGGCTGACAGGTTGGTCATTCCCATGGTACTCTACCCTTTTAACAAATGGGTGCAAAGTTTCCCTTATTCCAGTCACCAGGGACTTCACCTGACTGCCATAAGTTATCAGATATCATGGAGAGTGGCTTGGCAACCACATCCCCCATTTCCCTAGGGAATCTCATTAGGTCCTGTAGACTTATCTGTTTGAGTTCTTCAGATGGTCACAAACCTGATCCTCTCTCACAGTATGAGGAATTTTGCTTCTCCAGTCTCTTGTGGTCTGTCCACTCAAGAGGTGTGGGAAGAGAGATTACCAGTGAAGACTGAAGCATAAAAGTTGTTGAATACTTCAGCCTTCTCCTCATCAGTTGTTACCAGTTTGCCAGCGCAAGAAAACATACCTAGCATGAAAAATGGGATCACAGGGTTGGTCAGCTGGGGTCTGTCAGGAGGGGCATCTTGTCCTACGTTGTCTTCTGGAATTGTTACTAGCACTGGCAGAATCAAATGCTTCAAGCAAGAACCTCTTACTAAGCAGACATGAATTGGTCTGTTCTGTGTTGGAAGCTTTCCTGGTTCCTTAAACAGAGAGTGTTATAAAAGCTGACACACTGTGTTTAACATTGCTTCTGATTTCCTTTGTTTAGAGCTAAGGAATGCATTTTTGAGTATGAGTTACCTACGGACAGATCTGATAGCAGGTTCCGGGGGCAGCAGATCGGGGGAGCCGCCGCCACCTCCCAGCCCCGGGCACCGCTGCCCTCTCCTGGCGCCTGCCTGCATCTCGGCTTGCTTCGGGGGACCCCTGCTGCCTGCGGCGTGGGGCGCTTGGCGCTGCGGGTGTTAGAACTGTCCCGATTTCAGATGGAATACTTTTCTTCCAGTAGGTGGTGCAGTGCTGTGTTTTGGCTTCAGTCTGAGAACAGTGCTGATAACACACCAGTGTTTTAGTTGTTGCTAAGTAGCGCTTACCCTGATCAAAGACTTCTCAGTCTCTCATGTTGTGCCAGTGAGGAGCGCCTTGGGAAGCCAGGAGGAAGCAGAGACAGGACACCTGACCCAAACTAGTCAAAGGGGTATTCCATACCGCAGCACATCATGCCCAGTATATGAACTGGCTGGAAGCCACCCATCACTGCTCCAGTCGGGCTGGGTATCGGTCAGCAGGTGGTGAACAATTGTACTGTGCATCACTGCTGTTTGGTTTTGGTTTTGTTTGTTTTAAATATCTCTTTGTTGTTTTTGTTTGCACTATTAGTAGTAGATTATGCCCTATTTTAATTATTAAACTGTTCTTATCTCAACCCATGATTTTACCATTTTTTCTGACTTCCCACTGGGGAAGGGAGAAGTGAGGGGGTGGCTGTGTGATATTTAATTGCCGTCTGGGTTTAAACCACAACAAAAGTACACCATAGGGATACATCAGGTGCAATGCAGAAAAAAATGAGTTTTCCTGGTTAGAACCCAACTTACTCATCTACAGATCACTAAAGGAGCTGTGTGTTAAAGACAAAGATTCTGGTAATTCTCAGAAAGAAGCTTTTCAGTGTTTCCCTGCATTAGGGTGACCAGGCTCACCTATGCTCCCTTTCCCATCTTTCTGCCTTCCCCACCGGGGCAGCTGGGTGGGATGTGCTGTGGTCCCCGGATCTTGCTGTCCAAGAGGACAGCAGTTAGTGGGAGAGCTTTTCATTTGTCAGGACCCCTAATTTGGGGATTGTGTGAAGCATTTTCCCATTCCTGTAGTTAACCCAAAACCCCCAACACATGCACTGCCAGTCTTGGGGGAAAACAAATCATGCACTGAGTGTTGCAACGCTCCACTGAGACCCATGGGAGGATTTGTCAGTCCAGGTCCATAGAGATATATAGGGTCATCTTCTTACTTCAACCCTGAGTAGTCATTTGCGACAGTGTAAAGAGGGGATAAAGCTCTGCTGCCCATGTTCCAAGAACTTTGAATAGGTGCCTTTGCCTGTACAAGGTGCAGGGAACTTGTGAGGAAAGCACTGTGGATCAGTCCCCTCTGCTCATCCTCTCAAGAACAGGACTTTGATTTTAACCACATTTCTCTCTTTTCTTATTTCTGGGAAACTCGTGAGGGTACAAGAATGCTGCACATCTGTAGGACACCCATGATGACTTCTCTCCAACGAAGCCCATCTTCAAGGCTCCTGCCCTGCCTCGGGCACCTTTCCCTTGTAATTCAGGGAATAAAGCAGAGAGAGGAAGGTCCTTCATGTCTGACTCCAGCCAGGGATGGGACCACAAGAACAGTAGCAACTGTTGCAGTCAGGGAAGATCAGAGAAAAGAGGGAGAGAAGTCCCAAGCAGAGTACACACTCTCAAGAGCTTCTTACAGCCCTAACCTTCTGAGTGGTAAAAAGAATGTTCTCCATTCCCTCTATTTTTATTTTCCTTCTCAAGGAACTTCACATAGTGGAGGAGGAAAAGAAAAATATCCTTCCTGATACTATTTCAATGCTGTAATTTCTGTTTCAAAATATCCAATTTATTAAGCAGCAGTACCTGCGATTACACTCACCAAGCAAATTCTCAAAGGAAGCCTCACCATCTAGGTGTATTTTTCATTACACAGTAAACTCTGAACTCCACCAAAGGTGTTTTCTTGTAATGTTAAACTCAGTGCCTGACAATTCTTGTCCAGTTCCATTTGGTGCCAGAAGTGCATTGAGTGGAGAAGTAATAAATCCTTTCATGCTGTTTAATAAAACAAGCAAATGTGTTGCTCACACTTGGATGCTAGACTTTATTACACAAACACAGCTAAAAAAATAAATGGAGTATTTCCTGTTTAGAAGTGCCTACATGTCACATGATGTTGATTTTCTCCAGGTGTTGCAATTCGAAATGAAATTTTCACTTAAGTTGTTCTTAAAGAAGTGAGTTATTTCAGAATGCAATAATCAACATGTTGTTAAAGGTGCAAAAACCATTGTAAAAAACCCCAAAACACTCAACATGCTGTAATGAAATTAGATGTGGAACATGGTGGTTGCCAGATTATACAAGGTACTCGTGAGACACTTTGCCGTCCACTTGAGTGCTTTTCTGAGTCTCCACTGAGAAAGAAAAAAAAGTAAAGAAAAACCCTATGAGGCCTGAGAAACCTTTTCAAGTTGCCAGTTGATTTTGTCTCTTTGTAGGGAGCTGGGTTATTCTCTACTCTGGTGGCCTGGTCTTGGTTAGAGGTGCCACCACTGTTGTAAAATAAATGCCTGATAAAAACAGATGTCATAGTGAGGTGCTCTGCACTAAGTGGAAACAGGTCCTTAAGCAGGGTTGTCTGTTCCTTCATTTTCACTAGCTTACAAGAAGGCAAAAGTCAGCTACATACTGTCTTTTAATACATAAATCCTATGGGTTTGTATCTGTTCTGTACTGCTTATACTCACATGGCCCAAGTAAACCTCATCCAGGGATGCCTTGAAGAATGTGCTGAATATCTGTCATAGAATTACAGAATCATAGAATAGTTAGGGTTGGAAATACATGCTTCATTCTTCCCCTCACCAGCTCTCCATTTGCAGGCTTGTGTGGGCCGGTCTCTTCCCTCTCAGGACTAAATCGGGCATTTAGAGGTGCCCAATAGTCTGTATTTCTGTGGGAGATGTCAAGGTTGAAAAGTGCCTCTAACATTAGGAACGAGAACACTGAGTATAAGGATGGGTGTTAACATCCTGCTCGATTTCTGCCACAGCTTCTGGACAACCATCAGAGTGCAGACTTCTGCCCAGGGCAGCTCTATAAAACCTCTGTCTACATCTGATAAAGATGGGTCTCACCCCAAAACTTCACAGACATCTAGGTAATTCTGAGCCCCAGCATCTCCTTAGATATCCTCCAAGAAGCTCCTCTACCTGGACCAATGGCTCAAAGAGCCCCAGTGTCACAAGCAACAGAACAGATCAGAAGTGGCTGCAGAGACTTCCCAAGTTAGGCGAACTTTGTAACAGTAACAGGCCCTCAAAGCACAAGAGGTTTCCTTATCAACCTGACCTTCTGAAGACTTTGCAGCCACCCAGACGTGTGAGATCACCCCATCCCCAGCCCCTGCAGTCGCATGGCCATTCAGTTATATGAATCAGAGAACACACCTATCTGAAAATGGCTGGAGGTTTTGTAGGACTGCTTTTTGTCCAGATCAGTTTGATGAGGCTGTTGGCCAAACAACCTGTTGGTTGCTGTACTGGGGAAGCGTGGCAGGGAAAAGAGGCAGGACATGCCTTTTTAATAACAGTGCAATCACTGGATGGCTGAAAATGCTTGTGAAACTGTCCCATAGGGTTTTGCAAGCCTAGCACAGTGTGCATCTCCCCAGGTCCTATCCTCCCAGAGGCCTCAGGTCAACATTGCATTTAAATGACTGAATGTCAAGCTCATGAGTAATTCCTAAGTCATTTGATATTTAATTTCAATTTAATTATATTCTTAACTTAAATTTAATGATAAGCTTAGATTTATTTGCATGTGCAGTTGGGTTCTTGCGTTCATATTCTTCGCTGAAATCAGAGTATTTCTCAGGAGGAATATCACAATTGTGTGCATAGAAAGAAATTGATTTTTCCTAAGGGGTGATTCAAGTTATGTATTTATTTGTCTCATTAGTTGAGAGCTGATTTATTCACTCTTTCCCTTTACCAACAGTAACAGGTTTCCTTTCACCTGGGTAGAACTCCAGGACTCGGAACTTTCAGTTAACTCCACTGCAGATTTAGTCAAATACTCCCTTATCAGAGTCAGTCTTACGAGAGGGTTTTTGTTGTTTAAAATTTTCCAAACTCAGGGAGCTGAAATATAAGTTTTTAAACCTGCATTTGAGCTCCTCAAGTCACTTTGGCGGCTGTGAGCTTCCACATCATTTCAAATGAGACAGGAAAAAAGACAGTTTACAATACTCTCTCTGTGGCTGTGGGGACAAGGAGGGACATTTCTGAGCACACTTTCCTCTCCATTGGGGAGCAGGGTCAAGGCACAACACGGAGAACACCTCCATACCCCTTTGGGGTCAGATAAGAGCAAGTGAGGAGACATGCAGTGATGGTAATAGAAAAAGAAAGGTGAAAATACTTGGGGTTTAAGAGGGATTTCAAAGACACTCCAGGAATACTACATATTGGGTATTACACAATTAAATGAAACCTTCTGCTGGTATAAAATGTATTTAAAAACAAATCGGCCTGCCTGAGTTGGAGTGTGATGCCATGCTGCTTACATTATATATGAATAGTAATTGAAAGCAGGACATCTGCAGAAATTAACCATTAACTGTTGAGCACTAAAAATCTTTAATTGAGTTTGTAAGCCCTTAATGGCACAGTTAACCTTAAACACAGCTTGATACATGCACTACCTGGTTAACACTGGTTAATAAATCTAACAGCTGATAATATTTCACACCCATGAGAGCACCAGATTAGCAAGAGACTTGGTGGAATGAGCTCAGCTTGCCACTCTTTTGGACCACAGACATAACAGCTTCACCTTTCTGCTGTAAGTGGTGTTTTTGGGTTTTCTTCCTTCCAGCCCTGCATGTGATGAGAGCACCTCTGCACGTATGGCTTTGTGATCTGCAGACACCGCTGTGTCCTCAGGGCAATTTGTGCTGTAGCAGCAGATGGAAACTACTTGGGTAATGATGGATAAATGCATGTCAGGAGAAGTGACAACTGGAAGAAGTGGCTATAACATGAGATAACCCAAGGAGGGCAAAACCTACCCCAAGGTGTCAATGGGAGCTGGAGAGATCTAGGCTGTGAGGAACACCCTCTACCTGCTCAGCTGAAGAGTTGTTCAGAAATCTGAAAGATACCATCCTATACGATTAAACCATGTGTCTAGTAAGCCCTAGGGCCACTGCAGCCCAGGAAGTCCAGTTCAGGAAGTACAACTGCAGGAATACAAGTTGTTGAGAAGGGTTGGTGTAAGGAACAGAGCTGACAAAGAGGTGAAAGAACAACTGTTGGAAAAGCACATACTTCTTTGGCAGCAAGTAGAACTTGAGAAGTGGACTCATGGGTCTAACCTACCACTGTTGGTGTTAGGTTCCCTGGTTCAGAGGCTTGTAAACAAAACTATACTTTGTTACTGCCAACTTCTAGTGCATTTCTAAACAAATTAACTCTGCTGTTGTTCCAGGAGAAGTATATTGATCTAACAACAAAAAAAGAAAATCAAAATCTTTGGGCATGAGACTCAGAAATCCCAGATGCAGAGCTGTGTTGTCCATGGCATGAGTGTGTGCCACAGCTCCTCCAAGGCTGGCATTTACCTGGAGAAAATCACCTGACATCTGCACCTTGGGTTGTCCCGAGGGCATCCTCACCCAAACCCAGGCAGAACTGATGATAAAACAAGGGCCAGCGATGAGGAACGTCTGTGGCAGACCTACCTGTAATGAAACATCTCCCTGCAGTGAGGCATGCTGAATTGCCATCAGGCAGGATGTGCTGCTGACATGCCAGCCTAGACCTGTCCTGTCCACATACACTTTCCATTCACAGGGCAGGGGTCCAGGCAGCAGCAGAGCTTGAGAATGCCGGTTCTTGCCTTGCGACAGGCAACTGCACTTTTATGGCCATGACCTGCAGTGTGTGACTGAAGCCAGGAAATGAAAATCACCCTCTTTCTCAATTTACACATTTGCCTTAATAAAAAATCTTGCTTATTCCTACAAACCTGTATTTTATGCCATTTTTGTTAACAGTACTTAGCATGGCAATGACTTTGCCGATAAGTGCCCATTTTTCTGGCTGCTTTTATGGTACATGAAAAGTCATAATAAGCAGGTACAGATTGAACGCTTTGAGCCAACAGATGTCTCTAAAAACATTTTTTCCTGTGAACCTATAACAGAAATTCTCCAGCATCTTTTTGTACCTACTGAAATATTTTGCTGACCAAAATTAATAACCCAAGAGCCGCAGCTCTGTGCGATGCAGGCATTTTCATTTAATGTAAAGCTCTCTCCACAGCACAGATTTATCCTCTCTGAGGCCCTGGTTTGTCACCTTTTACAGCTTTGTCTCCTAGGCACCCTCAGAGTTTACTGCAGCTGACATGGCTTCCTGTGGACTTTCTCCTACGTGCTGTGTTTAGGTACCTGCAGGAGTTGATCACTTTGCAGCCATTATTCTTTTCCTATTTTCCCATGTGTTTTTATGGCAACTCGTGGTGATTTTCTAGACTAGCTGGGGTACCTGGGGCTTCTTTGTGCTGTTGTTAGATGTTTTGTTTTCCTTTCTTTTTCCCCAATGGCAGGTATTTTATTACATCCCAGCCTGTGTCTCCAGGCCTTGTGTTCTGGGATTCTTGTTTGGTTTTCTCATGGAGGAGCCCTTTTCCCTTACCATTTCCCTCATGCCTTGTATTGCATTTTTATTACAGCAGAGGCTGTGTCTACAGGTCCTTCAGGCTATTTGTTCTGTGACTTTTATTGGATTCTCAATAAATATGTTTGCCATTGGGGGTCCTTAGCTGGTTTCCTTACCTATTTTATTGAAGCTGTGCTTCCAGACAAAAATGTTAACCAGCTATTTCAACAGCAGTCTGGTTTCTCTTCTGAACCCTCGCAGTTTCGTACATGTTTGTATTGGCTGAGCTACACCTCCTCGTTTTTGGTTTTTTGTGTTTTGTTTTTTTCTTTAAAGTTTTCCTCACATTTAGGGCCTTTTGTGGCAGCAGTCTGGGTGCTTTTCTGCAGCCTCCTCTGTTGTGCATGGCAGCACAAATACACCTTTGTGGCGGGCAGCAGGTGGAATGCAAAGAGTTCTCTACAAAACCAAGAAGTCCTGGGCTTTTGATAGACAAAGCAAAGCAGGTTGATGTCTGTAAAAAGCTACTCTCTGATAAATTGACCCAATGGCTTTTACTTGGGCAAGCCATGCCCCACTCGAGTGTATCAGGGTACATCATCTTCATTTAGAGAGATGGACTTGGTGTCTTATGGATTAGTGGGTTTGTTGTCCTGGGGAAAGTCCTATGGCAAAGGAGTGATGTACCCATCACAAGCACATCGGCAAGGAACTGATGCTGGATGCTCCCAGCACCCACAGGGCTGTGCTGTGAGGGTTTTGATTCAGATTTCAACATAAAATCTCATCTGAGTCTTGGCTTAATCCCTCTTCTATGGCTATTTGTGATGTCAAATATGTAAGTTGGGGGACTGTGGCATGCTCTGGAGAGCCTTGTGCAGAAGGGATGGTCTGGCAGCCTAGCTATGCAGGGTAGGACCAGCAGCTTTTCCTCCCCAAAGGTGACAACTACCCCCATGTACTAACATCATATAATGAGGCTGAGGTACAATTGCCCAGTGTTCACACCACAGAAACCACTGCAGGGCCGGTGGATTGCCCTGCACCTCATAGGCAGACAGAAAAATGCCGACGGTTAATACAGGACACGAAAAGAGGTCTGTCTCCAGCCTAAGCTTCATCTTTTCAAGTAATTCTGGGGTATTTCATTGGTTTTCTATTTTTAGCTTGGATAAAAGGGCTTAATGTGATCACACTCTGCATGCGTGTGTGCTTGTGCTTCTCTGTCTGCCCTTCCCATAATAACTTTTGAACTCATGGACCAGTTTCAACCAGATGTGACCAAGAAGAAGAAGTCATAAATAAAAGATGCTCCTGCAATTTCTATATTAAATAAGTAGCCAGGTAGAGGAGAGAAACATCAGAGAACCCACACAGAAAAGAGACATTCTAAATACTTCAACTGCAGGCAAAGTTTAGATCACAGTTAATGCTTTATTAGACATAAAAATCCACCCATCATTCAAGTTGTCTTTCCCAGATGAAGAACATATCCTGTGTGTAATAAAAGGTAATACTGATTGAGCTTTTTCTGGT
This sequence comes from Neopsephotus bourkii, assembly GCF_033783945.1. Lineage (NCBI taxonomy): Eukaryota > Metazoa > Chordata > Aves > Psittaciformes > Psittacidae > Neopsephotus > Neopsephotus bourkii. The sequence continues at coordinate 473,805 of NW_026900878.1, forward strand.
GGTAAGGGCATTCGTAAAGTCCTCTCTCCCCTTACAAACACATGCTGCAGCTTTAGCCTGACCCAAATTAAAAACCAAAAATCCACTACAAGATGCAAATTCACCTGAAAGCAGGATCTGCTGCTTCTGATGCTGATAGATGTGGATGTTAGCTTAGAGCTGGTTATAAAGCTATTCTATGTCATGCATTTTATTAGTAGTCTCAAAAATATCAATAGATTTTTTGGGACACTATCAGTAGGGAAAAGGCTAGCATAAAAAAATAAATATTATCTGCATAACTTGCAAACAAGAAGAAAAAATTAACTGATCAATAGAGATTAAAACAGAAGCTGTAAATAGTTACTTTTTATTCATTCTGTTCAAACCAACATGGAGAACTTTGTGATGAGCTGTTAGGGACTGCTTGGTCCAATACATGAGTGGTTCTTGAACATTTTGCCAGAAGCCCCATTCGTGCAGAATCAATGGGGGTTGTTGCTTGATTCCTTCAAGCAAACCATAAACCAGGTTAATTTTGTCCATGGCTGGGTCACATGCAGTCTGTGGTACAGCACAGTATGTTTGGGGATTGAGCATCATTGCACAGTTAACCGGAGTGACATTGGCTCAAGAGGGATGCTCAGCTCAAGAAAAGCTCCCCACCCCCAAAACTGGACTTCTTATGAAGGACCTGTCACACCAACCTTTGTCATCCTGAAGCCCTTGTTCTGCCAGGAAACCCTGTGCAAGGCATACTATGTTCCCTCCCTGTACGTCGGCAAGTGGGGACAATGGCACTAATCTTGAAGGGGATCTTCTTTCAAGTATGTGTTATTATTTCCACAACATAATGAGTTAGGTATTGGTCATTCCAAATCCTGCAGAAGAACTTTCTGGCCCTATCTGCAATGAGAAATAAAGAGTAACCTTAATAATGCCAAAACCAAAGCATTTGCTACTGAAGTGGACTATTCATCCACATCAAGCTTCATTTATGTAGCCTATTGAGCAAGGTCTGTGACTTCTACTAAAGCACCCTCAGATGTTGCCCTTTTCCCATGTGTCAAGAGGATGGGTGGGAGGCGAGACTGGAAGCGGGAAGAGCTATGAATCTCAGCCTTGTGGTGACACTGGACTTCTTAGGCCAGTAAAAGCCTGAAAGATCTAATGTGGAACAGAGAAAGTCCATCTTTCTGTGTGTCAAAATTCAGGGAAACCACAAAACAACAGAGATACCATGCCTTCCTCTGGGTGCACACAGCACATGAGACAGCCATTAATGACCCTGGTGTGAATGTGGGACACTCAGTATTTCAGCAAGCTGGGGAGGCTGTCATAACTGACAGATCCTAACAAGAAACATCTTAAAAAACATCAGAACATTTTTCTGCATTTCTGGGAAGCATTTGCTGCTAACCCTTCTTTCTTCTCTTCTTTTGTTGCAAACCTGCAGATAGACAATGCATCACACACAGACCCTTGGTGTTTCATCCCCCCATGGGACACAAATGCCTGAATATTTTACAGTAACAATAAAAACCCAAGTACAATTATCATTGAATAAAATGTGGGACACAAAATAACAATTTTATTTTTTCTTAAATGAAAGCAATTAGCTATATTCTTAAGGGCACAAATCCCATTTAGGAGCTGCTTTGAGCAAACAAAATGCTTCCTCTCTAAGCCAAAAATAGTGAATATTTTTTCACTTAACAAAGCCATAATCTCTAATTATTGTGGCATTTAATGTATCACAAAGCAAAGTACTCAAACACAGGTTTTAGCATCAGAGGCCAACATATTTACCTCAACATGGGAATCTAAAATACATTTATAGTACTTCTTTCCACAGTGACCATTTCCACTCTTTGGTCATCTATGATGTGGTTAATCTGTTGGGATAGCCTGTGGTGCGGTTGCAGCTGATGCTAACTAGCACAGTCCTGAGCTGCTGCTGAGAACAGCTCAGGAGGGAGGGCTGGCCATGACTGTCACCTGAAGGCACTGAGGTGCAGCTGCACCATTTCAGATTGCTTCTAGTACTGGGGGTTTTACTGTTTATCAAGAATTATTGTTTTCTGACCACACAGAACCACAGAATGCTCATTCTAAAGTTATTTTCTACCAGAGACCCAGGTTTCATGATATACAAGTTGTGTAGCCATACAGCCAGCCAGGATGATTTGAACTCTGCAGTAGATTAAAATTACTTTCTAACTTTCTGAAGTGCTGCTCCCAAATGCTGATTTTCTTTTTGCTGCTGGTTTCTTGCAAAAAGACATTTCAGATGGTGTGAATTAGCATAGCTCCAGAGAGATTTGGTCCTGAGAAGTATTGTTTTGTGCCTTTGTGGCCTCCATGAAATCAATAGCAAACCTCAAACATGTTTTAGTGAGAAAAGGCGCAAGCCCAACACCTCCCTCACTGGGGAACAGGCAAGCAATTCTCAAAGAACTCTAAGTTTTGCTTAGAGAAGTAAATTTGACATGAACTACTGAATAAGCAGAGTCCCATGACTAAAGGCATCCTGAAATGTGATAAGGGAGTCAGAAGAGAACTTGCTGCCTTTCAAAAGAGCACACTGGAACTACACAAGCAGAAAATGTATTACTTGATAATGGATAAGCTTTTTGGCAGGAATATCCAGTGAGTCTACAAGGTCATTTATGTTCTGCAATAGTTGCTTTATAATGAAGGGGGGGAAAGAGTAATTAGATCCCCAGCTTCACGAAAGCAACAGATCCCTCTTTACTGGCAGATTTCAGATTCTTTTATCCTCTGGTGAGTGTCTAAAATCCTCACATTTCTTTTATATTAAGATTCTTCTCATCCCTTCCTCCCTTTTTATTGCAGGAAAACACATACAGAACTTTAATCTGCTTTTGTCTGAGCTGAGCAACTTGATTTCATTTTTTGTACTACCGACAGCTGTGTGTGACGCTCAGTGGTTTCGGAGTGCATGGAAAATGAGGACTCCATCCCACAGATTATCTGTGACACTCTCAAGAATTAAAGTAAACACTGTTTTGCTTTGCTATTTCAAACAAAAGAAGAAATAGCAGCTGGTTTTGGCCAGTTGAAATAGAGGTTTTACTTGATGTGACAGAATTTAAACACAAATGTTTCAGGCCATGGTATGAAAGAAGTAGAGGAAATGGAGCCTGCCACCTTCCCTTGAGAAGCATGCACAGCTTCATGTGTGCATGCACACTCATGTGCCCTCAGAAAAACTTCCCATGGCAGCAGTGCAAATTGGAGATAAAAACTGGGAACGTAAGTGCACCCAAAGTCAGCATATGGCCTCTCCAAGAAGGGTCCTATCAGCCGTGTCCTCCAAAAATCCCACAAACCATTGAAAAAATCAGAAAACTTCTCATTCTGCAGATCATAGTCCTGTCCCAGCCAGGGACAGTCCCAGTGCGACTTTTCTATTGGGTGAATGCCCAGCACTGTGGCAATATGCCTCTTCGTGAAGACCCTGGATACGGGGCAGTTCAGGTAAGAGACTAACATGAATGGGTTTAACAATAGAAGTGATCCTATTTCTGCCAGCTGCTGACACTTCTACCACTGCTCATCTGAGCACAGAGTGAGCAGCATGGCATGCACACGTGAGTGTGATTCTTGTTAGATACTTGTTAGATGCCAGTAGAAATCTTCTGGCTTTTGTCCTTCTCCAGCGTCAACAGATTTGCACAAGTGCACGCAAGAACTGCCTGTGCCCTGGTACACCTACTGTCAGTTTTTATTGAACCCAAGTTTTGCCCCAGGTATAGGCAAAGATGTCCAGAGCAGTGTGACACCCAGCTTCAGATACTGACAGCATGAAACCCATGCTCACAGTAGCATCTGCTACCCTGGAATACCAGCTTGGTTCAACAAAGCTCTCCAGGAGGTTGACTTCCATTTTCAGAGGCTGGGAAGAAAGTGGCACCAAAGAATATGCTTACATTTCTGCTCCTCCTTAACACAAGTCTTCTTCTCTTGAACCTGTTGTCTGTCATAAGAAATTGAATACCTCTTTGCTGTCTTGGAGGAATCACCCAGCAATGCATGTATTGGCCATCCCCATCTGTGTGACCCTTGCCAACTCACAGGGTAATGCACTGAACCGCATCAGGGGAGGTAGGGGACAGGGCTACAAAACACACTATGAAATATTGTGGCTCTGCACCACTTCTATCTGACTGCTGCATTTAGCTCTTCCCGCAGCAAAACATAGGTGGATGGCTAGTGCCTAAAATAGTGTAAAAATTACTCAGACAAGGCCTGCTTCTATCAAGGACAAATGCAAACCATTCATCACTCCAAGAAAGGGCACTGTGTACAAGAGCTCTTCTCAAAACATTGCCCCAGGAAGGCCAAGAGAGCCCAAGCTTGCTCATCCTGGGATGAAAGCTCATGTTTTGGTATTGCTCAGAAGCAAAAGGAGATACCCAGACTCATTGGCCACCATTCTGCAAGGGTTGACTGCGCTCATGCAGGAATTTAACCTTACTCTCCAACACACTTTCCCCTCTAGCTTTCCTCAGAATTTGCTGGGTGCCCTCTGGAGAGGACTGTGCTGCTGGCATGCAGCCATGCTGCCCCTCACCAGCACCCCACTGCAGGGGCTAAAAGAAGGGCTGGGACTGTCTGAGGCAGATGGAGATAGCACAGACACGGCATGTGGGTGCTGTGTGTCAAGAGGCATAGACAGAAGCTGATTTCTGTTGGCCTGAGCCTTGCAGTACAACACTGTCGATCGGGTTTTGGAGGGAAACTGGAGCCATTAAATCACTGCTGGTTATAAGGATCCTGAGTTAGTTCTGCCAAACATCTGCTGGACACCAGCCCCGAGGTTCCCTGCCTGGCAGGCTGGAGCTGCTGTGCAGCCTCTGGCTCTTCCGGAGCACTCTTTCCCTGCTAGCTGCCAAAAGAGGACTGGAGAGACAGACACAGTAAGACAGTGACATCATGGAAGAAGATCAGTTTGGAATTCCTTACCATAAGCGATGTGATTCCTGACGGGAGGTGTTGTTAAGAAGTATCTCTAGACATGATTGTTAGCAGAGGGAAATTTGTTTTCCTGCTCATCTCTGAGGAAACAGGTTGATCCACAGTGTGGCTGTGCTTCTCCAGGCTGATGGCTATTCCCATGCTGGAGCCTGACTGCCCAGGATGCTGCTCTGCTGCCTCCTCTCCCCTTGGGAAACCCAGCACTGCTTCAGGGCATGTATGAGGGACCTCAGTTTCATCAGACCCATAGGAAGCACTGTGGAGCCCTGTTTATCCCTTTTTTCCAGATCGGCTCCTGGAGGTGTCACTGCACCTTGGCTATCCAGGGTGGAAGGGAGGTGGCACTGGCATCCCCTAGAAGCAGCAGAATGGCGCTCCCATACCCAGGGTACATCACTGTGCCTGAGACTATGACTTCGCTACAACCCTGAGCCTGTGCCTTCTCTCCAACCCTAAGTCCTGCCTCCCGTGGATCTCCTGCAGGTCAGGTACCCATAGCTGGTCATGGAAAACATTGAGCCGCCCCCAGTTCCTCTTCACTTTTATGAGCCAGGTTCCCAAAATGTGAAATCACCACTGCACTGCAACACCAATGAAAACCAAGGGCAGTTTTGGCAGTGATTTCCTGGAGACAGCAGGATTTGACCCCAGTTTCCCCAGAGACCAGAGGACACCCGGGACCCAGCCACAGGCAGAGCAGAGATCTCAGCCCCATCCGGTGCCTCCACAAAAGTCCTGCCCTGGCATTAAGCTGCCACCTTTGTGTCACCCTCCCTCTGGGCCAGCCCTGCACTTGACATCGTGGGTTGCCCTCTCCTTCCTGCCCACTCTGTGCTGGGTTGTTCCTCTTCTCCCAGGTGCAGCATTTCCCTCTGCAGCTCACCTCACTTTCCTCTTCCCTTTGTGAGAAAGCTGTCACTTCATTTGTCATTTACCCTTTTTGTTGTCCATATATAAATGCTATTATTCTTTTATATTTTTAAACCTTGCCGTTGCATCTTTCCTTTATTTTTATTTCCTTGGTTTTGCCTTGGACATTTTTGGGATTTGAATGATTTTTGGTTTTCTCTGAATGTGATTTTACTTTTCTGGGACCAAGATGCCACCCTGTGTCTATTAGGCAATAATGCCAAAGTGGTCACATTTCTCATCATCTTCCCATATTTGAGAGGAACAGGCAGAGCTGAGACAGAGAGGAGCCTAAACTGCTTTTACTTACCAACATCTTGCCTAGTGTCTGCATTCACTAAGACAAGCCTGACACTACAAATATTGCTGATCAGGAGTGTCATGGTATAGATCTATAGGCATGTAAAAAAAAAGCCTGTTGCATGACATAGTTGTACCAGTAAAAGCATATTTCTGCCCATGTGTCTTAGTTCTAACAAAAAATTGTTAGAAAGACACAGTTTTGCTGGTGTAAACCATGTCCTGTCAGTTACTATTTTGCCAGTATTGTAATGTTCCAGTCAAAAAGCCACACTCGGCAGTATGGATCCTGTGAAGAGTTTTATCTGCTATACATGTGAAGGAGTGAGCAAGAAAGAAATACAATCTCCAGTTATTTCATCCTTAATGGGCTGTGATGGCCATGCTGAAAGCAGTAATGTAGCAGTATTAGCAGTGTTAGGCTACATTCAGTCCCCCAGGCAAGCCTGCTTGGCCTGCTTTGGGCAACTGAAGAGGTGTGGGTCCTTCTCCAGAGCCTGGAAGCTGGGCTGTTAACACCCAGATGGACCTGAGCCCCTTCTCAGCCTGTGTCCCACAGCACCCCCAGCGGCTGCACCAGCACAGAAAAAGGTACTGATGTGGCAGGAGGAAAAAGTTGGTGCTGGTGTTTGCGAGTGCCAGGGGCTGTGGGCACTCCATTGTTTTCAGACTGATAGCAAGCTAAATTGCTCTTCCTGGATGTTGTTCCTTCTCTTGCTTTCTTTCCACCCCTCTCTGCTCTGACACAGCCCCTTAATTACTGCATGGAAATGAACATTCTCCTCCTTCAGCCATAACTCTTGGGCAAATGTCTACAGAAAACAGTTTTTAGAAGTTTTCAGTTTCCCTCTTCTGCGTGGTATCACTCAATGAAGAAACACGGGACCTGGCAGAACATACAACCCTTCAGCTGGTACCAACATGACACACAGTATAAACACTAACCCTGCCAGCCGCTGTGGTCTGGATTCATTCCTGACGTACCTTTGGTGCATCCTTGGAATTAGTCCATGAGGAAATCCAAAGCTTGCAGCCACATTAGCAATTGGCTGCTCTTGAGGGTGTGTTACTAATTACAGTTACTGAATGTTAACAGCAGCAGTACTGAAGTATTGAGAGCAACTTACATACAAAAATATTTTTGTAGCAGCTAAGGTCGTAAGTGAGCACACTAATTTCAATGTGAAAGCAGAAGCCAAGGGTCTGTAAGTTTGCCGAGGGGCCTCGTGTGGTCTAACGCTAATCAGGTAGGGGCTGCTGGCGCTTGGAAAATAACAGATGAAGAAGAAAGGTAATTGCTAGTCCTGACCTGTCAGAGCTGCTCCTTTGTGCACCAAGTCCAACTTCCCCTTACACTTCCAAGTTATCTACAGCAAAATTTCTTCCAAGCTAAACAAAATCAGAGGCTTTTAGGAACTTAGAAATGTCTGCTTAATTTCAGTGTCAATAAGCCCCTGCTCCAACTCATTCTTAATATATCAAAATTAAATGTTTTAAACATATTTATCTAGTTGCTATGGCTTCGCCTGGTGTGTTAGACACTTTATCCATCAAATATGACAATTGAATAATATTTTTATTTGCAGATATGGATCACAGATCCTTCTCATTGTACTATTCCCTTCCCCCTTTTCCTGAGTTTTGAACTTGCTCGAAAATCTGTTCCATAATATGGTGGGTAAATGAATTACAGTCACAGATGGCCTCTGGAGATTTCATACACGCTGCAATTCATTTGTTCAGGAATGAAAAAAGAAAAAAAGAGAGACCCTTGTCTTGTGAGGGTATTATCAGAGACAGCAGATCAGACACTGTAATGCTGCTTTGCTTTGTGGATTCGACCCATTTCCTAAGCTTTTATGACTTGGCATTTACTATTCCTGGATTTGAATTTTTTTTTAAGTGGAAAGTCAAAATCCACAATGAAAATGATTGAATGCAAGGAACTGTGGCAGTTACAAGTTACAATTTATTTTTACAATCCTGAGTGAAACTATCATGTGCTATTGTAGAGAGATGCTCAAGAGCTGCAACCTTCCACTCTGGCAATAGTATTTCAGCTGTAATTAGCAAAAAGATCTTCATTCACAGATGACTGTTGAGAATTAGTTAAACCTTGCAGTAGGCCCTGAGTTCCTCAGGAGAAAAGACTAGAAAAATAAGAAACATAATATGGAAAGCAGTGTATCATTGTACTGCTTGGGTGTCTTGCTCAGTGTAAGTCATAAAGCCTATTTGCAAGCAAGCATGAGGGTCAGTCCGCAAGACTCACTTTTGTCTCTGAATTCAGGGCAGCAATCGTGGGAGGAAGGGATGGGACGACTGATGTGTCATCCATCAGGGGAAAAGTCATCCTGCCATAGGTGCAGGGAATTTGTCTCAAGAGCGAATTGGACAAACTTGATTCTGTTTATGTAATGACATAAAAAATACTGCCAATGGTCAAATGGAGGACGGTGATTTAATTATACATACTGACACACCATCACCCTGTGCATGGCCAAGCTGCAACAGTCTGAGTGAATATTTATCTTTGCTCAGTATTGTGCCATCTCTGAGTGACATTTCATGCCTTTCATTCCACCCAGCAACTGGCCCTCACCACTAAGGCAGGCCAATGGTTACCCTGCTGAAGATGCTGACAGAGAGGCCCCTCTCTGTGCCAGGGCTTTCTTTGGATTGGAAGTAAACTGCGGAAAGACTTCAGCAGGCATTTCCCCAGGTGGATGACTGAGGGCAGACTGAGCATCCCATGGAGGCTCCTGATATCCTGCAGTCTCTGCCCTGTGGATGAAAGTCCCTGTGTGGATGTGGGTCACCCACATCCCATGGGGAAAGAGGGGGCATCCACTGCCGGGGACATGCAGTGCTGGTGGGAGTGCCTTTGCTCATCCACCTGGGATGGCAGGAGGTCAGGGAACCAGGAGGTTAATATACTGTCTGAATCCTCCCAGGGCTGCAGATCCCCTCCCAGTAAAGCAGCAGTGATTAAACAGACTCTTTGCTCTGTGGTTTAATAGATGACTCTTGCTGCAGTGCTTGGGGACCTTCTGACAGGGTGCTGTGAAAGGGCAAAGGGGTACTAATAGCTGCTGTGCTTTCCAGCAGCCCCAGCCAGAGAGAGTTCTGTATATAGCTGACAAGCAGTCAGCGTCTGCTCCCTGTCTCTGTTTGCACTTCATCGAGTTATCTCCTCTCAAGCAAAGAAATCCCAGCTGATTGAACAGCACATTCATCATCTGGATTTTGCCTGTATCTTTTCCTGTATCAATGGTGCCATAAAAAGCCCACCAGAAAAGTCGACAGAAATCTGCTCTATCTTCCACTAAAAGCTTTTGCAGAGCCACGCTAAGATCTGAACGGAGGGGGGGGGGGGGGGGGATCAAAACAAACCCAAAACTTATTTTCTTGGCTGAACTGCCAATCAAAGAACATTAAACAAAAAAGAACACTAAACAAAAAGATTAGTTCTGCTCTTATTTGTTTGTAAAACAAAAAGCATGAAATATTTAGCAGTATTGTAATGCAAACCAGATGGGAATAATGCCAGCTTTCAAGGCCGCTGGTAACCACCTCCCTTTCATGCTGCTGGAGCAGCGGGACGAGGCAGGCAGCCCATTAGGACAATTTATGAACTGGACTTCCACAGAGGGAGTTCTAGCAAGAGGTCCATGGCTCGTACAGAGCAACCCTGATAACATCTGTTAGGGTTATTCATTGAAGAGGATTATATTACAATCCCTCTTAATACCACGAGTGCTACAGTAAAACCGGATGAGCCTTCAGTTTCATTTGGTCCAGCAATATGTGTTTATCTTTTGCTGCAGTTGGAAACCAAGGCTGCATTCATGGTATGTCACAGAATGAAATTAGAAAGCTTGAAATATTAATGCAGAAAAAACCTCGGTACCCCTTCTAATCTCTTCTGGCTGTAGTGCTCAGCTTCTACGTGCAGCATTGACACACCATCAGCCTTTTTCCAAAGAAAACCCCTCCCCGTTAACTCTCCAGGGCTGAGATGGATTTTATTTACATAGTTCTCACTCGCTAACCTTGCTCCATCCTTTATTTAAGACTTTGCTAATGACATATTTTTTTCCCCTTAATTTACCTAAGCGTATAATGAATGCTCACATCCGAAATGACCTCATTATACTGGCAAGGACTTTTGTGTGGATGCAATTTAGTGCACAGGCATAAGGCAGAGGAGAAATCACTAAGTGGAGAGGTTTTAAGCATTCTGTAAATTCCCTGTTGACTACAAGCCAGATTCTTACTGCCGCAAATTGACTCAGTTCCAACAGCTCCAATGAACCTACACTGATTTACTCCACTTGAGGGTCTTACCTTATTATTTTTATTTATTGAACTTGCCACCTTTTGCTGCTACAACCTAAACAGATACTTCCATCTTCTAGCAGCAGGGTTGCTATCTAAATCAGGTGTTTCTCCAGTAATATATGACTTGAGAGATTTATAACTGCCTGGAGTATTTCATTGTCCTCTAAAAGTGTTTATAATAACTCTCATGATGATCTCAACTCCCACCAATCAGCTCTAGTTGTTTGCAGCCTGAACCTGGGCAACAAATATTCATTCACCATACAAGCATGAGCTGTTTTAACTATTCTTACGCACTGTTTGCCTCTGCTGAACATCAGTCTTCCCTGGGCTATGTACCGTGTCTGCGACAAAATCAAGTCCCAGGTTTCTTCGCTGGTTCCAGAAGAGCAGGCCTGTTATGCACAAAGAAGCCTACTTTCTGGCTCAAAAAAAAACACCCCAAAACCAAACTGCAAGATGCAAAAAATGCATTGCAAAGGAGAAAAAAAAAACCAACAAAACAACAAACAAGCAAATCCAACAGAAATTTCTTCTGTGCACTCATTGTATCCCTTATGGGAATGTAACTGTCCCACTGTGACAGTCTGTTGTTCCTACAGCCCTGGAATTTTACTCTCCTCTCTTCTGGGAGGGATTCGAGCTGCTGCTCTGATCTTGACTCAGTTATAATCAGGTGAAGTGTTTGCATTAGTACATTTGGGGGCTTAGCAGAAGACAGCGCACAGGAAGGCACAGGAGCACATGGTCCAAATACCTGAGAGAAGTCAAAGCCTTGGATAATGCTCAGCATGTTCATAAAAGCAATGGGGAACCTAGGCTACAGGTTCACCAAAACTTGTGGTGGTTTTCCACTCCTCCAGCAGTAACTGCCTGTGGAGCCCTTTGATGTCAGAGATCCTGGCAGACTCTAACTCATAAAGATTCTGGAAAGAAACCAGCAATTACATGGATACTAATGAGAGTTGTGCATCCCCACATACATGCTGCAGTGATTACTTTCCAGATAAATCAGCAGTGGTTAAACTCTTATACTACTTGCTTGCCACATGCAATTTGCTTTGACTTTAAATCTGAGGTTCTCAAAAAATTTCCCTTTGTCTTGGGGAACCCCGCAGAGAGCATCAGAGGCCAGCACCAGAAGAAATCATACTGAACTGCAATGTGAGTTAGCAAGTTAATTTTGTGGGGGCAATTCTATTCCAACAACTGCACAGTCTTATAGAAAAACTGGTATTTTCAATTAAAGGGCTAGAATGAAGTGGGTACATTCAGCACAATCTTCTTTCAGTAGTACATGGGCAGACAAGACAGGCAGCAGCAAATTTTATCCTTGCTTCACTTGTTCTGGGTACTTCTAGGTCAGCCCAAATATTCAGATGGTAAGAAATAAGCACAGCAAAAACGTGAAACCACCCCCCCCCCCCGAATAATTTAAAAGGCCTTAAAAAGAAATAGGTATGTGTTTATTTACTGCATTATAACTGCAACATCAGATATATTTCGTTACAAAAAAGGACACATGCAATAAAATACTCTGATTTTATAATCTGATTCAACATAGTTCATTGGTAACAGTGGAGCATCACAGAACAGTCACAAGGCTAGGGCTTGGGGTAATGAATTTCCAGTCTCTTTGTCCTACTTGCAAACAGAAAAGCCACATCATTTATTTATTTTTTTTTCCACTGAGGGATAAGATTTTGAGTAATGCGGCCTGACTGCAGGTCCCAGCTGCCCTTTAACTCTCCAGTGTGTCTCACAGTCAGATTTTTTTACTTGAGAAAATAGTACGCTTCTAACAAGGTTGAGGAATAGACAGTATTTCCCAGGCAGAGAGCAGAAATCCTTCCATGTTACACCACAGCCAAGGTACAAAGCAAGGGCCTCTGCTTCACAGATGCACGGAAGCCAAGGCTATGAGTTACTTTAACTATTGTTCTGAAGAATGAGATCAGGCCATTTTCTGCAACATTTCACTTCATTGGAAAAGACCTTTATTCTATCACTGCTATTCACAAATCATAGGCTCTTACTTTTTAACATTTCCCATGAAATTTCATGGAAGTAATTTTGAAATAAGGGCCTAAACAGTGTGAATAAACTGTAGAATCACACCCTGAAATGGCACCATTTCTAGGGTAAATTCTCCTACCTTTCAGTCAAGGCATTTTAGAAAGTGTCACGTAACACTGTCCAGCGTTTTGAAACAATGACCTGATTTCTTCCAGTACATCTTGCAAGGTGTAACACTAAGGATAACTTAGCTCTAACAATTTAAGTGAAATATGAAGTCAGTCTTTTTATGCAGCTATATTTTTACACATTTTCATAGATCAGTACACAGAAGCTTACAGCTTTTTGAGATAAATTCAGCAAACAGGAGGGTATATATGAAAACAGAGTTTCAAAACTACACAGAAATCTGTAGAATAAAATATATATCTATACATAATTTCCCAACACGAGCAATTGGCAGTTTAGAAAAATACGATTGTTACAGTCTTTCTGAATCAATAATTGTAAAAAGAAAGGATTTAAAAAATAAGTTCAGCTTTTCAAAACGCTGTATTCTAAGTAAGAAAATAGACTGGTCTGCATTTCCCTGAATAAGCCAGAAAGGTTAAGGAAAGGTCCAAGCAAGACAAGGAGTATGACTCGGATTTGATATCAGCTGTGATAACATGCACATGTACAGAGAGCTGCTTGGCTCCAGTATTATTTACCTTAGAAAAGAGCCTAATTTATCACAAATGTATTTAAAAATCATAAATAACATGACAAAAGTGGAACTGGTCCCTGCAAAGCAAATAATTATATTCATACAAGCAAAAAGTGACATCACTCCAGTTACTTTCTTGTGACAGTTAAAAGGTATTTTGTACCCAACTGTTACATTGAACAGCACATGTATAAACACAGATTGTTATTACAGACTCTGCTATCAGCTACTATACATAAACAAGAGGAGATGTTCATGCTGTAATTGTCTCTAATGTTTTTGTTCTACTTGAATATTAACATTTACATGAAGCTGAGGTGGAGACCTGAATTCAAGCCAGGGACTTCAACACACAAAATGCACAGGGTTTACGGGAAGGTTTCTGATCCTTCCCATTAGCAACATTTGGAAGTAGACAGGCGATCTGAAGGACTTTAAAACCATTCACAATAGGAGTTTCTCTTGTGCACAACCTTCTGTTTCCTCTCTGCCCAGAGGTGGGTGATCTAACATGGGACATTCTGGTGACATTTCCATCTGCTTCAGTAAAACTCCCATTCAGGAGGATTCACAGTTCAGTTTCAGGTCACTTCTATGAGAAGGTGGCAAAATGTACCTCAGTATTTGTTGATTTTTAAATGAAAAACAGAGAACAGTTTGACTGCAGAAACTTCACTCCAGGCTGTTCTTAATAAGTTTTTAATATGTACAATGTAACTACTTATTAATTCTGCCCAAGATGGAAAGTCCTCTCATTTTGCTGTAATTTTTGTGAAATAAATGGGATATTTACTCACCCTATATGGGAGTGTTAGCACATTTCTTTAAACTTTCTTCTAGCTTGAAACTAAGCAAAAGCACAAAAACTGATGGAAGCAAGATTGATGGAGTGTTGGTGAAGGGAACCAAGATTGTTTATAATCTGGCCTTGTGAATTAAATTGGGCCCAAGACAGCCAGCTGCTTTGAGGAGTGAGGACAGGTCCCCTGTAGAAGCACGGTACATTGGTTATATTGCTAGCAAATAGCAATGCAGTTTTTGAGTCTCGTACCCCTCTTCAATGCCCATGGTATGTTATGTCTTACAAAAGGCAATGACAGGAAAATGCAACACCCGTGTTATTGCTTGTGTAATTGCTTCACAGTGGTCCAGTATACCCAAGTAAACAAATGAGAAGAAGGTATGCTGCTGGAAAGGAAGCTCTGAGGTTGGGCAGGTGGAGTGTGCCCTCCTGGGATCACCCAGTAAACTCAATTAGCACAAATCAAAATTAAAAAGAAGACCATCAGGGTTTTGGAGCAAGACAAAGTTGTGTCTTTCACCTTCTGGTCAAGTACATGTACTGAATAAGGACAGTGTCTGGGGACAGACACACAGTTAGTACCACGCAGCATCCAAATACCCTTAAGAACAACCAGTGCTCAAGCAGTGACTCCCAGGTTAAACTCTTACAAAGTCTAATCTGGGAAAGTGATGGGAAAATCATCTTGGGTTCTTTTTGTCTTAGAACCTTCAGCCCTAACTCCAAGCTTATTAAACCTCATTAAAGCTTATTAAAACACATACCTCTAAACTCTTCCAGCTTCTCTTTAAGTCAAGGTTTCTCTTAAAAGCTGCACTTGAAAGTTACACTGAAGTGGAATGTCACCTTTAAGTAGAGCAATAATTACAATCCCCATTACATATATATATATACACATACATATATATTTCATGGCAATGGAAAGTACTGTACAGAGGCATTCATTCATATCTGTAGTGAAACAAAGTCTGTGGTGTTCAATGTTTATTGGACTTGACAAAAGAAATAATTTGATTTTGAAAGCAGAGTCAGTTCAGGGAAAATAACAGCTCCTACCCCTGAACTGTGGCTGGAGGCCTCCCGGGAAAGTGCCAGTGAGGGTGGGTGGCACTGCAGCCTGCCTTCAGTTCCCAGCCTCTCAAAATTCACCTCTCCCTTTTAACATACAGCTTTTGATGGAGCAAAAAGGAGTTAAAATAAATGGTTTGCTATAGGGCTTGACAAATGAGTTGTGAATTCAGTTTTTTAAAAGTGACCAAAGTGACCATTTTCTTTTTCTTTCCTCACTCCCCCCCCCCCCCTTTCCCCCCCTTTCCCCAGCTCAGAAGTTAAAAGAATGGTCCTGGCTTATTAGGGTGCACAACAGCACATTCAAACATCCCTGGCTGCTGAAGGGCACACATCTTGGGGCCCCAGGCCCAGCAGTATATGGGAGCGCTTTCACAGCCAGTGACAATGCAAGCATAATACAAACCAAAACAACAGCCCTCCTCGCTGCTAAAGGGGCATTTTCCTGCATGCAGTAATGGGATTACACATCAAAATCTGCTTAGAGAGAAAAGGGTCTGGGGCAGGTTAAGAACAATGCTAATGGCAAGGCTTTCACTATTAATAATTGTTTGTCAAGCAACACCTTTGCACTCCCATCTGCAGATGTGAATATTAAGGCCAGTCCCTGAACCAACACAGAAGGCAAATGGG
Source organism: Neopsephotus bourkii (assembly GCF_033783945.1). Lineage (NCBI taxonomy): Eukaryota > Metazoa > Chordata > Aves > Psittaciformes > Psittacidae > Neopsephotus > Neopsephotus bourkii. Next base: position 489,560 of record NW_026900878.1, read on the forward strand.
GGCAGGACAGGGCCAGGAGACATGGAAGAGATGGGTGGCCAGGACCAGAGTCCCCTCAGATAGCAATGAAGGCTGTTTTGACACAGGGGCAGCAGAAACAGACAGAGAACCTGCAGGAGGAGCCTCGACAGGAGAAAAATGTATTAAATTTCAATTTACTGAAACAGCACCAGATTTTTTTCTGTATGTATGAAGAACTGGCACCAGAGACAGTTAAGAGAAAGGTGACAGGAATGATCAAGGATGTGGAAGAACTGTAATATGAAAAGAAGCAGAAAAGACGGAGATCATTTACTTCAGGAAGGAGACCAAGCCAAATCTCTGCTCTGATAAAAGAAGGCAAGACAAAGCGTGGTCTGAACAGGGTGGTGTTGGTCTTTCTGCTTCCTCGAATTCAACATCCAGAGGCTAAAGAGGGAAAAACAAACAGCCCCCACTGCTAAACAAAAGCTTTCTGATTCAAAACCAATTCAGGAAAATACCTTTTCACACAACTCATAGGAAGGATGTAGAACTCACTGCCATAAATGGCTCTGAAGCCAGAAAGCCACTAGCATTCAGTAAGGCACTGAACAGACTTGTCCTCAAAATCCAGAAAACTAAAGGCAACACCTGGCATTTAGTTGCAAAGGAACAAAAAACCTCCCACTTCAGTTCTACAATGAATCTCTAATTCCTAAGGATTGAACAGAAGCCTTCATGACTATCATTCTATGCATTTCCTGCATCTTTTCCTGGAGCATCAGCACCCACCACTTACCATTAATCTGTCACTGAGGGGTTTGGTTTAACAGTTTCTCCTGCATTTAATGAAAAGAACACTCCCAAGGCTCAAATCTCAGCTGGAGTGTACCACCCTCAGGGAAGCCTCCTTCCACAGTCAGGGATGTGAAACTGGACAGTGAGGACACTGTCAAAATTTTGTCTGGCAGAGGAGGACAGCTAACCCTTGATCCTATGCCGCTAGCACTGGGTTGCCTCATTATGCCAAATCTACACGTTCAACTCTTGCATCAGGATATCAGGTTGCCTTTTGAAGACCTAATACCTCTTACTGTGTCCACTGGGATGTTGCACTTTAACCTGTGCAGTTTCACCTCACCCACACTTTCCTAGGAGGAAAATGGCTAGCTCACAGGTACAATGAGCTAAAAATCTGGCAATTGCTGAACGAGGTTTGGTAACACAGGCACCATGTAGGCTGCTGCTTGAATTGGTATATTCCTGACATACACACCCCTTTCCTTTTCAGATCTACTGATAACTCTCTGGTAGACACATTCATATTTTAAATTGGATAGACAAGAGATAGTAACAAAAACTGCATGACAGGCTATTCCATACTGATTTACATTTTTCTTTTTAAATGCTACATTCAAGAACTTTTGGTCTGTTTTGTTTTACCACTGTGCAAGTGCAAAATGAACAGACAATTCTCAGTGTGTGCAAGTCAAAAAAGTTATTTGTGCCTAAAACATACCACCCAGTCACCCAACACCTACAACTAATCTGCTAATAATCCAGCATGACCAATAGATAATTATGTTTAAATATGGCAAAAATTATAAGATTGGTTTCTGACTGAATCATGATGTCTCTATCAACAATATTATCTTTAGTATTTTAATAAACTGGTTTCTGAGAGTTGCCAACTGCTGACAGATTAATGCAATAAACTTGTACTGGCTCAGAGCAGGTCAACAATGTGGGTACTAAGAATAACCTCAACAGCCCTCAGCGACTCTGAAAGAAGATCATACAGTTCATTGAGCAAACATGTTTTCAGCTGCAGACTAGCAACTGATACTATCCAATAGAGGGTAAAGTCTCCAAAAGCAGTTCTTACAGCCAGATGGTACATAACCTGTGACCTGAAAGACATGTATGATGCCTGGCAAAGATATTTCTACTGGGGTATTTATACCAGCACTTCTTGAAAGGCAAAATTATTTCTCCAGTTTAGCAGGGTGGATAATTTCAGTGTGTAATCTTCAATTATTCCTAAAGGTTTTGTTTGCTCTGGGAATCTCTACCATATAGCAGTTCTATTTTTTTCTGGAGAAAAGAAGAGAATGTACTCATTTGCTGACATAGGTTACAAGAACCCCTGTATATGAACTCACTCTTCAAATATCTTTAGTGCTAATGAGATGCGCATGCACACACATCAAAATAAAACAATTCATATTTAATGCTGAAGAGGAGATAAGACAGAGCAAACTCCTGAGCTCCTAGAGCAGCTAAAGAGAACATACTATTTCTTCTGACATGCAGAGGTTACCATCTGCTTATCGAGTGATGGATATTTTTTGAAACATTTCTTCTCTTTGAGGTCTTCAACTACCCCAAGGGAAAAGGATTAAGGAGAATCAGAAAGCCATTCTAAAATCTCTCCAGATTAGTCAGTGACCATTAAGTGGTTTTATTAGTTAATGTTCATAGCTTGCTTTTCAGGCCCAAATTCTTGAAACTATTAAGTATCTCAATCAGGGCAAAAAAGCTAGTACTTGGCAGAAATCATGACTGCTCTGGGGATTCTGTGCTAAAAGGAAGGAGAATACCTTTTTAATGTGTGTGCACAGAATTGAACATGATTTTCATATGGAGATTTCTGGCGTGGGCATGTATAAATAACATTTAATACAACCTAAAGTGCTAGCTGGAATTAGAGAAAGGGCTATTAATAGACATGTGGCACAACAGCAATTTTCTACCTCACTGTATTGTAGTCGTGGAAAATTCTGTTGAAAGCATCTGGATACAAAATCAATTACAATTATAAATCGGAAGTGCAACAAATCAGGGCTTGGAGTACAAGTCTTATGAGGAGCAGCTGAGGGAACTGGGGTTGTAAGGAAGAGAAGGCTTAGGAGGGACCTTATTGCTCTCTACAACTACCCAAAAGGAGGGTGGAGAGAGGAGGTGGCTGGTCTCTTCTCCCAAGTAACAAGTGATAGGACAAAACGTAATGGCCTCAAGCTGCACCAGGGGAGGATTAGACTGGATATTAAAAAAAATTTCTTTACAAAAAGGGTTGTCAAGTATTGGAACTGGCTGCCCAGGGAAGTGGTGGAATCACTGTCCCTGGAGGTGTTCAAGAACCGTGCAGATGAGGCCCTCAGTGACATGGTTTAGCGGTGGACTTGGCAGTCCTGGGTTAAAGGTTGGACTTGATGATCTTAAAGGTCTCTTCCAACCTAGCCGAGTCTATGATCCTATGATTAGGCTTGCTTTCACTCCAAAGATTGTGTTTGAGGTGTACCTTTGGGGCTGTGCAGAATTCTTACTTTAACGCATAGGCACTGGAGTGAAGGATTTTGCCTTCCATGCTGAAGGGTCATTAACGCAGTCGATCAAATACTGGGTCCAACAATGCAGGCCAAAAAAGCTTGGAGAGACACCCAAGAGCTCTGCTCTGTGGATATGACCATCCAGCATAGGCTATGTGGCCTGAGCTAGATGCACAAACAGTTTACAAGCTCAGAATAAACTGAATATAAAGCCAGCAGCAAAAGTGTGTTTCTAATTTAGGTTTTGAGGTTTTGGTTTTTGGTTTTTCTGGTTGGTTGGTTTCAGGTGTTTTTTGTTGTTGTTATTTTGGGGGTTTTTTTAAACCTGCCACAGCACTGAAACATCAAGGTAGCAATGCAGTTGTTCCGTTATGAACCTCTCCATAGAAATTTTATCCTTCAGTTCCATACATTTGTGAACCCATAAAAATCATTCAGATCAGACTAGGCAGAAAGAAGTCTGATGTGAAATTCTGTGCTTTTATAGAAAAACTTGTCTCTCTCCCTACTGATTTTCACCTTAGCTATATTATTTCTTGTTATTTTTACTTTCTCACTGGCATTTTGCTTTGGAAATTAACTTGGAACAGCTCACCAAAGGCAGAGAAGTGCAATGTTGGTATGTCACAGAAAAGTGTGTGCACAAGTAAAAATATCCACAACCACATACAGGAAGTTTTGTTACTGCCCTTCTTTCCCCACACTTCTTACTACTGGTGCATTTAATTTGAAATGGAGATGTGTGTGATGATTATCTCCTTGCTGTCCAGCCACAGGGGTGCATTCCCTCAGGGCTGGCACCAATTTTGAGAGGAAAGCTGTGGGAATGTTCATGGCTCTTGCATAGCTAATCAGAGGAGAGGAGGTATGTCCTCTGTCGCCAGAAAGAACCGTTGCAAAGAAGGAATTCATCTGCCCCATTCTCAGACAAATTATAGCTCCACTCCATATGGCTCCTTCATGAAAGAAATCACAGATCTTCCTTTGCTTCCCGTTTAGATGTGAATGTCTGATTGCTCAGCATACATTCTCTCTTCTCACATTTCTGCTTCCAGCCCCACTCTCCCTGCTCTCTAGAGCTCTTCTGCTACTTCCTGACAGGTTTTAATCAGCATCATTTCTACTCCTCCTCATGCTCCCTGTGCATTCTACCTGAATACCATCACCATGCCTGCTCTCGCCCCTCTAATTTACTCTCCACTTTATAAGAATTTTTATTCAACCCCAGCAAACCTCGTGTAGTTGGAAGCATTATTAGAAACACAGTGACAGAGTCTTAGCGGTGGAAGAGTCTCTTTAGAACACTGGTAGAGTCCCTGTTACCTACCCCATTTTAAACCTTACTGAAGAAAAACTGTTTAATATGCAGTAGTACCAATACTGTAGCAGAGAGAGGGAACCAAAAAGAGTCACATTTTTCCTCCACAGAGCCTGTACTCTAGTCCTCTGCATTCACCATGACTCCATTTCTTAGGCTTTATAAATTGTTGAACACCTCTCATCTCTTAGCTTTAGTTAGTTCTCTTTCACATCTGCCTGTTCTCCCTCATATGTGCTCATAATGAGCTCCTTGCTGCTACGCCTCCCTGTTCTACCCACATTTGCTCCTTTAGCAAAACTTTCATGGTTTTGTTAAAGTGTGACTTCCCCCTTCAGTCTCTCAGCTACTACATAATTTACCTGTACCACAAAGTTAATAGTATTTTGGAACTTACTTGGAAAACAATACTGAATACACCATCCTGATACCCTGAAGACAAGTTCCTCCGCCAACACTGCCAGAATGGGAAAGTAACTGTTTCTTCTGTTAATACATTTTTTTCCATGATTACTACTGTGGCTAGAAACATGAGATGACAAGGGATAACTCTCAGAAATGGCACAAAATTGTAGAAATTACCTTTCTCTCATAAGTCAATTGGGTAAAAACACTACTAAGAATGGCTGCATCACAGTACAATGAGAACTGCTTTTAAATTAAAGGTAATGTTAAAACACATTCAAAAATTTGATAGATCAGGCATAAGCTTAGGTAAATAAATGGCAAGTTGTCATCATCTTAGGCTATATAGAAATCAATGCTTGACTGTCTTTGATACAATCAGTTTATATTAGTTTAACAAACCATTAATACTAAAAAACATCCTAGGAAGGAATCTTGTTTACAGGGTGGTATTATTAAAGTACTTCCAACATTTGCTCTGCTGATACTGAGCCAGGCTGCATCCCACTGTTCAGGCTTTATGATCCATTATGAAATGCCTCTTCACAATGTAAAACAACCCCAACAAACCAAACCACAAAATCCCACAAACAAAAAAAATCAAAACAAACCCACTGCTTTTTATAAAGATCACTGACACAAGGTTTTGCTCAGTGCTCACAAATTTCTTCAGAAAATGATGACCTGATTTTAAAAGTTCTCCTGCTATAGAGATGCTAATATATATATATATATATTTTTTTTTTGTCCTTGCTTTATTTCTACTGTATTCTACCTCTGCTGATTCAGGTGGGCTGGAGAACACAGTAATTGGAAAAGAAATCTGGTAAAAAATGTGAACAAGAGGAGGCCCACCCTGACTCCTACTGAAGTCAGTAGAAACATTTCCATTACCTCCGGCAATCCCTGCATCCTGATACTGAAAAAAAACCCAAACCAACCCCAGCCCAAGATTTCAAATAGAATAGTTCCAATTTTCCTTGGGCTGAATGTCAACCACTGTACTCAAACATTATTCTACTGTGCCTGCTCTCAAGTTTGCACTGTGGTGCATGTCCACATCTTCTCAGACCTGCTCTGACTTCAGCTGTAAACAAGAATCTGACTTTTAAAATCACCCCAAAGCCCCCATAACAAAACCATCTTTCAGTATTCCTTGCTAAAAGATGGTAGAAACAGAAACATTGCAGGATTATCCTTAAACAGTGGATGAGTGGATGGTGGATGTTTAGTTTGACCACAGATATTCATTTTGTTATACATATAGATATGTACATACTTACACAGTCTCTATATACACATTATAAATATAATAATAAAATATTGCAAAAATATTAATTTTGCTCATATACCCGATTAATGTGGACTAATTTTACGTTGCATTTATATGACCTTTCCAGTTGATATGATGGTTTTGTTAGAAGCCCTGAAATTGCAACACTTGCAATTGTTGAAAAGTCTGTATTTCTGACAGTCACCTTGTACCATGCCAAGAAGTTAGGTTGGAGGTGGGCCCTTGTGTCTCAGCATCAGGTGAAAGGACCGAGCAAAGTTGTTGGCCAGAGAGCAGCTGTGGGTCTCCTCTGCCAGGGGCAGGAGGAAGGCCAGGAGTAGGAGGAGCAAGAGGAGCAGTTGCAATGGTAGTGCTGCCCAGCACACTCGATGCAGGAATGAGCACACACCTCCAGAGCGCTTCTGAAAGACACAAACCAAAGAGCAACTCAGAAAAATAAAAGACCTGGGGAAGTGCATTTAAAATACATCCAACTGACAGGCTACAGAACAACCCACATTGTCCTTGCCCTAGGACCCAGCCTGGGTGCTTGTTACGCGGCAGCTGACTGAAGATGGTGCTTAAATGATGTCTTTAGAAGAGTATTTCACTCTCAAGAATTCAGTGCTGCAAACTGTTGTCTTCTAGAAGGAAAACCCTGCTGACTTTCTAGCAGAAGAAAACAATTGCCTCCAACTCCATTCTCCAATTACAAAGTGGTGGTTACAAATGCTGACACCAAAGCGGCATTTGTACTCCCAGTGTATAGAACAGAAGGTCTGTATTAGTAACTCTCCAGCCAGTAAAATGCTAGTGATGATGTCTGGAAGAGAGGAGCCAGTCTTCTGCTCCCTATCAGAAGAAAGGAGCTTTGTCTGCAGGTCATCCAGCTCACAGCCGTCTCTCCAAGAGCAACATGTTCTTTGGATTCTGACACTGGGGTCCACGAGGCTGGAGGTCAGAAAACGGCCCTGCAGTTCAAGTTGTACCTTACCAGGCCTGCCTTAAACTCTTACGTGGTGCAAGAGAATGAGAGAAAACACAACAGTGTGTGACAGTGAAGACAACATTAAAGTCACATTTGCTGCTGAGCAGCCACAGAAGGGACACACAAAGAAGTCCCATTACACTTTATGCTGCTGCAAACCTAGAGTAGCTCAGTCAAGATCATGAATTTAATCTGGATTAGCATGAACATGAGAGAATGTATTTGTAGCTACAGAATTCAGAAAGTGAGATTTCCACCGGCAAGATTCCTGGATATCTCCTGCCTATGAGCAAAATTATGCGTTTCGCAAAAAGAAAAGGCCAACTCAACTGTCTGTAAGGGAGTCCTGAAGAAGAAGGCTCAACAGTCCATTAATTTAATCAAGTATGGATTTATAATCAGAACATAGAAACAATGTGGCTACAACATTATTGACCAACCTATGTCATGAATATCAACACAGAATGTCCACTGAAGTGGAACCCACACTTCCCACAAGAGTAAGCTAATCTGTTGTGTTCAAGCTACAGGTGATTCTGCTGCAGCAAAATTAGGGCTTCTGGCCTCTACTAGATGCTTGACTTAACAGGCAAGGATTCTGTCCCAGTACAGCACCACCATCAATACTCCATGTGAAACAGCAGCAGAGAAGATAAGGAACAGAATGAAGGTAATTACACCCTTTCCTACTTTTTAAGGATCTCTTTCTTCTACTGCTTTCTAAATTTCTCAGTCTCAGAATTTATTATGAAGGCAAATAAATAGTTGCAGTTACAGATCATGAAATCCTGTGAAATCCCTCTGTTGTAGTTGGTTTGCTTCCATTATATTTAAAGGCTGCTGAGATTTAATCATTGTGTGAAGCAGATGTAGAGGCAGCAGCACAGCTACTTGTTCTGTCATTTCTGGCCTGCATCACCTGAGTTGTAACTTGCCTTGCTCAGCAAGGTCAGCAAGCAACTCAGGTCCCTGGACAGTGGAACTGCCAGTAGTTAGTGGGCAATGAGTACCTGTCAGGGTGTAGGTGGGACTCTGACTTTAAGCACCATCGGGCAACTTCCTGGGTACAACTAGCATTTACCCACAAAATCAAATCTTCAACAATGTGGCTGCCCCACAGGATTCATTTGCTCCTACTGTGACCTATTCTCAAACCCTCACCAAAGCACCAGGTGTAAACAGCTGTATTAACAGGACCTTCCCTTCTTTAGCCCTGGAGTCCAGACCTAACATCCTTCATCTCCCATAGATTCCAGCAGCCTGTGGGCTGAACAAAACCTGCAGGGCTTCTGTGTTTATAGTCAGTGCTACAACAGTTATGCATAAAGGCAGCAGCCCCAACTTCTGATCAGAGTTTTCTGGGCTTGTCTTTGTGATGCCATGAAACAACCACTCCTTGGTGCAATCAATATAAACCAATGGACAGACACCTTCTGTTTTAATTGACTATTTCTCATTCTTAATTCTTCACTGCATTCATAATATGCAGCAATATGTCACATTTATTATAGTGTCCCATCTACAAGGAAAAAAGCCCCTTCCAGGTTCCAGAAGCCATGGACAAGTTTGTACGTATTAACAGGTGCAGTTCTGTTGGTGGAAGATCAGAATTACCTCTGCCTTGGGACAATTCAAATCATGTTCTTTCTTCTACCACTAAGGCATAATAAGATTTAACACTGATGCTGTTAAAGGGTAAGATCCTGTGACTGACCGTTCAACAGTTCATTGAACTTCATGGCTGGAAATCTCAAAAAACGTTCTCACAGACTCAAACTGAGAATTAAGAAGCTGCCTCTCACTGACAGTTGTAAGAAGGTCTGCCAGTCTTCCTAGCAGCACCTAAAGCTTTTGATTTACAGCTGTCAATACTTCAGCACTGGATTTGAAAGCTACTGCAATCTGAAACTATTCTTTCATTGCAGACCAGCTGCAAGACCCATCTTCCCATTTAATGCCTTCTGCCTCTGAACTGGTGGGAAACAGGGGCTTTTCCACTTGTACCTCAATTACGTTCCTGCCATGGCCCAGGGATCAAGTGTCTTACTGTCACACCAGTTTGTCGCTTGCTTCCTGTGATGACCACACTGCCAATTAGCCACACATGTTATTCCTACCCCAATTCTTTTACTGATCCAGTATTTGATTCAGAGTGGGTCACTGGCTCTGCCCTGATCAATAAAGCAAAGGTTATTAATGTAAATTTCAGAAATGGGATGAGACAGAAATGTTATTAAGTGTCTTGGTTTTAGATCTATTGAAAAGAGCTGTAAAATAGCATTACTTTTCAAAGCTCATCTTCCAGGAGAAATTAATGTTAAATGGCTTTATTAACAACTGATCATTTCCTCTCTTTGGAGCTTTCTGCAGGGTAAGATACTGAGGCTAATCACAGCAGATCCTAGCATAAGAAAAATGAGAGACAGGGGCAGAACTTCAGAGGAGGAGAAATATTTTGCCTTTATCTGCTGCTTCTCTCGCATCTGCTTGCTGGGTTTATAGGCATTTGTATTTGATGAACTTTTGTCTTTGCTGCCCAGCTTCTCTGTTTTGTTTGATCACGCAGCAAGGTTAGAATCTTGTATTTCTGACTCCATTTGTTGCCATGGGAATGACTCTGCTATGACAAACATGGTACTACGATGTCTCTGCAGGACTGAAGATGAGGCACACAGGAGCTGTGAGAGTTTGGTGCTTTCAGCAAATTTGAAATGATAAGCCCTTAATATATGAGGGCCCCAGCCTCCACACACTGAAATCCATGGGAGATTTACCATTAACTTCAGTGTCTGCAGCAGGATTTGGAACTACTTATTCATGCAGTTCAGCAGATACCCTTACAAATGGCTTCATTATTTATATGCCCAGGTTCTTGTGCACATGAAACCTACATTAGTTCTGTTGTTCTGTGCTTGCTGGAACAATTGGTGATATTATTTTGGGGGCTTTTTTTGGTAGTAGTGCTAGAGGTGCTATAGTTAAAGGATAGAAAATTGTGAAGGAGATGCAGTGATAACAGGAAAGATAATACAGTTGGAAGAAGCAAGGAAGGTTTTTTTCTCCAAGTGTGGAAAAAAACTAGCACTTCAATTTTAGTTTTTTTAGGTCTGTGCTGTGAGAAACAGATGCTTTTAGGCTGTGGTGACTTGAGACTATGGTACCAACATGGAATTCAGGAGGCCAAGGCTCAAACCTCTGCTTTGCTGGGCTGAGAGTCATCAGGGCTCTAGAATCTACTTGGAGTCAGGACAATACTCCCAACCCTTCAGCATATCATTCTGGGTTAGAAAAGGACATTCTGAAACAGTTCCACCTTTGCAAAAGGCAGTTTGAACATTTAATTTCCATATGAGATCACAGGTGGGAACCACAACCCACAGTGCTACACAGTGGAATTCCTCTTTCCCAGTCACTGGCTAATGGCATAAGTACAGCAACTACCCAGCACCCATAGTGCTTACAGTGCATGTGTCAGATCTAGGCTCCACAAAATATTCTGAAATCAAATCTTCCTCTGAGGAAAACTGGCAAAGCTCCAGTGAAGTCAACAGAACTTTAATTTCCACCATCTTAGAAAAACAGCTGGGATACCTGGGTATTGAGCCAAAGTGTCAGAGACATTTTAGAAACACATGGAAAAAGAATAAGTTGAGATTTACAAAGAAAACATACTTTTAAAATTCACCATCAAAGATAAATGTCCTCCCCCTTCTCCCTCAAAATACCAGGACAAGCAAGGACTATCAAGGGGTAGATGGTTGTGTTTTGTGTAATGCTAAATACATGCTTGTTACCAAATGAATTGCACTGGCTGTGAACATTCACATTTGTACTTGATTCACGTTGGGGCATTTGAATGACAAGCATCGGTTTAGATCTAGGGAGTCCTCAGCACTTAAATCTGTTTGCAGTTAATAACTCCTTACCAAATGCACCATGAAAAATCACTTTGATGAGAAACAGCAGAAAAGCACTTTAGAACTTGCTACATAATATTCCTGTGTAAGTTGCTGAAGTGTTTTACTAAAAATCAGTGCGTTCCTGTATTGCTATTGACCACATTCCAGGGTATATGAAAACACACTGTTAATCTAGCTATTTGAGGGAGCAGAGAAATATAGCATCTTAAACCATGCTCATTAGTGGGCATTTGCTGCTGCTTGTATGTCACCAACATGCCTGATACAAATCATACCTGCACCACTGAATCAGTGATCTAGTAGATTTAGTCTGGATTTATTCTTCTTAGAGCATTTCATGAGAGATTGCCCTGGGAAATGCACTGCTGCCTGAAAACTCCTACTCTATATATGGATAAAGGTACCAGTGCCCTACTGTCCTACCTCTGTAAAAGGACCAGCAAGCCACTGGGTTCAGAACTGTACTTTTGTAAATGCAAACACTGCCCAGGTTAGGCAACCAGCAGTGAGGAATGAATAAGGATGGCTGGTATGCCTTAGAGTCCTGTGCTTACCATTCTCCACTTCATAAAGAGGTACCAAAATGACTGTGCTGAAGGGAGGTTAACTGAGGTCACACAAGCAATTTTAGCTCCTATATTTTCTATCTTCAGATTGCTTGACTTTGCAACCCTGATGTTATTTCCAGTTGTGAAGATCATAAGTGTATGCATGTAAATAAGTATACAGGCAAATTACAGGCTTTGTTTTCTCCCTTAGAGGAGATTTTGGAGTATCTCAACATGGCTGGATGATAAGCTAGAATCTGATGAAGGCTTCATTTAAAAGAAACAGAAAACACCATCAGTTTGTATCTGAGGTTTCAGCAGTCACATATGGCTAATATTTCAGATTTTCTGCTGCAGAGTTGCTTAGAACTAAGTACTGTGCCATATGCTATTGTGACACAGATTTATAAAGGTTAGCTCTTGTGTGCATATACAATATGACAAGCTTTTAGCAGATGCATGCCACAGGACAAGAGCTACAGCCTGATCTGTTCAAGTAGCACTGATTTTTATAATTCTCCAGGCCTAAGCAAGAAGTCGTCCTGGTTTGGTCTGATCTTCAGAACATATCAGTGGAAACTATTTTCATTTAATCTAGAAAGTGACATGTGCTAAAAGTTAGGAAGCACTGTGGAAGACTAGTAAAGTGGTAGGTAGGATGGGTTGCTAAAAATGTCTTAGATCCACATTATAAGAATATGGAAGGTCAAACGTCCAGTAAGGCAATTAAAGCACGTTTTCATATCTAACAGCAGGCAGTAAGTTACACTTAGTTTCTTGTATTTGCAAAAGATCCAGAACAGGGTAAGATGTTTTTAAACCAGTTGTACTAGTTTTGGCCAGAATAGAGCTAGCTTTCTTCAGAGCAGCTTGTACAGGGCTATGCTCTGGATTTGTGATTAAAACAGTGTTCATAACACACCACTGCATTCTTGCTGAACAGTGTACATACAGCATTAAGACCTTTTCGGCTTCCCACACTGCTGCCAGTGAGTAGGCTGCGGGTGAATAGGAAGCTAGGAGTGGGCACAGCTGGGACAGCTGACCCCAACTGACCAGAGGGATATTTCCTACCATATGACAACAGGCTCAGCAACAAAAACTAGGTGGAAGAGAGTTTTACCAGGGAGCCCATTGCTTGGGAACTGGTTGGCCATCATTTTGCTGGTGGTGAGATACTGGGTTTTTTGTATCACTCGCTTTTCTTTGTTTTGCTTTTCAATTTTTTTCTTCTACTTATTAAACTGCTTTTATCTCAAGCCACAGATTTCTCACTTTCACCCTTCCAGTTCTCCCACATCTCACTGCAGGGGCAGATGGAGTGAGTGAGCAGCTGTGAGGGGCTCATTGAAATTAACCTGGTTCTGTCAAAAACATAAGAGTACTCCACCAGATTTAATACACTGATAAGCAATACAATTTATCCCAATAGACATATTTTGTATTTAAAGGTAATGCTGTACTACTTTTAAAAGGAGAGTTAGCAGCAGTTAGCATAGAATCATAGAATAGTTAGGGTTGGAAAGGACCTTAAGATCACCTAGTTCCAACCCCCCTGCCTTGGGCAGGAACACCAAAGTAGCTGCATGACATTTCAGTGTATCCGAAATTTAGCAGAAGACATCAGTGTTCTACATTTATTCAGGAAGGCAGGGAAGTAAAACAACTTCCAGTTTCCAACTTCCACTCAGCCTTGCAATTTGAAATGAACTAATTAAATTTGGCATAGAAGGAATAAAAACTGAAATAAAGACAATATGTTCTGGAACCTGCAGAAGAAGCTACTGATGTCAAAAGCTGGTTCATCACGTCACCAATGTATGTTTCCACCTGCTTTACAAGCAATTCCTCTTGAGCCAAGGTTGAACTTTCCTTACTCACTATACATAATTTGAGTGTTATTTGCATTTTGTTTAAATAATTTTAAAAGTAAGCCATCACATTTTTAAGACTAATACATATACAATCTGGGCTATTGACTACAAGATTTTTTCCTACCATGCTTTTACAGTAGTGTTAAAAGCATTTTTCAAGTATATACCGGAAATTGGTTTCATTCTGCTATTGTCAGCAAATACCTCTCATTACCTTTCAGTTAGGAGGTAAGGCTATATCTGCTGAGAAAATAATTCTAAGGTATCTCCTTGGTGAAAATCTGCAAATACTTCACAACATCGTAGGCATCTTTTCAACAAAGAAAGCAGGGACTATCAACCACATTACCTAGCTAATACCACATTAACAGAAAGTAAGAACCAGGCATCCTGGGAAGCAAGAGGTCATCTTCATCTTGCACCAGCACCGCTGTAGAGAAAGAGCGTTGCCAAGGTGCAGAAGTGGCAGAACCAGATAAAAGACAAACAAAGAGTCCCTGTTTTCTACCATTTGGGAAATCTCTAATGTGGATTGGTAAGTAACATGAAACCTACAGAAATAAGAGCAGACAGGCAGCAAGCAGTCTCACAGGTGCAGCAATATGAAAGGAAGCTCATGGGCCAGCTGGAGAAAGAAGGGCAAAATACTGTCTGGCATATGACCAGTGAGTCAGAGTTAAGAAGAGGCAGTCAGGCTATTTCAGCTTTTTATTTTTTTATTTCCCCAAGTTTTCTTTCTGCTGAGCAAGTAAGTCTGTTTGCTCATACTTAATGGCAAGATGTCATTCTTTCTGTGTTTGGGCCATGGCATAATTCCTAAAGCAGGTAGGCACAGGCTTATAGGCACAATGATGAAAAGCGCATGGAGAAATAATCTATCAACAAATGAGATATTGAAAACTGAGGAAAAGATACTTTTTTAATGGGTCTTTTTCATCTTACTGAGAAGATTGCAAGTGGCTAACACCCAGCAGGACTTCAGGAAAACAAATGGGCCACATACTTTTAATAGAGAGGCACCACAAACACAGGCATGTACACACAATGCTATGCATTTCTGTAATGTGAATTTCTGCCATGAAGAATTCCTGTCATATCTGCACTTGGGAAGAGCAGAACACATTATTGTTTTTTTCCTGGCAAGCTGTGGCAGCTCTTGCTTTGCACAGTTTCCTGAATGACTCCATTAATTTGACAGACTCCAGATCAATGGTGTCTCTGAGTAAGATTAAATTACGTGTTCCTTCTCTCTGTGTGTTATAGGATATTACTCTTAGCAGAATCTGAAATGAAGCAATTAGCTGACCATTGATGTAATGAATCCTAATTATTTTGTTTGTACAAACAATAAAGCCAGAATCATTTGTTTAGCAAGGAAGTATAATTACTCTGAGCACTCAAGAAAATAAATCAGTGTTACCTAGACCTGTAAATAATGAATCTTTGACTTCCTATTTATAATAAGAATGCTCATGGATTCAGGTAGCTGGGAGCCAACCTTTGAAAGTAACATTTATCATAGTTATTATTTTGTTAATTATGTTCTTGGGTGTGCTAGGTGCCCTGAATAAATATCCGTCTACACTGCACTGTCACTGGCACCTGCTAAAAATTCACTGCAGCCACTGCAATTTCCTGCAACTGTTTTTTGTCAATCAACAAGAAGTTGCTCACATCACAATCATTAGCCTGTATTGCTTCTAAGAGCACCAGTGGCTAGGGGCATGTCCTCAGCAAAGGATGAATGATCAGAAAAAAAGCACATTACTATACATGGAGCAAGCTCTCCTCTGTCCAACATTTAGCCATGCAGGCTAGAAATGGAATAAAACTGGAAGGCAATTGACTGAGACTGGCCACAGCTGGGTCTTCCCCTTCTCCATGTTGATCTGCTGCTGCTGCAAAACCTTCACAGCTCTAACAGGAAACAAGCAGAGTCACTGGGGACCTCGTGCTGCAGAAAGCTGAGATAAGTCCAAAATGATGTGTGACTCTGCAACCTCTGCTAAATTTGTGTGACCCAAAAGCAGGAGGGAGCTGACAAAGTAAGAGATCCCACTGCATGTGAACTGACTGCAAGTTGCAACTACAGTGATGCAGCCCCCAACCATGTGTACTTTCTGCAGATATTAACTCCTGATATCACCCATTCTCTCAGGGTAGCCGGTTTCCTTCACCATGGTTTTGAAAGGAGATTCAAAACATACAAAAAATATTTTTGCCTAATCTTTCTTTCATTTCTGGCTGCACTTCAGGTGTTAAATATAAACTTAAAAATGAACCGCAAAGCCACAAATTCTGCAGCTGATTTGCTTTTCCTCTTCTCTCAGCCTGAACAGTGAACACTATTTTCTGGTTCTCTTAAGTGGTGATCTATGATCTTATGACCATACACACTCACATCCTGATAAACCCCTTAGCCTGAATGAAAAAAAAAAGACACCTCTGCTTATAGCACTTGGATTCTCATTGTCGTGACACTTAAATACAGAATGAATGTTTCAAGCAAAATCACCCTGAAGCAAGCAAGGTGTAAGTTACTGTAATGTGTACTGGCTGAAGGGAAACTGAAAATCACTTGCTGGTACAATAGGAGCTGCTTCCATCACGCTTACAAGGTATTTCAGTTCATTCCCACCCCAAGCTGTTTCTCTTTGTTTATGTTCACTAGCTATTAAAAACTCACAGAACACTTTTTGTGTGTGTGTGTGCTCTTGCTGTAGACCTAATTGTCGAGAGGTTGCTGCTTGCCATTATGTTATTCCAGTATCCTCGAAAATTAACGGAAGACTTCAGTCTCTTTCAAAGAAGAAGGAATAAATACCACCTGCCCCAAGGCAGTAGGCCAGATGAATTAAAAAATGGTATCTAAATGTGCAGTGGAGATGTGCTTCTGCCTTAAGCTTCTCTAATATTTTCCCTACAAACAACCTGACCCAACCAAATCATAGGAAAGCAGAGAACTCGGTCTTCTGGACTATCCTTATTCTAGGGAAAAGCAGCACTACTAAATGTTTGGCAGCCTCTACACCAATTAGTAAATGTCATATTGTTTTTCCAGCCTGAAAAATTCTGGTAACCTTAGTGGATGACCACCAGTGGTACCAAACAATTAATGCTGAGCCAGACAAGAAAGAATATAAACTCTCTGTGTGTTTTCAGGAAGGCAGAACTGCTGCCAAAACAATTCAGTGAATGTGAAAACTACCTGAAATTGGTCAGTATTTCATGGGGAAAAATATTCAAGATGCTATTCCACATTTGAGTACCAGAGGAATATCTCACTGAAATAAGGGAAGTCTGATTTCTGGCCATACTACAAGTACGCTGTGCTGCATCCTTTAAATATCGGTCTCTTCTAAAGAGATGTTGCAACAGGAAAAACCAAGGGTTTGATTTAGCTTAAGATGATTAAGTGATTATATTCCTGCAACACATTATTCACCCAATCTACTTCGTGTTGGGTAAATAATGCCTTATCCTATTCCTCCTGAAAACAAATGGAAAGCAAGATGAGAGTACAAAGTAGAAGCTAATAGTATCTATAAACAAAACAAATAATGACAGAGAGAAAAGACTCAGTTCAGCACTGCTCAGGTCAACAGTAAACTTACTGACATTATAAAAATGGAATCAGAAAAGCTGCTTGGGTTTAATAAGAAACTGGCAGCATTTTGTTTTTTTTAAGCTTCTCTTTATCATCTCCTGTACTGTATCTGTTTCTTATATCATCACTTTCAAAAGAAAATCCTTCACAGGAGGAGTTCTGCTGCTTATAAGTATTTAGTCTAATAACATTAGACAAATCTTTTGACTCTTTCTGGTTTTCTGCATTAGAAGGTGGGCTGAATGATCCAACACAATTTTTTCAGAAGTATCTGAAGAATCAGAAGTCCCATTTTCAAAATTCTTTTAGGCACTTGACCCCTAAATCCTTTAGAAGCAGACTTGGGCTGTTCCTTAGTCTCTTCTGAAAAATTAATTAAGTTCATATAGCATATCGATGTAGAAAAACAGAGTTCCCCTACTCTCGCAGGAGATGGGTATTTAACTTCTATAGCTACAGTAAGCATAGCTCAAGCGTTAAAATGGTGTAATATGTTTCCATTTAAAATATGGGGGAAATAAATTCCTTCTTTAACAGAGGCACTTAGCAAGCAAATTAATCTCAAGAAATTTTAGAAAAGTTTTAAGTTAAACTAATTTTCTGCAAGATGCCTAATAAAACATTTTAGCTTAACGATAGGAAACTGTCATACCTTTCTGAATCTGTCTGGTTCTTCAGAAGTTCCAGGACTCTGTTTAAAAAAAAAAGAGAAAGAAAGAGAAAAACAAAAGCAGCATGAACTTAAGATCCCAGTGGAGCCTATAAATGAGTATTCACCTCACATGGGATGTTTCTTTAAAATTCATGGTCATCTGGATAGGGTGAACCAGCAGGAAAAGTTTTTTTGGTTTGTTTTTTTCTTTTTTTTTTCTTTTTTTCTTCTTCTTCTTCTTCTTTTTTTTTTTTTTTTAACGAGCTTTTTAACACACATTAGGCAAAAAAGCTGATGTTTTCAGGTTCGTGCCCATTTGAATCACATGAGCAGTTCTACCAGCAATAGCTTTGCCTTTACTGACACCTATTGACTATATTTATGCTTACACAAGGTTTTGGTCAACAAAGCAAAACGCATTACAATCAACTGCAAACAGTTCTTCAATATGCTCCTTATTAAGAGAGGTCATGCTTATCTTCACATACACTTTCAAGGATTTGTATTCTAAATAAGCTTTGGATTTGAAGACAAGGTTTCCCAAAGCAGAAAATTTTCAAGTATGTTGAATTTTAGGTGCCTGAGTTCTGATACCTTCCAAAGCACTTGCATACTGAAAGTACCAAATGCATACCTGTAAAATCTAAACCTCAAGATTATGGTATCTTGAAGTTTAACACGTAGGCAAGTACTTAATTACATATGTTTACACTAAGAACAAGGAAATTATCTTTAACATGCCCTGGAATATCTTTTATATGGGGATGAATTCTGCCACACTTAGCATGCCTTGTACACAACTCAGTAACTTCTTTTAACCATTTGGTTCTTGCATTAAAATACCTATTCTTTATTTCATGTCAAATCCTTGGCCCATAAAGACAGTCAAATCCTTGGCCCATAAAGACATTTTCAAAAAGGACTAGGTCCTTCTGTGCATAGTTACTTTCTGAGTCAGTTCAGTTAGTGGCTATTCTGATCACTCTGTCTTCCAGCGGGTGATAAAAATGAACAGTGAATATATTCTTACTGCAGGAACCATTAAATAAAAATTATAATTTGGTGGAGAATGCTATAGCTATATTTGTTCTGTCTTTGATGGCATTTACTAAAAAGGGTTTTAATTATGCAGACACAGACACAGACACGCATACTCTTAAATTATGACTAACAGCATGAAGCAACCTAAAAGGGCAATGGCAAAGATCAGCAACTGTGAACTGAGCGCTGTAGCCTACCAGTGTACTCATGGACTCTTTCAGTATAGACTTGTAGAGCATCCACTGGTAACGGAGGTCCTCCAGATCTTCAGAATATTCAGTGACAGGCTGACTATGAAGAAGATCCTCAAAGAGACGCTGACCATCAGGCACATGAGACTGCAGCTCCTGCAGGCAAAGACAAGATCAGCAGAAACCCAGAATTCAAGAAGGCCCCACTTTTAAAATCTGGTATTCAAAAGAACAGTGGTACTAAATGAAACAACTGGGTACTCTGGAATAGTGCATTTATTGTTGTTATTAATTTTTTGGCCTGAAACAATATCAAAAGCTCCACTCCCCTGCAGGAAGTGGATTTGTGTTTGTTTAATTTCTTACAGCATCCATTATCATTGTATCTGGCTACACTCAACAAAAAGAGAACATGTGAGGCCAAATAGCAGACACTGATTTTGATCAGATTGTTTTAATGGACACCTTTTGCCATATCATGCTGGAAACGTCCAGTCCAACAACTAGATGTCAGGCTGCTCCCTTCCTACCACTCCAGCTCTAACAGATCTTTCTTACTAGAAGGGGTTAAATACTTGTCCTAAATTCCTGAGCTTCATCTACTCTAAAGTATCCTAAACCAAAATGTGTAGTGTTTGAGTTTTTGTTTGGTCTTTTGTCAGGTTTGGGGGTTTTTTTGGTGGTGGCAGGTTTTTTTTTTTGTCCTCCTTGTTTTGGAGGGGGAAGGGGAGTTTGTTGGGGTTTTTTTGTTGGTTTATTGATGGGATGTGTGATTTTTGGGTTTGTTTTAATTCTGAAAGAACTGCTTCCATCTTTGTCTCCATCTTAATTCCCTGAAAACTAACCTCCAGTTTGCTCTTGCGTGTTTTAATTTCCTCTGTGGAAGATGAAGCCACATCAAGAATTTTGGTCAGTTTCTTTTTTTCTCCTTGTAACCACTCTTCAAATTCGTGTAGAAGCTTCAAGTGGCTGCTTGTATGTTGCCCTTCTTTGATCCTCTCCTAGGTTACAGAAAAACAGAAACAAAAAAGCTCTTACTGTTACGTCAGATGTTTCCTCTGAAGGCCTGATTGCAAGATCTTAACCTCCAACACTGTACCCATAGTATCACATGAAGCCAATAAAATTGTTTTTGTGAAGCTGATATGAAGTCAGATATAGAGTCCCCTCTCACCTGCTTATGGTTGGGATCTACATCTGAATGATGGAACACAGGTCCAGACATCCATCTGCTGTCCACAAATTGTATTTTCTTCTTATTATCAATCACTGGTTTACTTAACTGCCACTTATTGAGAAGACTTGAAAACACAAAATGGAAGACACCAATGCGGTTAAACATAATGATGAGACATCACACTTTCACTGGGTCTATGGGGACATTTAAGGTGAAAATGTATTATTAATAGCACTATAACAAAGTTATTTCCAACGTATTTTTAACAAAGTAAGAACAAGACAGGAGTGTCTCAAAGCAGCACCAGTCCCCTTGTTCTGATATTTCCAAGTGTTTTGTTTTCTTTCATTCAGTGAAGTGAGGGAACAAAAATAATACAACCTTAACAATGTATCTTCACATCTCGTAACAACAGGCAGTACAATGAAGCCTTCCTCAATTTAGTCACTCCATTTTTATGTCTATTCTGACACTATGTATGAATATAATTACACATGTAGCACAGTATTAAATTTTAATACAGTAGCAGTTTGGCATTGCACAGTGAGGTCAAAATAAATTAAGCTCAATAAATATATTACATTTTATATAAAAAAAAAAATTTATTATATAAATATACAGAATCACAGAATCTATCAATATAAATATATAAATCTAAATCTAAATATATTTATTATAATAAATTTGCCAGGTAAGAGGATTTGAGCTCTGTTTAACCTCCTGCAGGTTTGAAAAAAGAACAAATCACAGTGCAGATACAGCCTCCTTGGAAATATCTCCAGATCAGACAGTTAGGAGAACAGGAAGGTGAGACAGAATAGCAGAAATCAACTGTCTATGTCCTATTTCCTCTGACACAAACTGGTAGTACCAGGGTTAGCCAGGTTTCAAGGAGGCACTGCCTACACCAAGCATGAAGTAAAGGCATCTTCATAGACTGCTCTGCCCCCTGGATTCTTTAAAATGGTTTTCTTAAGAGTAATGACTTCCAGTTTACAAAAAAATTAAATAAAATTTCATCTTGCTCCTAACATTCTAACATGGTTGCTCACTTTCACAGCACACAGCATAAAACATCAACTGTTCCTGGTCATATAGCAGCATACATATCTTACCAACATATCATCCTCATATCCCTTGAAGAGATATGAGGAAATGTCACATGAACACTTACTGAGTTTCCATCTTCTTCAGCAGTCTCCATGATTCCTCCAGCTGATCCAGCTCGGCCTGGACATGGGCAGTCTCCTCTGGGGAAGAATTCTCCATGACCAGTTTTCCAGAAGCTTTCACAAGGCACAGCTGGATCTCCTTATCTGGTAAGTCAGCTAGCCATCTCTGAAATGTACAGCCCTTACAGTTACTTCTAGGTATCCTGGGTAAAGCAGAGGCTATGTCAGACTGAAGGCCATGTTCAGTCCAGGACTATGCTGGTTCTGTTGGCACTAGCTAGAACATACCTAGTAGGGAAAAAAAATATGCTGTGGATTCTTGCAAAGAGCCAACATAGGTCAAAGAGCTGAT
This sequence comes from Neopsephotus bourkii, assembly GCF_033783945.1. Classification (NCBI taxonomy): domain Eukaryota; kingdom Metazoa; phylum Chordata; class Aves; order Psittaciformes; family Psittacidae; genus Neopsephotus; species Neopsephotus bourkii. The sequence continues at coordinate 511,368 of NW_026900878.1, forward strand.
GGCAAAACTGCCAATGCACCCCTTCAGTAGCCTTCCCATGAAATATCTTGTGTGTCCCTTGTGAAGGAAAAAGCTGCGAGCTGAAGTAACCCGTCAGAGTGAATTGAGCATGCAAAATAGCTTCTTCCTGTGTGGCAGTATCAGCTGTGCAATGGCTCAGTTCAATACAGTATAGTGTTAGCTAACAGGGTAATAACGTTCAAGGTATCGATGAGTGCATACAGGCCAAGGTAGGTATTCTCCCAAGAGATCACCCTGGCAGAAGAGCTCCCTTTAAAACCACCTATCCTTTGATAACGCTTTATCCATCTCAACAGTTCTTAGCCATTTCTCATCATTCTTGTTTTTACCTAGCTACACCATCCCACAGCACAGTGTGAGGGATGTAGAGGTAGGCAAAGCAGGAAGGCGGCAGTAAACAACAGTCATTGCAGGAGGAACAAGCCACCATTGCTCCCCCCAGCCAGGAAATCCTCACCAGAAAAACCCTGCCCTTAATGTCTGAATGCTCCAAGGTGAATAATTAACGTCTTACACCATGTTGTTCTCACCTTAAGGTCTGCCACCTGACCCTCAGTGTTCTGGTCTCCTTCAGCACCCTGGTAGGGCTCAATCATCTCCGTCATTAGTTTGATCCACTGCTGAAGGTCAAAGAGTTTGTCTTGATATGCACAGTGCTTCTGAATGCGCTCTTCACTCTGTTGTATCATCATCTACAAACAGTAAAAATTTGCCAATAACTGAACAGACAAAAAAAACCAACAACCCAGTTTCATTACTGGATCTAATATGTAACTACTGACAGAGAATTTCATGAGCAAGAAGGGAAAAACAAAAACAAACTGATCCGTTAATGAGACACAGAAAATTTTGTCCTTTAACATCAGTGGCATAGAAAACACCTACAAGAGCCTGCAGGCCTGAATTCAGCCACATGGGGCAGGGTGGGCATTAAGCACTAAAATAGCTCCCTTTTCAGCTGAAACAGAAAAAAGATTATGTTTGGGTTTTTTAATACTCCAGTCAATATTAAATATAACTTATACTTTCAGAATCAGAAATTTCCTGAATCAGAAGTTACTGCACAGAATTTTTTTGCAAAAGTCCAGTTCAGCAATAAATAGGATTACTGAAATTGAAACTAGAATTTCACAGTGTGTATTAGGGTAACACTTTATCATACGTATTTCCATGGTGATTTTATAAGCTGTTCTTCTGAGACTACTTTGGAATGGACTGTCCTTTTATAGCTATGTCTATAAACTACAAAATACTTCAGGTCAAAACTAGTACTTGCACAACTGCAACACTGTTCTTAACTTTTAGGTCACGAAACTATAAAAACCAAACAGTTTGGTATAAAACCACTCTCTAGGAATCTGTGAATAAGCCAAGCACCTCCATAAGGTCTTTAGATCAGAAATCCCAGGCCCACTCCAGATATGATTTATATAGATGTAAGATTTATATATATAATAAGAACTGTGTGGATGGTATCCTGTCCCAAAGGCAATCACATTACAGATATTCAGAGAATCCTGGAAGAGTTATCAATGTCTGAATTCAACAGTACCTTCTTCTTTTAAATGAAAATATCTGTCACTCAAAGGATATAACCTCATATGCTTACAGATTTTTAAATATTTTTAAATAGTGGCAACTGAAAACTCCTCAGGCCATGAAAACCTCTGCCTTATGTTACCTTCAGTGCTATCTTCAGGGCCTGAGAGTCAGACGAAAGTTGGTTCATTTCATGCTTGTGGGTGGTATTTGACTGAACAAGCTTCTCTACCTCCTCCATTTGTGCCACAAGCTCTGCCAAGTCATCCTGGATCATCTGCAGCGGAAGATTCCATATGGGTGATATGCCAGGTATGGTATGAACTTTCACAAAATGTATAATAAAAGGTAGTTTCATTTGACAGTATGAAAACAAAAAAAAAAAACCCAGTAATAATCACTGTCATTAATAAAACTTACTATTTGGTGCCCAGGAGTAAATGTTTCCAAAAGAAATGGTTGGATGTCCTTCCAACATTACCAATTGATAACAAAGAAGGTAAGTTGCTGGAAAGCCACCAGAGGAGACAAGAGTATAACCAGCTAAGTACTACTAAGAGCTATGGTGATAACACCTCTGTGGTCACCACAGGTGAAGTAGCACCATACAGCTGGATCACCATAGCTCACCAGGCCAAAAGGGAAGAGTAGCATCCCTTCTCTCTTCCCCTCCTGTTCTTCTCTCCCTTCTCCCACCTATGTAGTCCCACCACATGCCTTGAATAGGCTCTATTGCACATTGGACCCTTTGCTGAATCGGTTCAAAACACTAAGCAAGCAGAAAATTAGAATCTTTTTTTCCCCTTATCTTGGCCAGCCCAATCAGCCTCTGGAGTAAACCCAGCATATGTCAAAGCTGTGGAGGTAAAGAGCAGGAAGGGGAAGGAACGCAGAAAGAGGTAGGACAATGGAAACTCCCTGCTTTTGAAGGAAGTTAGATTGGTTCAGGTTATCTTTGCAATTTCACTCCCAGTGGGAAGTATCAGGATACAAATTATTTTACCAATCAAACTAGCCCAGAAAGGTGTGGGACCAACAGCTTCCAGCTGCTTGCTCCTTTCTGCAAGCCCAATTTGCCAATTCTTCAGCTGCAATGCTTCAATTTCATTCAAATGAAATAGAGAAGACAAGATATGAGTTCCTAATGCTAATAAAATATGAACAAACAGGACCACAATTAACTGAGGATATCACAGTCAAGCATTACTGTAATGTACCTGAAGTCTCTGGAGTTGTGTCTTTTTACCCAGGAGGTCAGGTTTCAGTTCCTTCTCTAGATCCAACTTAGCTCTAATGGCAGATAATTTCTTCTGCAAAGGTGCGAAACCAGCATCAAAGTGCTTATGTTGAGATAGCAAATTGTAGATGGAGAAAGAAGAAAAAAGATACAGCATTCAACATATATCCTTTGGCATTACCTTTTGTCAATGTCCACTTCATACTCAGAACAAACACCAAGCTACACTATTAACAGACCACAGAATTATTTGAATATTTGATCAACCTAGAAAAATGGACTCAGCACATCTGGTTAGTACTAAATTTATATTGATGTAACTGGCTGAGTAAAAGATTGATCATTGTCACAAGACTATATATGGGTTTTAAAGCTCACCTGGATTGTCCTCTTGCTCTGCATCAGACTTTCATGTATAATTTCTCTCTTCTTTGAAGCTTCAGCTACTTCTTGCAGGAAAGTCTTTGCTTTTTCCTCACCAAGGACATTGTTTAGCAAATCCGTCTTCAGCTGTAATATCATGAACTTCTCTTTGAAGCGGGAGCTTTCAGCTAGAGCAGCCTAAGGAGAAAGATTCTTCCAGTGAAATCATACCAAAAACATTAAAAATCATACAACTATATTATTCTCACACAAGTCACACAACCAAAGCAGTACGACACAGTTGGGTAAAAAACAGCATGCTGGGCCAACAAGGGGTAACAGAAGGTACCTGGACAGTGCCCAGTTAAAGGAAAAGTCTTCCTGATAATGTTAGAAGCACCAGGGCTGCATCCATTTTGTGAACAGAAATAGAGGAAAGCTGTACTATGGAAAGAGTTGTCTGTGCAGAGGAGAGGCCTAAACAACCAACAGAAAGGACAGCTTGAATGCTTATCCCAAGGATAAACTCCATCCCTGTTCACAGACACATTTATTCTGGAGATCACAGGGATGACAAAGTAACAAAAGCACCTTGCTAGGTACATGCAGAAATCATGCATTATAATCCCATGAATGTATTACTACACAGCTCTTGACAGAGGTCACAGATTTCCCTTCCAGGGAGATCTGGGCTAATGCTAAACAATATTATCATAATTGTTAAAGGTATCTAGCACTTCAATTCAGCCTATTCAGTTGACAACTCCAGTTAACTAAAGGGACGAAAGTAAGGCATTCTGCTACAGCTAGAGCTAAGTATTGACTTCCATTCTTTTGGGGCTCCTGCCATACTGGAAAGGCCCTTCCAGCTGCTTCTGTCCAGCAGCTGTATGCAGGCAGCTGCTGGCAGAGCTTGGACAAACACAAACCAAGAATCAGTTTCTGAATTTAATGACAGGTTTGCTACCTCAATGCGAGCCAGTGCTGGCTCTGGAGTCTCCAGGAGCATTTGGACTGATGGCTTCCACCGTTCAAAGTCTAGCAGGGGATTTTGGAAGAGTCTTCTCAGTTCAGTTTCTGTATCAGTGCTCATTTTAGATGTCTTGCCTCTAACACTGCAAGGGGAAAGTGACAGCCGAGAGAAGGATTACAGAGAAATCCAAGTCCAAACACTGTATTCATCAAGGCATGAATTAACACAATGCTCATGTGCAAACTGTATCCGATACAAAAGCCTCAGTCTTTTTTATTGTCTGAGCCTGGTGTTGCGTACTGACAGGTGCTAAGTCAGAGACATACAACAAAACTTTATTTAGACACATTTGTCTCTTGTGCAACTGTGTATCAGGAATTACTTTGCCTTTCTAGCAGCCAGCAGTCTCCCCTCATGTGATCTTTCTTGGCTGCTTGTCATCACCCGCATGATTAAACAAATCATACTATCAGAGTGGCCTCACTGACTGATGGGAGGAACAAGCCAAGAGGGTCTAGAATTTAACTTAGTTGACTGCATTGTTTTACATATTATCTTTATTCCTTCACAAAATTACATTAAGAAATCTTTGCTCACCCTATGATACCTACAAAAAGAGTAAAATATATACTTTTTTCAGATACAATTTTTTTAAATTTTGCTGGACCAGTAGTACTTATATTAATATATTATGGGTGATTCTGATAAAAAGCTTTGTATTTGTGTATATATATATATATATATGTTTACACATGCATGCACAGCTACGTGTGCATAAATGTTGGGAAAAAAAATGAAAAAAAAAAATCAGTGCACATTCACTAAACATCTAAGCTTCTCCTATAAAGGCTTATCCAAATTACAGCTGAGTAACAAGGCCTAGCAGTGGCACACCCCATGCAGCTGCCTCCTTTTTTTTTCTCAGCTTTCCTGACTTCCCAGTTTACAGAATCCTATTTGATATGGCAGAATGCAATCCAAACTGTATGCTCACATGGGAACAGTATCATGCAGATTCACAAAACAGGCTGGCAAGAGCAATGCCAATCAAGATTAATTCTGCCTTTCTATAAAATCAAACCCAATAATCTTACCTGTGTCAGTGGGACGTCATGGAGGTAAACAAAGGCAAGCTTGCAGAGGCCAAAAGCTCCACAAATAGAAAGTTCTAACATTACATGTTCTTTGCTATTTGCTCTGCTGCCCCTGAGAGGCTCAGCGTGAAGCTGCCAGGCTTCGCAAAGAAGCTTTAGAGGAGCTGGCAAAAGAGCAGCTGCCATTTCCTACTCAGAGGCAAGTCCTCTGCCTTCTCTGCTTCTCATTCAACATCGCCTACTAGTTAGTTTTCAAACTGAAATTCTTTCCCATAACGACCTATAACCCCCTTCCAACAGAACAGTATACTGCGCACTCAACAGAGGAAGATAAGCTTGGATACAGCAAAGAAACTGACCTTTCTTTTTCCTTAAAAAAAAGTTCCTTCCTTCTAGTTTGCAAAATTTGCTGCAGCTTCCTTACTTCCTGATTCCAGGCAGCCTGGAAACGGAAACGCTTAAGTCTAGGGAGAGGCTAAACTTTCAGAGTTTCCAACCCAAGGCAAGTTGAAAACAGGAATCATGCACATATGCTGGCAGGAGAAAGAGAATAAACTCTGCCAAATAATCGTTAAGGCTGATGAATCACTACCATAAAGTCAACAAGGGAGTGTCATAATTCTTCTGAACCGTTTACTGCTACAGCTCTTGTCCTGAATTTCTAGTTGCTGTCATAAAAGGTAAGCAAAATACATAAATTATTATTATAAAATGCTAAGATGATCAAATTAGCTGCCAACAATCTGATTTTCTTCAAACCATACACAACATTAATGATGCAAGATCATTGCTTGAAAATAGCCAGCACCCTACAGCTCCTAGCAAATGACTAAAATTATAGGTTTACTGCAATGTGGAGGCGGATGTAATTAGCAGAAGCCTTTCTTTTTCACCAGTCACCTACAATTGGATGGCACATTACCTTTTTCTTAGGTCCTTGTTAATTATTTCAGTGTCTGAGAGGCAATTCCTCCCCACCCCCCCTAGCATAAACAGACTTCCCATTACCTTTGATACTGCTGTATTGCAGAGACAACACTCTCAGTGTGTGGCTGCACATCTTGGGAAAACCGTAGCAGTTCCTTAAGCTGAGCCTTCAGTCTCTCGACATTGGACTCTTCTGCAGCCAGAGCTGCTCTTGTTGCCTTCATCATAAAAACAATTAATAGATTAATGGTCAGTGAGAAACTTATCATGAGCCAGCAGTGTGCGCTTGCAGCCCAGAAAGCCAACCATATCCTGGGCTGCATCAAAAGGAGCGTGACCAGCAGGTCGAAGGAGGTGATCCTGCCCCTTTACTCTGCTCTCCTGAGACCTCACTTGGAGTATTGTGTACAGTTCTGGTGTGCTCAACATAAAAAGGACATGGATCTGTTGGAACAAGTCCAGAGGAGGGCCACGAGAATGATCAGGGGACTGGACTACCTCCCATATGAAGACAGGCTGAGAAAGTTGGGGCTGTTCAGCCTGAAGAAGAGAAGGCTGCATGCAGACCTCATAGCAGCCTTCCAGTATCTGAAGGGGGGTTATAGGGATGCTGGGGAGGGACTCTTCATTAGGGACTGTAGTGACAAAACAAGGGGTAATGGGTTAAAACTTAAAAAGGGGAAGTTTAGACTGGATATAAGGAAGAAGTTCTTTACTGTGAGGCCAGTGAGGCACTGGAATGGGTTGTCCAGGGAAACTGAATGCTCCATCCCTGGTGGTGTCCAGGTTGGACAGAGCCTTGGGTGGCACGGTTTAGTGTGAAGTGTCCCTGCCCATGGGAGGGGGGTTTGAACTGAATGATCTTAAGGTCTTTTCCAATCCTCACTATGCTATTACACCTAATTTAGTGTCTGGCACATGTAAGAGGTAAGAGATGAGGCTGTCTCTCAGGGTATTCACACATTCCCGTTCTGCTGCTGCCTTTTTTTCTGGTTCTATGGAATACAGACTTTGTTAAAGCAGAAAACATTCTCCAGAACAGTTTTGCTCCTGCAAGCTCTCTCTCTTCTCTTCACAGTGCCTAGTCTCTGCACCTGATCTGCAAGTTTCACTGAATGAATCACAAACAGGTCCAGTCTCAGCTCACTGATTGCAGTATAAAACATGAAACGCATTTTTGGAGCAGACTTAACTGCATCTGTTTGCATGAATAGGTCTTTCCCAAAGACTCATATATACAGCATGTTGATTTTAGAGTGCTTTAGGTCAAGAAATGAACAAAAAAAAAAAGTAAATATAGCTGGACTGAACCAGTCAGCTTTTTGTGGATCCTTTTTTTGCATATAGAATCATAGAATAGTTAGGGTTGGAAAGGACCTTAAGATCATCTAGTTCCAACCCCCCTGCCATGGGCAGGGACACCTCGCTCTAAACCATATTACCCAAGGCCTCGTCCAACCTGGCTTGAACACTGTCAGGGATGAAGCATTCACCACCTCCCTGGACAACCTATTCCAGTGCCTCACCACCCTAACAGGAAAGAATTTCCTCCTTACATCCAATCTAAACTTCCCCTGTTTAAGTTTTAACCCATTACCCCTTGTTTTGTCACTACAGTCCCTAATGAAGAGTCCCTCCCCAGCATTCCTATAACCCCCCTTCAGATACTGGAAGGCTGCTATGAGGTCTCCACACAGCCTTCTCTTCTTCAGGCTGAACAGCCCCAACTTTCTCAGCCTGTCTTCATATGGGAGGTAGTCCAGTCCCCTGATCATCCTCGTGGCCCTCCTCTGGACTTGTTCCAACAGATCCATGTCCTTTTTATGTTGAGCACACCAGAACTGTACACAATACTCCAAGTGAGGTCTCAGGAGAGCAGAGTAAAGGGGCAGGATCACCTCCTTCGACCTGCTGGTCACGCTCCTTTTGATGAAGCCCAGGATATGGTTGGCTTTCTGGGCTGCAAGCGCACACTACCTGCTCATGTTCATTTTCTCATCGACCAGCACCCCCAAGTCCTTCTCCACAGGGCTGCTCTGAATCTCTTCTCTGCCCAGCCTGTAGCTGTGCCTGGGATTGCTCCGACCCAGGTGTAGGACCTTGCACTTGGCATGGTTAAACTTCATGAGGTTGGCATCAGCCCACCTCATAGCAAGTCAAGGTCCCTCTGGATGGCATTCCTTCCCTCCAGCGTATCAACCGAACCACACTTTTCCTAGCTAGCTCTGCTTAGTTCGAGACATATAAATTGCAATGAAAGGCATTTTGAGAAGAGATAATAAATACAAAAACAGCCCTCAAGAGGAAATGAGTGGCAAAGATTCTTATCTACGTTATGCATGACAAACTTTTTGCACTCATTTTTGCAACAGATTGATTTTAGTGTAAATACTGGATTACTATAAACTTGGGGACTTTATAGGACTAAAGATATCTCTGCTGGTAAAGGAATACAGGAACATACCTTACACAGATGAAAGAAAAATATAGAAATAGTCTTGCCAAATACCCCAAAATAGATGTATATGTGTGTGTGTATGTGAATTTGTATATACGGTCACACAGTATTTTCTTGCCTTTTTTTTAAGTAGGGCAAATTATATTGTTTGCTCTGTACTGTGCTCTTTTTGCATGTGGTCCCTTCAAACTCAAGACAAACTCCAACACATGTTCCAACCCTGCTCCCTCTGTGCTGAGTGAGATAAAGTCTAAAATAGTTGATTCCACTCACTATTCACATTTTCCTTGGTCTGTTTCATACACAATCATACTCTTTCCTTACCACCTTTAATCAGTGGAACAGGCACTTGTTGGATGTGACTATTCATGCTCAATCTATGGCTGCCTTTGATCCTGCTTGTTTTAGACATACAAAGGATAACAACTTACGTTGCATTTTCTCCACAGGGTTACAAACTCATCTTCAGTCTTTTCCCCTTCCCCAGGCTCTAGGTGATTTTCTAATTTCTGTAAATATTTTCTCAACACCTTGATGTCTGCTTCTAACTGTCTGGCTTTGGACTCATAGGCACTTTCTGACTCCTGGATCTTAAGCAATCTCTCCTCCTCCTCACTATGCAGCACTTTCAACTTCTCCAAGGCTTTTCTCAGCATTTCAAGTTCATCCTTCATTCTGTCAGCTCCAAGTGGGGAGGTATTCTCAATCACATTTGCACACTCATTTTCAAGTTGGTCTAATTTCTTTCCACCACTCCTAATGTTTTTGGCAATTTCCTGCAGAAAGAAGTTAAAGATTAGCTGCAGGGATGGGAAACTGGGGGAAAAGCTGAAAGCAGTAGAGAAAAAAAAAAAAAAGACCGCCACTCCTGTTTGTACATATTTTGTTCTTCCCTTCTTATTACAAAGTATGTTTCTTTTCAAGTGACCAGAAACCAGGGTTGGTAATTCGCTTGCCTTCTGAGTACTACTAACTACCACGATTCTGAAAATATTGGCTTGGTTTTCATAAATGCTTGTTATCTGAGGTCCCTGACAAAGACAACAGGAGCTACAGGCACTGAGGAATTCTTACAGTCAGATCTCTGAGAGATTTAAAGCTAAAGAGTACAGGCAGTGGCACCAAAATATCAGATACTGTTCTCAAAACTGGTATGAGTATCACCAGCTCTGAACTCTCAAAACCCATGAGCCTTCAGGCTTTATTTGGATCATGATTACCAAATATCACTCATTTAAACAAGTTTAAAGGGCAAGATTCTCAAAGAATCATATAACCATAGGAAATGAGGCTTTATGAAGAACAAAATAGACTAGCCTGTGACTTTACAGTTGGAAGAACCACATGTACTAACAGTTTAAGGACCTGATACAACTCTTCTTCCAACCCATGTTAAAATCACACCTTATTTCATTTGTTTAATTCTTTTCTCAAATGTTACTGTCCTCGAACAGGCAGGGGTCACCAGTATCGAGGCCATATTGCTGAAACTGCAGCTGCACTGGGCAGGGCACATCTCTAGGATGAAGGATCACCGCTTCCCCAAGATTGTATTGTATGGTGACCTTGCCACCAGTTGCTGCAAGCGAAGTGCCCCAAAGAAGAGATATAAGGTCTCCCCGAAAAAATACCTTAGCCTTGGCCATATTGCCTACCATCAGTGGTCCACCTTGGCCTCCAATCGGGAGACTTGGAGACACACCATACATAATGCCATTGACTCCTTTGAGAACTCACACAGAACTAGCCTCGAGGAGAAAAGACGACGTAGAAAAAAATCACGCCCCACCTATACCACCCAAGGAGACCTTTTGCTGTGCTTTTTGCAGCCGGATTTGCCTATCCCACATTGGCCTTTTCAGTCATCAGCGCGCTTGTAGTAAGCATAGGTAAAGCCCTTCCCAAATCTTTGTTCGCGAAGTCAAGCCATGAATGAATGAATGAATGAATTCTCATGTACACTCTTGTGTGGTTTGAGAAACATATAAGGGCATAAAGAAAGAACACACAATCCTAGCTCCTTGTTAGAATTATACTTTTAAGGACCTTCAGTGCTTTTAACTTGTCCTCTGCCGAATACTCGGTTGCTTCTCCAATGCAGGAGTTTAATCTTTCCGTCACACCATTCAGCCATGATTGAAACCGGTTGACATTAGCGCTGTACTGCTCATGTTCCTTGGTTATCTTTTTAAGCAGGTTCACTCTGTTCTGTAACAAGACACATCACAAGCTGTGAGGACAGTGCTTATTTGTCTCTTTTTCCTTTACATTGTAACACAGAATTTATAAACAAGAGTCCCTTTCTATAAGCCCCGACAGCTCTTGGCCTCCAGAAGAATTCAGAATTCATCTCAAGAAACAGAACACAAAAGTATGTAAAAGCTTGTCCCCATTTGGGTCATGCTGTAGGCTTTCAACGGCTAGTCTCCAATAAGACAAATTGCAAGGTCCTCTTAGGTGAATTTCTAACCCCTCCTTGTATCTCACTAGAAAAACAAAAAGAGAGAGAAGTCAGTTTCTGGTTTTTGCCTTGTTTTTTACTTACTCTTTTACTTTTACCAAGCAGTTGTTCCCCATGCTGGTTAAAAATAAAGATGAGCACACAACAGACTTACTTTGCCCATCTCTCAGAATGAAAATAAGAGAGACTGTACTAGGGGCATGTGTACACATTGTTTTAAAATGTTCATCATTTAAGCAGGCTCTACTACTGGTCACTTTTACATAGACTGGGAACTTTCATACTTATTCAACTAGCAGATTACAAACTATCCTGTGATGATATTACAGAGCCTGGAAGCAACTTTAAGCCTATGGGAAGCAGGTTTCCTTTTCTGAGTTACTGAGTGTGCACCCTTTAACCAACAATTCCTGAACTTACAGGGGCTGAGGTGCCCCCTGCTGATCCAGTCTGGCATCCTTGCAACAAGACAAGAGTCACATTTACCTAGGCTATCCCTGTTTGTCAGCTGAAGCTTAGGTCTTGCTGAAGAAAATTTTACACAAATCACAGTTAATCCTGCTCTGTTGTTTCACTAGTATAATATCTAACCTGAAATTACTTCCTATGAAATCAGAATAATTTTTTCTTGCCCTTCACCAGTTGGCATGGGGAGCAACTGCGGTACACTATGGTTACATTAGTAAAAAATTGTTCCTTGTGCAACCCATTTAGTGCTTGCAGCACTACTGAAAGGCTTTGCTGTTACACACAACAGGCTGAGTTTTATTCTGCATAATGTGGGACACATCCCATGCTAGAGCTTCACTCTAGCTGCCCTCCACAGAGAGCAGGGTGATAGCTGCAATGGTGGACAGAATTTCAAGCCCACTCTGCATTTCACTTGTCTCTGTGAGGCCCTGGGCATGTCATCACATCTGCCAACCTGCCTGAGGTGGCAGTGGGCCATTGCCATTCTGTCAACATCTCTTCATCCAGGCCAACAGAGGGGCAGCATGAACATCAGTCACCATGGGATCTCCCATGTGCTGTGGAATGCCAGTCCACGTGGAACTTTGCCCTTCCTCTTTGTGACAGGTTATGCCTGTGGTGCAGTACAAAGCCACAAATGGGTGGCATAACACCAGCCTGTTTTCCACACTGCCACTGCAATCTCCGCTGACTGGTACAAATCCAGAGTGACTCCCTTAAAGTTAGTTGACTTGCCTTGGTACAAAAGAGGGACAGCTAAGGGACAACTGATTCCCATGGAGGATGAAATACTGCCCACTTATTAGAACCTTTAATAGCACCATCTATGCAAACATGGGTTTAGATGAGACCAAAAAGCAGAATTATGACTGTAGACTTCTGTGGCTAAGATGCATATAGCAAAACACCTCACATGTTTGCTACATCCCCTTGCTTTGATTCTCAAATCTGCAGAAGTGCATACATGTTAAACAATTTGCACCTTGATCTCATGTTAGGGAGATCAATTTTATAGCAGTGTAAATGGGCCAAAAAAGTGAAACAAGTCAGTCCAAGCTTATGCATTCCAAGGAATCAGGTTGATTTGTTGCACTGACAGAAGCTCCAAAGAGAGTAGGTCAGGATAACAAAGTGGAGCTATTATTAAACTCAAAAGTCTTGCATTAATAAATAAAGGGTTAAAAAGGAAGTCGAAATGACTCACCCCTGCCCAGGCTATTCAGCTAAAACAAAGGAGCACACAGTTTGGACACTGCTGCTGGCCTGTGAGGTCAAGGAAGAGATGCCATGGATCTAGACAGACTGTGCTAGCTGTCAAAAAAACAGGCTTACAAAGAGCTGGCTGGGTCCCACCAGCTCTCCCAAGAGGTTAGGCAGGGAAGTGATGGAAAACACCACTTCTGTTAGACTAGCTGATCAGGGAGCAGGACAGTGTTAAACTCAATCTCCACATGCATTTAGTTAATGTGAGGAGACATTAAGCAAGCACATGGCCCTGGAAAGACAGCACTGACAGGAAAATAATCGGTTTGCCATGAGCTGCAGAGGAAGAGGTCAAGGCCGGGCTGGACAGAGCCTTGGGTGACATGGGTTAGTGTGAAGTGTCCCTGCCCATGGCAGGTGTTTGGAACTAGATGATCTTAAGGTCCTTTACAACCCTAACTATTCTATGATTCTATGAAAGCAGAGTACTCCAGTACTCAGAAAACTCCTGTAGCCCTTCCTGGTGCTTTTAGTCTTAGCTCTAGGGTACATAAGGGTTGGCATTATAAATATCTAGGTTTCAGTTAAGAGACAACACAAACTGAAATTCATTTGTTGTGCTCAGACATATTTGATATATTTGACTAAATATGAACATATGGTATATCATAACTTTTCTTACCATCTTCAGTCATTATTTATGCTAAAACCCACAAGCATCTACCTCTGCATACTGTTACTTTACTAGGCAAGGGAAAGCACACAGGAAATGGCTTCCACATCTAATATTCCTGTCAATGTAATTAAAAGCAAATTATGGGCTTTTAAAATTTGGGAATGATAAGGACACATGTTAGCACTAAGGAAAAAAAAACAGCCTCCACCATTTGCTCATACCAGAGAAGCAATGTCACAGGCAAACCATTTAAGAAACACTGTCCAAGAGCCTGCCTTCTGATAGAGTTGGACAACTGCACAGGATCTAAAAATGCTCTTCAAACACGAGTGCAACCTACAAACACCAGTCAGCCTCCTCTGGGAGGCAGCTCAGGCATTTAGCTGGCATCTGCGAGTCACATTTAGCCTGGCCTCTCATTATGTGGGGGGCCCAAACAATTCCCTTACAACTCTTTTGTCTCTTCCATTCAATCCTCCCTCCTGTTGGAAGAGGTAGCAGGGTTTCTCTAACAAGTGTTACGCTTTCCAACATGATTCCCAAGGTGCCCATAACCTTGGCATTAGCTAATGAACTCTACATTTACTTCAGCTGCAAAATTCAAGGCTTTCCAACTCTCTTTGTTCCACACCACCTGAAAGAGGGATTTCTTAGCTGGATTCTCTCACTCAATTCTTCTATGAAATGTGGTATTTGTAACCAATGCCAAAGAAAAGCTTTTCCTAGCGTCTCAGTTAGCAGGAGACATAAAGACATATTTTGTCTAAGTATTATGAGCCACTTCCTGATCTTATTTACACCAGCATGTATCCAAGTCAGTTAGAGAAATTATACTATGTAAAACCAGTCTCAAAGAGGTCACATTCTGGCTCTGAGTATTCAAATGACTTGTTTGAAAGAACAGCCTTATTAAACTAGTTAATGACTGTCTCCTGCTTCAAAACCAAAGACAAATCCTGATTAGAAGGGAGTAAATGAGAATTTTAAATGGCAATCCAGATAAACAACACCTGAATTCCCAGGAACTTTCTTATTTGTAAATCCAGTTGCCTTGTAATCAAGAGATCTACCTTGAAAACTAAATCAGCACTGGAGCTCAGGTCTGTCAGTGGTTTTACATCCTTTCTGTGCAGTTACAACATTTCCAAATATATTTTGGTTTTTGGAGAGACTTACTAAGAGTTCTATCTTTATGGCTAAAGAATACCTGAATTTCATGCTCACAGAAGATGCCAGCTCAGGAGGTTTTTCACTGTTTGGGGGTTCAGGCTGTTTTATTTAAAAAGTATGTGTAGAGCAAGCAAAGCAATGGCACAAGCATCCCAATATGGTGTTCTTCCAGTGTTATCTGAAGCTAACTTTGTACAACAGCAGCTGGGGGGGGGGGAAGCATACATCACTGTCAGGTTTCAGTTCTGAACTGGGGTGTAGGTGTGGGAACAAATAAAAAGCAGCATTATGACAGAGGCAGATAGCAGAACCAAAGTAATGAAAATTACCTGTATTTGCACCAGGTAATTCCAGCCTATGGAATTCCTGGAAGCCACTGTGAGACAAAAACTAGATTTTGATCTCCAAATGCTTGGGATAGATGTGTCTGTCTATTTCAGATATCCTTTTGAAGATTTCTACTGTATAAGCTAGTAAAAAACTGAATTCCCCTCACCTGCAGATGTCTGCTCCTCAGACATGCCACGCGGTCCAATCCTGTCTTTACCCAAGTTTTAGAGTTGAAAAGTATGATCCTTACCTGGAATCTTTGCCCAGCAATAGGGTTAAAGGAAATCACTGGCACTGAAATATGAACCAGGATGTCTTACACCAGGGTATCTAATAACTGTTCAAGCTGGAAGGTTAGCATCAGGCAAGAATTAGTATCTGTGTGCAGTGAAAATCTTTCAGATTACTGGAACCAGCTAGCTGAGCTCAGTGTTGGGCCACAGCTGATTACCAGCTCAGTGTTTCCCAGTTCTGCAAACAGGGAGTGCAACTCAGGATCTGGACTAATGCTACTTCCTCCAACAAGGGTGTGTGCACGCAATATTCCCTGGCTCCAGGAATGGGTACTTTTCATCTGGCTATACAAAAATTCACTAACATGTTGAAAGATGAGAAATAATTAAAAATTTATACAGATTACCTAATCCAATATTCACTAGGCCACAGCAAGAAGCTTGCAGTTACAACAATATTACTATAAATCACAGTGTAACAGCATCACAATTAAAAGCTTATCTTGGAACATGATGACTTTTACAAACAGTCCACTGACTGAAAGAACAGGGGTGCTCAGTTCTGTTTCTTTTTGCAGTACTACCAGGTTAGCCACATCACTCAAGAAGCAAACAGCAAACAATACTGTATATTGGTGAAAACTGAACAGCTCCCACTCTTTATAGGTGTACCTCAGCTTGCTCCCTGATTTTTTCATATTCCACCTTCATTTTCTTCTGAACATCCTCATCAACGCTGGAGTCACCTATCCTGCTGAACAAGGAAGCAGCTTCCTCTAGCAGTCTTTCCAGCAGGACTGACTGATTTAAGACATCATTCAGCAGAACCTGAGCGTGGCTCAGCTGCCACTGCTTCTCCTTTAAGCCAAGCTGCAACTCAATGTCAGGCTCCAAGGTCACACTCATGTTGTGAATCCATGTGTAAAACTCATCTTGGGCTTTCAGGTATTCATTCCAGTGCAGCCACACCCACTCAATACGGCTGTTGGGAACAGCAAGAGAGATGAGTTAGATGAAATTATGATGGGTGCAGTAGAGATTGGCAAGCTCATAAAGCCTTGAGAGCAAAGGACATGGTTCTCAGCAATTTTAAGCTGCTCTGATCTCAGAGGGTCCAGATTCACTTCTCAGGGCCTCTCTACTCTGTGGAGAAAATATGCTGTACAGGGCCTCTGTGCCTGGCCAAACTCATCATTCCAGGCCATGAGGTGGACGGGGCTGTGAAAGCAGAGAGCACCGAGGACCCACTGACCCTCTCTTCCCACACTGTCCCACAATATGCTTGTGGGACTGGGATTAGCAGTGATCGCTATCTACAATCCAGGCATCAGAGAGAGACAGGAAGCACTTTATGAAAGCACTGGATGAGACAATTGCCTCAGTATAACAGAAAGTACGTTTGTCTTACCTGTGACAGTGAGTAATGTATATGGCTGTCTCTTCCCACAAGGCTTTAATGTCTTTCAGTTTAGACAGTATCTCATGCTTCTTATCCTCACTGATGCTGCGAAGGGCAGCATCTGCCTTCACAAGAATCAAGTCAATTTTCAAGCTGCCTTCAGGTTCCAGTGCACGTATTTTCTGTAAGAAAAACAAACAGGACTGAAAGCATGAAAAGAAAGCAAGTATAAATTGACGAAACTTAAACTTTGGGTTTACCCAGGAATCCTAAAGTCCCTGCTGCAAAACTTCTCCTGAAAGGAAAGTATGAACTTTTCTTCAGATTTGTTTCTTCTTAAGCATTATAAGGGACTGAATTTAATTCAAAACCATGCAGCAGTTGAAAAATATTTAACTACAAAACCCAGGTCATTGTCTATCAAATATCTGCAGCTGTATTTCCACTGCTGTTACAGTGTTATAGCACTATGTTGCCCCATGTCAGTTGTTCTCTCCCACCTGCCAGAATGTAGAGGCAATTTCCACAGGGGCACACTGCATCACCTCAGTTTTAAAGACTACTATAAAAATCATGAAACATATTAAAAAGGCTTCCTACTGCAAATAGAAGTTGGCTCAGAAAACAAGCCAAGAGAAATTAAGTAGTGGAATTTTCTGCTACCAAATTTTGCTTTTACCCTAAATTGCTAAGTTATGGTGAAAACATGTATCTTACATCAATTGGAATGCCAGGAACTGAAAGTTAATCCATCTAATTTTAAGTACACTCTTCTCCTCTACCCAGAGATGGAAAATTCGTACAAGTTCTGTACAATGCAACAGATAATTAGGTCCCAATTTGGATGTCAGCTTTCAGTGTCACTTTATCCAAACTTCTAATACCATCAGATTACCTTTTTTTGCTGTTTTTTTCACAAACTCCTGGCAAGTCGTACTTTCAAGTTTGAAGGAAAAGACTTCTACAATTAGAACACTGAGAGATTCAAAACCAGCAGCTTTTGGAAAGATTAGGCCTATGGGATTTGCTCAAAAAGATCATGGCAGTTATTGCTAAGCTCAGACCAAATCACAGGCCTTTGATTTCCAGTTTCACATTCTAGGAAAAAAAATGTTCTTCTTGCATGTACACAGCACATCTGCATGTGATGCTCAAACCAGTGTCTGGATGAACTATCTACTATGAAAAGTGTGATTAAAAGAATCCAGGAAAGCAGGGCAAAGGGTAGGGAAGAGAATGAAAATAAATGCCATGGCTATCACCTGACAGGAAAAAATTAGGAGTAAAGCTGTATTCCAAGCTTGACATTTTTCCAACAGGTTAAAGCAAATATCAGCCAGAGAGAAAGCAGTGGCTGTGCACTTTTCAAATCTGTTTTTTAAATGACTGCTATCTTTGGCTGGCATTTCATTGATGAATTAACAGAAAATAAACAACAGGAAGAAAGCATTAAAAAAAAAAAAAGAAGAAAAAAAGAAAAAAAAGCAAACCAGATGTAAAAATGGAACTGAAAAAATGATTGCTACATTTGAAAATAGCCAATAGGTGAAGCAGCAAGCACATCACGAGGGCATGTGAGATGGACAGGGAAGCCAGGCCCAGAAAGGAGGTGGGATGAGGGAGCAGGAAGTGGATAAGGTACAGACAGGAAGAGAGAACAAACACTTGCTACTCTTTAGAATTATGAATTCCCAAAGTCTGAATAGAAAAAAAAATCTTCTAACATGATTTTTTGCTTGTTATAGGCCTCCTTCAAATCCTACAGAAGTCAACAGGCTTCAGTTCAGGCCATACTAAATCACCACAAACCTCGAAACCTTACACCTTGTTCTCTCTGCCATGAATGCACCCCTTTTGCCAAACTACCACTCTCCTACTCAAGTTCCCGTGTTTCTTGCATATTTTTTGAGACTGCAAATATCAGTTTCCCAGACAAAAGAAATGAGTGAAAATCATTTAAGAGCAGAAATAAATCTATAGACCAAGAGGAAATACTTCAGATTTTTTATAACTGACATGCAAGTCTAGCCATCATCCATCACTCCTACAAGTCTCTACATTATGAGAGAGGCAAGATCCAGTGTTCAATGAGCCACAGTTAAGGAAAAAGGCTGAAGACATGTAGGCCTCCAATGTGGATCTTTCTGGAGTTTTTAAACCTCAGAAGAGAGACTCCAAACATGAGAAGACACACAAAAAAGAAAGACTTCAGGGTAATTATGGGAAAGATTTGGCCATACACATACTAGTTTGAATTAAAGGTAATACAAGTATAAAAATAGTTTCAATGTTAATCACAGACATACCACCACTCCCTCATGAATGGTAAAGATGGGACAAACAAGATTGTTTTTTTTTTCTGAGATTATGAGACCAAAATAACATCTAATGAAACTGAAGTTAATGAATGTGAAATCACAGTAAGAAAGCAGGCGCAATCTGCAACGGGATCTCTGTGAGAAGAGTTACATAAGAGTCTAAGTAAAATCAGAAAAAAAATGAAAACATTTACCTTTTCATTAGACAGATTATTAAGGGGTCCTGTAAACCCTTTAATCGTCAGGGTTTATGGAAAAGGACAGGGGGATTACTCTAGAACTGCTCATTAACAGGACACTGCAATCTTCCTCCATCAGTGACAGAGTCCTAGAGGAGATGGAACACTAACGTGATCTAATTCTCTCAGACTATATGCTGGATTTCTGCAAATCACTCCTAATTGCAAGCAGGAACGCAACTATTTCAGATTTAAGCATGATCATAGGACAGTGTAAATATTTTAACCTGCCAAACCTGCTGCTAGTTTTCCAAATCAATCTGAACAGCTTGAAAGCCTGTGATATCGAATTGCCATCCTCTTTTTCTACGATGCCTGTAAACATTTTGCAGGTGGAAAAATTAGGAATAATACAGATGTAAACCCATCCACACAGGACAAATATTCTAGCAAGCAGGGGCAGCTAACAGTTTTCCAGCTAACACAGAGTTCACAGCAATAAATGCTGTAACAACAGTAGCAGTGACAGCCACCTCTGAAACACTACATCACTCTTCCCTTACCTCAGTCTCTCTCAGTCTGGCTTCTAGGGCAGATCGAGGTCCCTTGGTGTTGTCATTGATACTCAGTCTCTCTTGGATGGCCTTCATCCATGCTTCTGCATTCTCCACACTACTGTCAAATTCATCCTGTAGCTGCTGAGTCATTGCATTTGAAGAAGCTGAAAGGATAAGAAACAGGAAAGTAAGTAGGTTTTGGTTAAGACCTAAGCAGGAATGAATTCAAGGCAATGTAAAGGAGCAGGGGAGAAAATCTAATGATGTTGTGGGTTTCCTTTTTAACAATAATACCAAAAAATTTAGCAGTATCACAATTCAGTCGACCACAGAGAAGACACACACACTGCAGCTTTCCCAAATGAAAATATACCAGGAAACAAAAAGAAGGTGGAGAACTGTGGGAGGCTCCACTACAGTAAACAGATTTAATTCAAAGCTTTCAAATGAGATTAATCTGGTGTTTGTGGTATATTCCAGATTGGCTGCACCAATCACAAAACACTTAATGTTTCTCCTAGAGTCTAGTCAGTGCAAACTCTCCCTATGCCCTTCCAGGCGCATGTACCGAACACCTAGTACCAGACTAGCAAAGTCATTCAGCACATGCTTAACTTAAAGGTATATAAACCCTTAAAGCTGGTGAGATCAGGATCAGGTGCTTAGGCTCCCAGTTAACTGGTTCTGCTGAGACCAGAGACAGGTTATCTGAATGCACATGCAGTGAGTCTGGGACACATAGACGAGAACTGGCCAGCAACTGCCCAAACCAACCAGTCACAAACTGTCACATGGGAATATTAGCATTGATGAACTTTTTCTTTTGCCACCTCCTCTTTCATTCTATACCAAGATACAAGCTTTTCATTTTCCCCTCCCTCTGTTGTTGCTCCTTCCCAATCAGCAGGAGGGTATGATGCTCTGTTGCTCTGCTCTTGTCCCTTCTCTCTCTAGAGTGTAAGCTCTCTGTTGCCCAAATGGCCTCCTCTGTGAGTGTACAATAGAGGACAGCCATCCTATGCACACCCTTGGGAACTACCACACCAAACTAATAAGGATGAAACATAACAAAGCTCCCTGTAGCTCAGCTCCACTGAAGTTAACAGAAAGATAGCCATTGACATTAAGTGGGTTTGAATCACATCCTACAAATACCACCAGCCAACCCATCAGTGTCTCTTGTAAATTATTCTTCCTCTTTTTTATTCATGACTGAAACATTTTTTGCAGCACAAAGTCTGAGACTTAATTACTGATCCCAAGTTTGTTGCGCAGAATTCAGTTCCACAGCAGCCCCCTCAGTTTCCATGAAACTTATTCATGTGGAATAAAGAGCTCAGTGCGATAGGCAGAGCACAGCTCCTGGCAAATCTGGACCACTGGTGTTTTGTAACCATTTTAACTCTTGGCAGCTTGGTCTTTACAAGGGAGATCCATCCTTCTGCCCACTTCCCACCATCCTGCCAATGTTCCTGCTCATAAATTAAAAGGATTTATGCAATATTAATGTCCCTCCCCTATAGCTCCCAGTGCATTATTTTCCACATTAGACCAGAGGAAACAAGGTATTAGCGTTCACAACACTGATGTCTGGCAACAGAAACAATCCAAATTGCTGCTTCCCAGCCATCAGCAGGCTTTATATGCAACAGATACCAGAACAGAGCAAGAGAACTGCACCTACAGAGCAGCTACTGCACTACCCACAGAAATTATTGGAGCAGAGGATGGGTCAGACCTCCATGCAGACAAGCGCATTTGCATGGAAGAGCAAATTCCTCCCCAACTGAGAGATGTCAGCTTTAACTCACAGATCCTGGAGTTCAAGACCCTCAGGACAGTAAGAAGGGCATGCAGCAAGCTCACTTACTGCCCTGGTCTTCAAGAGAGCAGACTTAGGTCTCTTTGGGAACCTGCTCAGTAAGTTTCCATGGGATAAAGCCCTAGAAAGCAGAGGGGGCCAAGAATGCTAGCTGATATTCAAAGATCATCTGCTCCAAGCTCAGAAGTGTTGTCTCCCAACAGGAAGGAAATTGGGCAAGAAGGCCAGGAGTCCTCCATGGATGGATAAGGAACTGCTGAGAAAACTCAGAATGAAAGAAGCTTATAGGAGGTGGAAGCGAGTACAGGTGACCTGAGAAGAATAAATGGACCTTGTCTGGTAAACTAAGGATCAGGTCAGGAAAGCTAAGGCCCAGTTAGAACTGTCAGCCCAGGGATGTCAAATATAACAGGAAGGGCTTCTATGGGTATGTCATCAACAAAAGACCTACCTAGACTAGGGTAGTGCGGGTCCTTTCTGGAAGGAAATGGGAGAACTGGCTACCCTGGATTTAGAGAAGGCTCCTCAATGACTTCTTTGCTTCAGTCTTCACTGGCAAGTGCTCTGACCATGCCACTTAAGTCTTTGATGATAAATGCAGGGATTGGGAGAATGATGACCTCAAGCCCACTGTAGGAAAGGATCAGGTTCAAGATCAACTTAGGAAGCTGAACATACACAAGTCCATGGGACCTGATGAAATCCATCTGTGGGTCCTGAAGGAGCTGGTGAATGAATTTGCTAAGCCACTGCCCAACATATTAGAAAAATCATGGCAGTCAGGTGAAGTTGCCAATGAACTTCAATTCCCAATTCATCAAATATAATCCCCATTTTCAAGAAGGGCAAAATGGAAGACCTAGGGAACTAGAGACCAGTCAGTCTCACCTCTGTGCCTGGCAAAATCTTGGAGCAGGTTCTCCTGGAAGGCATGCTAAGGCACATGCAAAACCATGAGGTGCCTGGTGACAGCCAGCATGGCTTCACTAAGGGGAAATCCTGCCTGACCAATCTGGTGGCCTTCTATGATGGGGCTACAGAACTGATGGACAGCGGTAGAGCAGTTGATATCCTCTACCTGGACTTGTGCAAAGCATTCGACACTGTCCCACACGACATCTTTGTCTCTAAATTGGAGTGACGTAAATTTGATGGATGGACTACCCCGTGGATAAAGAACTGGCCACATGGCCTCATGCAGCGTTGTAGTCTGTGGCTCAGTGTCCGAGTGGAGACGGGTAATGAGTGGTGTCCCTTAGGGGTTGGTTCTGGGATGGATCCTGTTCAGCATCTTTGTTGGCAACCTGGACAGTGGGATTCAGTGCACCCACAGCAAGTTTACTGATAACACCAAGCTGTGTGGTTCAGTTGATACACTGGAGGGAAGGAATATCATCCAGAGGACCTCCACACACTTGTGAGATGGGCCTATGCTAACCTTATGAAGTTCCACCAAACCAAGTGCAAGGTCCTACACCTGGGTTGGAGCAATCCCAGGCACACCTAGAGGTTGAGTGGAGAAGAGACTCGGTGCAGCCCTGCGGAGAAGGACTTGGGGGTGTTGGTGAATGACAAAGTGAACATGAGCTGGCAGTGTGCGCTCGCAGCCCAGAGAGCCAACCATACCCTGGGCTGCATCAAAAGGAGCGTGACCAGCAGGCCGAAGGAGGTGATCCTGCCCCTCTACTCTGTTCTCGTGAGACCTCACTTGGAGTATTGTGGGCAGTTCTGATGTCCTCAACATAAAAAGGACATGGAACTGTTGGAACAAGTCCAGAGGAGGGCCATGAGGATGATCAGGGGACTGGAGCACCTCCCGTATGAAGACAGGCTGAGAAAGTTGGGGCTGTTCAGCCTGGCGAAAACTGCATGGAGACCTCATAGCAGCCTTCCAGTATCTGAAGGGGGCCTATAGGGATGCTGGAGAAGGACTCTTCATCAGGGATGGTAGCGATAAGACAAGGAGTAATGGGTTCAAACTTAAACAGGGGAAGTTTAGATTGGATATAAGGAAGAAGCTCTTTCCTGTGAGGGTGGTGAGGCACTAAAACAGGTTGCCCAAAGAACCAGTGAATGCTCCATCTCTGGCTGTGTTCAAGGCCAGGATGGACAGAGCCTTGGGTGACATGGTCTAGTGTGAGACATCCCTGCCCATGGCAGGGGGGTTGGAACTAAATGATCTTAAGGTCCATTCTAACCATAAGCATTCTATGGTTCTATGATTCAGAGCTAGAGGTCAGTTTTAAAAACATGACCTCACCTTAAACAGATTAAAGAACAGGATGTACTGGATTTAGTGAGGGTGGCAGGGTGGCATAGTGCAGCTACTCCCTCTTTCAATTATAAAAAATATGACAGCATAATTAAAGCTAAAATCATTGACTTACACCACAAGAGTTCTAAGAATGAAGCCAGCTAAAGGAGTAATGTTATTTCCAGTGGATTGCTAGATAGCTACCTCCTTTTCTATGACTGATCTAGAACTGGCGTTCCTGAACTATAATCCAAGCTTCAGAAAAGAACACTCATCTCTCTGTAGCTGACTGATCAACTTGTTTTCACATTAACATTCCCAGTATATCTGGCAGCTGTAGAGGGACTGTCCCCTAAAACTTTTATTGTTACTTACAAACATACATTTCTAGGCAAACAGTTTCTGAATGCATGAGTGTAAGATGTGGCAATTTCAGTCATGCCATTGAGAAACAAAAACTGACAGTACATTTGCTGGATAGATTCTGATGAGGAGTGGCATTCACTTCCTGGAAGAGTTTTCTATTCATGGCAACATCTATATCATATTTAAAATTGGCTTCAGGACTCCAGTCATGGAACAGCCGATACAGAACAGTATGTTATCCCAGTCTTATTTCTTACAAAAATTAGAGGGCAATCAAACATGGTTAAGAAGCAGTGGAAAGCATACTGTCATCTAACATGAAGAAAACCTCACCCTAACTCTGCCCACATGCTGGTCTCCTCTGAGCACAAGGATTTTCTGTCCAAAATCCACAGATAACGCAGACCCCCATCCCACACACAGGCTTTCCACGCAAGCAGTCAACTCAGGAAATCATGAAAAATGTTATTTCAATGTTAAGATCACCAGTTTGCAAAGGAAGAGAAACGTTTTGCTATTCCAAATGCCTGCATAACATCACTAATTCTGATCCAGTAATTCCTACATCTAGCACCGTAAAGATGATTACATTTAGCATGAACAAAAAGCCCAGGTGGTTTTCACAGTTGTTATGACCTGTAATATCTGACACAGATTTGAGCTGTCTCTTGAGACCAACTGTGTCCTGTCTTCTCTCTTTCCTCTACACTGGGCAGCGAGACGCTGTCTGAAGCAATCAGCTATAGTGTCCCCAAGTCTTTTGTTCTGTAACCTGCTCACCCTTTCCCAGAATTAAAAGCATGGGTTATGTCTGCAAGGAAAAAGCTTGGTTTACAACGTATTAACTGCTTGGTACGAATAACAGCTGCTGACTACCTGAAATTTTGCAATATCTGTACTTTCTCTGCAAATGCTCCTAAAGCTGGGATGAATGGTTACTAGATAAATGTTAATTAATCAACAGTATTTACCCCATTTCTGCTGCATCATCAGGACTAAATAATTGAGCAGTATCTCTGGACATGAAATATACGGCTCTGATCAGTACAAGAAATACAAAGGACACACAGCAGCTTCTGGATCAGACCTGTTCTGCTCCGCAAACCCAGCGTTCACAGTCCACTGTGAAACAGCAGCAGACCTTAGTGCCACATGTACTGTGGTGCAACAGCATGGTGCTGTCCCAGGTGGCAGGCTCAGTTGCTAGGACCACTATGCCAAGGAAAGCCTCCCTTTAACTGCAGGTGCAATTTGTACAAAATTATTTTTGTCATAGTAATTTTCAAATGCATGTAACTGTTCGAAATAGCTTGCCATTTTAATGCCACTTGGATCAGTGTATTAATTCATATCATGGAAGACATATTTATACTGCAGAAAGCATTTCGCATTTTTATACATGTTACTAAATGAGGGTAATAACTATATATAAGAAATTCTGGCACAGATAATGAGATGCTGAGTAAACCCAAGTTTTATTTGTCCAGACACAGTAACACTGCTACTTAGTAGAGGTAAGGAAGAAGCGTATTTCAGGGTGCTGAATGTATCTTACCCAGGACAGCTCCTGCAGCATGTCCAGAGGTTATAAAAAACATGTTTCAGGTACAGGAAAAAGTAAGATACAGATTAGCTCCAGAATCCTTTAGCTGAACCTTTCCCACAACACTAGTCTTTCTACCTTCTCTGCATCAACCTCTGTGGCCCCCAAAACACCAGTTACTACGCACAAGACATCCACACCTTTGGAAAAGGGGAAGATGAACTCCTCTGTAACACACTCCTGTCTCAAGTCAGTATCGCCCCTCTCCCCCTCCCTCATCCAGGCACAAAGCCAGTTAGCAAGGAGGGAAGTCAGGACTGTAACCTACCCACTGTTCCCTGAGAAGAGGCAGCTGGGACACACATGCTGTCCCCCCTAGCTTGCCCACAGGTTGAATACCACAACATGAATTAACGAGATTCAAAGCAACAGCAAGCTGGGGTTTGCTTATAAAATCTGCTCAGCTCATGAGCTGTGCTCCATTTGTGTTGGTCTGGGATGAAGAGACACAGAGGCAGCCTTGTATCAACTGTGGTCTTGGAGCCATTTTACTGAAAGAATGGATAAATTAATTACCTGACTGCTCTGCATTATAGTTCTTGGAATCACTGCATAGAAACAGTGCCATTGAGGGACCTGGAGATGCCCAAGTCTCCACAGCAGTCCCTGACACAGCGAAAGGCACAGGTGACCATCCATGGGATCCACCCAGCACTCACAGGGCCAAATTCTTCTGAGTGCTTCTTTCATAAGTACATCTACTTCAGCAATCTTTCTAGTGCATCTAATAACTCTCATGAGGGGATTGTGAGACTTCCTTATTTAATATTCCTAATGCAGTACTGAGAGCTTTTAAAGTTACTCTGCAAATGTGGCATCTTTGTGTTGGGATTATTTTATTGTTTTGCAGTATTTCCTAACATACTAATTTCTCACTGCCAAGTCATGTGACTTTTTACAAACAAACAAAACCAACAAACTTCTCAAAATGTTTCTCACAACCACTCCCATTTCACACATTCTTTTAAACCCTACATAAATAGAACACAGGCTTTTAAATGGCTTCAGTATGTCTTGGATTCCTATATTCTTGTACTACTTGACTAGTCTCCAGTACCCAGTTCTTACAAAAATAACAGTACATAAATGCTCCAAGTAATTCAAATCACTCACCATTAGGGAGACCGTTTTCCAATTACTGAAATACTGCAAACTTTTCATAACCTTTTCCATTTGGTTCTGGATTGAACGTGGGGTCAAAAAAAAAAAAAACCAAAAACAAACCCAAAATCAAACAGAAAAAAACCCACAAAACCTTATTGGACTGTGTCAAATTCTGTAGAAATGCATGAGTGTGGGAGCAATTTTGGTTCTGGGAACTGTATCTGGGATAATTTAATGACCTTGCAGCTTCCCTGGATACTGTAAAGCCATCTCCGAGAAGCAGAGCTGAGAGCTCTGACTCATCTACTTCAGGCTGGAATGGAGGGTCAGTAGCTGGCACAGATCACAGAAAGGCGAAGCACTGACCGCTGTCTTTCCAAAGCTGCATATTGTTAGTCCACTCTAGGAGGAGTTATTTTGAATCACATTATTCGTAGCTGATGCTTTACCAGTTGAGGGACTGAAAGCCTCCAGCTTAGCCACACCCATGTACAGCTGAGTTAAACTGCCTGAGCAGCTGCAGAAGCCCTCAAGCTTTCAAATAAAAACTGTAATTACTTCCAGCCTAATCTTTTAAAGGCTCAAAACAGTAATCCTATCACTTTGGCCATCTCCCAACACAGCCTTTTCCTATGTTATTTGCAGTGAATGTTTATGACAGTCAGCAATTGTTTGTCCTAATTAATGAGCTGGAAAATAAATAGTTTTTGGAATAAACACATGCATATCCTAGTTACAAGCATTCCCCTTAACCAAGGAATACCAACATCATGAGTACACATGGCACTCATGCACATAACCATTTTCTTTCCCTTGCAAAACAATCCATAGGAAGCCTATGGCTAATGCAAAACATTCTACCACAACATGATCACACCTGACAATTTTCTATCTACTTGATTAAAAAAAAAAACAAAAAAATCAATAAAATCCCCCCAAACCAAAACAAACACCATGTTCTGTGCAGACTGACTATATATATAAAAAAAAAAAACCTGGGGTTTTTTTCAACTATTTGTTTAAAGATAATTTCAGACTTTGGTGAGAGCCACAGCAAACAGGGTATCTTTTTGCTTTTTAAGACTGCTGTGGAAAAAATAGAATTCCCAGGTCCCAAAAGTAATTTCCTAAAAAAAAGGGATTGAAAATTTATAATAGCTCTATACTTGAATGGAATCATCATGTGCAAGTGACGCAGAGCTGGGTCTTGGGTCTGTCTTCCCTTTTAGCATCAGGATTGACAATCAGTAGCCCTGACCACAGCAGGTTTGTTGTTTTTTTTTTCAATCATCAAGTCATTTGGAAGTAAAAAGTATAGGTGAGAAGTCTTAATTACAAATGGCTCCCCGCTCCATATACTCCATACTCTCCCCACACATACATTTTTGCATTTCAAGGTCACTCTGGGAGTTGGTCCAGGTTGGTCTACCATGATTAGTAAATCACAGTTAGATAAGTAAAATGCTGTCTCACTCTACCCTCTTTATAGATAACGCTTCACATTCAGAGGGACTTTGTTTCTTGCCTCTAGACAATAATGAAATACTTGAAAGGACAAGAACAGAATCAGTCAGTTAATAAACACTACAGAGAGTGATTTTCAACCTTTTCTAATATGTATCCCCTCAAGCATCTCTACATAGATGTAGATCACTGTTTAGTGACTTTGAACTTAATGGCAAGAGGTTTGACTTCCCTAGTTACTGGAAAATCACAAGTTAAACACCTCTGTCCTACAACTTCCGCAGAGATTCTTCTGATTCAGAGAAACTGCTTCAGCAATTGCCCCTGAAAGGTACCTGTGAACTTACCTGCAATCTATGTCCTGTGAACTTGTCCCCAGCTGCTCAAGTAGGCCAGGTTTGAGGACTGCTCAGCTCCTAACAAACAGCTTTACAATCAGTCAGCCAATGAAAAAGCATTGCAAGCCAACAGCATTAGTCTCACTGTCTCTGGAGGCTAAAATGTATGTATTTAATTATCTCCCACTCGTCCTCCACAGGCTGTACAATCCCTCAGTACTGGGTGCCAGCCACAGCACTGATACACTCATTAATAAACCTCTATGGTATCTGCCTCTTGGCTAGAGATCAGTGAACGATTCAGCATGAAATATCATAAATTATTCCTCTTTTGCTGGGTATACACTGCGTATGGACACATACACAATATCTGTCAATATATGGACAATCTCATCTTCTCAAATGTGAGGTTATTCCTAGCTATTTGCCAAATATATTCTGCAAATTAGTTTTACTCTGTAGAGTATTCCCAAGTAATTCTTCCTTGTGATTCTTAACACCCCAGCTGCGCTGCTCAATTTTCATTTGCCATCCCAACCCTTCTTAGGAATTGTACATCTTCCTGGCTGGCTGGCACCAGCTCTTCTCTTTTGTGCGCAGTTTGACACACAGTAACTCCCAAGGGCCATTTCCGTAATCAGGATCCCAGAGTATTAAGCAGGGTACAAAATATGCTTTCACAGCACCCTTTGGGGAGCAGAAGTGCCCTACCATTAAAAGGATAATACCTCTGTCCCAAAGAGGTTACAGACATGTGTCAGAAGGGGTTCAGCAATGAAAGCAAGGTGTCTATGTGTACTTGAGGGCACAGAGTGCTAAATGGAAGGGCCGTTAGACTGCGGCTGCATGTTCACTGCTCTGTGCAAGCTGTGGTAGTTCCACCACCCCTGTCCTCTGCCTACCCCTTGAAGCCAGAGATTCTCAGAACAAGATCCCCTAGCCCTGCTAAAGCATGCGGCCTTAGCATGGGGTCTGCAAACATGCTGGGACTCAAAAGCATGTCTCACACCACAAGGGAGTGCTGTCCTACCGACAGCACTGAACCTCAGGCAGTCAGTGGGACACTGAGCTGTGGGCCCAGTAATTCCCAGGGGAGTCAGAGTGAGAGAGGGGCACTTCCAAGCAAGGATTCATGCCAGAGGTAGGACAACTAGCCTTCTGCAGGAATCCCATGTCCTGAAGAGGCCTACAATCATCATGTGGGTGCTCAGGGCTGCAGGATGTCAATCTACCTCCACATCATGCATCCTCTCCTCTTCCACATCAATGTTTCCACATTTGGATCTCGGTGTTTTTGAACATATAAAATTTTTGCCCCCTTATGAAACCAGTGCTAAAATTTTGTTTGATGATCAGTCAAATGCCTCTGATTCTGACTGAGCAACTGTGTGCAACATAAAGCTTTTAAACTGTGTACTAAACATAAAGCTTTTAAAATAGTAAACTTTTAAGTCAAGTATTTACTACAAATATTTCTTAGAAATAAAGTCATTTGAAAGTACTTCACAAGTATACTCTAAGAGCACAATATTTTTTGTCCCCTTTAGAAGAACATTCACTAGGATGAGGAGATATTTATACGGTAAATGTGAGACTCACTTGAATTTAAAAAAAGTAGTTACCATGTAGAACAACCATAAACTTAAATACTGAAGTTGTTGATTAAAATAAGAGTTACTTTCACGGGACCAAAGCACATGTTTATGGAAAAAAAACATTTCAATTTGTATGGAACAGGAAGATATATTTTATCAAGAAAGAGAAAAATGACCACTGAAAGAGCTAAGCACTTGAAATGTTGCCAAAAACATACACCAGGGTAAGTACAGCTACACCTAAAGAGCTCGCACACTGAACATGATTTAAAGTAATATTTGCATTAAGCTGATATTGCCAGGTTTCATATTGCCAATGACACTGGTTTGTGTTGAGACAAACCCATGAGTGAACAGGGCCTGCCTGTGTCTTAAACAAAATGCACTACTGAAACTGACTACAACCTCATCCCCAAACTCAGAAACAAAGTCGACCACTACAAAATGGTGTATATAAATTAATTTTGAACGGCTGAGAACATTTCTGGAATTGAATAAAACAGGCTGCTTTCTCGTGACTCATTTTTGCCTGAACTATTGCAGTTTGCACACTTTCATCATCCTCCCACTGTGCGTGCTTGCCAGCACTGTGGGTTAAAGAGCAAGGTCGAGTCTCTGCTTTCAGCTGCAAAGAGCCCTTCTGGCAGCCACTGGAGGATGAGCACGCTTTGGTTCTGCACAGAGACCAGCACAGCCACAACTCCAGTGCTCTGATATAGCCCATGATTTCACAGCAGAGATAAAGAAACACCTCCACAATAAAGCAGCAGTGCCTTTTAGTAGTCTCTTTGCCTGAGGACTGAAGTCCTATAGTTTATAAACCTAATCTCCTACTGAGATTAATCAAAACTAGAATGAAGAGTAAAGTGGCAGCAGGACCCAGCAGTAAGCCACATTTGTCAGCAGTCCACCTCCACTGAGGAGGACCAGAGAGTTATTTAAAGCTGTGATCACAGATAATTACCGTGCTGAGCAGCAAGAGTAAAGCCGATGCTTATTCTTCTCATTCTTGCATCATCTACTTTTAATTAACTTTTAGAAACCAAAGCTCTCTCTTATTTATTTTTTTTTTCCTCCTGAGAACATCTGAACAGATCAGGCAGCTCAGTTCTATTTAGACCCCAATGGGATCTCAGGGTTTACTTCTTTTCAGCAACTTTGAAAATCCCACCCTAAATATTATAGGACATATCTCTGGGGCTGCTGGCTACCAGAAAGCTAACCAGAGACACACTTAGAGCAATAGGGTTTTATATCAGCTGAGAATTTACACACATCTGCTGTTATACTTGACAAGCATCTCCTGACAGATGTGTCATTCCATTAATGATTCTCAAACACTTGGAAGAAGGAAAAGGTATAAAGACAGATTCTTACAATCCAGGTAATATATAACTATTCTACAAGGAGCAATATATGTCATGGCAGAAACTCTGATCAAAAAGAAAAAATAATCTTTCCTCAGTAGTCTCCAAAGCAGTCTTTTAAAGATACCACAAACACTGTTTATATTTTAAAGGCATTTCACATCACTGGAATCATTTCCCCCCCCCCCCCCCCCCCCCTCCCATTTCCACTTTGAATTTGGGCTCAGTAGGTACCTCACTAAAGGTTGATTCAGAAAATAGGAGAAGCAGGTTATCCTCTTCCTGGAGTAAAATGCATCTGAACCTGTGATGGGGGGACCACTGCTAAACCAAAGCAAAACGGGAGCCTCCAATGACCACATTTGCGCCCAATGAGCAAAACATAAATGACAATGCTTGTGCAAACTATACTGTCTACTTTAAAAGAAATTCAGTATTATTTTTCAATCTCTTTTTAACATGAAATTTTAACATAAAAAAATTCAGGGAAGTGATCTTAGCAGTCCCAAGTCAGTGAACGCTTTGGGTCTGTATAAGCTGATATCGTGTCAGACAGCAACACTCCCAACAGACACTTTCTCTAGTAACTTCACTTGCTACTTCTAACTTCCAAATCTTGTGGTGAGCACCATGGTGTTGATATTTTTGATTCTTTTTTCTGCCTTATAAAAAGCAGGTCCCCATCCTGGCATGCTGCTCAGAGAAGTTTATTGGCTATTATTTTGTCACAGCAGGCCCTTGCCTGGGATCCTCTCACCCTCTCAACCAGTGGGGGGAGAATGAGAGGTGAGCCATGGGCTTTCTCTGGAGACGAGTGAATGGAACCAAAAGATAGAGGCATGCTTCACAGTCACAATAACCTCACCTCATTATGAAATAAAAGTAACAAACCTTGCAAAGACCTTACCAAAATCCTGGGAATTCTGCAAAAACAGGTAGGTGAAAGTCTGTGGTGATTTCATCAAAGTTCCCAAATGGGTTTCCAGCACGACAAGCACAATCCAGCTTGGCCTCCACTGGGCATTAGTTACGACAGCAGGTCAGCATGGCTAGCAGCACGAGCCAGACTGGTACAAAGAGAAACTAGCAGCTTCCTCTTTACTCATGGCGGAGGCAGCACAGGATTTCCTCTCTGCCTCCTACCGCGTGGTAGAAGTGATAGAGGGGGTGGCAGTCTAAAGACATATCACCCCAGAAAAAGAAGATAAAACACCAGCCCAGTATATTATTACTGTTTGAAAGGTAGGTAAGATTTAAATAGCAATAATCCCCAGAAACTATCTAGCTCAGGTCATCACTAACAAGCTAGTTAATTCCTGTAAGGATTAATGCTTGAAATTATTCCGCCTGACAGATGTTGGCTGAACAGGAATTAGACCATAATATGCAGCACAAAACCCAGCAAGGAGCAAAAGTGCAGACAGGTACTTGTCAGATATGAGATTTTTATAAATTATTAGTTCAACCTCTAATATAATCATAATTTTCCTTTCTACCCACTTTAGCTTCCACTTCTTTTTTACTCTTGGCTTATAACAGGAGATGCTGTTCACACTAATACAGATTCCGCTCTTAGTTACAACAACACAACATGAAAAAGAGGTTAGTCGATATTTGTAGGAAATGCCACTGCTGCACAATCTGGCTGAATAGAACACACTTTGCAGGTGTAAGCTGCCTTCAGTGATGGAGCACATGATGAATTCTCCATTCCTGATTCCCCAAAACTATTGGAAAATATAAAGCAGCATTCTCCCTCAGTTAATCACAATCCCACTGGGTATTTCTGCTGCTAGACATTCAAACAAACTCACTGGTTTGGTCTACCCACCCACTGCCATTTGCATCATCCTAATGGTGTGAATCTAGTTAATATACTCCAGGACCAAACCAGCAATCAACCTAGTGTAAATCTAAAGCAAGCCCACATGGCCAACAGTCTCTCTAGTTTTACAGCTGCTGTGTGTCATAATTTCTACATTTTAGAATCACAATAAAAATAAGAAGCAAAGGTGGAGGAATCAGTGAAAACAAAACAAAAATGGGGAAAAAAAGTTTGTTCAAGTTCTACTTAGAAGTTACAGATACAAACAGGAATAAAACTACGAATGTCTCCTTCCATTTCAGAGTTGGATGGCATAAGTGAACACCATGGGGAAAAGCTGGATATGAACAAAGATGTAATGAAAATCTAGATGGAAGGACAGCAACAGAATAGAAAATGTTGATCAAGCTAACTCTGTGAGGTTGCTAACACAGACGATTAACTGAAGACCAGTAGCCTTAGATAGGCTGCGATGCCCGTGTGCAATGGAGCTAACCAAACATGGAACTTTGCCATCAGTGGTGACAAAAGAAACAAGGGACAGCAGCGGATGAATATCTTACGAGGTAGCAACACTGTCAGTACCTCTAGAAAGAGAGCTGATACCAGCTATTTTCCAAGTGTCTTGTTAGCCTTTTACTAACACAAATAATCCTTAGAAACAATAAAAAAAAATAATCTCAAAACACACCAGCTTGCAGACTAAAGTATATGATTCTTGGGGGAATGCAAACTGGATAGTGCTCTATTTATCTGAAAGTCAAATCAGGGTTGGTTTAGGATTGTGTTACTGTTTGAATGGTGGAGTTTAAAAGGCCTATAAATGACCCCCTTCACATACTTCTCCCCTGTTCTCTTTCTCCTGTGGTAAATCCCATAGTCACTGTAAATTTGACATAGTCCTGTTTAAAAGAAATATAGATTGAAACTACTAGCACTGAGGAAGCAGAGCATATATGGCTAACATCAGCTATAAACAGCAGCTTTTAAAACACAGTAAGAAGCAGTCTCTTTGGATGCCTGACTAACCTAGAAAGGAGCCCAGCAGCTATGCTGGTGAATACAGCCAGTCACAACCTGCAGGCAGCAATGAAAGGTTCAAACAATCATAAATGAAGCATTACCCATAAAACTTACTGAAAGTTAGTATCATGACATATTTGAAATATCTAAATCCTAAGTTACCAGTTGTGCATAACTCCCTTTAGACCAAATTTGCTTTTACATTTTTCCATATTTTAAAAGGAAACTATTATTTCAGCAAAATATTCCAAATGCTCCCACAAACACTGACTTGCCATTCCCTTCTTTCCCACACAAAGGACACTATTTTCGGTTTCAGTGGGGTAGGGAACAGTGTTTTTCCCACTCTTCATGCTAATTATAATTTCCATTGCAGTGGTGGAAAACATTTAAAGGGCCCCTTCTTTAGCCTGACATCTCTGTGCTCAAATATGGATTCAAATTACATGTATAAGAAAATCAGTTGGATGATCTTAGATTACCCAAGAACCTGTAGGCACTGCAAAAGAAATACTTCTGCAGACAGAGTGCAGCTCATGGAGTTAAATGACTACATTATCCATCCTGATACTCTGGACAGACTGGCCTCATTGCTGTCTGCATCTTTGAACAGCCAGTGATGTACCAGACTACTAATTGCTTAGGAGACAGAAGTCGTTACACCAGTAGGATTACAAGGGTTCGAAATTATAAAGCATTGTCTAAGCTCTGACAATGAGCTACGAAACCCTTCAGGTAGGAAACAGCAGCAGCAGCATTTTCGTCCAAGAAGACCATTACAACTGCATTATATATTCTTACTTCTCTGCACATGCTCAGGTCCTAGCTGTGAACCAGTACTCCACCATGCTGCAGGTACCATGTGTAGAGCAGCAGTGGCATCCCAAATTCAATGAGGCTACTGCTCATGCAGAAGAGGAGACAGAATATGGCTAGAGACAGAGGGGACAGACATACAAGCAACACGGCAGTATTAGTCAGCATGAAAAACCACAGGCAGAGCAGCAGCTGCCTAACCATTGCCAAATTTCCATAGAGATTGCAGCAAGACAGTTTTAAGAAAGAATCTGAGAGATTGTCATGAGGTGGATTTGGGAAGGATTATGTGAGGACAAAACTGGGAGAAAAAGCATGAAAGTGTTAAGGTGAAAGTCTACCAAGCACTAATGGAGGTTGGTATCAGATGGGCCAGAGGTGGAAGCTGCTCTCTCAGAAACACATAAAATGCAGCTCAGAGATATATAGGAATAAAAATGTCCGTCTTCTGGGAATTATCATACTTCTAACCGTATTTCAATTCCGAGTTAGAATAACATTGGTATAAAGGGACTGTCCATGCAATTGCTAATCCCCACAGAATCTGGTTTGGAATTGCTGTGAAAGGACTTTTCAGCAAACAAACATCCACATCAAGCATTTATGTTACCCTAAGTACTGGGCTTGGAGGTACTGGCAGGGGTGGCACAGACAAACATCAAGTTCTTTGTCTCTCTTTCTGTTACAATTTCACTCTATGTAAATAGCGAATTATTATGCAGAACCTAATCATTAGGTATAGCCTCACGATTTAGGTGTCCAACCTGCAAGTTGAGCATCTGAAAGATCAGGTCAAGGTAGTCATTATGTTCTGCCCCATTCAGAAAGAGGGGAAAAAAAAAAAAAGGAGAAAAAAAATTATTTTGACTTCACCAATTAGCAAGTTAGTGTAAAAAAACCCAACCAAACAACCTAAAACCAACCAAACAAGAAGCCCAACCCTCACAACAAAACCAAACCCTGAAGAAGGTCAGATTTGATTTGAGATGAGGGTTAGGTGCTGGTATAGTTGCTTAACTGAAAAAAAAAAAAAAACACACCAAAACAAAACAAAAAAAAACCAACAAAACCCCACACATCTATTTGCAAATCCCCAACCGAAGGTGTAACCTGCTAATAGCCACAACCTAAAAGCACTTGACAAATACCAGAGTGATAGATGACACGGGAAGGGCACACTATAAAAAAAACACATGGAACACTGAAGCAGCCTGTTAACATCCAGGTAAATTCCTCAGCAGTGACTAATTACAACTATTTAAAAAAAAATAAATAGAGAGGCTGTGACATTTAAACTATTTGGATTAAATGTAATTACTTGCAAAAATGTTTTTTATAAACACCTTCAGGTCTTTCATCAGACAGCAAGTGCTACTTTGCTTTGCAGACAAGAATTGACAGTATGAGCCTTCCTCTGTCATTACGTATTTTCACAATACACAATATCAGGACAAGCAAACATCTGAGGGAGAAATAAAGTAATGCTGAAGGAAAGACTATATCTTTAGGGTTGCTGGTAGCCCCATCCCAAGCACCCCCAAGGTAACTGCCATGAGGTGGTTATTGTGTACAAGCATCATGACAAGAGATGCCTCTAAGGGAGGCAAATGGACAGGAGTTCCTACCCATGTCCCACAGCAAAGGAGAAGTCACACGGTGTTGCAGGCAAACCAGGAACGTGAGCAGCGGGGGGTCTAGGCTGATGGGTGGTGATAAAAGCTAGCTGTACTGTGGACAGCTAGAGGCAACAGAGCTATTACTGTCTCACACAACCTAGGATGCAGGCAGCTGCCAGACAATGCCAGAGACACGTGCCTGCTCTCGACCTCCTTGAAGTAACTTCCTCTTAGTGCTTTCCACCATTCTTCTTCTTCCTTCTTTGTCTCCCTAATTATTAGTTTATTGATTCTAGACTTATCTATGAGCTTCTTTCAGGGCAAGGAACAAACATTTTTGGGAATTCCATAAAAAGGGCCATTTTTCTGACAAGGACCCTCAGTTGTGGCCAAGAACTTGATGCCAGTGCCACTGCCTTCCAACTGAAGTGCTTCAGAGGAGAAACAATCATATCTGGGGTTAGATTTGAGAAAATCTTGGTAAAAATCCTAATTCTACACTGAAAGTGCCTTAAAAAACAAATTAGTAGTAACTATAGAACAGAAACATGAGGAGAGGGGAAAAGGTTCTGCAAGACAGGAATTTGTCTTGCAGGAAAAAACAAAGATAAAAACAAACAAAAAAAAACCAAACCGCCCAAAACAGAGAAGCTTGATTTTTCTTCCTTTCTTTTAAACTAAAGATATTTTCTGTAGATTACTATCTTACACCATCAGCATGCATCCACTGACAGAACAACTAATGGAACTGGCAGGTCTATAATATGAAAATAAAAGGGAAAATCCCAGGCTCTGGTGAAGCCAAGGGCAATATTGTCACAGAGCCAAGACTTCTACCCTGACTCCTGTGGACTTAAGAGACAAGGTAACAGGAAAATTTTTCCTTGGGTGCTCTCTTTATCTGGAGATCTAAATTAACCTGAGCACTTCTCTGGTGCTTACTGAGTTAGTGTTATTAGCTATGTACTTCATACAAACTTGTGCTTAACCTGCGGCAGCTGCAGACCGATTCTGCTGACTTACATAAGAAACATCACCTACATTTGTCAACCATTGTCATGTGCCATTCATATAACCATGACCACATTCCCACAGAGACTCAAGAGTGCTTATGAAGAGACTTTTGCATTAAGAAAAATCAGTCCTCTAATTTAAAGGAAATGCACAGCCTGGGGAAGAACTGACAGCTCCAGAGACTGGTCCTTTTATTTACTTACAGACTTGTTAAGGCAAGGGCATATTTCCTCACATGACCCTGACTTCCCATCTAACTGACTAGAAAATGCAACAGGTATGTCAGTGCCTGCATGCCTTCCACCTTCAGCTTCCCTGAACTTCTTCAGGTTGTACCTACAACAAGGTACAATGCCTGGATAAGGACCAGCTGTTACACCTCAAACTGCTGCTCAGTTAAAGGCAACACATATTTTTCTGCTATGTTTGCCTCATTATAATGGCAGGAGAAGACAAGCGTGCAATTCTTTAAATCATGTATCACTTCTGTGCAAGGTGGAGAGAAAATACAGCCAAAAGCAACCCCTATACCCTTCTCACAGCTTAATGGTTTTTTTAATTGCTGTTGTGTCAGTCCAGCTGTACACGTAACTGTGTGAAATAATCTTGTAGGTTGAATACTCCAGTCTTGCAGGGTTTTAAATAAACCAGTATCCAGATTCACTATGGATAGTTTACTCTGGCTCACCTGTGACATCCTCCAACCTACTACTCACAATAGAGTTACCACACATAGCAAGTTATCTTTCAAACACAGCCTCTGACAGGTGGTGCCAGACTCAGCAACACATGAAATACTCCACACTTCTGGTCCTATTTTAAACCTCTGATTGTACATGCTCCTTCAACGTCTGTCGTGGTTTAAGTCCAGTCAGTAACTCAGAACCACGCAGTCGCTCACTCACTCCTCCAACTTCCTCCGCCCCCAGCTCCCAGAGGGGTGGGGGGGAGAATCAAAAGAATGCAACTCCCATGAGTTAAGAACAGTCCAGTAACACAAACCCACTACTGCTACAACCAATAATAATAATAATGATAAGGAGAATAACAAGGGAAGAGAATACAACTGCTCACCACCTGCTGACCAATACCCAGCCCAACCTAACCAGTGATCTAACCCTTCCTGGTAACTGCCCCCACTTTATATAGTGGGCATGTCGTGCTGTGGTATGGAATACCTCTTTGGTCTGTTTGGGTCAGGTGTCCTGTCTCTGCTTCCTCCCAGCTTCCCCTCCTCCCTGGCCAGGCATAAGACTCAGAAAGTCCTTGGTCAGACTAAACATTACTGAGCAGCGACTAAAAACATCGGTGTTATCAGTGCTGTTCCCAGGCTGAAAATCAAAAACACAGCAGTGCACCAGCTACTAAGAAGGAGAAAAATGACTGCTACTGCTGAACCCAGGACAACATCATAGAGCAAACGGTGGCAGGCAAAGCAGCACCAGAGGAGGTTTAGACTGAATATTTTTTTTTTGTTTGTTTACTGAGAGGATAGTCAAAACACTGGAACAGGCTTCCCAAAAAGGCAATCGATGCCCCAAGCCTGTCAGTGTTTAAGAGGCATTTGGACAAAGCCCTTAATAACATGCTCTAACTTTTGGTCAGCCCTAAAGTGGTTAAGCAGATGCACTTGATCGCTTTATGTCCCTTACAACTGAAATATTTTATTCTACTGTTATTATTAGCAGCAGCTGCAAGGGAAGCAGCATGTAGCCTTATGTAAAGTGTTTCTAGGACTCCCTGGTGACAAGCACTACGTCTACTACATGTAACAGTATGTCCCCCAGCACAAACTATGCCACATGGGCCTCTCATTCATCTTGTGCTCTCAAGTATTACTGTCATATTTCTGAAAAGGCTTTCTACATAGCACAACTGTAGCAACGGTTATTTCGCCTTTTAATACCACTAACTAAACAAACACTTATCAAGAACAGAACAAGCAAGCCACAGCTTGATAGCTGAATTCCAAGTAAATTACAATCATATGGTTCTCCTTGTTTCTTGCTATATCCTTCAATTTCTTCCAGTACATTATTACATGCATCTGTTCAGTGAGATCCAAAGCCGAGATTGCCACTTTTACTGCCTATTAGAGTCAAACTCCTTTAAAATCCCTTGATATGAAAGGCTTCATATCAAGTTACACTTAAACAGAAGACAAGATGCTTGTACCAAAAGAGACATGAAAATTCAGTTCTGCTGAAGGGAGACAAAATGAGCCTACATCATTTTTAAAACCAGTGTATTTTTCCTTGGAATACAATTAAGCTGTGTACACAGACAGACAGAGACAACAAAGCTTGCTTATTAACCTGACATGGTGTTAATGAGAATGCCTTTCCCTGTCAGATCTGCCACCTTTATCTCAACATTGAGGTGGGGTCATTTCAGCTAGCTGAAGTTAAATACCAAAGGGCTCACAACTCTGAGTCTTTTTTTTTTTTTTTTTTTGTAATACAGGCAGTACCACCCTATGATTCAATTTATTTACAATGCAGAGACAAATAAACAATAGTTCTCAGTACTTTGAGTCTACAAAGCAGTGAAACCAACAGCAATGTCTGACAGACACCATGTTTACTGGCTGCCCTGCTTTCATCTGATTGAAGTCAGGACATTGCAAACTGATCAATTCTCCTGGAAGGCAAGGACCAACTTGAAGCTCCAGCTCTGCAGAAGAGCATGTATGGAGATCTTCTTATGTAAGGATCTCCAATTTCATTTAAAAAGAATCTACTTTATAAAAAATTCTGATTATTATGTCCTAAGCAGTCAAACACTAGAGAACAAACAAAAAAGCAAGTTTTCAAACAAAAGAACAAAATTATATTTAAGTCAACACTGACAGTACCACAGCTATTGAGGAAAAATTGTTGCAAGAGATTCTACCTTCCTCAATTCTGTTGACTGTCAGCTACAGGCAACAGAACTGTATTTCAGACCAAAACTTTACCAAATTCAAGGATGTATAGTTTGGAGCCTATCACTAATCAATATCAGGGTGAGTTCTTAAGTTTAAACACTGAGTTTTAAATAGTTTCAGCTTTTCTTGTGCTATTTCGGAGTACTTTTTTGCAATTAATATTAACTAAAGGCACAAATCCTACCATTTGTTTGTTTGCAGAGCAGACCCATGTGACCAAAAGAGACACTGAACACCTGCTTTTCATTTTTAATTTCATGGAACTGCACTCAAATGAAGCCTAAGAAAGCTGAGATATTACTAACCATCAGTAAGCACTACCTTAAGAGATATCTTCCTTGAAGAGTAAAGGTATTTCACTGTCTACACTCCAAAGACAGTGGGCAGGTTTTTTAGCCAGACTCAAAAGTGGTATTGAGGAACCTGGTATTTGTCCCTGTTGATCTTGGGTGCCTTAATACCTTTGTCTTCATATAACTGTGCCAAGTAAAAAAACCTCCTTTGCCAGTTATACCCCCTGTTAACATCCCTGAAGCTCAAGAATTTTTCCTATTACCATGTGGCTTTTTCCTTTCATATGTCTGAAGTGCCAGGATTCACACTTAGCCCACAATCCTTTAGTGAGCATGTAAGATGCAGTTGTAAAGGGACCCTTTCTAAGGACACCATCTCACCTGCATATATAGTAGAAGAAGTTTGTCAAGACAGGTCATAGATGTGCCACGACACCCCATCTACAGTTGACAAGGACTAATAGTTTAAAAACAAAACAAAATGAAAATCCAATATTTTGTCATTGTTATAAATTATCTGGGATTTGCTCTACCAGCCGCATCAAGGAATGCATTATTCTGAGCAACGGTGGTGATCACTTAGTTTCAAGGGAATTATGCTTATATGATGACATCCAGTAAGTTTTGAAACTGTTGCCCAATTTTGTTAAAATAAAATCGATATAAAGACACCAGCTGAGATCATATTCCTGCTGTACTTGCACAAATGTGTGCTTGGCAGAACAAAGACAGGAGCTGTGCCCTGGAGATGCAAAGCCATAAAAACAAAGTGCTTTGTGACCAGCAGAACTCAGGAAATCAGATCTACAGAACTGTCCTCCTTTGTTGATTAAATGTCTAAACTATACTAAGATTTTCTGTTTTCATGTTCAGAATGCAATGTATCCAATCAGTTATTTATCGTCTTTTAAGTTTTGAGAGTGATTCCAGTTCAGATGTATTCACCACAAAAATCATTCTCCTTTTCTCTTTGCAACTTCATTTACACCAAATACCTTGTTGCCAAGTGGAGGCAGCCACATAGGAATGTATCACTCAGTCACTAAGTGAAAACCTGGAGAAAACTGGCATCTGACTGCAGACCTGCTCTTCCCTTTTGGTTTGTTTCTACAAAATCTGCAAGAACTTTATGACGTTGGAGCTGTTCTCCTTACATCACACACAGCTGAAATTGGGGATTGGCAATAAAACATTTAAGGAACAAATACTAAAATGCATGCGCAAACACATAGCAAGAGATGGTATAAACCTTGTTTCCAACAGAAGCTATGCTAAAAGATGAAGGCTAGTTAGCTTTTGATGAAGGCTAGCTAGCTTTTGAAGCTGCAAAGCAGGTGCTAGGTCTGGAGCATCCCCTCAGGCATCAGCATTGCTCTTCAAAGGCACATAGATGCAGGTACAGCCACATCCTAAGGCTGAGCATCCACTAGTGTACACAGAGGTTTTCAGGACTCTTTTGAGAGCCACAGATAAGTGGAGGGACACACAGAAATTGCTTGCACAAGTGGAAAAGTTGGACACTCTCTTTTCAACAAGGTCAGTGCATGAAGGCCACAGAGGACATATGCACCAGGAACACATGTGGAAGCACAGTAAAAGTCTTGACCAGGATGGGAGGGAAAGGAGGAGCAGTGGAATACACAGATGAAGGAAAGAACTGGAACTATCAAAATATGGAACACAAGAAGAGGGGCAAGCACCACAATACTCCACCCTGAATGGTTATTAATTCTGCCTTCCTTAGGACTTTGATAGGACTCTGGATCTGATGATTCATGAAGAACGTGGCAACAACACTGGGTGTAGGGGAAAGCTGTTTTTATAGAGCTCATCAGCTTTGTCAAGACTACAATCCCTGACAGCTAGCTTGTAGCAAACAATGCTCCCATGACTCACCAGATGTTTGCTCCTCATTGAAATAAAAGTCACCAGGGGACTGCCACAAGTTACATTTCCTTGAGATCCAA
Organism: Neopsephotus bourkii; assembly: GCF_033783945.1. Classification (NCBI taxonomy): domain Eukaryota; kingdom Metazoa; phylum Chordata; class Aves; order Psittaciformes; family Psittacidae; genus Neopsephotus; species Neopsephotus bourkii. Next base: position 554,370 of record NW_026900878.1, read on the forward strand.
CTGGCTCACACACTTGGCAACCACAGAGACTGTGCCAAGCTGAAGTGCATTTCACCAACCACCAGACTGCACAACACTTTTAGAAGGAAAACATCTGAAGGCCACCAATCAGGTTTTAAAGTTTTGCTGCATTTTTTAAATTCTTTCCCCAGAAAACAACCACTGTGTACAAAGTTTTCAAGTGGCACGTACATGCCAAAGGCTTAACAGTAACATTCAAAAGAAGCAGCAAGAAGCTGGTAAGAGTAGCAGAGTGATACATTTCATTAATGATTTAAGATAGCCAGGTTTACATTTGAAGCAGAGGACAGGCAGACATCCTGCTCTGATGAATTCACAAAAGAAAGCAGTGTCTTGCAACCATCATTTTCACAATTAATCATCATATAAATCCATAATTCCTGCAGACTTCAGTCTGTTACTCTATTTGAGTAGACCTATTTCTGGGAATAAAATTTTCCTGGACAAAGGCCTAAATTCACACATGCCAAACCAATAAGGATTCGGGAATAAAAGTGAAGGCAGACAAAAGTGTATGAGAAACCAAAGCCTTACTACACGATGGGGTGAAGGGTGCTTACATACAGAAGTCACACATAATCTAAAAATGAGGGTACAGGCTGACATGGAAAAAAAAAAAAGGGAAATCTAACTGCTTAGGAAGAAAAAGGGAGACAAGGTCAGCCCTGCTTAAAGGCAATCAGAGACAAGCTAGGATGTATTTAATAGGTCGGAAGGGGCGAGAGGTGGGGAAGGAGACAAGAAACAAGGCGCCATCAAACTGCAGCAGAGTCCTGGCAGCGGGGACCAGGAGATGAAGAAAAGTGACAGCAGCACTGAGAACGGTGTTGGCATGAGTCTGACGTCTGGGAAGGAAAAGTTGCAGACTGCACCTAAGCACTTCCACCAGGCTGGTGCTCGTTCACAGATGCCATTTTTAAAAAGAACTCAACTAAAAGGTTTACCCGTTTACCTTAGATTATTTAGCGATGCATGCTTCAACTACTGCACCTGCGTTGTTACCTACGTTAGCAGTACCTCGGGAGCTCTCACAGAGCCCAGGGAGCTGGCCTGGTTGGTGCTTGGCAAGGATAAACCCTCCTGCTCTGCGGCTGTTCCCGCTGCAACCGTTATACCGGGCGGAGTGGGCCGGCACCGTGGCGGCCAAGGACCCTGCGTTTCACCCCGCCTCGCCGAAACCGGGGAAGGAGGGATACGGGACGAGACCGGTGGGCAGCGCCGAGCAACAGGAGAGTCCGGGCGCCAGGAGGGCTGTCAGCGACGCGAGCCGAGCTTCCCCCCGCCCCGGTGGGACGGGACGCCGCAGTCTCAGGGCGCCACCGCCTCACCGTTATTCCCTCCCCGCCCGCTCCCCGAGCGCCGGCAACAGGCCCCGAGCAGCGCCACCAGCAGCGCCGCAGGCCCCGTCCCGCGGGTCCGCGTCCACTCACCGCTGCGGCACCCGCCGCCGCCGCCGTCGCCGCCGTTTCCCTCGCGCGTAGCCCAAAGGGCCGCGGTGCCTCTTCTGTCCCTGCGCTGCTGCTGCTGCTGCTGCCGCGGCCGCCGCTCACTTGGGCGCTCAGCCGCGCTCAGCGGGGCCGCCCGGCACCGGCCCCGCCGCTCCGGGGTCTGCGAAGAGGGCCCGCCCTCACCGCCGCGGCGCAGAACAGCCCTGCCCGGCGGGCGGCGTTATGTAACCGGGGCTGCGGCCCGTGTCGCCGTCCCGCCCCGCAAGCAGCCGCCGTGACGGGTGGCCCTAGTCGGGCACCGGCGTCCAGGCAGGCCCTGACCCTGCCCGGGGCCGACAGGTGTCCGCGGCCACAGGAGAGCACTGGTGTTCTGCTGCTTGTTGGCGGAGTAAAACGCACCAGAAGAGACGAACCCGGGTTTCGCACAGTACCGCGTCTGGGGTCTCGGAGCTCTGAGTCACCAACCACTAGGAAGTGTCTTCACCCGTGCTGGGATCCGGCAGCGAGCCATGCCAGCACGCGGGCAAATTCCTTAATGTTCCTTCTGAACGTCCAGAAAGCAAGCGGGTGGCTGTACATAAATGCAACAACCCCAATTCATCGCAGTTAGCACGAACAGGAATTCATCCGGATGCACGGCGTTGCCACTAAAAGAAACAACCAAGAACTTAGAAAACAAAACCGGTTTCCGCTAGTCTGATCCAGGTGATTCCTCCCCTGTATCTATCCAAGCAAAAAGTCTACAGCATATGCTCAGGTAACTATCAGAAGCAAAAGGAGCAGCAGTGGTGCCAGGCACAGTGTCGGTTCTATAACTCAGAAAAAGAAGCCAGCGAATTGGCAACATTTTGTGTTCCATCTGCAGGATCAGAAGGTTCTAATTACATCGAAACCAGTGCATTGAGCCACAGGGAGAGAAGGAGAACAGAACGTACAGCTTCTTCATATTTGAACAATAACATAACCTAAACAAGCTGAAAGAACGTGTAGAAGAACTTCGTGTTTCATTAGCCACAAACCGGAGCTCTTCGGCAGAGGCTATACTGCTGCCCCCTGCTGCCGGGAACTTGTGCAGTTCACCTGCCTAACGTGAGAAGAACGGGCTATTTGCGATAAAAATCTCTGACCACACATGCCAATATCAGATACGTAGATCAGAAGGAAAGAGAGGGTGAGCTCCCAGAGACGCCGGGGAGGACAGCTCTTGACCTACTAATACCATCTGGTGTAGGCTGGCTCCCATCAGTAGTGTTCGTTGGTGGCATCAGCGAGGGGAGCTGCCATGGGCTTACAGCTGCCCACAGCCAGGTATTTAAGATGATCTGCCATCCATGTGCCAACACTGAGTTAATTGGAATAGCTCTGTATTTAACTTGCTCACAAACCATCAGCAATTACCACTCCTCACCAGGAGAAAAAAAAAAAAAGGTAAATGGAAATCTTGTCAGAATTTAATGGCGAGGAGTGAACTTTCATAGCTGGTTCTGACCTTGAAGCACCAAATGCCCACAGTGGGTCCTGTAGTGGCACAATTTTGGATGACTAACCTTTTAAGTTGTCACTAAGAGGGAAACAGCTCTATTCTCCCTCTGTAAACAAGACTATCATCTAGCTTTGAAAATCCAATTTATTTAGCAGCACGGTTTTGACAGACTATTTACTTGGAGTAAAGTTTGTATCACCAGTGTGTAAAACTGAATTTATGTCTATGCAATTGCTCTTGCCCTATAGTAATTTAGAGCTGATTATCTCTTAATGACGTTTAGAATAGTGTGAGGAACTGTACACAATCCGAAAGGGTTGGACTCCAGAGGAATGTGTCTAGAATAGGTAGATGATAGATAACAGAAAATCTTATCTGTGAAGTGTGAAAATTTGCTGTCATCACAGCGAGCATATGAGCTACCCTCACTGGCAGCAATGAGTAGTTTCCTTATGAAACTACCCCTTAGGAAACTGCTTTGTATACCTAGACCTTTTAAGTCCAAAATAAAAACAGCTCCCTGCATTGAGAAAGCTTGCTGGTGTTGGACAGTGCATCACTATCTAAAGCTTGCTTGAATTAAGTTCCTGTTCTCCATTTCCCTACGTGGAAGCTTTCACAGCTCTGATTTTACTACTTCAAACAGCTTTGTACATGCTGAGTTAGAAAAACCAGCATACACAGGCATTAAGTAAATGAGCATTCAGTCCATTAACCAAATAACATGAAGCTGCCCACACACCACACCTAAACAACAAAGGAGAGGTAAGAATGACTGCAAGCGCTGTGGAAGGGTGGAGGGGCTTCTGAAAAAGAAAGAGCAGCAGTTCTAGTTCTCTTTCCTTAGAGGAAACAAATGTATTTTTAGAAGCAGTTGGTTCAGCCCCTAAACTAAACCACAAGTATTTGTCAGTGAATATACAGTGTTTTCAGACATTTCCTGTGAGGAACAGAATACCCAACAGACTGGGTGGAACACAACGAATACTGCAAAAGTAACAATGGTGTTGGCATGATTTACCCCAAAGGGAGACTTACAGAATATCTTTAGGGCAACAGAGAAGCACTTACAATGCTGCAGGGTAGCTACTCTCCCTTATTAGCATGGCATGCCCATTTATTTACACTTATAACCAATGAAAAACAAGAATTTACAAGGTATTACGATGTTTCCCTTTATGTTTGCTTGGGTACAGCAATGTAAAATTGTTAATCAAGTAATGAGTCACATGGCAGTCTTCGGGTGGGAGGAACAGCATTTGTTGGCAGAGTAACACTGTGTGCAGCATACCAGTGACTACGTCTTTGGCACAATAGGTTTCAACATTGGGTCTTCTCAGGGTTTTGGGGTTTATTTGTGTGATGTTTTACAGCTACTAGAAGTTGGACACTGCTTGACAGAAAACTGGGTGATCATAGATAGGAGTTGCTACATAAGAACTCAGTAAAGAATGAAGAGCCATAAACTCTAAATGCTAATGTCAGATCAGTGTATTTTTGGGAGCACTAAGGGATGGATCACACTGGTAAACCATGAGCCTAGTACCTTGTGCAGGGAGTGAACAAAAGATTACAAGCAGCTTATCACCACTGTATGGCCATTATGGTCGAGACATTCTGCTGCTATTCTCACCTAAAAGCTTTGAGGTTTTGTTTCCATTCTCTTGGGAAAGCCTATTTTGCATGTACGACCCACCTTTAGCCCTTTCAGTCCTATCCTTTCCACTTTTTCTGTGGTACAGACATTTATTTTTTAAACCCCAAACTCTTCTATTCCTAATTTTATCCAGTGCTGCTCTATTGGTTTCTGCTGTCTATGCCATTAACCTCTTTGCTACAACAGCCTTACCTACATTCCTAGTCAGTCTCATTCTCTCTCCCCTTCACACTCTGCATCTCAAGTGTCCTTTGTTAGCTTACACATCTGGTCTGAGAGCCTTCCTGCTCTGATGGGACAGACACAGCAACTGGGATAGGCTTGGAAAGGAGACACTGTCCTATCCATCTCTAGGAGCAACCAGTATAGCTATCTCATCAGACAAGTAGTTCCTCTGTGCCTGAGTCCCACCCTGCCACATCTTTGCACATCCTCTTTTTACTTTCATTACTGGAAACAGATTATAGCCCAACCCACAAAAATTCAGAAATACTGGGACAGTATCACATACAATGGGGAAAAAAAACCCCAACCACCAAAAAACCCAGCAAACATTTTGCTCAATTTAGTTTGTACATATATAAACAGGAGTTTGCAGAACCTCATACCATGGCCAAACATGACCAGATTTCCATGCCCATACTGAGAACTGATCTTTGACAGAAGTTTCAAGCCCTCAAATTCCACACCACAGCTGTCTCCTGAAAGGCATCACACTTCCCATCTGCTTCATCCAAATTCAAGGTCTCTTTAGCAAAGCACAAACCATTCTGCAACTCCTGTGAAAAATTTTAGTCAAAACTAATCCAGTTGGCATCAAAATTTGAAAACTTCGATCTATACAAAAAGATGCAAGCAAGATGAGGGTCACTTTATTCTGCACAACACTTTGATAAATAATAGTGGGAATAGGAACATCTTTTTACAAGTGTCATTGGTTGCAGTGACTAACTTTAGTTTAGGTACTTGCTTAAGTTTTTCTTCATCCCTGCTTTAAGATAGCACTTTTGCACTTCCACAGGCATGTGGTATGAGAATTACCCTCTGTATTTTTTTTACAGAAATCAGAACTTATTTATATTACATCTAATATAAAATTACATTGGTAATACTGTAACTGAAGATGAATGGTTTAACAAAAAGCTTCCAGGCTCCCCAGAAATACTTTATTATGGCTAGACTGTAGTTCCTTTTCAAAGCAATGTGATGAAAACTTAAAAATGTGCTAAAAATGTATACACACATTCCTAAACAAAAAAGCAAGCAAACAAAAACCCAAACCAAAAAGACTAAAATGTGAGTGATGAAAAAATAAAACCTTTATTGAAATATTGTTGGTAACAACTTCAAGAATACTAATATTTAAAAATACTTTATAATTTTCTCCACAACAAACATATCTACTTTACAAATACAGCTATGTGCACAAAACACTAATTTTTACTTGAAGAAGTATTTCATACAGTTGAAACTCACATGTGATGACCCATGCTTGGTACTACATGTCTTCTGCCACGGAGGAGATCAGATGGCCAGCACTGTTTATTAGAATTGAGGCAAGTTTTTGTAACGAGATGCATTTCTCAAACTGACAGAGAAAGATACCTTACTGTTTTTTTTTTTTCTAAAACCTTAACATAGAAGAAATAAGGGAATTCAAAAGTGCTGAACAAGAACAGCTGTAATCACTCTGTGAGGCAACAAATGTCCAGTTACTACAGCCTGGCGTTTTAAGTGAGGTTGGTAACTCAGGCTCACCAGCCAACACACCTGAGCTGTGGGAGTCCCCTCTTGGGCACAAAACACCCGCTAATCAGAGCTTTTCTTGCCCCACTGCAACTGCACATTCTTAAAACAAGCTAAGCCGACAAAAGCACTCTTGCCATCCTAGCTATACACAAGAGTATGCCAGTAGAACATAACAGGGCACAAGAATCTTTTTCACAGGCCAAGTGTGCCCTGCGGTTTTCCTCACAGTTATGAAAGACCATAAGTCATTTCCCATGTTTTAAATAAATTAAAAATTGTCCAAATTACCATACTATGTTAAATCAGAACCCAGGATCCTGTTTCTGTTATACTGGTCAAACATGAATGCACATGAAGCAAGGAACAGGACATGCATACGGTTATAATCCTGGTCCCTAGCTTTCTATGGCTTAATACTTGATCCCATAACAGTATCTGTATATTTAGCAGATCAATTTTATTTCTTGACTTTGCCCAGGCTTTTTTAGGGCCATAAAAGATTTTGACATTCACAGCTCCTGGGTAAAAAGAGGCAAGAGGTATTTTCATTAAATGTAATATTTTTCAGCTCAGCATAAAAGTATATAAAATTATGCTTCCCCTGGAATACTGAAAAACTTAAGCACCACTACCATCTGCAAGTAAGGAATAAGGATCTAAGATTCTGGTCAGTCAGAATAGTTGTAAGCACCCTGTTTATCCCAAATAATAATTCTACTCTATTACAATGTTCATAGATGTCCTGGTTCCAGGACAGCTTCACAATTGACAAAGCAGAGTGTTACTACAGAAAGGCATATATGGAATCTCTTAATGAGAAACAAGCTTGGAGAGTGTCTTGTTTAAAGGTCCATGTTCAAACTTTAGTGTGATCTTTCATTCTATTCGGTAAGTGTGGGGCTCACATTTTTCCTTTGATTATTGTGAGCATGGCCTCTTTCTGCCAAAGGCATCCTTACATGATCCAGGTCAAAGAACTGCCTTAGATCATGTAGATCACCCATCAGTTAAACTGACTTAGGTTACTTTGTACATATTCTTCACCTGTTGTATCTTAAAGTTAATGCAAACACCCTCTTGGGAATCTGCTGTAAATCTAGAAATATTACTACCCATCTAGTTTAGAAACAAATTTGCTTATATGTCTCCAAGTGAGATCCAAAACTGGAAGTTAGATACAGCTCAGATTCCAAAACATCAGTTTCCCCTAGGACCTGAGCTTCTATGCCAGTAAAAGCCCTGCATCACTTCTACATTTCTGCTGCTTGTTGCACTACTTCTCAAACTAGCACATCTTCAAAATAACTAGGAACTTTCCACAGGCATTTCTTCAGTGTTCACAATTTAGGCATCCCACACAAATTTTAACTGTGCAGTCCAGCATTGTAAGTACATTTTAAGCATTCTTAATGCTTTCAAAATTGAGGATATATTGGTGCTGCCAGGTGTTGCCTGGAAATTATTGACCTGGCATGCAGAACAGCTGCAGCCATACCACTAAAAAGCTTCAAAAGACAATAAATGCACCCAAGGAGAGCTCAATTGTTAAGGCACAATAAGGGACTTCATTTCCAGGCACTGTAACAAGTCAGAAAGACAGACAGATATCTGACTTGGACACAAAGAGGTGTCCTGTTCTGATACGGTGAAATGGGACTTCTCATCTTTCTCATCAGCTAAGTTAGCCCTCCCATTTTTAAAAGCAAAGTAAACAAGAATCTTTCTGCTGACAGTATAATTCTTAGATGCCTGCCTTCTTGTGCACTGTACAAGAACCTCAAACCACCAATTCATAACTAGTAGTTCTGTTCACCAGTAGAATGCCTGGAACTAGCCTAATGTGTGACTGTTAGCATTTTAGCCCTGCAGTTTGAATACTGACATTTTTATTACTGTTTTTAAAATGAGGTGATAGGTCTTCTAACAGGAACATCAGCAAAATGTCAGGAGTCTTATAGGAGTCCCATTAATATTTCTTCTGAACAGTTGACTTAAATCATTATCTGGAAAATATAACAAGTTTTACTTAGACTGATAGAAGACTGGACGAGGTAACAAATAATGATCTCTTTGGTTCTCGTGTGTACATGGACTAATTGTTCTAGGTCTTATAAGCAGGAAAAGTGTTTATCCACCAGCAGAATGCTGCATACTCCAAAAGCATTTGACCGTATTAAATATATTCTCTCACAGGCCAGTCTCATGAAACTACAGCAATTAACTGTAAATTCAAATACTTTTATTTAACCCCATATACAGACTTGAGTAGCTTTCTAACATTTATAGCAGTTTTTCAGTGTTCAGCAATTGTTTCTAGTTTGCTAAACAATATCAGACTGCAAAATTGCTCTTACTGTTGATAGATCAATAATGACATGGGATAAGTCATTATCTCCGTGGCAACAGAATTGTGATGTTAGAGGAATATTGCGCATGTTGCTGCTGCGACTCTTACAGGCATGCCTCGGCTTCCTCACACAGGTGCTCTCTCTGCAATCCTGGTATGCCCAGAGTACTAACAACTAAGGGCACCTCTTAGACTACAGAGTCTGAAACGACAACTATGGTTATGTTATTCTAGAAGGAGCATATCATAAGGGTTTATTTCACTTCAGTTTAATGTCCTTATTTTACTTATAAAGAACCATGTTCTTATAGAAATAGAATAAAATTAAGGAAGGCAAGTAATGCAAAGTTCTTTTTACAGCCCAACATTATTTTGAAAAAAGACATTTAGGTGCTTTTAAGAATAGAAAAAAATTCTTCCTTTTCACTCAATTTTCATTTCATTCTGCTCTGACTCCCCAGGATTTTAAACTGGCAGGAGCATTTCTGTTAGATGAAAATTACAAACTAGGCCACTTGTGCTTAACACTTGTTAAGCATCTGTCTTCGTATATCACAACAGTTCAACAAATAGAAAGGCATATTCTTCCCTTGCAGAATATACTGAAGTTTTCTCTGGCATGAACTGGATACTGGATTAGTTTCTTCGTATTGCGCAATTTTGCACCATATTAATTACAACATATAAACCACAGAAAACAGTAATTTCTTTGTGGCTTGATCACCGTGACTATGCCTGACTTCCGATGTTCTGTTGAAAACAAATCACACTAATGCACAAAATGCACAATGCTCATCAATAGTACGTGAACTTTACCTTTAGATTCATAACAGAAGGATTTCTTTGTCATCAGATATACTTTCAAATACTACAGCAACACTTTTTTATTCAGAAACTATTCACATGGGATGACAAACTGAAAGTTTGCCACAATTTCCCATGGAATATGTTCTAATTAAATTCAAATAAAGAACAACAACAAAAGTCATGCCTGAAAGTGGTTTCACAGAAAACGAAACCCAAGTTGTCACTCAAGCATCACCTGGATTCCACAAAAATCACAAACTAGAGAACAGCCTTCTGAACGCTGAAAACAAACTAGCTTCATTTGTAAAGCTCTCACGTGAGCAGAGCTGGGTGGAAAAAAGATTTTCCTTACAAATGCAAGTAATACAAATGGCCATTAAATATACCAAAAGGCCAGGTCCTTGAGCTGCAATGTGGATTAATACTCAGAAATACACTTTTGTTATTTGCAAGACTGTGGTTTAGCACAGAGGAAAATCTTTCAATATTTTCTTCTACTTACAGGATGGACCTGGCTGGTGCAGGAGACTCCATGCTCTGCTCCAAATTCTTGGAAAGAATACGACATCTGCTCAGGAGCATAAAGTTAGGTGGACACGTTCCAAATTCAGCACTTCTCCGGCTGATGCTGGGCAGTTCTGTGCCATCTGCTAGCATGAACTGAACCAATCCCTCTGCACATACAGCCAGCTAGATCGGTCTTGTTCTCATCTCTCCCTCTTAACATTAAAAAACACGTTAATCACAAAAATCACATTAAAACCCAACCAAGCCCGAGCAAGAGAAGACAGCCAAGAAAGTCACTAAGCACACCCACCCGCACTTTGTCAGCTACCCACCTAAAAACTCCACTGCCTCCGGTAACAAAAGATGCCGACTCAGCGGCACTGCGCTTTTAAGGACATGCTTCCACCGCTACAACTCGCAGATCTGAACGCGCTTCACCACCAAGGAGCATCACTCAGCACAGGCAGCCAATACCTCAGAGTAGCCCGTCCCTTTGTAATCCTCTTTTACCCAGCTTCCGTTCAGCCGCTCAACAGTGCTTTGACTCCCGCTAACATCCTCACCCAGGGAGCACCCCTACCGCCCACACCGCCAAAGGGCCGGTGGGATAAAGCTCCAAACCCCACCGGAGGAGCAGGCGGCAGCAGCACATCCTCCGACTCCAAAACAGAACCCCACCACTCCACCTTCACGGCTCCATGGAGCCCCCAGGCTCTGCCCACACGCCAGTGCCGAAAGCAGCGGTGAAGCACGGCTACGACCGCCCGGCAAGCGCCCCTGCTCTCCCTTCCCCACTGCATGGCTCAGGCTGCGCTCCGGCCACCCCATGAAGCGGGCAGAGGAACCAAAGGGGAACTGGACAGCTACGTAGAAAGCACGGGAATGCAACACGTCCATCCCGCCAGGAGGCTAAACCCCGCCACCACGAGCTCAGCCTCTATCCGGAAGCGGAAAGAGCTACACACTCACCACAAATCCCCGGAGCTTCCCGAGCAATGTACCGCGCCGGGTAAGCCTGACCAATCACGTCCGCGAGAGGCGGGGATTAAGCAGATCACGTTAGATTGACAGGTCCTCCTCCCAGTGGAACGGCAGCAGCGGGGTTGCCTCCACAAATAGAAAAGCAAGGTAGCCGCAGGGTTGCTGGGTGGGACGAGGCTCACTGTGTCTTCACGCAACTGGCTGTAAGTGTTGATTGGCAGGTGACTAAGCCTATGTGTAGGAGGCGCTCCCGCTCGCGACTTTTTCTGCTCTCTGCCAATAGGCGGTGACGCTGATTTGCGGTCGGCCGTGGGAGCGGGTGGGAGGCTGCGCAGCATGAGGGGGGTGATGCGTGCGGCTTGGCGGCTGGGGGCCGCCGCCGTGCGGGGCAGGGCTGGGCGCCCGCTGAGCCAGGCAGCCGGGGAGGGTGGCGGCGGTGCCGCCGCCGAGGGGAGCGGCGGCGGCTCAGGGTCGCGGGAGGCGATAGACCGGCTGGTGCGGGAGCACCCGGTGGTGGTGTTCATGAAGGGCAGCCCGGAGCAGCCGCTCTGCGGCTTCAGCAACGCTGTCGTGCAGATCCTGCGCCTGCACGGCGTGGAGGACTACCGCGCCCACGACGTCCTACAGGACCCCGACCTCCGCCAAGGTCAGCGGTGGGCCGGGGATGGGGCCGGGAGCAGCGGCTGCAGGGGGTCACCTTTGGGTGCTCTCTCCCCCGCTGCCGGGGCTGACACATAACCCGAGCCAGTCCCTTGTTTTTCTCTGCGTAAGGCCGCTGTTAACGGGGCAGAGCCAGAGCCACGGAGTGTTGGTCTACTCTCGGCCAGCCCCTCGGGAGGCCCCGGCCTGTGCAGCCTTGCCGGGGTTACCTCGAGAGCTTTGGCCTTCCCGTAGGCTGGTCGGATGCCCTGCGGAGCTCTGTGTGGCAGCCTCTGCTTGCTTCTCACGGGCATAGCTTGGTTTTGCTCACTTTCTTGTTTGATGTTTTGTCTTTTCCTTAGTTGTTGTGTTTGGTTGCTTTTGTAACCCCTGATGGGCTACGTGCCAGGGTAGGTTTGTGGAGTTTGAAGCATATCATACAGATGTACTACTGAGGTTGCTTTCTCTGGATGTCCCGTTTCGTTTGTGTTACCCTTACTGGATCCAAGAGCGTCTTGGTTATCAGCCCAATGCAGTTACGTTTAGGGGCGTGATCAGGCTTTTCATGCCATGCTGCCTTGCCTTGTTAACAGATACAGAGCTGCATTAAAAGACCCCTAAAATAGTTACGGATTTCATCTTCCCTTGCAACAGTGTGGTGCAATTTCATTAATTGCTTGGACTGTACCTCTTGATTCCCTGCTGGCACAGACTGTGGGATTCCTTTGATAAAGTACAAAATTATGCTAATCACTTGCACATTTTCCCCATTACTGCTCAAGTGGTAGAAGCTATTTCATGTACATTTTTTGTCAGTTGTAGAAAGCTAATACTCTGCTTTTGTAATGCCTTTCCTCTTTTCCCTCTTCTGTGTGCATAGCTGACTGTTGAGGTTTTGTGTGGTTATTTGAGAAAGTTTTAAAACCCAAACAAACCGAAATGGCTACATAGTAGCTAGTCTTGCAGGTGCATGGCGTTAACAGTGTCCAGAACATACAAAATAGTGCTTTAAAGCCACATGCTGGAATGTATCTGGTGACTTCCTTCTCCGGTGTTTTTGGTATCATTTGACTAATTGAGTTTTTCAGTAGCTTTTAGCTGAAAGGCTGATTTTTCCAATCCGTGCAATTCAAAGGTGTAATAGGTGGTATGGTATAAAAGCTTAAGTATTGGAATTTGGGTATAATGATGTTTTTTGTAAATGTTGTTTTTGTTCAAGTAAATCTACTACCTTTGGCAGTTGAGCAAGTCATGGTAGTTTTTTAAGCTTTATTTACCTATCCGAATTTATTAATTGTACGGTTTACTACAATAAACTTATAAACCAGCTTTGACACTTGTCTGATTGCACTGAGAGACAGCTTGATTTATAAATCGCATTGCTGGGTGCATGACTTGATATAGTTTGTTGTATTGTGAGGCGAGTGACAGAGCCAGTACCAGGGTTGGAGTGCTGAAGAGTTGGGGAACTCCTTTCAAGGCCAGGAGGCTGTCTTACTGATTCAACTGTGTTACCCACTGCACCCTAATAGGCCAGTATGTGCCTGCTTCTGTTGGATGGCGATCTCTGACAGAGGAGGGGGCAGGGCTACTGGAAGCTGAAGCTCTGTAAATTGCCAAGTGTGACTAGCAGTGACTGGCTGCAGACTCTTAGTCTCCTCCAGGATCTGGCCTCAGGTTCTGAAAAGTTAGATATGCAGAGTGAGACACTTTCCTAAACCCTCTCTGTAAACATAGTCTGCATTGCATGCATGTGGGGTTAATGAGGGGATGCTGAACCTTTAGCTGTAAAAATACCAAATACATCAATTAAAGATTGATCTATAAGGAGATTACTGTATGTGAGTTGGTCACCGGCTTTGTATTAGATCATAGAATCAAATAGGTTGGAAATGACCTTTAAGATCATCAAGTCCAACCTTTATCCCAGGAGTGCCAAGTCTACCACTAAACCATGTCACTGAGGGCCTGAATGTAACTTAAATGTGCTTAAATGAACTTAACTTACTATGTATATGTATGCTTATACATATATGTAGGAAGAGCAGTGTATCGGAGAGATGGTGATTCAGGCAGGTCTGAAGTGCTGGTTGGTTTCTTTCTTGTGTCTATTGAAACACCTTGTTTTCAGGTTGTTACAGTTCAATTGCTGAAACTTGCCCTGTGTTAAATATGTTAAATTGTGGTTAGGAACTCTTTTTTCCTTTTTTTTCCCTAGGTTACTATTTTAGTGGTTTTTTTAAACACACTAAGGGGGATTGGCCAATTCCCCTTTGACTAAGGGGAATTATTAGCTCTATTTCATATTTTATATATTTAAAATAATAATCCAATCACATGTTGATGCACTTGTGCATGTATATATATTTATATAACACTTTCAAGTGTTTTGAGTTCCAATAAAGTAAGCATAATTTGCTTATATGGTTATTTTTTAATTCATATATCTTGGGGTTTACTTTTAGACTCTTCAGAGGTTAAAATGTTTTCTAAGGGGAAAGTAAATTCCTTTGTGTTTTCTGCTGTACAGGTCTAATATTTGCTGTTAGTACTTTGACAGCCTGTACTAAAGCTTGTACTTGCTTCTTTAGAGGGCTGACTTCCAAGGTGAATGGGCTCTGATGATCTGCAAAGGCACTTTTGTTGTCTGCAGGCTTAAATTTGCTATATGGGCTTCTGTGCTTTTGGTAGAAAAATTCCAGGTATTGCGTACTGAAAATGTATAAAGATGTTAATTCAAAACTTGGTATCTTTAGCAAGTACTGGTGGGCTTGGTGTGAGGGCATGCAGATGTAGAATTTGGCTATTTCCTCTGCTATAGAAATAATGACTTTGTGTGAAGCGTCATTTAAGAAGTGGCAAGTTAGATATAATGCTTCTTCTGTATAATTTTTTGTGATGCCTAAGTGCAAGTCAGGATTTGGTTTATACTTGCTAATCAGTTAGTATTTTTGGATGGTCTTGCATTTGTCTTCTGAGAAGTATAAACTTTACTTGTGTACTTCATAACTGTGCGTCGAGCTCAGTTTTTAATGGGTACTTACAAAGAGACTTTCAGCCTTTGTGCCCCTCCCATGGGCTGTAAGGTCTGGCAGTGAAAGATAAAGCAATTTGAAATTCGTAAGGCCACCAGAGGGGTGAATGTGTCTTGCAATTGAAATTGCAGTAGTAAATATAACTGTATTAATTCAGTAAGCACATAAAGTATTTTGAAGTCTCTTTGGGAAATATAAAGGATAACTGAATGTAAACAGTTCCCAATATTTTCCAATATCTCTCATTCAATTTATTGGAAAATTGTATTTGCTTGTTTCCTGGGAGAGAAAAGAGGAACTACATTTTACCAGCTCCTGTTTGAAGTCAGTGTAGGAGCTGGCTATATCTTTCAGCCACATCTTTAAGTTGGAGTGAGGACCAACCTAACTGTAATGTAGTTTTTCTGATAGTGCTCCTGTTCCATAGATAAATTTTTGCCTCAGCTGGAAAGAAATGAAAATATCAGTAGTATTTTGAGGTGGAAGCAATGTATTCTGTTTAAAATGCTGTACTGTTTGAAGAGGGTAGAAAACTTTTAATACTCTTTTTCTTTTCTTTTTTTTTCCTCTTATGCAGGAATAAAAAACTATTCCAACTGGCCTACCATCCCACAAGTATACCTCAATGGTGAATTTGTTGGTGGCTGCGACATACTCCTCCAGATGCATCAGAATGGAGATCTCGTAGAAGAGCTGAAGAAGCTAGGAATCCGTTCAGCACTTCTGGATGCAGAAAAAGACCAAGACAAAAAGTAAAATGAGCGGGGGGGGGGGGGGAAGGGGGAAGATGCTATGAGAGGAATAAAGCAAATCTTCGATAAGAAGTTGTTACCAGTAAAGCCTTACGTACTTCAGCTCGAAGAAGGCATTTGTTGGAACTGACACTAAAATTTTTCTGTGAATGTCTGTTCATGGTAGATGTAGTGGTCTCAGTATTTTGATTTATGAATATTGTGAAAATTTGAGTATAACCATTGCACTGTAAAGCTTACATTTGTGGAAATTTGTGTTTGGGAAAAGTTCACTTCTGAAACCATTTTCTTCTTGTATTGAGGGGAGTAAACCAAAAGAACTTGAATTTTAAGGATTTTGAGTGTGTGTTTCTCTGTTCTTTGATACACAAACCTACGCAAACAGTGTTTGCATTGCCGTGCTCCTTTTGAAAAAGTGTTAAGTAATAATGCATTCGTTTTGCTGTAAGCCCCTTGTGGTAAGACTTCCTGAAAGTCTGTAAAACTTCTGTAATCACACATGCTATAGGAGAAAAATAGTCTTTAAACAGTATAGGAGAGAAAAATTATATGAGAGTAAATGAAATACGCTTTCATTCCAAAGGGTAAAAATAAAGGCTTATACAGATTACATGTATAATGGTCATTATTACTTTGTAATTGATAGCTTTTAAAGGGTTGTTAAGAATTGTGCCTCAGATTTTATAAAACCTTTTCTACCTCTTGCAAAGTAGCTTTCCCCCTGCTTATATACTTTGTATAAGTTCTGTACCAGTGCTAAAATGTGGGAATTATTTAAGGCTTCAGTATTCTATCTTGAAATTGTACGGGAAAATACTGCAGTTACTGCTGTAATCTTGTATTACTTGCTAGTTACTCGTTATCTTTTTATATTTGTTGTATTTCCAAATTACTTTCTCCTGACTGCTGTGCTCTGAAGAATATGGTCTTCAGACATGGGATTAACAGATGAAACGTTTCATGTAGATGAGTGCAGCAGAGAGGCTACTGAATAGATAAATACTTCTTTGTGGAAAGTCCCTGAAGTCTTCAATGCCTAACTAACCACATGTCTCTAAGTGAAAACATAATATTGACCAGTGTAACTTCAGCTGTACAGCAATAATGCTCAGGTTAAAAACTAACCAAGCTGTTTCTGCTTTTATTAATATAAACTAGTTTGCATGTCAATTAGGAAAATGATTGGAAATAAACTGTATTTATATTGATTGTCTGCAGTAGTTCCTTGTCATTTTAAATTACTAATGAAACTGATACTACTTTTGTTTTGAAACTTAAAATGTTTTCCACTGCACAGGTTAGTTTTAGAGAAAGAAAAAATGATTAAATGGTTAGTGAAAGTCGGGGTTGGAACTTGTAGATGAGAGATTTGATGCAGATTCTGGTTCTAAATGCCTCCTGTCCGTTTGAGCAAGTGGTCCAGTGGAGCAACTATACTGATATATTTGTTGCAGAATTTGCCAAACTGGTTATGGTAAGCTTATTGTACAGTTACAATGCAATCAGTATCACCAGTATTAAATACAGCCTGTACATTTTCTGTGTATCCACTTGTTTGTGACAGCTGCCCAATACCAGTGGACGTGACTGAGTGACTACTGAGTATGAGTAAGTTACACTCTGAGGCAGTCACTTGTGGCTGTTGAGCATGGAGATACAAGTGCAAGATTTTCTTTTTTTCAGTTCATACACCACAGCCCCATTCATGAGATGTGGAGCTTTATGTATAGATTATGGTTAGTTCTGAGCATTTCAGCATTACATCTCTTTGAATTCAAATTAAATAAGTTGTCTTATGGCTAATCTTCATGAGTATTTTTTGCTATTCTGAAAGTAAAATGTTTTGAAAATAAGTGAATTTCAAAAGTCTTTAGTCATTCATGTAAAAAAGATGTACTGTAATGGATATACACAATAAATGAAGAGTAAAAACAAAGAAAATCTGCTTCAATGGTTAACTCTTAGTCTGGCTACTAAATAAATCTAAAAAAGCAAACCCACAAATCTGCTGTTTCATAGAGCTCTATTCTTTATTCTTTGAAAGTTGAATATTTTTCAGTACTGTCTGCTAGT
This sequence comes from Neopsephotus bourkii, assembly GCF_033783945.1. Lineage (NCBI taxonomy): Eukaryota > Metazoa > Chordata > Aves > Psittaciformes > Psittacidae > Neopsephotus > Neopsephotus bourkii. The sequence goes on from NW_026900878.1 coordinate 571,869, forward strand.
TTAACATAAAGGTAGCTTTGGCATTGTCAAGTCTTTCCTCTCAGCAGCATTTTTTTTTTCTCCCAGTATGAATTCCTTCCTTATACAGAAACTATGACAGTTTTTCTACTTTCCCTACTTCCTTCACTCCCTTTAGATTTTTGAATTGGTTAACATTTGGCATAATGTATGTAGTATGTCAGATTATAAAACTTCAGATGCTTGCTAAGTGGCTTATTTGGAGAGTTCACAGGAAGTGTTTTCCCCAAGATTGGGGAAAGGTTAGGTTGATCCATTTTAGGAAATGGACAGTATCCTGCTCACCAACTTTTGCTGTCCTTCCAACTAGAGGCAAAAAGGGTGCTTCCAATCCAAAAGGAATGCTGCTGCAAATAAACTGACTTTTTTTTGTGTGTGTGGAAAAAAAAATAATCATGCCTCTTGTTTATGAGAGATTTGCACCTGTTTTGATGTGCTCCTTGGCAATGAGAGAAGGCAGCTGGTAGTACTGGAGTCTGGGGTAACAAATCAATGGGTGTGCTGAGCTAATACTGGGGGGCTGGTGTTAGCTGGGAAGATCCATGGGGCCTCCTTGGCTGGGAGGATGTGAAGGGCTCTGTGGAGGAAAGGATGACTTTTTTTTTTCTCCCTAAGAGGAGTAGCTTGTCACAGGAGGAGAGGGGAAAGATGTGGGGGAAAGCCACTGACACTGCTGTTTGTTCTTCCCTGGATACTCTGCAATAAGGTGGAGATGGAAGAGGAGCACAGCTTAGGAAGGCTGGCTGAAGTTACAGGCAAGGACAGCTAGCTGAGGGCAAATATGGGGAGCTGCCCTTGCTGTCTTTGGTAAAGAAAGAAGCAAAGCTACCTGCTCTTGAGTTTGATCTGCTGAGCTAAGAATATGGCAGGTGTCGGGGCTGTGCACATTGCCTCCTGCAGGGCTTCTACAGATCAAGGTTGTATGGAGCTGCCAGCTCCAAAATACCTCAAAGTTCGATTCCCACAGTTTGTGCTGTGTGTAGCACTGGGCAGGCATTCTGGCTTGGCTGCTCTTTTGATGAGAGACTTGTGGACTCGTTTCAGTCATGTTGCACTGCTGAGGGCTTACAATCAGGTGAGTGCATGTAAACTGTTATCAACGTTTGGTTTTATATTATTATAGGATTGTATTATGAATTTTTGCCAAACTGGAAAACGTTATTTTCATTTTATTCTGAGGATGCCCTTGGTGGTGCTTTTCCTAATGGTAAAAGGCTGAGCTGAGTGGACCAACCTATTCACCAGATTATAAATTAAGCTAATCCTTTGCATCTTCTAACACTCCTCACCTGTTGCATATAAAGCAAGGTAGTTTGATTTAAGCAAATGAGACTGTTCCTATTCTAGAACTGATCTGCTGCCCTAAGCCTTTGAAGAGGAGGTAGGCTTTTCTTGGACTGGTTCTGGTGGGCAGAAGGAAACAGGTTACAAACACTTGTTACTGTGCCTTTAGTTTTGATTTGGGAGAATTCAAATCAGTTAAACCAAAAGTTCGTTTCTCTGAGAAAAAGCACTGTTAACAGCTCAGGGCATCTTAATGGCTTCCATGGTAAATGTGTTTCTCAGCCAGATGACTTTTTCCTTGCCTTAATTTTGTTAGCAAATGTGTGGATGTGGTCAATATTCTCCATTGCTTATCTACTGGGGGGGGGGGGAGTTTATACTGTTTCAATACCCTGAAATGCCTTTATTTGGGTGTGACAACACGGAGACTTACTTTCGCGTTCTCAGTTCTGTGAGTCTCTTTAAAAAGTGGGCTAGGAATCTTTGGCAGGATTTTTCCAACAGCCTGTCAATGCTAACAAAGCAATCAAGTGTAGGAACATGAAATCGAAGAATCATATCAAGGAAAATCTCTCCTGAACTGGCACCAAGAATCCCATTATGGCCCTGTCAGTGCCTGCATCTAAGAAGGGTGATATTAAAAAGCAGTGCTGGAAGCCTGAACAATGAATTCCTGTCTAATGTGGTTTGCATGTCCCTTCTGCAGAAACCAGATCTTACATGGGTTTTTTCAGCATCTGCATTACAGGATTGTGTGAGGAAAAAAACACGAGTTACAAGATACGCATTGGCTGTTAAAGAGCCCCCGTGAACGAAGGTGGAAAGATAATAAGGAAAGGTAAAGAGAGTTGGAAGGTTTGGATTGTTGTTGGTTGTGCAGGACTGTGGGTTGAGCCTGCCTTTTGGCTGAAAGGGCTGGGATGAAAACACTGCTCTGGAAGAGGCCGTTGTTCATTATTCGGCTTAGACATTTTTGTTGTGATGCTGCTTGTTTCACTGAATAGTTCTGTCTTAGAATACTGCTGTCTGCTACTTGGCCTGATTGTGGCTATAGAAACTCCTGAGTGGTTTAAGTACTTGAGGCCCATCCTGACTCCCTGCTTCTTAGGAAAAACAGGTTTTAGTTACACAGAAAGTAGGACTGAAGTAGCTAAGTGGAGTCAGGTTTTATTTTTAAGTAATGAGTTGGGTGGTTGGTGGATTTTGTTTGTTTGGTTTTGTTTTGTTGCTTGGAGTTTTTGCTTTTGTGTTTTGGGGGGCATTTGGTGGTGGGGTTTTTTGTTCATTTTAACTGAGTAAAACTAAAGTAAAAACATGAACTATGCAACTGTTGGCACAGGTTTTGTGCTGTTTCACGAATACAGGAAAACCAGAGTAAATTCCAGGTCAGGTGTGGCTGCTCTTTTGTTTGTTTGTTTTATTTTATTTACTAAATGGTTCTTCCTGAGAAGCTTCTCTGGGCTTTCTACAGTTGGAATCTTATATATCCTGATTGGTTTAGGAGTGAGGGAAGAGCTTCAGAGTTTATCATCCAGCTTCTTGCACGTCTTCCCTGGAAGTAAGGCAGTAGGCTAGAGCAAAGTCAGTTTTTGTTAGAAAGACCATCGTACTGTGTCCAATTTAGGGTTGTCATGGAGTGACTGAGAGGAATGTACAGTGCTGTATGTAATCAGCAAGCATTCATATCTTCCCAGTTTCGAAGATCACTTCTTAATTAGACACCAGAAATGCTTACAGGACAGCAAGCTGCTGCCTTGTGCTTCCCTTCTCAAGAAGAAACAAAACCTTTTAAGCGTGGCTGTTCTTCTCAGAGGAGTTTAATGTTTGAAGACCTTTTGAATCAGAGTAAAGAAACAAACCAGACTTCTTAAAGATGGAGGAGTCAGTAGAAACTTTTCTTCAGCTGTTGAAATGCAGGCTGTAATTTCCAAATTACCTTGTTTACCTTAAATATGTGCGGGTGGTAACGGTTTGTAAGGACCTAAAGAGAATCCAAGGACCAAGTTTAAGATTAATTTTGAAACAGCTTTGCCAGTTAGTGAAGTTAATTCTAACAAACAATAGAGGTATAATGATTTTCCCTTTTTAATTTTTGCAGCTGTTCTACATAGAAAGCCCTGTGACTGCCTCTGCATGTACACTGAGATGCTGACATGTGTGTTCATGTTTTTGTAGCTATATGTTGTCCCTTCTAATGTAAAGCTTGTGCAGAGGGCTTGCTCAGTATCTTTTAAAATGGAGCTACTGTAAAGTTTATCAGCAAAAGCTCCTGTAGGATCTTCTGTAAATTTTTACTTGGCATATTCTTCTAAGCCTGAAGGATTCTATGTACAGCTTAGCCTCAAAACAGCAAAGTAGAACACTTGAATCTTCATTTTGCAGACTTGCAGAAACTGAAATAGAGAGGTTTGCTACTTGTACTGTAGCAGCTATAGAGATACAGCTTGCTCTTGGGATCATCTTTGTGATGCTCCATGAGAGACAAGCAATAGTATGTGAAAGGAAACGGGTGCAAGAAGACTGATGCTGCCTGGAAGGAAAGCAAATAAAAGAAAACATAATTAAAATTTCAGGTGGCTCCGGAGGAAGGTTGCAGAGGGTCGGTCCCTTTGGGGAGATGCTCTCGGGGGGTGCGAGCAGCCAGCTCGGCATGTGGCCGAGGCCACCCAGGAGATGGTGCTGTTGAACCGGGGAAACGGCATAGCCCTGACCCAGAAGCATCTTTCAATGCGGTCCTCCCTGTTTTCCATCTGTGTTGCATGTTATGCATTGGGGTCCTCGTTTCGTTTTGGGAGAAGGTGTCAGTATTGAACCCGGCGCGTATCCCGGTCTGGTACGTAATGCTGCTCCCAGACAGCCAGTCCTACGCCCTCAATGGAGATGACGCTAGTGCCTGAAGGCGATATTTTTCCCGCGGACTGCGTGGCTGGTGGGATGGTAACGCCGAGGAGGGGAGCAGCTTCACAGCTCACAGCCCTCACCCGAGCAACCGCCTGAGGAGCACCGCGCCAAAGCCAGGCGTTAGCCCGGTGCCTGCTGCACCGCTGCGAAGGGTGGGAGCAGCGCACCCACCCGCTGCGGGGGTTCCTCAGGGACCCACCGCCTGCCAGCTTCCCTCCGCCATCCTCTGCAGTGGCCTGTTCCCACGTACACGTGTCTGAGAAAGGTAAGCGCAAGGGTGGCTCTGTTGCTCCACGTGAGGACTCGAGCTGGGCCGAGCATGGGGTGCAATGCTGTTTTGCCTCTGGTGTACAGCGGGGGCAGGTGTGCAGAGCACAGGTGCCATAAGCACATGGTGGGGTGTGCGGCTCTGGGGCCCCTTGCCCTGTGTCCCAGGCCACAAGGCACCCACCTCCCTCCTGTGCGCGTGGGCCACAGCAAGCATATGGGGCTGCATATGGAAAAAATTGATGTGGCAAAGGGGAATTTGGGGTTCTTTCAGTCTGGGGTGGCCCAGCAAAGCATGTGATGATGTTTTCTGTTGGCTTACTGTTCTACTAGCATGCTCTGATTGCGTTCAGAGGCTTCAAATCTGCCCAGAACAGGAGGAGCTGGAACAGGTCAGCAGATGCCCCAGAGACGGCTGTAGCAGCATAAAGTCACCAGACCAGGGATTTGCAGAACACTTAGTGGAAGTTCAGGAAAGGCCTTTTCTCCATTTGCATCAGGGCTTATGTCTCTTTTGGCATGCATAAACAGACAGTGACTGAGGTTTTATATGTGATATAAATTACCAGCTCTAGTTCCCCAAGTCTTCTATCCGAGCTGTTTTCTCTCTGAACAGGTATTACCAAAATTAGGTCTTTATACATTCAGGCACAAGGTAGAAACAGAGCCTACTGCAAGTATTTGGGTGGCTTACAAGGCCTTGTGAAGTGCAGCCGTGGTTCTGCTATGAAGCCATTTTGAATTAGTTGCACCTAGCTCTGTGGTTGAAGTGAGCAAAGTGGTTGGTGAGGACAGGGCCAAACCATATGTGATGTGGACCCCCCAGGGGGGTCAGTGGTGTAAGGATTTGAGGATTATGTCCGTTGTGCTGCATTTCATTGCATCTCTTCCTAAATCATTAACAGTGAATCTGTGGTCAGACGCAGGCTGACTTTTTGGGTGGATTTTTTTTGTTTTGGTTTGGTTTGGTTTGGTTTTTTTTTTTTTTTTTTTTGTGGATTCCCTCTCCCCTCCTCAAATACTTGCTAACAATCATAGAACACCAGGTTGGAAGGGACCTCAAGGATCATCTGGTCTAACCTTTCTTGGCAGAGCTCCTAGACAAGATGGCTCAGCACTCTGCCCAGGTGAACCTTGAAAGTGCCCAATGTTGAGGAATCCACCTCTTCCCTGGGGAGATTATTCTGATGAATGATTGTTCTCGTAGTGATTTTTTTTTTTTACGGCTGGTGTCCAACTGGAATCTCCCCATCAGTAACTTGTGCCCATCACCCCTCATCTTTTCCATGTGACTCCTTGTAAAAAGGGAGTCTCTGCCTGCCTTGTAGCCATCCTTTAAACACCAGAACATGATTATAAGGCTCCCCTGAGCCTTCTTGTGTCCACTCTGAATGAACTCAGCTCTCTCAACCTTTCCTTGTATGACAGGCTTCCCAGTCCTCTGACCACCTCTGTGGCCCTTCTCTGGACCCCCTCCAGCCTGTCCACATCTTTTTTGTATAGCAGGGACCACAACTAAACACAGTATTCCAAGTGTGGTAATTAGGTGTGTCAGCAGCAGGAAACCAGAAGAAAGTGCAGAAGAAGTTCCTAACAATTTAGGAAGAAGCATAACAGAAGTAAAGTAGCCTGAATCAAGCCTGTTCTGCGGAAGGACTGTCAAATTTTAGGGCTGGAGCAGAAGGTCACTCAAGCCCAGGCCCCAAGAGTGAGTGCTGTTTGGAGGAAATGTTTCAGGGCTCAGTCTGTGACTTTAACTCAATCATAAGGGTCCTGCACGTCTCTGTCTCAGAAAGATAAGCTCTTTCTGTGTATGGAAGGCAAGTCTCAGGAGGCCTCAGACAGTCTGTTTTAGGGAAATCTTGCACTGAAATTTTGGACAATATCAAGTGGTAAGGATCAGCACAATTACTCAAAGGTCTGAGATCTCTCTCCTCTGAGACCCCAAAACATCAAGATACAGTGTTGGGCTTCCCTTCACCTCAGAAGCTTTGCAGTTCTTTCTGAGCCAGGAACCCTGCCCCAACAAGTATGAGAGTATGTGCTGTTTTCTCTCCCAGTGCCTGCTGTCTTGCCTGGTGGCAGGGTTCTTCATTTGAGATGGGCAGTGTCAGCTTGACCTCCTTTGCATGCAGCCCTTCCATAGCCAGCAGCAAGTATTATCATCACTACCCTGTTGCAGAAAAGCAGCTTCCACCACCAGGTTGTTACTGATATGGATTACACACTCCAGGTTTGCCAGCTACTGCCTAGCTTCTGCTTTTGTCAGGTCCAAAACAGGGGGCATGTGATGTTTTTTTCCAGCCTTGTTCAGAGCCATAAGTATGCCTTTTTAATGTGCCTAAATCCTGATATCCTGATTTTTTGTTCTTAATGTTAAACAAATTGTAGGAAGAAATTAAAGACAAGATTGCATCTGAAGCTGATAGCAGATGTATTAATATAATATGGTCCAGTATTGTAGTGGGAAATAAAATACAGAAAATTGTTCTGAAGTTCAAATTTTGGACAACTGGGCATTAGTCACATTGAGAGGGTTAGTCAAGAAAGCTCTTGAGGAAAGAGTGCAGGAAAAAACAATCCTTAAGTATGCCATGAATTCTAGTTAAGAACAGTAATAGAGTCTGGAGGGTATGTATGTTGCTAGTAAAAATATTACTAGGGAAGCAAACAGGATACCAGTACAACAGAATGGCAGGCCTAGAGGGTTTTTTGAGTCAAATGGGAATCCTTCCAAGTTTGAAAATCTAACCTTAGCTTTCCAACACATTGGTTTATTAATTAGCATAAAGAGTAGATGAAAGGGAAATTAAAAGCAAATACAGTGGGGTGCAAACAGCTAATGGTGTAAAATAAGAATGTTTCGGGTTGGTCAGACAGAAGAATACAAATGATTAATTTGGTAGTTCAGAAACTGGATCACTGAAGGTTAAAGGCAGAAGTTAAAGAAGATAAAGGCATTGCTGAGAATCCAAATTATTTCTTTTCATCACTTTTCAGCATAAAGAATATCAGGGCAATACCTACTGGGACTTGCTCTTTTCTGGTAATCAAGATGTGTTGGAAGAAGAGCTGGTACAAATCGATAATTTAAAAAGCAGCAAATCATCAGGTCCAGATGGTACATTGAAAAGTTCTGAAGGAGCTTAGTACAAAATAACTGATCTGCAGCAAAAATATGCCTTCCCTAATTAAAACCAGCTATTTTATTGGAGAAGTGGAGGGTAGCAATTGTACCCAAAGTTAGTAACAGGATTAAGATAATTTGAGGATAAGCACACTCTTACGCAGGCATACATGTCTGCCTTATAAGTGGTTGAAAACATAAAGTAGGAAACAAGCAAACAAACCAACAACAAAAGGGAAGATGGTGTCATGATAGTTTCTAAAGACCAAGAAAAGTCATTAATCAGTTGTAACTCAAACTGGGCCAGTCTTGTCATGAACAAAGAAGCAACCACTTTACGTTAGATAAACCCCCAAGGACCTTTAGCCTATGTAGGATCAAAGAGAAGGGAGCTTGCTGCATATCTCTTGGCTGATGTGACTCTGTGTCCAAAAAGCCCTGTGTGTCCAAAAAGCCCTGACCAACCTTGACATCTCCATGCTGCATCAATCCCATGACTTATTTCTGCTCTGTGATGGTGTTATCCCACCTGTGTGATACCAGCCCCTGCTTCCAGCTGTCCTGGGAGGTGAGAAATCAAGAAAGGACATGAGTGATCTGTTTCCAGCCTCTGAGAGAGGTTGGACTCAGGTTGTTTCTGTGTGTCTGTTAGGCTTAAGAGTCTGTAGAGACGAATGTTGTTGAGAAAGCTGACAGACTGCTTTTAAATTTGAAGTCCTACAGAGGATGTAAAGGCTGTTCTGGGGAACTGCAGGAGGGCAGAAACTACCAGTTGAGGAGCATCACTAGTAACTGTGGTGGGGAGCAAGAGATATTAACCAAAAAGTAGAGACCCTCTAACCTGTTACGTAAAGCCAGGAGCTGGCTGGCTGAGTCCTCTTTGCCACTATCAGTGTCACTCACTAGAGTTATGCATTCTACTATTTAAATAAACATTATTTTGAATTAGATATGTAGCAGGAGGAGTTTGGTACCAGGGAAATAGAAAATGAGCATGGCAAAGAATGTAACTTCAGAAGAAGAAAGAAGAGGGAATATATTAATTGCCCTCCAATGCCAATGCAGGAATTAATTAGATACAGTTTCAATGTCAATATCGTTTAACAATGTCCCTGTGTGTTTACACTGAGTACTCTGGATGAGCTGAGAGGAAAATGTCATCAGAATCCATACCTTTACCCTTAACAGTTTTCTTTTTCTATTATAATTTTATGCAAATTGGGATTATTTGTGGCCTCTTCAGTGTGTTCTTTGTTTCCATGTGCTGCCTCAAAGGTATGCACCTGCTTCTGTGCTGCCAGTGAAGGCTGACAAATTGCCCATGATACCTGGAAAAAAAAATATGATTCTGTAGAACAGTTTTAAAACAAACGAAGACTTGTACAAATAATTCATGCCCAGACCTGTTCTGTATTACAAATTAGCAGTTTTCCTCAACTTCAGTCAGTGATTCTTTACTTTTATAGACAGACAACAGAACTACTACCTCCTTGTTTCCACTTCTTTACCCTTTGTTTTTCCCTCATAGTCCTTCTCCATTTCTTCTGATCTCTGTTTCCATGTATTCTTCCCTCATTCCCAGGATCTTCCCTTCCTTGCCTCCCTTTTCCAAGTCAGTGATAGTCCTCTGTATTTGCTCCTGCCTCCTCATAGGATTGTCAGCTCACAGCTGTACTGACTCTGGTGCCCAGCCAAAGTCAATTATACCAGAAAACTAATTAGAAGGCATAGGATGTTATGCCTCACTCCTGAGATCTGTGCATCTCAACATTTCTGTGTGCTCTGCTGGCTAGAAAATGCTGATTTAAAGTAACATTAAATGATAAAAACTAAAAAAATATATTTAAAGGCTTCTGTAATAGCCCTTCTGGTTTTCTCTCTGCTTGGCACAGTGCAATTATTTCCATATCAGTAAGCTCCAGTATATAGCACTTCTAGTGTTTCGTTAGGTACTTGGTAGGGAACAGCATCAGCCATAAGATGCCAGGAGAATCACTATATTTATGGGTGGTAAAGTGGACTGTACATTTTAGAAAGACTGTGTTTCACATTTTCCATTAAATTTTCTATGCAGTCACAGAAGGAAGGAAAAAACAGTGCAGAGGTGCCCAGGACACTTTTAAATTAGCTGATTTATTTCTAAGATGTGAAATCAGTTTAGCCATGGAAGCAATGGAACAGAGCAGCATGGCTGATTCACTCAGCTCCCCACTAGTCCCGAGGGTCACACTGGTCAGCTTTTTCAGTGCTCTTTTCTACTAGTCTCCTCTCTCTAATGCTGTGGCTCATGTTGTCATACAGTAATTCAGCTGCTTGACATGCCAATTTGATGATACACAGGCTTATAGGCTTTTCCAGAAGCAAGTTGTACAGTAGCACTGTATTGCTAACAGTTCAGGGTTAGTAGGTTTGGATTCTTCACACGCGTAACTGTCAAAGTTCAAGAGAGCTAAGACCCTACAAAATACTTGAACCACTTGTACGTCAATGTCATCATCAAATCATAGAATAAAAGAATGATTTGGGTTGTAAGGGACCTTAAAGATCATCTAGTTCGAAGCTCCACTAAGCCAGGTTGCTCAAAGCCCTGTCCAACCAGGCCTTGAATGCTTCCAGGGATGGGATATCTACAGCTTCTCTGGAAAACCTATTCCAGTGTCTCGCCACCCTCACAGTAAATAATTTCTTCCTAATGTCTAATTTAAATCTATCCTCTTTCAGTTTAAAGCCATTATACCTTGTCCTGTAGCTACATGCCCTTGTAAAAAGTCCCTCTCCAGAATTCTTCTCTCCAGGCTGAACAAGCTCAGCTCTCTCAGCTTGTCTTCACAGGAGAGGTGCTCCAGCCCTCTGAACATCTTCATGGCCTTCCTCTGGACTCGCTCCAACATGTCCATGTCCCTCTTATGTTGAAGGCCCCAGAGCTGTATGCAGCACTGCAGGTGTAGTCTTGTGGGAGTGGAGTAGACGCGGAGAATCCCCTCCTTCAACCTGCTGGCCATGCTCTTTGTGATGCAGCCCAGCATATGGCTGGGTTTCTGGCAGTTCTATGCCACTGCCAGGTCATAGTGACTTTGTTTCTTTAAAACTTTCTCTGTCTAAGTCTCAGGCCAACATAGGGTGATCTTGTTACTTTGACAGTAGCAGGATGGTGGACAGCTGACATCTCTTTCCGTACCCAAAAGTGCTTTGGTCTGGATAACACAATAAGATGTTGGTAATGGTTGCCTAGAGCAATTCTAAAAACCATTTTATTCCTCATCAAGACAATGAGATTTTTCCTTCTCAGTAGTAGGACTATGGAGCGCGAAATAGAGATAATAGGCACAGTCCTGTGGAAAAGCTTTGTGTTAATTATCAATAGCATCTCGTGAACTCTTCTAAGTTATCCAAGCTGTGAATGTTTGGCTGGGCTTCAGCTGGCAGAAAAATAGATATGTGTTTTTTTGATCATCCTGCCAGAATAAGGCAAAGTGTAACTATGCAGTTTGTGACTCTTTCTCTCTCATACACCCTCCTTCACACCCCTACCTGCTAAAGGTAGGGTCTTTGAGTTGATGGACAAGTTATTTTTCATTTTTACCTCAGAAAAACTCCAAACCGAAACAGAGTGGGAGTTGAAACTTCGTCTAGGAAACTTATGTCTAGGAGAAATTGTTATACAGCTTTCTATCTGGAGCAGCTAAAGATGAAAGAAAATTAAGGCTTTTCTTTTCCTTTTTTTTTTTTTTTTCAGAAGATGTGTATTATTTTGCCTGGTCAGTTATTGTGAGTTTATTTTCCAGAACTGTGAAGTGCATCTGGAACTTTAGGTGCCTGGTCACTTTGAAAATAATACCCAGGGTTTCCAAATCCAGGGAGAAGTCCATAGTGGTTTATGTAGAAATTCTGGCAGTGAAGGGGAAATAGAGGCTCCTTTTTTTTCAGAGGAACCTTCTTATTCAAGAACCTCAGGGATTTATAGGTACTGAAACCTTGATGTTTAAAGTCCTTTCCACTTTGAGGTAAGTTGAATTCATAGAATCATAAAATAGTTAGGGTTGGAAAGGACCTTAAGATCATCTAGTTCCGCCCCCTCTGCCATGGGCAGGGACACCTCACACTAAATCATGTCACCCAAGGCTCTGTCAAACCTGGCCTTGAACACTACCAGGGATGGAGCATTCAAATCTTCCCTGGGCAACCCATTCCAGTGCCTCACCACCCTTACAGTAAATAACTTCCTTATACCGAGTCTAAACTTCCCCTGTTTAAGTTTTAACCCATTACCCCTTGTCCTGTTACTGCAGTGCCTAATGAAGAGTCCCTCCCCAGCATCCCTATAGGCCCCCTTCAGATACTGGAAGGCTGCTATGAGGTCTCCACGCAGCCGTCTCTTCTCCAGGCTGAACAGCCCCAACTTTCTCAGCCTGTCTTCATACGGGAGGTGCTCCAGTCCCCTGATCATCCTCGTGGCCCTCCTCTGGACTTGTTCCAACAGTTCCATGTCCTTTTTATGTTGAGGACACCAGAACTGTACACAATACTCCAGGTGAGGTCTCACGAGAGCAGAGTAGAGGGGCAGGATCACCTCCTTCGACCTGCTGGTCGCGTTCTTTTTGATGCAGCGCAGGATACGTTTGGCTTTCTGGGCTGCAAGCGCACACTGAAGCTGGCTCATGTTCATTTTCTCATCGACCAGCACCCCCAAGTCCTTCTCCGCAGGGTTGCTCTGAATCTCTTCTCTGCTCAGCCTGTAGCTGTGCCTGGGATTGCTCCAACCCAGCTGTAAGATCTTGCACTTGGCATGGTTAAACTTTATGAGGTTACCATCAGCCCACCTCTCAAGCGTGTCAAGGTCCCTCTGGATGGCATTCCTTCCCTCCAGCGTATCAACCGAACCACACAGCTTGGTGTCATCAGCAAACTTGCTGAGGGCGCACTCAATCCTACTGTCCATGTCACTGACAAAGATGTTGAACAAGACTGGTCCCAACACCGATCCCTGAGGGACACCACTTGTTACTGGTCTTCAGCTGCACTTTGAGCCATTGACCACAACACTTTCCGTGCGGCCATCCAGCTAGTTCTTTATCCACTGAGTGGTCCACCTACCAAATTGATGAATTCCACCAGGAAGTGTAGGAAGTTCTGCCCAAAATGATACAGCATCAATTAGGACGCTGTGTGTGAGCCCCATCTGGAATAGTATTTGACACCTTATTTTCTTGTGGAGATTATAAAGAGTGCATGAGGGAGCTCTACATCATCTCCTACTACATAAAGAGTGCTGGGAGCTTTTATCCTGAGAGGATAACAGGAATTTATCAGTTTGAATTTTGTTAGATAGGGAAATCCTTTTTTCAATGTACCAGTAGTTGAGTTCATCTTTTTGTTCACTGTCTGCTTTGATTGGAATTTCAAAAGCTGAAGCCAATTTGATCACAGTAATTTTACCTTCTGGTTATTAGACTTCTGCCTCTTGTTGACCATGTGTCATGGTTTAAGCCCAGCCAGTAACTCAGGACCATGCAGCTGCTCACTCCTGGAGGGTTGGGGAGGAGAATAGAAAGAATGTAACTCCCATGGGGTGAGATAAGAACAGTCCCGTAACTAAGGTGTAACACAAACCACTACTGCTACCACCAATAATAATAATTATAAGGGAAATAACAAGGGAAGAGTGTACAACCACTCACCACCCACTGACTGATACCCAGCCTGACCCAAACAGCAATCTGGGCCTTTCAGGTAACTGCCCCCAGTTTATATACTGGGCATGATGTGCTGTGGTATAGAATATCCCTTTGGCTAGTTTGGGTCAGGTGTCCTGTCTCTGCATCCTCCCAGCTTCCTGTGCCCCTCCTCACTGTCAGAGCATGAGAGACTGAAAAGTCCTTGATCAGAGTAAACATTACTTAGCAACAGCTAAATACATGGGTGTTATCAGTGCTGTTCTCAGGCTAAAGCCAAAAACACAGCACTGCACCACCTACTAAGGAGAAACATAACTACCACAGCTGAACCCACGACACAGTGCTATGTTGCCATCTTGTTTTTCAGTCTGTATTTCTCCATTTAGATCTTCTGAAAATAATTTTACCCTATTCTGGCATTCAGAGCATTCCCAGTGAGTTCTTGAGACCAGTTTCTGCGGTCTTACTTAAGTTGGAGATCACATCCTGGAGGATGGAGGTATAAAACTGTAATTGGTTTCTTCAGAGTTTATTTTCTCCTCCTATTATTTGACCACAGATGAGTGATTCACTCACTTAACTTTAGATTGGCTCATGAGATTGAAGAGTCCATACTTGTACTCATATTTTAAGCATCTCCTACTATTCCTTTATAAACAGGCAGTTGAATGATAATAGATTTGAACTCAAAGTACTTATTTTCTTTACCAAACTGAAGTGTAGCTGAAAGCATGCCAAGTTTGGTGTAGCTGTTAAGAAAGTGATTTACTGTTTTACAAAACAGACTGCTGCTTTTGTTGATATGCCCCACTGGCGCTCAACAAATGTGTATTACTTTTCTTACCATGATGATACAAGCTGGTACAATTCTGATGAAATTCAAAGAGGCACTTGTGTTCTCTCCTGATTGTTATTAGGACAGAGCAAACAGTTCAGGAGGACACCCTGAACTCTTACATCAGTTTGTATGGGCCATGGTGATGATGCCAGAACAGGCATCCTGAGATTCTTTAGGCTTCACTGCTGACTCTGCTGCAGATGTTTCCTTCAGGGCTCAGGTTCTGTTTCCCATTACATCAACGAATTAACCTCTGTGTCCTTCTCAGGAAAATGGGCTATATATGGTGGGGGACAGAGACTAAAAAGCACTAAGCTGTGGTGCTGCTGGATCACAACTGGTGCGTAAAACCTGGCTAGGTTTTAACATGGCAGCTAGGCAAACATCATCTGCATGGAGGTATCTGCATGTGAAACAGCTGTCTGTGCTCTTATAGTCAGTGATGGTCAGTCAATACTGCTGGAGGGAACCCAGAGTGGTGTGCAAGCACCAGGGGCTTATTCCTATTGCTTAAATTTAGGTATCTGGTGTCATTTATGATGCCCTGGATGAAGTGGGACATTCAGAGAGCTGAAGATTTGACACAGAACTTTTGCTGTTCTGAACTGGCACTCAGTTTACACAATCAAACATACCTGTCTGTTTGAGGGTAGGCTTAATTGCAATCTGGCCACATCATTCACATGTAGACACATGGATGGAGGCATTTTCATCTCCACCTGCATCCAGCCCCTAAAGATACAGATCTGGCTCCTGAAGAAATTTAGAGTTAAATATCTGCATAAGCAGCTGCAGAGGGCAATGCATTCAACCTTTTTTTTAATACCAATTATAGGATGAGATGAACTGCCTTCTGAAAGTGCCTTTCACCAAACTGACTACAGAGAGACACTAATCATATTAACTGTTTAACTTTCAGGTTAAGAAAGTGAAAAGCTTCCCACCTTTTACTTCAGATGTAATCCTTTTAACTCCATTGACCCAGAAATAGATTTCTTCAGTTACCTGTAGGAAAGGTTGTGCAGGAGACCTGGTAATGATATTCTGAACCTCGGGAGCATCTTGAATGTGTCTGAACTTTGCAAAATGAAATTGATTTATAGTTAGAATTGAGCTAAGCATAAGCTAAAAGCTTACTGTTTTCCCTTTTCCAGATAAAATTTCACACCTTTGCAGCCCCCAAAATTTGTGAAAACAAGAACACTTTGTAGCTCTACTACCCCAAACAGTTTCAGCCTTCACCACCTGGGTGGTGGTTTATTATCTTCTCTCACTATTTTCCTCCTTTTTGAAAGATGAAAACACTACAGTTTCACTAAGGTTGGTCTGGGAAACATACAAACCATGATGGCTGCTGTGGGATTGATGGGGAAGTTTAGTGTGGGAGTAATGGCATTTTCAAATTAAGGCTGGCTGACCCAGATGCTCTTTATAGACATATCTCTTTTAGAAGCTTAAGTGAATTATATGGTCAAAGTTTTAAAAGGAGGTGGGAGGGGAAAAACTGGGGCAACTGAAAAAGTGCAGCAGTAATGAAAGTCTGAAAAGTGCCATAGGGACTGTTTAAATCCACAATTCACTGATCACCCTGGAGATGTGGGGAAGTCAAAATCATTGTAGAAAAGTAAACAGTAAATCTTAAATGGGTGTAGGTTGAGGTAACTCCAGTGGGATTAATTTTACTTACACCAGTGAGAAAACAACTTTCAGCAGTGTGGGCTGATGGCTCTGGTGGGAAGGTGATAGTGTCACCTTGATATATCATTAAACAATATTATTTTGTCTCCATAATTGTCCAGAATGTAACATTCTACAGTTGCTTTGATTAGTTCCAGTTGCTTTTAGTTCAGCTTTTTATCTGTATATAGATGGTAAGAATGACTGGAACTTTAAACAGAGTACACTCATTTATTCTCAATTTACATATACATATACATAGAGAAATGCATATTTACTTATCAAGTAGAGTGCATAGAGCTAATGGGATGAAAGAGCCAGAGAGATATTGGCAGCTAACAGTTTCCCCATAGTCACTGTTCTGTGCTTAGATCCATACAGAGAGGCACATGTATCTGTATGGGCTTCTAAGGAGACCAATCAACAATGTAACACTGACATTCTGCTGTCTGTATTCCTGTGGTGCCATGTTAATAAAGATCCTAAATGATCTTACAAGTTGTAATGAAAAGAGGGTCACAACCGTTATGATGCCAGGAACAGTGCCAGGCTGCTGAAATCCATTAGGGAATTTGCACAGGAGCTTTCTGGCAAAATAAAGAGCAGAGTTGAGATTCCTGGGTCTTGGCTCTACACCACAAAGACAAAGGTCTCTGTAGCAGTTACCTAGGCAGTCCAGGATTTCCTCTATATATACTGGCTGTTGCAGTCAAGAGTGCTGTCTGAAGCTGTTGTCAAGGTTTTCTCTTTGCAAATAAACTATAATGCCATAGAATCTTAGAATGATTTGAGTTGGAAGGGGCCTCAAAGATTATTTAGTTCTAACCCCCCTTGGTATGGGCAGGGACACCTTCCACTAGATCAGGTTGTTCAAAGCCCCATCCAACCTGGCCTTGATGGTCTGGAGATCTGCTAGGTTGATAGGGTATGATTGCAGCATGAGCCTGTAAGTGAACTTCTCTCATCTGGGACCACTGAGCTACCAAGCTCTTGTTCAGTTGAGGAAAACTCTCCTGTAGGATGCCACGTGCTGTTAGGAAGTACCCTGGCACCCAGTGGTCAGCCACATGTGGTGATGGGCCAGGCTGTGTTCCCTGGCTCTGACTTATCATGGCCTGGAGCTTGGAATAGAGCAGAGCTTATTGTTCTAGATAAATAGCTCCCTGTGCTCCTGAGGGGAACAGCTAGGAGCGAGTCCCATACTAGGGGAACTGATGAGTAGTTACAGAAGGAAGGCAGCATGGATACTTTCAACATCCTAAAGTAGGAGAAAACATAACCAGGTTGTGCAGCATAGCTGAAAATGTGATACTTCTAATGAATCTGTACCAATAATTTTATTTCTCCCCCTCCATATCTGTGCTTCCCTCATCTCAGGCCTCTATACATCTTTCTTTATTTGAACCAGTAATAAAATCTCTTACTTGAAAATTTCCATAGGTGGAATTAGATTAAAATAGGTAAAAAAAAAAAAAAAAAAGGGGGCGGGGGGCCCCCCCCGGGGGACTGGAACGTACACCTGTGCCTTCACATCCACTTTTGCTGCTTCTTATAATTCTTTGAGTTGATTTTTACCATCTTTTCACCCCCCCCCCCCCCCCCCCCCGGCGATGCTATCACAGATTTCATACATCAGCACAAAGCTTAAGCAACCTCATCAGTCAGTCATCCTACCTCAGGGCAGCAGGTGTCTTAGCAGGGATTATTTGCTGGAAGGAGAGATTTCACTGTGGTTAGGCTGGTCAGAAAAGCAGTTGATGTCGTCAGTGAAATTGGAGGAAAATCATGGTCCCATGCACAGTGGGTGTAGCTAGTGGCTAACTCTGTCACTAGAAAACATCACTTCTCTTTTGGAATAATAGATCTGGCAACTGAACCCACCCTCACTATTAGTTTGGATCATGACAGGAAAATGAACTCTCCCATATAGAAGACTCTGCTTGTCCTCCACTTATGTAAGTCAGAGCTTCAGCTTCTGGGCTCTCACTGAATGCATCCTTTTCTTTGTACTGTTCCAGCTCATTTGATAGAGTTTTGTGTGTCAGTTTTGGGTTAGGTTTTTTTATTATTATTTTTCTTTAAGGTTTTGGGTTTTTTTTAAGAACCAATGTCTTAATTGCACAAACGCTTGGTGGAGAGGAAGGCTCATATCAAAACATTTAAGCCTTAGGTTCAATTTGGTTGAATGCCTGAAATTTTGCTCTGAACTGGTGGCAGTATTTGAATTTATAAATACTAATATCCACCTGAGATACTGGTCCAAATCAAGAACAAGTCTTTTATTCTGTTCAGGTTCCTCATCTCTGCTTATCACCATAGCAAATTAGCACTTTTCAAGCAACAAGTGGCACTTACTCTTTCTTCCCAGCAGTTTTGGTGAGAACAGCCAAGGTCTGGCCATTCAGACCAAGGACTTAAAAACAAGGGTTTGATATTCTTGAGCACACTTTCAAAATTTAATATTATTTAATATTATTATCAATAATAATAATAAAATAAAAATAATAAATATTATTTTATAAATATAATAATAAAATAAAAATAAATAATATTAATAAAAATATTTAATGTTATTATTTAAAATTATTATAAATTATGCTCTTTTTGGGAATTTGTCCACTCTTGGCTGGCCCAAGTTAATCAAATATGGGGTGCAGGTTCAACATCGTTTCTATATCCCAAATCTGTGGAGTGACAGTGTCTATAACAAAGTGTTTAGCCAGGGATGAGCAACCAAATCAGATAAATTAGAGTCTGAAAACAGCTAAAGGCATGACAATAAGACAGGAATAATACTTTAGTTATTATGAAATTGTAGGATTTTAAATGTTCTTACACTGAAAAATTAGGAATGTATGTTTTCTTGCTGTCTGAGTAACAAAACATTGTAGGATTTAGAACCGACAATGAACAGATAAGGGAAACCTGGGTTTGGGACTGGATATGTAGATGATGGATTTGGGAATTTTCAGCTTATGTTAAGGCTGGAAATGTCACCAAGGCCTGGCATTTTGTGCTAGTTGGAGATTTCTGTTTCCAGGTTTCAGTTTTCAGATGTCAAGGAAGACAGAATGCTACCTTTCTGACTCCCATACAAACATAGTCTGAGCACAGAAGGGTATCCAGCCATATTTTAGTCTGAAGGAACTTTTCTGTCACCTGCAAGAGGTGAGCAGAATTAGGAGCTTCTTAAGCACCCATGTTTGAATCCTGTTCGTATTTAATACTTGTACTGAATCTCAGATAATTGGTTGAAGTGCTGAACTGCTGTCTCAACTTACTCACATGCACCTAATAATATTGATCACCCTACACTGACCTTGAAAGTTAATAACTGTTTTTCCCCTTAGTTTTCCTTGATGAATAGTGCTTTCTAAATGCCAACTTGTAATTTTGTCAAGCTGTCAGATCATGGGGTCTGATCCTGCAGACACTGAGATGCGAGCAACATTTGCTGAAATGGATGTTTCTTTGGGACTAATAGTACTATTTATGTCTAGGCTGAGGAAAAAAGTACTTTCTTTACAGGATTTGACCTGGTGGGAAGTCTACACAAATGTTTGAGGGTGTGGAAAATTGCTTGAAAGCTGGGTAGGATACACAAATAAAGATTTTGGGCTGTAAAAGCCAGGCCTTCTTTTCTCCATCAAAGAATAATGTAGTTCTTTTCTCCATCTAATAGTAAAGTAATTCTTCCTCTTTCCTCCTTTCCCCTCCCCCCACATCTTTCCAGAAGTAAACACCCTGGTTAAGACACAAAATAGATAATATTTGTCTCATCTTATTTGGAGGAACATTTAGAGGTCTTTTTGCTCTAGGTATTCTGAACATCTTTTTCCCAACTGGCCTTGAACCAACTGAAGACTCCAGTTATGGTTATCTTTTATTTATAGACTGGCCTGCTTAAGTGATCCTCCTCTTCTTGGGATTATCTTATAATGAATGACCAATACTGCTCTTGTTCTGTATGACATTTTTCTCTTAAGCATATGACTGGACAGCTGTGTATATCCCTCTACTAAAGTTTTCTGTTGAGACCCCTCCAAGTAAGGTGAGAGCTACCACAGGACTGAAAACTTAGAATTTAGCAAATAGAGTTATTTCAAAGTCTGTGGAACATTTTTATTCTCTCCTGCAGAGAAGACCAAACAAATCTGGAAAGTCTGAAGTAGGACTACCAACTCAGAGCTTTGCACCACTGAGAAAAGCTTTGCAGAGCTGTATTATCCAAGAGACACATACTTAGGGAGTTTTGGGGGAGAAACAGTCTTCTTCACAACAGTGTTCTCACATCAGCACTAATGCCAGTTGGCGGAGCAGTGTGTGGGAATGATGTGCAAACAGAGCTTGTTGTCCTGTAACAGCAACCACCCAGCACTTCTCTAGTACTGATTTGTCTCCCCCATAGGCATATATTACTGCCCTGTTTCCTTCGGACAACTGACGTCACCCAAAGACACCTCACATTTCTAAAAGCATCTTGACAAACTAATCAAACACTGCATCTTCCCTGCTTTTATATAGTTATACCCCCCCCCCCCCCCCATTGCATCCTCAGCTAAAGCAGATTGTTGCAAAATCCATTTTAAAAGCACAGCAGTTTTATGTTGAAAGATACCTAGTGGGCAGCAAAGCCAGAGGGAAATCTCATCTTTCAGTACAAATGAAACCTCTTCTTTTATTTCACTTCTGAAAAATCAAGCACAGAGTTGCATAAAGCCTTTTTCCCCCCCTTTCTACTTAAAGCAGCAATAATAATAAGATATATATCTAAGGCTGGGGTATAATCATACATGGGAGCAAATTTTTAACTTGATTAAAGCTTACTGTAGTGGACAAATACTCTGAAGTCCAGGTGTAAGTTGTGAAGAAACCGCTCGGTCATCCATAAGCCTATCTGAAAGCAAATGTATTTTTAGAGTCCTGCTGTGCAACATGGGATGCTCCTGAGTTATTTGTGCATAACTGTGGTTGATGTGGAGGATATATTTAATACAATATCAAGATTGTGCTACTGATTGCAATTCTGTTATTTTTCACATTTGATTCAAATTGTAATTGGCCAAACAGTACCTGGGATCCAATTAACTGCTAGCAATGGAAATCAAGGTTTCTGTGATATTTTATTGCATCCTTCAGCACATTTTGTAACCTGTTGAGAAGCAGTACTACAATTACACTTCTGAATTTCATCGCCAGCTGTTAATGCCTAGAGTAATAGGGATATCAGAAATCTCTAGATCATCTCTCTCACATCATATTTTTGGTAATTGAGGTTTGGAGCTTGGCCATCATGAAGTTATCATTATGCTTTAAAAAAAAAATAGATTAAAAGTACCCATGCACATGATTTCAGTTTTTACTAAATTTTTGAAGTTTTTAACTTTAATTATGTATATTGAGAGATGCAAGTAGAAGCAAGTCACTGCAACTTTGTGTGGATGCTGGCAGTAACTAGAGGGAAAACAAGACAAGCTTCTCCAAGTGCACTGGGAATACTAGTGCTTAATTGGGAAGCCATGCTGAGTGCCTTGAGCCATGTCCCCCAGAACATGTGCAGTGTAGCTGTACCATTTGAATTTGATGTTGTGTCCAGCCCAAGCTGTAAATACAGAAGTTAGGGATCCCAGGGGAACATCTCTGAGCACCAAAGCTCTTCTTCTGCTTCAACCTGCCAGGAGGGATGTGTGCTATTACTCACTTTCTGAAACTGCAAAATGTAGTTAATGAACTGACCTCAGTTGGCCCGATGTTTACATCTACTAATGGAAAATGTCATATGAGAGCTGTGGTGACTGTTATCAAGGGGCAAAATATTTGCATTGAAATAGGATATGATGTATACAAGAGATAAGAGGAGTGGTCTGTGTGGTGAGTTGTTTTGTGGAGAGCATGACTGAAATGAGAAGGATTTATGTGTTACCCTGTCAGTGGGTATGGCAAAGGCTATACCAGAGCACATACAATTTCCCTGCTAATTGCACGTCTTCTGATGTACAAACCCCTTTTCTTCTTTCATACACTTAGTGATTTTGCACATCTAGCATTATGATCCATTAAAATAGGGAGTTTTTGTTGCTAGAATATTCAGCTATTACTGAATATACAAAAGGCAGTAATTTCCTCAAATGCCTGCTATTTCTGAACATCCTGTATTTCTTCTGCAGAAAGGGAAGATTCCCTTTCTTCCTCCAACTTTACTACAGTTCTCTTTTTGCCTCAGGTAACAGTTAATAATGTGATTGCTGCATGCTTTTCCAATGCAGCTGTAAGTGGTGAGATGCTGGTTCAGAATGATGCACTGCTGAAACCAGCTGGCCTGCTGCTATTTAATGGCAATGTAAGACTGCGCTTTTTGTTTCTTTGTTTTCTTATTTATTTATTTCATTTTAAGATGCTTAATTCACATACTTCAGGCATTGGGCACTGACAAACCCAAAAACTTTTGGCCTCTGAGAGGGCTCAGCCTTTCCTCCCTACATACACAGAGTCAGTCTGGCCATCTGCAGGCTGGATGTGGCCCTCTAACTTTTACAGAGAGGCTTCATGGCTGGGTATCAGCTCAGAGTCTGATCCGGGAGGTAAAATGCTACTTGGGCAGGATTGAGTGGGGGCAGTGTATGGGGATGTGGTGAGTTGGCTGCCAGGTCATCTGGATGAGGGAAAGTGGCTTGAAAGGAGGGAGGCCCCTGGAGTGGCTGGTGTTTGGGTCAGTGTCTGCTTGGAGAGGATAGCTGTTATCTGCCTGGGACAGAAAACGCTTGTAAAATGGGGAAAGCATGACCAGGTCAGGGAATCTCACATAGGAGATAGGATTTCTGCTTGCAACACTCTATACCATCACCTTCGATGGTACTGTGCTTTACCGTGATGGTGCAGAACAGGCCCATTTAATGGGTGAATGTAAGCCAGTAAAGGTTACCCTTTCAGACTCCTGTGGTTGCTCAGAAAACTCACACTGCCTTGGGGCTTCATAGATGAAATATAAACACCACTTACATCTGCTTAAAATCTAATTTTAACTTGAAATTTGTGTTCAGTCCAGTGGTGAATGTATCTGCTATTAAATTGCTCCATTAACTGTAAAACAAATCTTAATCTGCTGTGTTTTACTTTCATGAAGTGCTTCTAAGTGCTGGTAATGTTCCCTTTATTGTGCTCCTTTAACTTTACAGGAATATAAAAGCTTTGTGTGTGTCCCCCCCCCAAAAAAAAAAAAAGAGAAAGTACAAGACTATAGGATTAAAACACCTGTGAAAGCAATGCAAAAACTCAAAAAATACAGGAAAATCATCATTACCAGGAAGGATTAAGTGGAACAACACTGGAGCAACTCACTGTTTTGCCCTTTCCTTTCTGAATATCCAGCATGGTCAAAGAGCCCTACTAAGCGGATTACTTTAAGTACTTGTGGAAAAGAGTACAAGCGCAATCCAGAAAGGCAATTACTTGTTTCATTCAGATGGAATTTTTCAGTATATACCATGGAGTTAATTGTCTTTTTTTTGGAGGGGGTGGGGGTTTTCTCCTTTTTCCCTGTAATGATCCTTTGCATAGGTTTAGTCATCCTTGAGGGCAGCTGCTCCATCTGTACAGCAATTGCCAGATGATTACCTCTTTAATGTTTTCACTGAGTACTTTGCTGGTTAACCTCCTTAACTGGAGAGCTGCTTATTGATATTTATGTCTTGTCAGCATAGAGGTTCATTAAGCATTGGTAAATGACATGTTTTCATATCTGCTGACACTAGAAATGCAATATGATTAATTGCAAATTGACTTCAGCAATAGAGTGCAGCAACAGAGTGCATTTAACACACATCAATGGATCATTCTTACAAGCAGAGCTGGATTCTTTACGGCTGTTTATGTCTCTCTAATATCCAAGTATAAGTCCTCCCAAGTCGAGCAATTCTTAGTAAAACAATGCAAAACTCAGTGCAACAAGTGATCACGTATCTCAAGCCATCTGATAAGCTGATAATGTGCACAGGAAATTTTGGATGGCAGGATGCTGAAGGTGGTGAAACAGCCCTGATTGCCTCACCTCTGCTGGGAGGCAGAAACGGACTGGGGCAACTCTTGAAGTGTTTCATCCCCTGCCTTGATCTGCACCGGGAGCAGCTCTCCAGGGCTCTCCCTTAGTTGCTAGCTTCCCACCACTTCCCTTTCTCTGCCTGGGCATCCTCCATCAGGAGAGCAACACTGAATCTTGCCTACAGCCCAGGCTCCTCTGCAGATGACTGTGTGTATGTGTAAGTCCCAGAAGCCAAGCTGAGAGCCACCTTTGTCACCAGGTCTAGCTGGGGATCAGTGATGGGGAGTCGAGCTTCTGATTTCTCAGATGTGCATGGTCATTTACTCTTCTGTTGCTTGATTTTCTGGTAAAGAAGATGAGCTCACACTAAGTTGGATCCAAAGTGCTTCTTTCTGATATTATTGCAGCAGCAGTTCCTGAGGAATATGCAGTTGCTTTTCAACTGTTCAAGCCCATTGTTAAGCTGTCAGTCAGCCTTGGTGATAGGGATACTGGGGTCAGAAGGCAGGGCTCTGAAACCTTCCTGCTCATAGTGGTAGAACATTCACTGCAATAGCACAGTCAGGCACTGAGGATGTCCTGTGGTGTGGAGGCTTGGAGTGTTGATCATGAGTGCTCTAACCTCCTCTCTAGGATGAGATCTGAAAGCCTGCCAAAGGCAGAGAAACAGCAACCGTGTTCCTTCAAAGTGTCTCCTGCCTAAAGGTGTGCAAGTGCATGAGTTTTTCTGGATATCCCTTGCTGGAGCACAGTTTCCTCATCCTGTTTGCTTTTGGCCAAAATTTCTAAGAGCTATTCAAAGCCATGAATGCCGGCAGTAGACCTGAGAACATCCAGTGCTAATTTACTATGCCAGGACATATCTCCTGTAGGGTTAGATTGTCACACATTGTTGCGCGTTTGAGACTCCTCATCAGTAACTGAGAAAAAGTGAAGAGGATTTATTTACATTATGTCTGTTATTTTATATACTGGAGGAAAAAAAGTTAATGTCCTGTGTTGAAGTCTCTTTGGGAAGAAAGTAATACCGTCACGTTGTTTTAATGGGGGTAAGTTTGGTAACTTAAAATCTGTATGTAAGTCAAAACATCTTGACATTCATCTGAACTATTCTGACTCTGAGCTTATGCTTTTCTTCAGTTAGAGTATTTGCTATTGGCTTTAAATGTTGTGTTAACTTTTTTTTTTTTTTGGTCTTATGAAAATGAAATTAAACTTCAGATTGTCTCTGCTATATAGAAAAAAAAAACCATGAGCTTCCAATCTAATCTGTTTGGTTAGTGATCTTCCTGCAGAAAACTTTCAGTTCTGCATCTTCTGGGTTACAATTATCGAGTATCCATAATCGCATTTGCTTGTGTCTGTTTGGTCTCTGTAGACTTGAGCCCATGTGAAATAACATTGTTTCAGCACCGTGGATGACAGAATGCTAAATTAATATTGTGGCTTCCTAACAAAACAGCTTTGATGTAAGATTCCAATATCCTTATTTTGTTACAGAGCCATAATGCTAGTTTAGCGTTCTATTTTTCACGGCGCTGAGATGATATTGGTGGACTTATGAGGAGTATAGCTTTGGAGTTCATGCTGAGGTAGAGGCAGACAGATGACAGCAAAATTCAATCCAAGTTTTTAAAAAGGGGGCAAAAAAGATACCTGCAAGTCACAAAACAGGAACTCTTGTTTATGGAAAAAAATGATAGACTTGACAAAGTTTAGAAAGGTGAAGAAAAAGGGGTTATCTAGGAAGGTTTGGTTGTCTAAACAAAAAGTATGGCAATTCCACTAAATCCTTGACAGTTTAACTAAACTCCGCTTTTGCACACAAGTAAGTATGAGCAACATTTGGAAGCAAAAAAGGAAGAAAGAACAAACGCCCTGTGTATTTTCAGAGCATGCGTATATTCCTTCCAGCATTGACCAGGAAGGACAGTATGTGAAAGTGTGGTTATGCACTGAGCCACTAATAAACAAATTGAGATCACAAAGAGTTCTTACCATTTCCTTTTCCTTTCCTAAAATCAACCTAAAAGTAATTTTATTTCAAGAATGAAACTGCCTGAAAGATCAGGAACATGGCTAAGTAGGTGATTCATAGACAATTCTAACTCTGGACGGTGATGACCACTAACAAGGAAACAAGATCCTAGAGCTCTTTGAACTGAGCTTTTAAAATCTGCTGGAGACCTACTGGGGCCAGGCTTTCTCAGAGAAACTGAAGACTCCGTTTCTGCTGCCTCTGTCCAAATAGCAGAGCCACTGCCAGGCTGTAAGAAAAGGAGGTGTCTCCTGGGCTGCCTCTAGAGCCTGGGCAGACCTGTGGCACTCGCAGATGGAGGAAAGCACCTCTGAGATCCTCTGCAGAACCCATCATGATCCAGCTAAAGGGTGGGACCAGAGATTCATCAGTCTCTGGGTTGGTGCGTGTGCTTGGAGGCTGCTGCCCATCCCAGAGCTGTACTCAGGCTGGGAGCAGAGCTGCTGGCTCAGCCAAGGTGTAGGACACAGAGCAGGAGTTGCAGAGGCTGAGGTCCTGCTCTTTGAAACTCCTCTGGTTTTGACAGACAAGAATCCAAGTTTCAAAGTTACACACAGCTGCAAGGATAAGAAAGAAAATTGACCAGAAATACCAAAAAGACCAGTGTTTCAGTGAGAAGGATAGACTTATTGACTGTCTAGACTGAAGTTAGTTTTGTATTCACACTTTAAATGTTTTAATTAAGGTTTACACTCACACCGTCTAGCCATTCCCTGGTTAGTTTTATGAAAACATTAACCTTGACATTTTGACAACTTTTTCCCTTTCATTTAGCCTCTCATTTAAAGTTGTTTTCATTGTCTGAGGTTTAGCAATTCCCTTGGTCAGTTTACACAATCCAAGCCCTTTGAAGAGTGACAGCTCAGCATGCCTGATGGCAGTTCCCAGCATGGTGTTTAATTCTCAGTTCAAGGCGAGCAGTGGAGCTCTACCTCTGTGGTACTACACCAGCGTGATGCCAGGTTTTGCAGGCAGCGATGCAAAATTGACTTCTACACTAGCACAATGCATGTGTGAGAAAAACAGCTTGCAGTTACCAGGGACTAGCGGAGGACATGGGGCTCTCCCTCCCCTGTGCTTCAGGCAAGCTGCTCCTGTTGTCCCTCCTGTCATCGTGTACACACACGAGTCCTGTACCTCTGCAATCTGACTCTCTGGAAGAGGCTCCAGCTCTAAGCAGCTCCCAGTAACTTCCGCCCTGTGCTAAGACAAAGCTGCAGCTGTAAAGATGCTCTGACGGTATCATATGTTGACTTGCAAAGTTTGTGTTCAGCACCACTGTATCAAACAAATGCACCAAATCACCTAAGAACTTAATGCAAGCCACTTATTGAAGCAGAAACATATGCCACCTACGTAGAGTTATGCATGTGGGTGCTGTGTATATCATGCCAGAATCCTTCCATGGTTTATGCTGCTTAAATACCTCTTGAAAGTCTGAGTCTTTAAGTCTTTTTTAATACTGATGTATTTCTTCTCATTTTTTTTTTTCTTTCCTGCAAAGCTGCTGTGGTTTTTAATTTAATCATTCATGAGGTGCTGAGGCAGGACATTTGGGTGTCAAAGGCAGCACTTTGATGGACAACTAGGGAGAGAAAGAAGTTGTAAACATGTTTCCAGGGAGATAGGGGAGCTCACCAACTCAGCAATTGTCTGAAGAAAAGAATGACTCTCATGTCTGCATCCTTTCACAGCTTGCCTTAGTGTTGTCCCAAAAACAGCGTCTGTCACCCAGTATGTAATAGCTAATTCACACACAGAACCAAGGGGGTGCTAGGTGGTATCCTGCAAAGCTAGCACAGGACCCCATGCAAAACTGACATATTTGTACTATTCAGTTCATGTTAGTAACTGCCCATAACCCTCACACCATTTAATGATTTGGCAGCTAATTTATACAAGGTTACATCATTGATTCCTTTCTATGCATGCTCAGGGAAGAGTTTTAATCTGGGCAGAGATCTTTTGACCTGTAGGTGTGGGTTTTAGTATTATAATGAGGGTATAATGAGGATAGTTCATGTAAAGGACACTCTAATCATGTTGTGCTGACATGTCCAAGTCATATCTTGATGACGTCCATGTGTTTTCAGGATGTATCAATCTTCAAGGATATTTTTTCCTGATTAGAGATTTGTTAGCCCTGTTTCTTAAGCTGCCTCACAAAGCCAAAACCTTCTCCCCAGATACGAATTCCTTTTGTTAGTCAGTGTTGTTCTCAGGTCATCCTAACCTTTTAGGAGGCCCTTATATTTGTTCCAGCTTTTCC